>NC_084798.1:211011018-211651210 GCF_963169125.1 Humulus lupulus
TTGTATGTAAATGGTGTTGGGACATATGATGGTTTTAAAAAAAAAGTTTTTAATTTGAAAGCGGTGTTGTTATGGACTGTTAATGATTTTCCAGCATATGGTAACCTATCAGGTTTGAGCACAAAAGGTTACCAAGCTTGTCCAATTTGTTGCACCAACACAAGCGCCCGTCGCTTGTCAAATGGACGCAAAATGTGTTATATGGGTCATAGACGATATTTGCATTTAAGTCATCCTGACAGAAATAAAGAAAAAACATTTGACGATATTGTGGAACGAGACCTTACTCCTTTGCCATTGTCAGGTGAGAAATTCTTAAGGAAGTATAAAAAGTTGACTTTAGGTATGGGAAGAAGAATAAAAACAAAAAACTCAATGGATGTTTTCAAAGAAAATCAATTTTCTTTCAACTTCCTTACTGGAAAGATTTACTTGTTAAACATTGCTTGGATGTCATGCACATAGAAAAAAAATGTATGTAAAAGTATAATCGGTACATTACTTGATATCCCAGGTAAAACCAAAGATGGTTTGTCTAGTCATTTAGATCTTGTTGAGATGGGTATAAGACACCGCTTGGCACCTGAAGAAAAAGGTAAACGCACATATTTGCCTCCTGCTTGTTTTACATTGTCTAAAGAAGAGAAGCAAGTCATATGTCAATCATTGACAGGGATGAATGTGCCTGATGGTTATATATCGAATGTTCGAAACTTGGTGTCTATGGAAGATTTGAAGTTAATTGGAATGAAATCACATGATTTTCATATATTAATGCAACAATTACTTCCAATTTCCATTTGGTCAGTTTTACCAAAAAGAGTTCGAGATAGTGTTACAAGTGTGTGCATCTTCTTTAATCAACTATGTTGAAAAGAATTGGAAATGAAGAAGTTGAATGCATTGCATGATGAAATAGTTGAAACTTTATGCAAGTTTGAAAAATATTTTCCACCATCTTTTTTTGACATCATGATACATTTGATGGTCCATTTAGTAAGAGAAGCGAAGTTGTGTGGGCCAGTTTGGGCGAGATGGATGTATCCATTTGAAAGGAATATGAAGGTGTTGAAAGGATATGTACGTAATCACCATCGCCCTGAAGCTTGTATGGTTGAGTGTTATTTAGCAGAAGAAGCTGTGGAATTTTGTTCAGAGTACATGGTTGGAATCGACACAATCAGAATGACCAAACCACGGAATAACTCGGATGGAGTTGATAGAGGATTACGAGGGAAAGGAACAATAGTGACCATATCTTGTGCAGAATTAGATCAAGCTCATTTAGTTGTGTTGGAAAACAATCCTGAGGTTCAACCATTTATAAAGTAAGTTATAAATTTAATAAACATTATGCTCATTTTTATGTATAATTGAAATTTTAATGGTGTACTTTGTATTTGCAGTGAGCACATGGAGTTATTACAATCAATGATTCCCAACAGAAATGGATTATAGATGAGCATCATAAAACATTTAGTCGATGGTTGAAAAATACTATTCTAGCAAGGTTAGGAGAAGAAAACCATGGAGTGTCGACAGAGTTAAAATGCATATCATTTGGAGCAAGTGTTCATGTAATAAAGCACCATGCTTACATTGTTGGAGGAAAAAGATTTCACACAAAGTCAAGAGATGATGCTCGAATGGTTCAAAATAGTGGAGTAAGTATTGTTGCAGAAGCAATGCATTTCGCTAGTGCAAAAGACAATAATCCAGTAGCTCTAAAAAAGAAACCTCCTATGTCAAAAAGCCCATCCAAGGATAAGACGAACCGTAATTCTCTGACTAGCCCAAATCTGTCATTAGCTAGGTCTCACGTCAATCCAGAAAACACTCTGACCAAAGGCCAACCATTTGCCGATCACATCATGAATCACATCCATGTTAGCCTTCAGTTTATGATGAGCGAATTTTGCAGAGTTAAGGGAATGAACACAGTCGTCTCAATTCCAGTGGACCCATCATTCATGAATCGCAAGTCAATCTTTATAACTTCAGAGGATGTGGAACAAGTTGCTACTTTGCATATGATTGGAGGCTCAGCAATGATATTCGGATTAAGGTATCCCTTCAACTAATTCTTTGGAATGATATGAAATTTAGAATGGTTATGAGTAATGCTCTGTAATCTGTTGCAAATTTTCATAGTAAATTGAATGTTTACAGGTTTGGGTAGTCCTACTTATAGGGGAAGCTCTGCCGAAATTTTTCAAAAATATTTAACACTTAAGAAAATTTTGCAGATGCACTTGGGAGTCCCTATTTCCAAATCAGCGTGTCTTTTACAAGTTTTTTGCATTGAGCGTCTTAGCATTAATAATGTTAACGATGTAGAACGATCAACCATTGACTTGGCAAATTGGTTGATGACCATGAATAGAGTTGGTCAACTATACTTTATACCTTGGAACATACGGTAAGAAATAGTATAAACTTTTCTTATTTGATTATTCATATATTAAAATTTTAATTATTTTATTTAACACGCTTCTTATTTTAGGGAACATTGGATGTTGGTGATTGCTATGCCAAAAGGAAAAATCGTGTTCTTGGATCCACTGAAAGCACACAAACATCCTGAAGAAATTGATTCAATGATAATGAGGTAAGTTTTAAATTTTTAAAAACATTTCTTAATATGCAACAACTATTACATGTTACTACATTTTAATAATTTTTGTTAATTTTATTTTTAAATAGTGCATATTATAAGGCTTCTTCCAATGAATTACTCGGCAATCCTACAAAGATATTCAATGTTTCATGTCCAAGACAACCACAAAGTCATGAATGTAGTTTTTATGTGTTGAAGTACATTAGAGATCTTGTACGGGCATCAAATGCAATAGAAACCTTAAAAGAAAAAGTAAGTTCATTTTTTATAACTTATTTTGGTATCGATAATCTATAAAATTAATTTATATTTATTAATTTTACAGTTTGATGGGAATAAGCAATATTGTGAGATTGTAGACCTCTTGCCAATCCAACACGAATGGTTAGGTCGATTGATGACATACATTTATCAGTAAGCCTATTTTGTTTATAAGTTCGTTTAGTTGTAAGTTTAGTTTTATGTAAATGTATTAATGTTAAGGCTAGCTATCTTACTTAAGTATTTGTGTTTTATATGCTTATGTATGACATTTTTAATTAATGAAAGTTATCATATTTTCATTCAAAAAAAATTCTTAACAAATTCCAATTGTAAAAATATATATAACTGTACATTCATATAATTAGACCGTTGAAAAAGAATTAGGCCAATATATATATATATATATTAATTAGACCATTTAAATAAAATTAGGCAAAATATATATATATAAATAGATTTCGGCCATTTAAAAATATAAAAACTGAAGTGGAAAGTGCCCCTTTTACTTTGGTTTTTACCTAAAAACCGAAGTAGAAAGTAGGGATTCTACTTCGATTTTTAACTACTTTTTACTTCGCTCCGAACTACTGCGGTTGCAAATTTTAGCGAAAACTGAAGTAAATCAAGCTTAAAAACTGAAGTAAATGTCATTTTTCCTTGTAGTGACAATTGAGGTTTGATAGTGGTTCTTTAGATCTCTGTATATTACATTAGTGGCTATAATCTCTTCTATTTTCATAGTGAATTTCGTCTAGTATTTTGTCCTGCCTTAGATATAGGTAGCAGAAACATCTTGCTTTTGTCTACTAAACCAAATAAACATGGAGTTGTGTATTTATGCTTTTGTTCCGGTTTAATATGTTCATCCTTTATCTCTTGTGATTAGGTTTGATCCTAAAAACTATCATAATTTTCATTCTACATTATGTAACATACTCTCTAAACCTTCATTCTACTATCTATTAAAACTTCCCTCCCAGTATAATTTCATAAATTAATGAAATTTTCCTATTAAAAAAAGGATTAATTACATAAAGCACTGTATGTTTAAAAAAAGTTTGAAATATACGGTGAATACAAATAATTACATATATACAGTGCTTTCAAAAAATTATACGGAGATTAGTAAAAGGAAATAAAACAAGAATACAATTCATTAATATATCAATTTGGTCTCTAATGAGTAATGAATAACTTTTTTTATGTCAGTATGATAAAATTTTATTTTGTCTTTTACTCATAAAAAAAGTAACATCATTAATTGATGTAATTTAATTATGTTGATGTGATATAATAATATTCAATCATTTTCTTTTCAATTTTTGTATTTTTATTTATTAAAATGAATGTATTATTAATATTAAATAAATATTTATGCTGGCATAAATTATAATATTTTTAATAAATATAATCTATTTCTATACTAGTAGTTATATATTTTTTCTAATATTTGTTACTTATAAATTTTTTTACAAACATGTACTAAATTCACAAGTTAATTTTATAAATTATTGTAACAATCATGTTAAATAAATTTTATAAATATTTATGTAAATGTTAGTTACAAAAATAAATTTTTTGATTGTGAAATTAGTTTCGTAAATCGTTGTTACAAAATGTAAAATTTGTTTAAAAATAATATTGTATTTCACCATTATATATATTCATTAAAGTGTTTTATAAATAATGAATATCTTAAATTTATATTTTTAAGTTGTATAACATAAATATGAAGGTTCCTATAATTATTTGGTACAATATTGTAACAATATGGAAAAAAATATAATATTTTTATGTATATTTTGGTTATGATTTCTTAACTATAAAATATTGTCGTAAATGTAAGTTACAAAAATATATTTCTTAGTTATAAAACTAGATTTGTAAACTATTGTTACAAAAATAAAAAATTTAGTTACAAATTTGTTTGAAAGTTTTATCTACAAAAAAAAATCTACAATTTTATAACGGATTTTGTAAATATTATTTACAAACACGTAACAGATATTTACAAGTTTGTAACATATATTTACTAGTTTGTAAACGTTGTTCACAAAAAATTGTATTTTACAGCTTTTATTTATGATTTTGCCACTCCGTATTTACAATTTTGCCATTCCGTGTTTTTATCCAAAAATTCCGTATTTTTGTAATGCACCGTATTTTTCAAATTTTTTTTAACTTTTAGTGCATTTTTGTAGATTCCCCTTAAAAAAATGTAAGAGAGCAAGAGCATCAGTTTTTTTCATTAAAGAATGGGCCACTTCTTTCTGCATCGATCTCAACTTCGAGTCCTCACAGTCACTAAGTGGAGTTTTGTCGTTTTACTATGAAACTTTATTATAGGCCCACATTTTGGGAATGGGCATTGACTCATGCAATGTAAATAATCATTTAAAACCAGAAAAAAAAAATACTGAAAGAACTATTATTATTATTATTAGTGGTGCTACTACTACTTTATGCTTAAAATTAATAAATTGTTGTAAAAAGAAGTTTATAATAATTTATTAGTATATTCATTAATTATTAGATTAATGCATATATTTTCTAGATAAAGGTGTGTTCTTATTTTATTTTTCTTCCAAGACATAAAATAAGTCATTTATATATCATATCAAACTTTTAAGAAAAAAGATAATTTGTTAAAGGGAGAAATAAATTAAAGAAAGAAACCTTAGTTATTTGTGGAAACACATATACTCAATAACAGACAGGAAAAAAATAATTTCATGATCAAAACTAGCTAGTAGAAAAATAATAATAATTCATGAAAGCCAGGCTGTCTTAAATATTTTGGAGGCTCTGTTCTAATTTTAAAAATTAGGCCCCTAATAAAAAAATTGTAATTTGTAAATAAAATTTTTAACACTAAAAGAAAAAAAAACTAAAAAATCACTAAAAAAGAGAGAACAAAATCAAATTATGCCCTATATTTTGGGTTGTTTAACTGTGTTTATTAAAAAAAAATCTTAAAAAAAAAAATATTGGGCCCTTTCTTTTTTGGGGCCCTGTGCAGTAGCCAAGCTTGCACACCATTAGAGTCGGCCCTGATGAAAGCGTTATATCTCTTCTATATAATTAGTGTGTAGATAACAAAAACTATTGGTTTTAACGATTTTTTCATGTTAACTTTAATGGAATATTCTTATATTTAACGGTAGTCTGTAAATACTTAAACTTAAGTAAAATAAAATAAATAATTAAACAAATTAAGATAGGATATTTTGAGATATTTTACAATGATAATTATTTAAAAATAATAAATAATTAAACAAATTAAAATATGATATTTTTGAGATATTTTACAATAATAATTATTTAAAAATAATAAAGGGTTTATACTTTTTTGGATCCTGTGTTTTGACAAATTACTTTTTGGACCCTATGTTTTGTAAAATGGTTAAAATAGAACCCTAAACCCGATTTTGGTCAATGCTTTCTCAACTAAAATCACAAATAATTTACCAAACTAATAATTCAGAACAAAAATAAAATCATTCTTCTTAAAAGTTTTGTTGTTATATTCGATTTTTTCTTCATCAAAATTGAGTTTAGAGTTCTATTTTAACCATTTTACAAAATATAGGGTCAAAAAAGTAATTTGTCAAAATACAGGGTCTAAACAAATAATGAGACAAAACACAGGGTCGAAAAATGTATAAACTCAATAATAAATAATTAAACAAATTAAAATAAGATATTTTATAATGATAATTATTTAAAAATAATAAAATTATACGTTTTATAACTTAAATAAAATTTAATTAAACTTAAACTCACTTATTAGAATAATATCATATTAAACATATAATATAATCTACTGTCAATTAGCAGCAAATTACTTTTTTTAAAACATATAATATAAAATATTTTGTTTTCACTCCCAAATTCAAAAACTAGAATAAACATAAACTTAAACAAAATTAAAAAATTATTTAATTCAAATAAAATATGTATTTGAAATTTATATGACATTAATATAAATTTAATAAAAATAATTTATAAATTCTATAAATAAAATTAAACAAACGCATATATTCTTTGTATCTAATATTTATATATATATATATATAATGGAGAATGAACGTGGTAAATTAATTTCATTGGGGTGTACATACATACATTATACATTGAAGCCTACGTAGATAATGTTTCAACCAATACACTCAAACACTTAAAATAAAATCCTCCAATAGTTAACGACACAGATCGAGATAGAGAGATAATAAGAGTTTCCAGTTTATATATTTATATAAATGTTCCAATATTTCTTAATATATATGTAGGGAAAGTGATCCTAATGGAGGAGTATAAAGAAAAGACAAATAACAAGGAAGAAGCAAAGCAATATATATATATATATGTATATATATATATATTAGTGGTTTAGACTCATACTACAACAAACAAATAGGGTCTTTAGGGCAACGCCACTAATAATGCCCAAAGTCTCTGCTGTCAGCGTGGTAGTGGTGGTTGTCGGCGTGCTAGTGGCTGCGAGGTGCAGTGGTGGCGACATATTCGCAGAGAGAGAGGGGGGGACGGGGGCGGCATGCTGGTGCCTCTAGGGAGAGGGTGGGTAGGCTCCGGGGAGGCTGGGTGGCTCGGGTAGGGTTGCAAAGATTTGGAGATTTTAAAAAAATGGCAAAATGAAGAAGAAGAAATTGAGGCAGAGGCTGATATCGTAGTCATTATTAGCGGTGACATATGTTGCGGCTAATAGTCGTCGCTGTTATTTTTTTTAAATGATGTGGCTACTATTAGCAGCGACACGTGCCGCTAATAGTCTAGTAAAAAAAATTGGGGAAAAATTTCTATGTTTTTTCTGAGTATTTTTTAATTTATTAAGGGTGACATTTGGTTGTTGTTAATATTGTCACGCTAAAAATCATTTTTATTGTACTGTCATCCATTTCATGAGATCGTCCATATATATGATACAGTAGAGACAACCATGCATATATATATATATATATATAAAAAAGATTAATTTAGATACTTGATAGAATAGCCGACAAAACACAAACATGTCCACTACTATTCTCATCAAAGTTTGATCATAGGATATCTCATGTCTCCAACCAAAAATGGAGGCTCTCCCTTCTATCCTATCATTCACCTCATATCTAATTATCTATTCACCTCATAATATTAATGCCCATGTGAAGCGCTCTCTCTCTCTCTCTAATTTATGTTGAAAAATTCATTGTTTTTTTATTTTTTATTTTTCTCTATTCAGAATTCAAAAGGGGTAATAAGTAGTTAATTAACGCAGAGATCGTAAACATAGTTTAACGATACTACATTTCTCTTCACAAGAAAGAGATCTCAAATTCAAATCCTTTCCGAAGTCAAAACAAAAAAGTTAATCAACACTGTAAATAATTTGACTTAAAATTGATGGTCAAACATGAATACAAGTATATGACACATATTTTCCTACATTTCAGTTTATGTGATTTGTTTTTTTCTTTTATTATTATAATTATCTATTCTAAAATATAAATTTATAGCTAATAAGAGATTCAAAGAACATGTTTGGTTCAGTGAGCTAGAAATGCTGGCTTAATTTATGCATCAAACCGAGCTAATTAATTATTATAACGAACGAAGAACCTAAAAAGTGTGGGAAATTGTTCAAATATGATATATGTTAATTCTAATTAATAGTACATCATTTCAAAAATAAATTGCATGTAATCTTCAAAGCCTTATTGGCTGACATTTTTTTTGGGTGCATGTAATATATATAAGCCACTAATAAATGTGTACAACAAAGAACTTTTTTTTTTCCGGCTATATTTGATATATAAATACCCCGCAAGTCTTAGTAAACAATGTTTTATATATACATATAAATTTAGGTTACGATTTTGGTAGGAACTTCTATACAGTGAATATTTTTAGTATTTTTTGCGTATAAATAAGTTGGAATTCTATTTTCTTACATGACGATATATAATACAGTTACAGAAGATTTCTTATAAATTTTTAAAAAATTCTAGATAATTTAAGATGTTAAAATTTGTGTAAAGTCACATATAACTACATTATACCCTATCATATAAAAGAATAGAATTGCAACTTTATATGCCAAAAACACTAAAAATACTTCGTGATAGGGAAAAATAGATGTTCCTACCAAAATGGCATCCTAAATTTATATGTATATATGTATATATAACATTGTTTACTAAGACTTGTGAGGGTTATTTATATTGAATATGTAGCTTAAATTATCTGAAATTTCTTAAAAATATCGTAGGAAGTTTCCTATAAATACATTATGCACCGTCATATATAAAAAATAAAATTGCAATTTATTAATATAAAAAAATATTAAAAGCACCCATTAGTAATGATTAAAAACAATCACCACTCAATAATATTTCATATATTTATATTGTAGTTAATAATAAAGTTCAAGATAAATACACAAAAATAAGTAAAATAATTAATAGTTGAATATTTGTGGGTTAATTTTATGATTATATATATATTATTTACTAAAAAAAATTAAGAAAAAAGTATATCGTGGGTTTGAATGAATATAATTTCAAGTACAAATCTCATGGACTGATTTGCTACGTAGGAGTTCTAGGAAGGAATTAATGTTTCTTCGTTTGGGAATCTTTTGACTATCTAATTGACTAAATGAATATATATATATATATATGTTTATATATATAACAAATAAGCAGTATGTACGTAGTTTCTTGGTTTTGGTTTGTCTAGTGATTCGAACTAGTTTACCGCAATCATTGCCGACCAGCAAGATTATGATCCCACAATCATGCTGCAATACAAACTAATTAATAGTTAATTAATTAACTATTATATACTTATATACATGTTATTATAATCTTATATATATATGTATATATAGGGTCCCTCAATTTGTCTCCTACTCTTGGGTTTCATATCTACCATCCCATGTGTTTGCATGGTTCAGTCATCATAAATGTATAGAATTGTATATTTACAATTTTTAGTCTTAACTTTTATGGAGGTATAAGACTAATGAACAAAGTTAGAAGTTAGAGAGGTGATAATTACATTATTCAAATGCTTGTGCTAGACACCATACTTCAGTTGACGGTATATATGTGTATATATTTTATGTAAATCATATTAAATAATTGATGTTGCTATTTCGGAGGCACTAGCACATGATGATGTGATAAATAATGATTGCTACAATTTAATATTGAATCTCAAATTACTGCTTAATAATTCGATTGTTATCCACCATACCTAGCAGCAACATATTCAAATTTACCCAGTTTCTTCCCTCATCTCCACTACTTTGCTTGATAGGTGCAATTTAGTGGCGAGTCACTTACCATTATTCTAATTTGTAACATGACAATATTATTAATCATCCATAATCTTACTTCCCCAAAAAAAATACCAGACATTGGAATATTGTCTGTAAAAGGCATTTGTATATCTTTAATGATCTGGTTTAAGAGAAAAAAAAAAGTATAAAATAATAATGTAGAAGAGGAATAGGGGTCCTACAGAGAAGATGATGGGCGATTAGAACTATTGGACCTGCTCTCACTACAATTCCCAAAGCCATTTTCCTGGGACTTGCCATTCTAGCTCTGACAATGTAGCTTTGGGTGATGAATGACATGATCACCATCATAGTATTATAGGATTAGGTGTACATCCATATATACATAAATATATATATATATATGTCTCAACTGTGGTGTACTCTACTCTTTAGATGAACACTATATTGATCTACATGTGCTGGTTTTGTTGAACTTAATTTCATCTAAGTACACTTAGAGTTTGTCAACATTATATATATAACTAATTAAATTCAAATTTTTACCAATAAGGAGCTTAATTAGTTTAATGTTCTTGGTAAAACCTTTAAATAAGTTAAGTATACATGAATTCCATTATAAATTAACTTGTTAATTCTTATGGGACTTTTTTTTTTTTTGCCGTTCCTTCCTTGTTACTTCCTTTAGTTTTATTTCTAATTTAATATATACTATTTTATTGGGAGAATTTTATTTTAATTTATAAGGCACATGATATCGTCACTAGTCTCTCACAAATCTTTTGGATTTAGATTTGAATGTTGACCCTAAAGTTCCCAAACATCCTATGCCGTGCCGTACTACAATTTGTAATAATGTATATATATATATATATAATGATTTTTTTTAGTTATTATCTAATATTTCAGACTAGGAGGAATTAATCAAATTATAATAAAAGACATATTTTAAAAAAAATATATTATATATATGGCTCCCTCATATAAAAGCTTGATTTTGCCCTTATCCATTTTTGATGTGTGGTTAATGGAGAAAATAAATTATAATATTTTATTTAATTAGTTTATTATTCCATCAAGAGCCTTTAAGGAAAAGTACACAAAACCCTGATTTTCTAAAAGATTTTCAACTAGACTGCAGTGTAATCAGTACTACTAATTAGCATAATCTAGTCAAGTTCTTCACCCCTAATCAACTTATAATATAATTATACATATCTGAGTATTATTATTATGATAATATCTTTGGTCGGATAATTGAATTGAAGCCTTAAAGAAATAAGAAATATTAAGTATATATAGTGAGATAGAGAGAAGTTGGAAAATAATAAAAATGAAGAAGCTTATTATTATGTCTTTGGTGAGGGAATAATAAGCTGACAATTGAGCTGTGTTTGTATGGGTTCACTGTAACAAGACTGAGAAGGGTCCTATAACTTGTCAAGGTGTGTGGTTCACTGCACCACCCAAAATGTACAACAATAATTTAAGTGACCTATCATGTTGCTTGTTTAGACTAGTTAAGAATGGTTTATCTTGTTTGAGATTTAATACTTATAGTGGGAATTTGATATGTATTTTACATACAATATGGGTGATGTCAATACCTTCGTCAGGATAGAGTAGATGATTGATCAGACAAAGTGGGATTTGGACCCATGATTAGAATAGTACTTACGAAAAATAAAAATATATTAAATTAATTAATTAAATTCTTTTACAATATTATTATTCTATATTTATATAATTAATAACTAGAAGAGCTACATATATATATAGCTAGCTCTAGGACTGATGTATGTACATTTTGAAAAGCGTTCCAAATTATTTGCATATGTCAGTGCATAACAATATAAAAAGTTAATTGAGCTTTTTTGTGAAAAATCATATCTGCATTATTATTTTCAACACAGGAGTTGATTTCATGTCAAAACTAGCTATTTATTTAAAAAAATCTTAATTAAAAGTCATGCAAATTTTTACATCACCACCCACATTCTCTCTTAGTTCAAAATTTTATGCAATCTAGCTTAGATAATAAATGTTACATGTATATATATATATGCTGTCACATATATACATATTTATATCATCAAACAGTAATTAATTGGTATGGATATATTTATGTAGTTATGATGGGTATGTATATTGCAAACTACTGCCACGCACATGTGAGATAGATTAGATTGCATGATTGACCAAAAAAAAAATTAAAATATTAAATAATAATTTTAAAAAAAAAACAGCATAGGTTACTTTTCAGCTTATTGTTCATACTATTTATTATACTCCACAAACCCTAAATGTTTTATTATTTATTTATTTTGTAATAGTGAACCGACAAGAGATTCTAATGCTGCCATTAATGGAGGCAACAACATATGGATTCCCTATTGATCTTTTGCAGCAAACTATTTCTCTCTCTCTCTCTCTCTTTCTTTAACACATACAAAGAGACCATCTCCATTAAATTCACTCATTTTACTATTTGTAGTTGCAGAAAAACAGTGGACTACGTATAATGCTAGACAACCCCCCTTGTTGTACCCCCACTATATATAACTCTTCAAACTCATATGTGTACATGCATATAACTCCCAATCTCTAATTTTTCTTCGGTTTATATATATATATCTCCCATATAATCCACAAAATATTAGTCCTAACTCTCTCTCTTTCTCTCTCTCTTATATAATCAAAATGGAGTTTCAACCCAATACTTCTCTTCATCTAAGCCTACCTTACAACATTGACAACAATAATAATGATCAGTATCATGATCATGATCATGATCATAATCATCATTTTAACCTAAATCTTGTTCTAGATCACTCATCTTCATCTTCCTCCTCCTCTTCTCTAAGTCCCTCCGACCCCCCCAAGGTGTTCTCCTGCAACTATTGCCAGAGAAAGTTCTACAGTTCCCAAGCTCTCGGGGGTCACCAAAACGCTCACAAACTAGAGAGAACTTTGGCCAAGAAAAGCAGAGAGCTAACCTCAGCTCTGACCAGGGTCCACAACGGTTCATCATCTGCAGGCCTCAACCAAGGCCCTGCCCGGTCCAGTAGCACTGGCAGTGGTTCCGGTCTGGCTCGGCAAAGCCATCAGCCACCGCACACAGGAACCTGGCCCGTACTTGACCAACACCGTGGATACTGCTACTCAAGTCGATTTGGTGGCGATCGTGATCATGATCATGACATGATCTATGGGAACAGTACTTCTAATTGGTCTTCAAGACCTGATCATCAGCTTCATCATCATCAACATCATGTCCAGGAAGAAATTGCTCAGCTTGACTTGTCTTTGAGGCTTTGAGAAAAAAATTATATATATGATGGATCATCATCGATTGAGTAACATAATTGTTTAGTGTTTTTTATTAAATGCGATTTTCAATTTTCTGATTGACTCTTTTATTTTCATATTATATATTCTGAAAATATTATCTCTGAGTATTTGTATGGATTGGTAACTTTAATTAAGATGTAGTTACCGAATTATAAAACAGCTACATTATTATTATTATTATAATTATTTCCCGTCTTTAATTAAATCATGACATTAAACAAAATTGAAGCTATATATAACTAATTATAAAATTAATCTTTTGGTACTATCTAAATTAATTCGAATTTTGTTTCAGCGTGTGAAATAATTTGGTTAATTTTTAACAAATTCTCAATCATTTTAGACTGAATGACCGGATATTTTAATTACAAGAGAATTATCACTCAACTAGCTAGCACTATTGTTCATTTAATTTACAACAAAATATCTCTCATTTCCTATATACAATACTATTTGAGATAAAATTTAGGTAATTATTCAATTATATCAGACAAAAATAATCTCATTCATTACTAAGTAAAATTTAAGGATGAAATTATACAAATAATAATATATTACATGTTAATATTACTTGTAATGTGACAAGACCAAAACGGTGCTAAAATAGTATAATTTATTACATTTATGTGTGTGTATAGTGGTGCAGTGAGTATGGGTAGGGTACCCACGGACGCTATGAGTGATATTTCAATCTGAGCTGACAATTAAGATGAGAAGTATGGGAATGCGTCGACTGTACCAACGTTTGCCATATCAGAAAATTGTTTGATATGTCAACAAGTACATGCACTCACTCGGATCGACTTAGGTCTCCTAAAAAAAAAATGAAAAGGCACGATTTGAATTCTGCAACTTGAAGAAAATATTTTAACTCCTAACCATTTTAACAATTAAAAAAAACAAGTACATGCACTCTTTACCTACTAATCACATTTATATAAATATTTACAATTGATTATTCTACTTTATATATACTTCTTAGAAAAACAAAATGATAAATTACACATAACTGAGTGTATAAATATATATTTTTTATGCACAATCTAATTAATTAGGTATTAATCGAGCTAAAATTATTGAAAATTAAGATGAATTTGGGGGAGAATTTGAATATTTTGTTGAAAATTTAAGGTTAATATGGGAGAGAATATTATAATGGAATAGGCTATTCATTGTAGTACTCAACTTGTATTTTTAGCTTGATACAAAATGATAGGATTACTTCTCTATTTATAGGAATCTATGGACATTTCTATTAACACAATTAAATTATTAGTTAATAGATTATTCTAGATAATTCTCATCTATTAATTAAGAAAGGAGAGTTCTAGAATATTAAAAACTCAACAATCGCTAGTAATAAATACATGAACATTCTAAAAACGTTAATAAATACATGAAGACACTAGAAACTCTAATAAATATATAAAAACTATAGAAATTTTAAATTCATAAAAATTCTAGAAACTAACCGTAATAAATCAAGTTTAATATTTCAACAAAACTCGGATTAATTTGTAATCTCAAATGCTGATATGTAAATATGTTGAGTGGTTAGGTTTAGTAGGTAATGACATTATTGGGTGTGTGTTGGAGGGAGGAAAGGTTATATATATCAACAAACAAAAAAAAGTTTAGCGGCTATGTTTTGTGCCCTATATAGAAAGATGACATTATAATTAATATTGTTAATTTAAGTTCGTATTATTATTTTTGGTTAATTTCGTCGATCGGCTTTTATATATACCAAAAATATTTATTATATCCCTACTATTATTCCTTCTGATAACCCTACCATATATAAGAGAAGTTTTCCTCAGTGAATTTATAATGGCCTCTTTTTGGGTCATATGTAGAGTATTATTTCGAGAGCTTATCAAATAATATATATATAGACATATATTAATAATATAATCTGATAGATACAGCTTGACTACAAATTTGGCTTTGGCAAATTGTAAGTTTTTTTAAAATAAAATTTCTGTAGATGATGGCACCTAATAATAATGTTTACATAATGTGCATACACTTTCTACAAGTTCCGCAACTGATCATTAGTGGCCTACATGTGTCAAAACACAGAGGCTGTATGGTCCATGGGTTGGCTCAAATTTTATTTTCTATATTTTAATAATTCATTTGTATCTGATCTCTAAGGGTCTATATAATTTGTATAAATTTATAAATAATAATAATAAATTAAGGGTATATGAGTTCTAATTTTATAAATGAATATAGTCAATTTGAAATTGTTAATTTTTATACATATATATTTTTTTAAAATCATATTTTAATAAAAAATAAAATATTTTCTACATAAGAAAAACCCTAAATTTAAGTTAAAATAATTTGAATAATATTTTTGATGGAGAATATTCATATAAGTTTTACAATAATAACAATTTAAATATATAGTTAAATAAGTAGAATTTGGCATGGGCTCGGTGCCATGGCAGTGTTGGGGTTTTGTGGCGCGTTGAGATTTAGGATGGGATCGCGGTGCTTTGGTGTTGCTTTTGGGATTCTTGCCCTATTTTGCGTTTGTTCCTTGGTGGTCAGAGGACGGGGTCGTGGTCCTATGGCCAATGTGTGGCTAGTGGGGCGCAATGGAATTGTCCAACGACGATGTGCTTAGTTACCCTTGTTTTGAGTTTTTTAGTGTTTGAAAAGTGTATTAGTCATTGTTTTTGTTTATGTTTTAGCTTTGTTGGTTTAGTACACTCTAGGTTTGGTTTGAGTTTTTTGGTTGAATAATGGTGTTCTATCACCATTGTCTATCAAAAATTTTGGCTTTTGTTAATTTTAGTAGAAATCTTCCTTCATATTTTAGATTATTCAAAGTCGTGAACCTTTTGGTGGATTCGTTGATAAGGTTATGAATACTACCGATTGATTAGTATTGTGTGTTTGTTTGGGGGTTTAGATATGATTATACCTAATTTTAATATTGTTATTGTGGGTTTTCATTGTATTTAGGTTGGCTAACTTGTATTTGAGCCCTTTTTTTTTGTAAGATGTCTAATTACTCTATGAGTTTTTTCTAACATAAATTATCATAAATTGGATTAATTATATGATCTCTAATATTACAATACCATGGAATTCAATATATTTGACATACATCGCATGACTACTTATCATGACTAGGATAACCATTGAACTAATAATAATTAAGACCAACATAGTCAAAACCATGATACTTCAATATAACACTTATTCATAAAATTAAGAATTCCTTTATTTTTATTTTTTATGTGAATCTAGTCCGTCCTTAATATTACTTGATTATATATACAATAATTAATTTCAAGAAAATGAATTAATCTCATAAATGTAACTGTGAACAATCCCAACATATATTTGTGGGCATCAATTAATCCCTTAATAAGTATAAAATATTCATTTATCGAATATATATATATATATATATATATATTTATAGAGGAATTCTCCTACAGGGATTTCACTTTCAGCCCTACCAATAGTGTTCTCAGTATTCTTGACCCGTGAACAGTTTTCGGCGCGATTTTTTTTATGACTGTGTTATTGTAGTTATTTAGAGCATCCTGCAAATTTTCAAAAAAATTCGAATAGTTTACAGTACCAAAAACTAAGTTCAAACATGTTGCATGCGTGACTAAATTTTTTTATGAGCGTGGAAAGCAACATGTTTGAACATAATTTTCAGTACTGTAAACTAGTCAGAATTTTCAGAAAATTTATATGATGCTCTAAATAGCTACAATATACACGGTCATAAAAAAAATCTCACCGAAAACTGTTCACGAGTTGAGAAACAATGAGAGCCCTACCGATAAAGCTTTAAGTGAAGCCCCTAAAGAAAAATTGTCGTATATTATTTATATACATATAAATGTACTAATTTACTTTCTTTTGTATGTATTTGGCTATACCAATAGACACAAAGTTTACTATACAAGTTTATTGTTGCTCTAAAGATTCTCTTACTTGTAAGTTCAGACAAGCATTTTTCACCTTTTTTTTTCTTTTCTTCCTATCTAGTTCTCTAAAATCCAAAAAATGCTTATAAATAAATAATAAAGTTTACCAATGTTTAGATATTCCTCTAGCTCTCTGGCATTCAGTAGCAGACAAATCAAACGTATATAAAACAGGTGATAGTACATTTGCAATCACTTCCACTCTACTTCTCCCTAGCTATAGCTAATAAGCCGACACTACACTCTTAACATATTATCCAAATTATCAAACCAATAACTTTATTTATACACTACAAATTACAATATATATATTTATATTTATTTGAATACTTACCTAGCCAATCTTAGTAGACCAAAAATAAAAAAGTTTTCAACAAGGCCAAATTTCTAATCACATCAAGAAAAAGTTTGTGCTCTCTATGATCGATGTACTTTATTTTTCAAAAAAAAAATTCCACATGTTAGCAATCTCATCAATTTTCACCAAAAAGTTATATATTTTTCAATGTTGAGTTAGGATTTTATAATTATTAAAGATATCACTTGCGTGCACAACTCAATGCATCAAAATTAAGATTAGAGCATGTGATTCTAGAAAATCAAAGCAATGTTATGGGATACCAGTGATGTTCAACACCAGGAGCAACACTCAACTTCTAGGGGTGTTTATTATGGTAGTTTGGGTTCTTGAGAAAAGAAATGGGAAATCAAACTTATGTTTGATATGATTTTTAGTGGAAAATTTATGTTTGTATTGGACCTATTTTTAGTTTATTTTTGGAACAATAATCTCAAACTCTTTCAACTGAAGCCCTTAAATAAAACTCTAATTACACTAAACACCCCTTTAATGTGTTTCATGATCTTCTATTGGTAAAACCTTTTGAACCCTTATTTATCATGATAAATAAATGAAAAACACGAGACCTTAGGCTCCCAAATTTGTCTTGTATATGGATGAGCTCACCTTGTTCAACACTATATGCAAATACAAATATAGACCATATAATATTGAGTTATTATCACATATTACCATCGCTTAATGACCATATCATTTAATTATATCAGCGTGGTTCATGAGCACCACTACTTATTATAATAACTTTTAACATTATCAAAATGTTATTATGATTTTTTCGAGTCACGTGACCCAAAAAATAGAAGAGCCTAGTATGTTTCCCTACCACTATATACTAGTATAAATATATATATATATACCAATATATCTTCAAACGTCATCAAATCTTATCCCCATTTTAAAAGAATGATTTATATATCTAATGTTGGGATAAATAGAAGTGACAACTAAATACAACAAGTGATCTTTATGATGACTACTAATTATCCTAAACATTGATTAGTCGTAATGTGTTTCTAACACATACATCTTTTATATAAGCTATAGCTTCCAAAAATTGTTATCTAACTAATTAATGTAATAGCAATATATGTTGATGTACATGTATATATATAGCCTAATAATATATGTTGGCCAACTCAATTATTTGATTTATATGTATATATATAGCTTAGCTAGTAAATATACCTTAAGATTTTGAGAATCTACCACGGATTTTTACCAAGCCGATTATCTGATTTGGGCAAGTCAATATTTTTACTCTATTGAGATAGTGTTTCACTTCGAATACTCCACTACTATGATGTAAAAGGCTCCAAATACTCCATTACTAATAAATGTTCGAACTTTGGTGTTTATGCAATAAATCAAAGCAAAGAGATAAACTTATTATGTATATATATATATATTTATATATATATGTATGTATAATTAGCTAATCACCTTTCAGTGACATAATTTCACACGAAATTAACACCTTATAAGGGACCCAATTAAGGTCTTTTCAACTAGTTAGTGTCCGAACTGAAAATGTCTTCTCATACATACACCAACGATTAATATTTCTCACTAACACTTTTAATCATCAGTAGCACTATATCTTTACATACACACACATATATATTTATATATAGTACTGTATACCAGCACAAGTTATTTTATTAGTGCAATACATTATAGGAGAGCTCATCATGATCATATATATTCTTGTGCGTTTTGTATATATTTCAAAGCAAAATATGATTATATAAGAGTTCCATGTGAGCTATGATTCTCTCTTTCTGAAAGTAACTCTTCACAAAATTTGGACCGAATCTGCTTTCCTTTCATGCAGTATTGTCACAATCAAATGAGAAAAGAAGAACAAAAAATTGAAGTGTACTTAGCAACTTTTGTTAACAACAGTAATCTAGATGCATGCGTTTGCACTTTTATTTATTTTGTTTATCTCAAGAAAAAGTGGAAAATAGAAAAAGACCAAATTGTTTGTTATTTATCAATACAAGAAAAGTCACGGTAATTTGGAAAATATACATGTACAAGTAAGGCTTTATAGGCTAAACAGTCCTATATTGTATAACTTGTTTGAATTATTGACTTTGGATTTTAACACCTTAACTTCACACACACAATTTAAATAAACGACATTTAAATACCAAAACGATGATGTGTACGTGCATGTTGAAACGTGAAAGCGACTACGTACATGTACAAAGTCTCCTTTTAAAATAAAAATAAATAAATAAAGCATTAATATTTAAAAAGTTTATGTTCCAATATTTTGTCATAAAAAAAAAAAGTTTATGTTCAACATAAATCTCTGAAAAAGCAAAGTAAAAATCATCTTTTAGTAGTGGGGCTAGATGTATATTATCTCAAAATAATTTTTTTGGCTAATTTGAAGAAAGCAAAATCACAAGTGACACTGGCCATAAGCTCTTGGTTGGAATAGGCCCTAAAGAAAAGCCCAAGCCGAAATGGGCCACACTACATATTGTACTCACCCAACCATCAATAGAACTGGGTTGTATACAGATATGAGGCTAGCTGCCAAAGTACTATAATTAAGGCTAATTTCATAAGTAGCACTTAATGTTTTATGGGAACTTTTCATAAATATGGCTTTTTAGTCATTACTGTGCAAAAATATGGGAATTAAATTTTACTTAATTTTTATGAAAAAACTTAATTAACAAAAGCTCAATTTATGAGAAAACTAATTACGTATAAGAACTCAAAATTAAACAAAAATACATCAACAAAAGGAGGGGTACTATGGTAATTAACATAGAAAAAACTCATCTACTGAAACTTGAGTCCAAACCCCAGCCACACAAACCCGTTCTTTGTGTATATTTATGGGGGTAACTGACTACCTTTCTATTCTTTGTGTGTATATTTATGGGGCTAACTGGCTACCTTCATGTTCTGATGTGTGTGTATATTTCTGGGTTCTTTAAGTAACTGGTTACCTATGTTACTAAAATCATAGTTATTTTTTCTTACCTTTTTAATGAAGTATTCTTCATCTTTTTCATTCAAATTTGATGTTTTTTTTCATATTTAATATAAGTAACCCGTCAACCCTCTTATGGTAACTGGTTACTCCTCCTGATACATGTTATTTAACCTAGCTCCAGGATTTTTTTTACATAATTGTCAAATATCAATCAAGTAACTGGTTACCTTACCCCAAGATTTGAAAAAAGAAACATTCAATCTAAAAAAAAATGAAAAAATGTTTATAATAATAAACACAATTCATATTACAAAAAAAAAAATTGCAAAACAATAAAAAAATAATAATATAAAATTAGTTATATAAAAATAATATAAAAAACAAATAAGCTAGAAAAATAATAATCAAATTACAAACATACCATTTCAAATTAATAAAACTTGATTAAGAGTAAAACTATAACATAAACCAATTTTTATACAAAAATATGGAAAAATAAACCCATAAAAGTGAAACTTCTTAAATAAAAAAGTCATAGATTAACTTTTTTTGAAAGAAAAAAAACCATATTTTTGCACACTCTATTAAAAATCTCATATAAAATGTAATTTTCTCATGTTTTATTTAATAAAACTTAACTTATTACTGTATTTTAAAGATTTAGAGCGGATTTTTATATGGTTTATAGTAAATCTCAGGGATATTTGCGGCATAAGTACCCAATGTTTGGGTTTTGTACGCGGCATAGACCCAATGTTTATTTTTAGTGGCAATAGTACCCAAAGTCAGTAAAAGTGTAATTCCGCCAGCCTCTTCCGTTAGGTCTCCGTTTCGTGATGACTGGACCAACACGTGCCACTCCGTGATTGGTCCAACTCAATAATATTTTAAAAATAATTATGATTTGGACCAATAAAAACGTGACACGTGTCTGCCTAATCAGCTCACTAACAGACTTAACGGAGGAGACTGATGGAATTACACTTTTACTAACTTTGGGTACTATTGCCACTAAAAATAAACATTGGTTCTATGCCGCAATTATCCCTAAATCTCAATAAAATTGTGGAAAAATCAATTAACGACATCGTGTAGTTTACTAATATAGAATAAAAGTGGTAAGAATCAACTAAATAACAAATGTGTTATAAATCATTAATTGGACATTAGAAATGGTAGAAAATTTGATATATGTATGCATACTATCATTTTTTTCTTTATTTATTTTATTTTTTAATTACTATTTTTTTTGTAGCACTTTTTTAATTACTCTTTGATTTATATCTGTTTAAGGAATACTATAATCTTTTCTCTATTTTTTGTTAAGTATAATTTTGTTTATAAAAATATGATTTATTTTTTCTAAAATATTTTTTGGTCATATTTTATTTTCCTTAATCTTCATTATTACTTCCTTTTGCATTTTTTTCTCTTTTGGTAATTTTATTATGACTTAAACATTATAAATAATTTAGCATAAAATTTAAAAATTAAGTTTTCACCTGGAAAAATTAAAATTTGAACGAATAAATATATTATTATTATTATGGGAACCTTTGGTTACAAACTAAGTTCTAGTTGATAGTTCTTGTGTAAAAGGTAACCTGAAAATTTGGGACTTTAGGTATACTCTTCTAGGTTATTAGGTATTATATTCCTTTAAATTTACACAAATACTTTAACAATGTTAATTTATTCCAAAAATACATTAAAACAATTTATTTACGCATATACAATGCCACATCACCATAACATTCCTGAAAAAAAAAATTATGGGTTGTAAAAAGTTTTATATTGGCAAAAAAATATATGTTTTATACATATTAAAATGATTACCTTGAAAAGTATGTCACGATAATACTATTCTTGAGCTCAACCGTTCTTTGGTGTAGTTGGAATTTTTTTTTTTTGAAGTTAAGTAAAAGAGAGAGAAATTAAGAACTCGGTAAATGTGAAAGAAAAAAAGCAGCTAAAACCTTAAAATAAAAACGGCAAACAAAAACAGTATTAGTGTAAATTAAATTAGCCACGTAATTTTGTAAATAAAATACAAAATATGGTGCTATATATACATTTATGTCAAAATATGGTGCTATATATACATGTATGTTATTAGGTAACCAAATTAGCTCAGGTACTTGTTTAATACACCAGATTTTTCAAAGTTAAGAATATTTTCTCATAATCGTTCACATCATAAACGAAAAAATAATATCTAAAAAGTAACACAGATATCTAAAAACAACATAAATTGATTAAATACTAATAAAAAAACTTGAAAAAGTGAAAATAATATTTTGCTTTCTCTATATCATCTCTATTTTATTTAGAAAACAACTAACTAGACACTAAAATTTTAAATTTCAAATTATAAAGTCTGACCAACATTTACTTCTTTATTCATGATATATAGACTATTTTCTTCAAATTTTAAATCTCTCTTAGAAAGGTTTGGGATTCAAAAGGTTTGTGGACATGAACTAGGCTTTCTTAACTAAGCTATCGTAATCCTTTTTTATTATAGTCTTAAAATTGGGGATTATTTATTGACATTCCAAAATTTTATTAAGAATGTGCTACGTAGGCCATTGTCTTTTTTTTTTCTCTCTCTTCTTTAAAATATATAATAAATTCATAGCAAAAAATATATATATATATAACATAATATAATTTTTTTTTTAAATTATAGATTATTATTTTTAGATTTTTTTAATAAATTTTTTAGATTGATATAAAGAACAAAGGAGAAAAAGAAAAGTTGAAAGTCTGACGTCATTTCTACAACTTTTTATAACGTCTACAGTCTAATATGGATAGGGTAGATGGACATTAAAGTAGCAAATTGTATAAATATTGTGCAATAATTATCTTCATCTCACGATCATGATGTATACAACATGTCTATATGAACTCCTATAAATATTTTTTTTTTTTGAAGGATAAACTAGAGGCGGACCTAAGAATTGATTGAAGGGGTCGTAATTTTTTATATATACAAAAAAAGACAATGCTTATTTACTTTGAAAATCATGTAAATATTGAATATAAAGTCCTTCATATCGTCCACTCAAAAAAAAAAAAAATCTAAAATCATAGCAAAATAAAATTAATCTTTCAATCATATATTTAAAGTTGTCATCGACAAGTTTTCATGTGTTTAAAAACGATGAATGATAGACTCATTGTCAATAGCAGTGAATACAACCTTTTCAAGATATATAGTAAGATTGTCATTTAACCATTGATTTCCCTAGGAGTGCACAAGAGTCAGGTTTTTGGTTTTTGGTGCATTGGGTTCGGGTTTTGCAGGTTTCGAGTGGAAGAAAGTGATATCGAATCCGGTCCGAAATTTTTGGGTTTTGAGGTGATTCTGGGTTTGGTCGTGTTTCAGGTGGGATTGCTCAAAAAAATAGATTTTGGGCCGAAAATGGACCTTGGTTAAAAAAATTCAAAATTATAATTTTTTTTACACTTCTAATTTTTTTTTTTTACTTTTCACATGTTTTTTTAACTTTGTTGTTAGTTTGGTAATGTTGATTTTTTACAAATCGGGCATTAGTAATTTTTTTTATTATGTTTGGGTTCGGGACACCCGTGTGTCCTTAATTTCAAAACCCGAACCCGATCCAAACCATGTCGGGTTCAGACTGGATTTCACCTGAATTCGACAGGTTTTGCAAAAAAATTGAGTTTTCAAATTGTGGGTCAGACGGGTTTGCGAGATTTTCGGGTCAAATATTCACCCCTAGATCTCTCATTTTGTTGTCGTAGTTGAGGATGCCCTTTCTACTAAGGTTGTTGCAACTATAGGTGTTAATGCCAATTTAATAAGCAAATATACCAATGAATATACATCATGTTTTCTTGTCTCCACTAATTACTTTATTGAGGTTTTAGGAGGGGCACACCACATGACCATCCAATATATGTATATATTTAGATTTTTTTTATAATAAAATATTAATATTTAAAATTGAGCAGGGTCAATCAACCCCCTTGCCCCTTCATAGGTCCGCCTATGGGATAAACTTCCATATTTTAGATCATCATAATAAATTTGGATATTGTTTTTTCTTTGTTAAAAAAGGGATTTGCTAGGGTTTCGCGTGATTGTGCCCTTCCCCTTTCATTGAAGGGTTACTGTCTGGTCTTGTGACCTAGTTTGTGGCGTTCTTCTTTGGTGTTTCTGCATTACCATCTCTGGCGTCGATCGTCTGCCTCCGTCTCCGACTTTGTTTTCTATGTTTCTATTTGTCTCACACGTTTCTGTCTTGTACAAGGGTTAAGTTTTCTAATTGGAGTTCTGTCTTTGAATCTTTCATGGGACTTTGTATCCAGCGAACCTTTTCTCTTGGTTTCCATGACTTCATCGAACTAGGATATCAAAGTTCTTGAAGAGCGTTGTGATGGGTTACGAATAGAAGAAGAAGAAGAACAACAACAACAACAAGGGGGTCTCTGCTATGACACGGTAAGGGAAGAAATTAGTGGGGTTGATGCAAGATGGTGCTTGATGGGTAAATTCTTGGTTGACAAACCTCTTGAATTCCAAGTTATGTAACACATGATGGCAGCCCAATGGAAACCTGGAAGAGGGATGTATGTCAAAGAACTATAGAGCAATCTTTACCTGTTTTACTTCTATCATGAAGTGGACATTAAGAGGGTTATAGAAGGAAACCCATGGACATGTAACAGAGCTCACTTGGTTTTTGAAAGACTTACACCAGGTGTTGATCCAAGATCTTTGAAGCTTCACAGACTGGATATATGGGTTTAGCTACGTGGACTACACCCTTGGTTTATGGTAGAGAAAGTGGTCAGTGATATTGGCAATCATGTAGGTATGTTCCAAGGATCTAATCCTAACAATTTTAATGGTGTATGAACAAACTATTTGAGGATTAGGGTATCTATTAATATTGATATACCTTTGAAGAGGAAGATGAAGATTAGTGATTCAAAGGGAGATTGGTTCTAGGTTCATTTCAGGTATGAAAGAGTCCCTACATTTTGTTTCATCTGTGGATTGATTGGGCACTCGGAGAAATTCTGTGATAAAATCTTTGATATACCCCTAGAAATGATTGAGAAACCCTATGGATTATGGATGAGAGCGGTTCCGAGAAGACAAAACTTGCTAATTGAGGCAAAGTGCCTTCGACAAGGTGGTATTAGTGATGCTCACTTTTTGGAAGGTGGGGGTACAAGCCAACTCAGGGACATCAAAACGCCAGCTGCTAAGATTGATGAGTGTTCAATAAGGGCAACACACAAAGAGATCCAATATCCACGAACTCAAGTAGATGGCAAGATCCAATTATGGCCTAACGAGGATACTTAGAGTTTGTCTAATGAAGGCAACGAAGACGCACAAGTGAAGGCAGCGACAACGGGCAACAAACTAAAGAGGATGTAGCAATGTTATGCAGTGGTGATACATGCTCAAAAAACTTGATTAGGGCGTGTTGTGTTAGCCAAACCTGCCAATGAGCATGAGTTCGTTAAGTTGGAATTGCAGGGGGCTTGGGAACCCCCGACAAAATTAATTTTAGAAAAAAAATTAATTTATTAATTTTTTATTTAAGTTTTTATTTAAAAAATAAAACCAAAAAATTATTTTTTAAAAACATTAACCAAACGCATGTTGTTTTTTTAAAACAACAAAAACTATTTTCTGTTCTTATTTCTGAAAACACAATTTTGAAAAAAAAAAAAAAGACAATGCCAAACAAGCCCTATTTTTCTATGTATTTTATGGCTTTTTGATTTGAAAGTTCATATTTATGGGATTTTCTTTCCCATAAGTTTGAAAAAATATATAAGTATGCTACATTTTTTTTGTTATCATAGTTATGATTTCTTTGAATTTGAAGGTCATTTTATTTTAATTTTTTTCAATTTTTTATTTTTTTCAATTTTTTAATTAATTTTGTAGTTTGTTTTCGTTCTTTTTTTCATTACTTATTTTTTCTTCCATTTTTTCTTTTCTTTTTCTGCCATTTTTTTCCTTTATCTTTTATTTTTCTTTCCATTCTTCTTCTTCTCATTTTTATTCATTTTTTTCCTTTCATTTGTATTATTTTGTTCATATTTTTTCAGTTTTCTATTTTTTTTTCCATTTTTTCTTTCTATATTTTCTTCAATTTTGTATTTATCCTTCTCCCCTTCCCCTTCCATTTTTTTTTTTTTCACACATATGAGCTTTTATTTTTCCTTCCATTATTATTTTTTTTTCTACCAATTTTTTCATTCATCTTTTTTTCCTTTCCATTTTCCATTATTATTTTTTTCATATTTATTCATTCATCTGTTTCTTCTCCTTCATCATTTCTTTTGTTTTGTTTTTTTTCTTCATATTTTTTTAGTTTATTTTCCTCAGTTTTTTTTCCTTCTTCTTTCTTCATTTTTTGTACTTATTATTTTCTCATTCTATTTTTTTCCTTTTTTTCACACATATATATTAACATTACATAATTATTTTACTATTTTTTATTTATTATTTATTATCTTTTATTGTTGTAGTTTTTTTCCACTATATATAAAAAAATTTAAATCAATTTTTTCAGCATTTTCTTTTTACTGTAACCCTTGTAGTAACGCCCAAATTTGGAAAGAAAACTAATAAAAATATGAAACTGTGAATGGATAACCAGTTACCTTGACGAGAACATTCAAATCTAGAAAAAAAAATTATATGAAAATGTGAATGGGTAACCAGTTATCCAAGTGGCAACATCCAAATCTGGAAAAAAAAAATGAAAACATGAATTGGTAACTAGTAACCCTGATAGAAACATCCAAATTCGGAAAGAAAAAAAAACTAAATATGAAAACGTGAATGGGTAACCAGTTACCTTGAGGGGAACATTCAAATCTGAATAAAAAAAATCTGATAAAAATGTGAATGGATAACCAATGACCTTAATGAAAAAATTAGATATGAAAACTTGAATGGATAACCAGTAACCCTGATAGGAACATCCAAATTTTGAAAGAAAAAAAATAGATATAAAAAACATAAATGTGTAACTAGTTA
The DNA here is from genome assembly GCF_963169125.1 of Humulus lupulus. Lineage (NCBI taxonomy): Eukaryota > Viridiplantae > Streptophyta > Magnoliopsida > Rosales > Cannabaceae > Humulus > Humulus lupulus. Next base: position 211,038,872 of record NC_084798.1, read on the forward strand.
CCCTGATGTAAACATTCAAATTCGAAAAGAAAAAAAAACTGATATGACAACGTGAATGAGTACTTGGTGTCAACGTTGGAAACATACAAATTTGAAAAAAAAATTATATATGAAAACGTGATTGTTATTAGTTACTTAACCCAAACAAGGAAAAAAATAGTCATGATCTTTAAAAAAAATGTAAAAAAAAAGTTAGAACAAAAAAATTGATTTGATTTTTTTTTATATATAGTAAAAAAAACAAGTAAAATAATAAAAAATGATAATAAATAATAAAATATTTTGAGTTTAAGGGAATGCGACTTATTAAGAAGTTTTCTCCAAAAAAATTTGACAAATAGGGAAGAGAAATAAAACGTCAATGAGAAGAGAAGTTGAAGATATAAAATCTAAAAATAGTAAAGTGAAAATGTATTTGTGGTTTTAAATTATAACATTAAATCAATGAGAAGAGAAGTTGAAGATATAAAATCTAAAAATAGTAAAGTGAAAATGTATTTGTGGTTTTAAATTATAACATTAAATTATACAAAATAAACATTAAACAATAAAATAAAATAGATTAAGTTCGCTTTTTTTAAAATACTAAGTCAATATTGTACAACGAAACTAATATAAAAATAATCAAATGAAAAATACTTAAATAACTAAAATAATCTCATAATTTAAATAAACTTAATTAAGAGTAAAACTATGACATAAACTAATTTTTATACAGAAATATGAGAAACTAAATCCATAAAATTGAAATTAAAAAAAACCATAAAATAAGTTTTTTTTTCTTTTGAAAAAAGCCATATATTTGTAAACTTGTTTAAAAAAACCCATAATAGATGTAATTTCCTCAAGAGAAGTTTACATAAATATGGGAAAAATATATATAGTTTCTAAATTTATGGGAAAAAAAATAATTGTACAAAATATGGTAAGTTTTGGAAAAAAAATTTAAAATATGGTAAATAAATTACCATAAACTTAATTATCTTATTTTATATTCTCTTCTCACGATCTCTCTCTCTTCTCATTTTTTTCTTTTTCTTCCCCAATTCAATGGCCATCTCAGATTTCTTCCGGCGATCCTACCTCCGCTGCTGCCTCCTCCGACGACGAACTGATTTTCTTCTTCTTCTTCTTCTTCTTCTTTCTTTCTCTCTTTCTTTCTTTCTTCTTTTTCTTCGTCTTCTTTCTTTCTTTCTTTCTTCTTCTTCTTCTTATTTGGTTTTTCTTATTCTTCTTCTTCACATCTGATTTTGAACTTCATATTTGATTTTTCTGGGTTTTTTTTTTCTAAATCTGTTTAAGTAACCAGGTACTTGACTTCATATTTGATTTTTCTGGGTTTTTTTTTTTCTAAATCTGTTTAAGTAACCAAGTACTTGACTTCATATTTAATTTGATTTAAGAAATGTACTTAAGAAAAGTTGACTGCTATTATTTAGTGTAGACTAAGGTAGTATAAGAAGCTAGGTAGTTGAATATTTTAGGGTACTTTTAACATATGAAAGCTTAGGTTAGCTGATTAGTTTTTTTGGTTGAAAAGGGCAAAAGTTGTCAAAAGGTTCTTCTCTGTGATGTTTAGATCAATAGGTTTAGCAGCCAAACATTCATCAAATAAGGTTCTAACATAAATATTTATGTGTTTATTAATTATTTAAAGAAATAGAACTAGAACAATTGCTCAAAAAATGTATCGATAGGTTTACAAAATTTATTCATAATACAAGTACAAGAAATAAAAAAACAAGCAAACAAAACTTTTGATTTTTCTGGGTTTTTTTTTTCCAAATCTGTTTAAGTAACCAGGTACCATGTCGCCTGAATCATTTTATTCATATCAGATTTTTTTTAGACCTAGGTGTAACCAGTTACAGTAGCGATTAATTTAGATTTTTTTGTTTAGATTTGATTTTGTTTTCACACCTGACTAAGTAACCAGGTACCATAGCAATTGGTTATTTTTTTTAGATTTGATTTTTTTTTTCAAACCTCGCTGTAACCATTTACGATTATCAATTTAGATTTTTTAGTAATGTGGCAGTAACCGGTTACTACTACCAATTTTAACTGTCATGGCAAGTACTCGAGTGAATTGTAACTGGTTACTGACAGATTTGGAAGAAAAAAAAGCAGATCAGAATACATCCAGTAAAGAAGAAGAAGAAGAAGAAGAAGAAGAAGAAGAAAGTAACCGGTTACCCCTATTAAAATAGATGACTTACTATTCAATCCAAAGTAAATGAGGTTAGCAGATAATGCAAATGGGATTTGATTAGATTGCTTTTTTCAACCTGTAAATCCTGAGCTAGTGGGACTTCAGTCTCATCCATTTTGGCTGCAAGAGATAAGCATGTCACAGCCAGCAATTGCGCAGTCCAAACCGTGCTCTTCTATGCACAGCAGTGAGAATAGACGTTATCAGCAAAGATGTAAATATGTAAAAGGATTGGTAATAAGATTTGTTTGACTTGTTCCTCCTCAACTTACTGGTATATCATAGGCTGATAGGAACCGATCCAAGAAGCTTATTGACAGATACGAACAAAGAGGTCCGAAGCTGAAATGAGCATTTGCCTGCTGAAAAAAAAAAGAACAATGATATTAAATACCAACACAGGACAAAATAAAAAGAAAAAATAGCTGACAAGCAGAAGACATAAAATCAGGACCAAAAAGAAAAAGAATCGTCATTTCAGTATTCTTAATAGGGGATAATAACACTGGAAGTGTGAAACTGCTGGAAGAAAGTGAAGGAAAGACAAGAAATACTATTACATTACAACTTTTTCTTCTCTTTGGTCTTGCTGGCATATATACAGCTTGAAATAAAGAAAAGAGAAGGGACCAAAAGATTCAAAGAATCCTTCTTAGCAATGGCCTCAAAAAACTCTTTTATCTTAGCATTTATATCAAGACCCCATTTCGTTAAGCACCCGATCCGATCCTCCCCAACCTCCTCGCCACCATTTGTCTCTGCCGAAATTTTCTTAAAAAAATGGTTACCAAAATAATAAAAATAATAATAATAATAAAAAAGATAGAAATTCCCTCACAAAAATGCACATATAAAATAAATAAATTTATACAAAAAAAATATGAGCTACAGAACAAATATTTTGATAAATATGGGAAAACAAAACCCATAAAAAAAGTAAAACAACAAAAAAAAACCATAAAAAATACACAAAAAAAAAAACCATATATATCAAAATTTATTGAATTTTTCTATATTTCATGTAAATTCCTCTTTCCTCGATACACATAATATTGGGCCTGAGCTCATACTAAAACGTGGCCCATCCTGAGCGACTTTGTGGTTGTGGTTAAATCAGTCTACTTTTTAGCTTTAGACGCGAAGTCTGAGCCATAATAATATTTAGTGCAGTTAATTAATTAAAATAATAGTTCGTTATGACTGGCTTATATAAAACAGTAGATAATTAATGTCATTTTATCTTTAAACAAAAGGATAATCCTAAATAGAGTTATATGATACATGGATGTTTTAGTATACTTTAATTAATTATATTCTTAAAATATTAATATCAACAACAACAACAAAAAGTTTATATAATGATATTTTTCCGTTAATTCACAAATCATATTAATTAATTTTAGAAATAATTATAATTTGCTCTCCTCCATCAAGACTCAAAATATTGATGAACATATATATGGTGTAAGAAATAGTGTTTAATGATATATATAGTGAAATAATGTTTGTGTCGGTTTATTTGCTATAATTTAATAACATCACTTGGTTAATTATAACAATTAGTTATGTCCATCAATTTTGCATTTTAAGGCACTAGATAAGATATGTTGTAAATATTGTTAACATAATTGTGTAATAATTTTTATGATAATTAATTAATGACTTTATGTTTAACATATTTATTATTTAATTTTATTTAGAAAATTTATTGATTATTTTTATTATATTTTTATGATTGTCATATAATTTTTTTAAAATAAATAGTATTATATATAAAAGAATGACATAAATATATCAAAAAAAAAAAAATTAAACTGAAACATTATTTATAATTTTATTTTATTTTAAAAAAAGTAATATGATATATTTTTATATGACAACCCTATTTAAGGTCAAAAAGATTCATGATATTATTCAAAACACACATCAATGATTGGAGATGAAGTTTATCTATATATATATATAAAGGAGAGCTTCAAGGAGATGATGTGGCACTCTAAAATTACTCCAAACTATTTTTTCTATTTTCTCCTTAAATCTAATTTTTTTATTCATTTTTATTAATAATCTATTTATATATATATAAAGGAGAGCTTCAAGGAGATGATGTGGCACTCTAAAATTACTCCAAACTATTTTCTCCTTAAATCTAATTTTTTTTATTCATTTTTATTAATAAGGAGATGATATGCCATTATAAAATTACTCAAAACTATTTTTTCTATTTTCTCCTTTAATCTAATTTTTTATTTATTTTTATTAATAATTATTTAAACTTTATTTTTTTAGATATTTAAATAAGATATTTTTTAAATTAAATACCCAATAAACTAACAAAAAATAAAATAAAACAAAAACTACATACATTATTTTTTTAGATATTTAAATAAGATATTTTTTGAATTAAATACTTAATGAACTAACAAAAAATAAAATAATAAAAAAACTACAAATATATACTACATAATATACTAATAAAATAACATCTTTGAAGCGGTATATAAAAGATTATCCAAACGAGTAATCAACATTTTGATAAAACACAAAGTCCACGAGTTAATTTTAAAAAATAAAGGATCCAAACAGGTAATCGGCTAAAATACAAAGTCCAAAATGGTGTGTATATATAGTTTACTTTCTATAAAGAATTTTTAACACTTTGAATAAATAGATAGTCCAAAGGTTAATTTTTAAAAATAAAGAGTCAAAACAAGTAATCGGCCAAAGTATAGTGTTCAGATAATCAATCTATCTATTCCTATTTTTAACATCTTTACAAAACTTGAGGTCCACAAGTTAATTTTTAAAAATAAAGACTCCAACGAGTAATCGGCTAAAATGCAATGTTCAAAATGATGTGAACCCTTACAAAAAAACATAAATTATATATAATTTAATTTTTATAAAGAATTTTTAACCTTTTGAATAAATATATGGTCCAAATGTTAATTTATAAAAATAAATGGTCAAAACGGGTAATCGGCCAAAATAAAATGTTCAAATAATCAATCTATCCAATCCTATATTTAACCTTTTGACAAAACACGAGTTCTAAAAGTTAATTTTTAAAAATAAAATGTTCAAACGGGTAATCGCCCAAAATAAGTCTTGCACAAAACATAAATTTTCATATACATAATTTAGACTTTTTATAAAAAAAAAATCACGCAAAGCGTATAATAATGATAATAATAATAAAAAATAAATGCACAAGTACAACAAATTTTTTGAACTTTGTTTTCGGTACTTTAATAATTCAGAATTTTTTCAAAAACTTGCAAGAGATTTTATATACAATGGGCACCATTATGAAAAAAAAAATTGTATTCAATACGCCTTCATGTGTCCATATAAGAAACATGTTGTACGAGTAGGGTGAAAAAGAATCCATGTCGTAGCATTCTTCTAAAAGTATTTTAAAAAATATATTTTTTAATAATTACAAAAGACTGCGGGAAGCGCGGTAATGTTTTCTAGTTTTTAATATAGAAGAGAAATATTATTCAAAATTTCTTATGCAGTTATACAATCAAATTCTATGTACACACGACCAATGACAGAGCCAGAAACTTAGCTCAACGAAGACTTGAACTTTGAATAAATATTACTAATATGAGTAAAAATGAATGATAAATTTATATCATATATGGGTTAAAATCTATTGTTTGACAAATTTATATCTCTTCATTATATAATAAGTAAATGTATGCTCTATTATATTTAATTATTCATATTAAACTAAAAAATTTAACTAGTTCAAAGATGTATACATACACATATAACAACATACAAATTGATTGTTACTTACAAAAGTGTAAGTGGACTTAAGTAGTTTAAGTGAGGGCTTTAAAAGTGTAAGAAAAACCATATATGTCTAGTAAGAAGAAAAATAGAAATTAACACACATATATATATATATATATAATATAAGTATTTTTTTTAAAATATCAGTGAGGGCTTAAGCTCCTTGTGAGCCTAAAATGGCACCGTCCCTACACACGACACAAACGTTTTATATATAATATATTTATAATGTATGTTATTATTTAATATGAATATATTTATAAAAATGTAACATATTTTTTTTTGGAATATAAATGGTAAATTTTTTTTATAAAAATTAGGATTATGTATTCAAAAAATTTAAACTACCAGAAATATATATATATATATAGATATATACAGTGTTCTTTCATGGCTAAGATTTTAATAATTTGGTGATTTTAATAAAGTGATATTCAGAAACCTTTGACTGTAGTCTTCGGTTTTGTCTCTTTCAATTGTTGCTGAAAATTTGATCATTTGAATAATTAAAAAAAAAAAAGTAAACCATATAAACCATGGATATTAAGAGCTCATCACTAAAATAAAAAATAAAAAATAAAAATAATAAACAAATTGACAAGTGGTGCAATTAAGTTCCAACTACCTCGAATGTTCATCAACATAAATTGTTTGAAAACAAAAAAATTAAATTATTTTAGAAAAGGACAGACAGAATGGGCCCAAAGTAGGATTAGGATTAGTAGTTTTCTAATTTCTGTCACGTTTTGTCCATATTCCATAAAATAAATTGGTCCACCTTTAAAGCCACGAGGTTGGAAAATGGGGACGATCGATACAAAAATCAATCTTTGATATTATTATTCCACATTCACACACAACTATTCTTCCAACCAAAAAGAAAATCCAAAAGAAGATTAGCAACTAAATAGCCTAGAAATATCAACATGCCCTACTTTTTATTATTATTATTATTATCTTTTTAGGAAAATGACTGATAAGAAAAAAGAAAAAGTAAAAAAGATTACTTGTTACACAAGAAGAAATCAAACAAAAGCAAGATTTCATCCAAATAAAGTAAGAAATAAAATATGTGCTATCTCATTCACAAAAGGCTAAATAGAATTACAAGAACTACCATTGACATAATTTAATAATAAAACAATATAATGAAAACACAATTTATAACTAAGTATTTTAATCAAATATATGTTTTACCCATAATTTATGTACAACTACAATCTCTGTAAAATTAAAACTTGTTATTTAAGAAATTTAATTATGTCATATATAGTTACTTAAATTTGAATGTTAAAATGTTACAAATCGGGTAACTAACTTCATCATAAATATAATAGAGAAAAATCAATAAAATACAGACAAATTTTTAATTTATTATTTTTGGCTGAACCACCCTAAATTGAGTATTATCTTTTCATATTTCAATTCTCTATAATTCATATACAACTTTTTTGTTTTTTTTTTCTTCCTATAATTTTCGAGCCAGTGTACTAAATATTTATTTTGAAAATGAGTTGCATCATTTTTCTTTTTCCCGATAACTCATGAGAATTAGATAGTGACATATTAACATAATTGTGTGCTCTATTTAATCTTTTATCCATAACTTATTTCTTTGCTATTCAACCTTTTATTTTTCTCTTTATAAGGACTTGAAGTATGCCTTGAAAGTAGCTTTATTGCTCCCGTCCCATGTGATCATGATTAGGTCTTTGTTTTAATTTCATATAGTGACATATATATTGCACTTATCCAAATCTTCTGAAATAAATATATAAGTATATTTATATATATATAAGGACAATCTGAATAATATATATATACTTGATTACTTTAATATTAATTATTAAATTAAGATCAATTATTTATATTTATATTTATTAATTAATATCTCTAAAAATAAATTTTGATTTTTTCAAACTTTTGAGAAGGTTACCTCATGACATGACGGTCACATATTTATTAAATAAATAAAAAAAAAAATTATTTAATATTTGTTCTTCATTCCTTTTTCATTCTTGATTAATTCATTTGATCTATTTTATAAAAAAAAATCATTTTGGAATTAATGAGAATAATTAATGTGATAATTATCTTTCCAACTAATATTTATTTTCTAATTAATTTAAAAAAATTAAAATTATTGATTTTATATATTTTATTTATTTATTTTCATCATCGTTATAATCATTTCTCATTAAAAATATGTTTAATGATTTATAATAACCATCGTGACTAATATCTATTAAGAAGTCTTATATATATACGTGCTAAATTATTAAGTAATTTAATTCACCATATTGGTGACTCTTAACTTTTCCTTTTTAACACTTCTACAACTCAGTCAATTTATGTCACAGTTGAAAGTAAGATAAATTTACATTGCTTTGTCACTTTATTACAAGATTAAGACATCGCTTTAAAGTGATGTGCATATATACTTAGGCTTTGCTTGCAGGGTAATTTTTCTTATCCCTAATTTCTAAATTAATGTTAAAATAAGGTGAAATCTAACCATTATTCGATAAATATACTTATAAAGCCTATAAGGAATCAAACATTTTCAAATAGAATATAAAAACAAAATATAAACTAATTCAATAAATATGAATAGAAATAAATTGTATATGTATAGAGCTCTATTGAATTATATGGGCGATCATATATATGTGGGAAGATTTTAGTATATTCTCCTTTTACTCATATATAATAGTCCTTTTTGTATTGATGATTGATGGTGACATAATAATACAAGGTAGGCATGTCATAACTTTACAAAAAAATTGAAAAATTCATAAGATTTAAAAAAATACTAAAAATATGGAAAATATTATTACAATAATATGGAAGGATATAATCGTAAATTTAGAGTATTTTTTTAAAACAAAATTACACATTTATAACAATACAGTTTTTGTAACTAAAATTTACAAATTTGTAACTATATATTATAATTTTGTAAACAACATTTACAAACTAAATAGATTATTGTAATAGACGATTACAGAGATACAAATTTTATCTATATTTTTGTAATTTTTGTAAAATTAAGTGTTTTTCAATTTTTTTAAACTTATGGTGCTATGTGTAATTTGTATTCATCTATTAATTATTATTTTTTCTTCCTAATTAGTGTGCTTAAATTTTGCTAATGTTCAATGTTTGGATTGTTACAGGTATAACGTTGGAATTTCTCATTTAAACATTTAGACTATGCAGATATGTGGAAGATTTTTTTTTTTTTTTTTGATGAGAAGATTTGCGAAAGAATTCAAGAGATTGAAAGTATTCAATGAATAAAGCAATAATTAATAATTGATCTTCTTAGTACGTACGGCTAGTACGTATTAAAGATCCAATTGAAAGATTAAATTCTGCTAATATCTTTTTTGGTTAATTTTTTTAAGCTTAAAAACATATGAGAAAAATATTTCATAGTATGTCATAAGGTGATACGGACATATTTCACATTTGTAATAAAACTATGCCACTGAAAATATGCAATAGTGACATGTTAAATTTTTTTAATAACACTTGTTATAAGTTTTGTTGTATTGGATAAATGTAATAGTTTATAATTAAAATAAGCAAGATTTAAATTCTTATGTGTATTATATGGTATAGCTAGCCCTACGTCCTATATGCGCGTGCTTTCCAAGTCATATATATATATATATTAGAATAAAGATATATATTTATATATATATGACAATTTTTTTTTTATAGGATTCATTTTAAGCCTTATCGGTAGGGTTCTCATTGTTTTATTGTTTCTCGACCTGTGAACTGTTTTCAGCACGATTTTTTTTATAATCATGTATATTATAGCTATTTAGAGCATCCTGCAAATTTCAGAAAATTCTAAATAATTTATAGTACCGAAAACTAGGTTCAAACATGTTGCTTTCTACGCGCATAAAAAAAATTAGTTACTCGTGCAACAACATATTTGAACTTAGTTTTCGGTACTATACTATTCGAAATTTTCTGAAAATTTGCAAGATACTCTAAATAGCTACAATATACACGGTCATAAAAAAAATCGCGCCGAAAACTATTCACGGGTCGAGAACACTGAGAGTCTCACCGGTAGGGCTTAAAGTGAAGCCCTTATAGGAGAATTCCCCTATATATATTAGAATAATGTTACGTACACTCTAAATTTGCACTCAAACATTACACACAGTAATGTGGAAGTGTTTTTTAAAACAGTGAGTCTCAGTTTTAATAAATGTGATTATTTTTTAAAATAATGAATCTTAATTTTAATAAATGCGATTGACTTAGCTCTCCTACCACATCACCAGTTGCAATATTTATATACATATCATGACTCTATATATTATAAAAAGTTATTGTGACATGTGACATTATCTCCAACTAATTAATCAATATATATTTAATATCTAATTAACAAATATGGGTAATGAATTAAATTAAGATTCGATTTTCCTCCATTGTTCTAGATCAAAGTCTCCTCATTGACCTATAGTAGGGCTAGGGACAAATGCATGCACCTATCTCTTTCTAATCCTAGAACTCATCATAGTTTGCTTGTAATTTGACTGGTTTTAACCTACTTAACAACTTTTTTGGAATGGAGAAAAGATGGATTAGAGACTGTGGAACGAAGGTTTTTCTTCTTTTATTTATTATTGTAAGACGAGGAAAGAAACTATAAAGAAATGAATTAGCTATAGATTGCGAATCTACCAGGTCCATAAAAAATAATATTTGTTTATATGTGGTGAATTATAGACAAAAATAAATAAATAATCAAAATGATTAAATTTTTTTAAATTTTTTTAGTGATTTTATATAATAACAAAGATTATCTACTTCCATTTTTCCTTACTTTATATACAGATGCTACAATTTTTTTTTGACTAAAAGTGAAATTTTTTATAATTAAAGGAATCATCAAATTAATAATGCCATGGTAAAAAATACATTGATTAGTGATAATTTGTGAATTTTTTCTTTCTTTCTTTCTTTCTTTCTTAAGGTAATTTATATTCTTAATTAACTTTTTCCATCATTCTTATCTACAGAAAGCTCTTTGAAAAAATAAAATAAAAACAAAGGGGTCACATGATCTTAATTGACTATATTATCTTTTTCCCAAAAGAATTGAAAATTGATCAAATTATATTTTTATGCCATATGTGCTGCCCTTTTCAACGTCCCCTGACCTAAACCAAAGGGAAACCAACTAAGTCCCCACCACTGCTTAAGAAAGTACCAAGTAGTAGTACCCCATGCACATCTCACAACCGCATATAAAAGAATTCTTCGGAGTTACATTTAAGCCCGGGTGGGGCTCTCAGTGTTATCGACTTGTGAATAGTTTGCGACGCGATTTTTTTATGACTGTGTATATTGTAGCTATTTAGGACATCATGCAAATTTTTAGAAAATTCTGAATAGTTTACAGTACCGAAAACTAGGTTCAAAAATGTTGTTGCACGCGTGACTAATTTTTTTTATGCGCGTGGAAAACAATATGTTTGAACCTAGTTTTCGGTACTGTAAACTATTTGGAATTTTCTGAAAATTTTCAGGATGCTCTAAATAGTTACAATATACATGGTCATAAAAAAAAACCGCGCCGAAAACTATTCAGGGGTCGAGAAATAGTGAGAGCCCTACCGATAGGGCTTAAAGTGAAGCCCCTATAGGAGAATTGTCATATATATATATATATGAGAATTCTCCTACATGGGCTTCACTTTAAGCCCTACTGGTAGGGCTCTCAGTGTTTACAACCCGTGAACAATTTTCGGCGCGATTTTTTTATGATAGTGTATATTGCAGCTATTTAGAGCATCCTGCAAATTTTCAGAAAATTCTGAATAGTTTACAGTACCGACAACAAGGTTCAAACATGTTGTTGCACGCGTGACTAAATTTTTTTATGCGCGTGGAAAATAATATGTTTGAACCTAATTTTCGGTACTGTAAACTATTCGAAATTTTCTGAAAATTTGCAGGATGCTCTAAATAGCTACAATATACATGATCATAAAAAAAAGTCGCGCCGAAAACTATTAATAAGTCGAGAAAAACTGAAACCCAATCAATAAGGTTTAAAATGAAGCCCCTTAAAAAAAAAAAAATTGTCCTCAATATATATATATATATATATAATACATAATAATACTGCCAAGTCATCATCTGCTTTAGTCGAACTATTCAGAAATGTCTCATATGTGGAAATATCATATGTGATCACAATAAAAGATTAATATGTAATAGAGATATGAATGAATATATATGACGTTTAGGGCCCACTTTTGCTCTTCTTCCTCTTTCTCTTAGAGCTCACATTTTAGGAAAAATTACACATAGTAGTGTAAATTTGAAAATATACGAAATTTTTACAAAAATTATAAAAATATAGATAACAATTTATAATAATTATATAAAATTTTTTTATTTAGTCTGTAATTTACAAAATTATAATATATGGTTATAAACTTGTAAGCTTTACTTATAAATTTGTAAATTTTGGTTTCAAAAAAATTGTATTGTTACAAATTTATAAATCTTAATTTAAAAAAAAAACTTCATATTTACGATTGTACGTGCCACTCTGTATTTTTGTAATTTTTTTCAGATTCTGTATTTTTTTTTAAATCTGAAATACTTTTATTAATTTCCCTAAATATATATATAACTAAATTTTTTTATAGAATTCTCTAGTGCTCCCTCGAAAAGGCTATACTGGTGCACTCACTTCTATTTTTTGTATTTTGATGATTTTTGGTGTAATTTTTTTATGTTTGTATACATTGTAGTTATTTAAAGTATCTGTAAATTTTTAAAAAATTCCGAATAATTTACAGCGTCGAAAACAATGTTCAAATAGTTTATTACATGTATGATTGAGTTTTTTTATACTGCGGAAAGTAACCTGTTCGAATATATTTTTTAAATTTACAAAATATATTCTAAATAATTACAATATACGTAATCATAAACAAATTAGACAAATAATTATCAAAGTACGAAAAATATAAATGGTGCATTGGGGAATCCCAAAATTTATAAGCTGGACTATATCTATATCATTTTAAATATTATTTGTGTCTTGCATAATTTTTTATGGTCTCTAGTGTACTGTTAGTACTGCACACGGTTAATTGCATTTTTTTAAGGTTAATCTTAATTTAATCAATCCTTATTATTGGAAAGTACAATGACATAAGGTTAATTTAATTTTTCCAACCATTTTTGAAGAGTGGTGTCAAATCTGTATGGTGTAGATTTTGTCACTTTCTTCAAATGCTTTTTATCCCATGTGATTATTCTATCCCTTTCCACTAACTAGAAAAAGGGCTATCAATTTTGATCAATAATATTTTATTAAAAAAATGTTCGACTCTCCTCTTCTATTATATATAATAGTGAATATGTATATCTCAAGAAATTCAGATGTATGGAATTTTTCATAGTGAAACTTTCCAAGAGGTATATACTGCAATATCAAAAGAGATATGTATGTTAGAGAATGAAGTATACAGTATGCTCCCCTGCTCCTCAGTACAGAGAACACCAGCAACATTATGGACGTGCACCTCAGGAGGATGGAATATTCTCATTTCTGTTGCATTGCTTTTTGTGTATTAATCATTATGAATATGTAACCAATTCTGTTATGTACTATCCAGTTACTTGCTGCCATCTGTTGCTATTACAGTGGCCAGAATATTGTATCAAACAATATATAATGAATGCAATTCACTAGCCTCTCTTTGAGCTGAGTTTATACAAAATACAAATCCACTCAAATTCAATCTTGGTATCAGAGCAACGCTAGGCCAACGCCAATGTCGACTGGTCTTCCTCAGTCTCCCACCGCAGCCAACAATGCTGCCAGCAACAACCCAGCTCCAAGTTCAAGTCAAGCTGCTGCCATCACCTCCAACAATGCACAAGCACGGCCCAGCCATATCACCAACTTCACACAACCATTCAACACCTTAAACCAGCCCTTTCCTCTTAAGCTAGACCGAAACAATTACTCTCTCTGGAAGACAATGGTTTCGACCATAATACGTGGTCACCGACTTGACGGTTTTGTTCATGGCACAAGGCCGTGTCCCCCTGAGTTTGTTCCTGCAGAAGCTGCTGATGGACAAGTGGGTTTTGGTGTTCAGTTCAACCTAGAATACGAACACTGGATCGTGAGTGACGAACTCCTCATGGGTTGGTTGTATAGCTCAATGACTGAAGTCATAGCAACAGAGGTCATGGGATGCACCACTGCCGCTGGACTTTGGAAGGCTCTCGAGAATCTATACAGAGCTCATTCCAAATCGAAAATGGATGACACCCGTACGGCAATACAGACCACAAGAAAAGGTAACACATCTATGGTTGATTACCTTCGACAAAAGAAAGCATGGTCAGATGTTCTTACATTAGCAGGGGATCCGTACCCTGAAGCTCATTTGATTTCTAACGTACTCTCTGGACTTGATGCTAGCCATTTACCCATTGTTTTACAAATTGAGGCTCGACCGAGTACCACTTGGCGAGAATTGCAGGAATTATTGCTCAGTTTTGACAGTAAGATTGAGAGACTACACACCATGAATGAAGTCCCAAAAATCGCAGCTACTCCCACAGCAAACCTAGCAAGTAAAATCGAACATACGGGTCGGGGTCGAGGAGCAATCGTATCTCATAACCATAACCCAGGCCGATCACAATTTTCCAGCAATAATCGTGGATCTGGTTATCGAGGTAGAGGAAGGAGTCGAAACAACAACAGCTCACGACCCACGTGTCAAGAATGTGGGAAATTTGGGCATTCGGCTGCTGTGTGCTTCAACAGGTATAATGACTCATATATGGAGTCTGATCCTCATCTCAATCAACTGCAGCCAAAGAATCCACCATCGGCTTTTACAGCATCTCCAGAAATTGTAGACAGCAACATCTAGTATGCCGACAGTGGGGCTAGCTGCCACGTGACCTCAGATGGAGGCAACATGAGTCAAAAATCTGATTATGGTGGTAAGGAAAAATTAATAGTGGGTGATGGTCATCAAATATCTATCTCACATGTTGGTTCCAGTCGCATACCCACTTCTGATTGCTCTAAATCCTTAGTCTTAAAGGATGTCTTGCTTGTGCCTGAAATTGCAAAGAACCTTATCAGTGTATCTAAACTTGTTACTGATAATGATATATTGATTGAGTTTGACTCCCATTTTTGTTTTGTGAAGGAAAAAGCCACAAAGAAGGTGCTGCTCAGAGGGATACTTAAAGATGGCCTCTATCAACTCATTCCTTCATCACCCATCCATCGACAAAATCAGCCTATTTCCTTCCCAAATGCTTCTGTGAATTCTGCTTATGTTGTTCAGCCGAGTACATCTTTATTTTCCAAGAATGATGTGTGGCATAGACGTTGTTGACGCCGTTTTTCGCCAACAGATAAAAGAAGAGAGCACGTAAACAATTAAAGACAATGGCTAAAACAAACAAACGAGTCAGACACGCAGTGTTTACGTGGTTCAGCAGTTAAATCTGCCTAGTCCACGAGTCTCTGTTATTAATCTCAAGATTATCTCTGAACAATCCTTTAGCATGAATTCTCCAGAGTTTTCTCTCAAGAATCAGAAAATCGGTCCTTTACAATGGTGCATCACTTCTCTATTTATAGAGAATGATGCAGAATACTATCCCACATATTTTGGGTAGTTACTCTTTTGTGAATAAAAATAAATAGCAATAATCAGATATAGAAGGAAACGTTCCCCAAAGATCAGGAAACGCATAACTGACTAAATAATATCCCACGATTTTTGGGGATTTACATCAATAAATGAGGATCATATCCCATATCTACAACACTTGTAGATATTCAAGGTAGTCATTGCGTATCTCCAAGGCTTCACGTCATTGTGCGAGCCGCTGACACTTCCCGAGCTGACATTTCTTTCGAGATGGCATATCGAGCTCGAGATCCCTGCTCCGAAGTTGCTTCTGAAGATGAGGGGCTCACAGAGCTATCCTTCGAGATCGAGATCATTTCGAGGTCACCATATTCGAGGTCTGTACCATACTTTGCAGGCTCCGATTTACAATCGTAGAGCATACCCTTAACCCTCACGAGACCATTTAATGCGAACTCAGCTTTCGAGGTCATATTTGCTACGGCTCGAAATCTGGGTATAACATTTTGCCCCCTCAAAAGTATTTGTTCGAATCCTAAGAGAAGGAAACTTTTGAACTACTCTTTTCGGGAACCATACCGTCACACTCTTAAAAACGGACACGTGCCAGATGGGTATTGCTCACTTTAGATACTTGAGTACCTTGGGAACATGCCCACGATCGTTCGTCTGACAGCTTTTCGGCGCTATCTTATCATCGACTCCCCTCCATTCGATCTGTTGAGGATTTCAATCAACGTTCCTGATTAATTCAGTTTTCCCACCTATTTATGCAAGACTCCCTCTTCGTCTTCTTCACATTTTCTCATCACAGACCAGAAAAAAGAAACACTCCCTAAACCTCTTACCACAGTTTATGCTCATTGCATGTTTTCCAGGCCGAAGAAACAAAAGAATCCTGGTTTGTACGACTCAGTGAGTTCTTTCCTGCAACCTCTTCTCCACTCGACGATTTCGCTGCACTCCCCATTACTGTGTAAGTACGCCATTTTTGTTGTTCCTTTTATATTGTGCTTGCTGTGTATGTTAGTTTACGTTATTAGCATGATGCGATAGGAGGGTTTGAACCGATAGGTTTTTAGGCTTTCTGGATTTTCACTCTGGAAGTTCGTCTCTGGTTTATATTCAGATTCAATCGTTTGAATGTGGTTTCAACTTTCTGGGTTTTGAAGATTTTAGGCTATGTTTCTTGTACACCAAGTTTTCGGGTAAAAACCCTTATTCTTGACAATTACACGAAACCCGAAAAAGCCCTTTCCTGGCTAACCGCCACCTTTCTTTCCCTTGAACTTCGGGATTTTCAAAAAATCATCCACGTTCTTTTTCTTCCCTGTGGAACACGCGCTCTGACTCTTTAGTGAGGGTCTTAATATTTAGTTTCTTGCCCTTAGTTATCCGAGCTTATCTTATCGAGTTCGTGATCCTTGCATGCATGGCCCTCACCATTTTTTCTTTCTCGTTAGATGTCACAGAATCTGGAAAGACGGCGGGGGTCATTACGAGCAATCCCTTACGAGCCCAAATCTCCGAGCCCGGAATCGGTCTTTGTTCGGAACCAGCGTCGGATTAAAGAGTACGAGATCGCACGCGAGCAAGAAGACATCCGAGCCCACTATCGCCGCCAGATTGATGAGGTCATCGAAAAGAAGAGAAGGGTCCTTCGGGAAGCCATCTATCCGGAGCCGAACCCCGGACCTAGGCCAGTTCCCCTCGACCCCGCGTTAAAAGTCACGGTAGCATACCATCCGGGGGAACTTCAGTTTTCCTTAATGGCGGAGCCTTCGTCTTCGCAGCCTAGGAGGGAGATGTTTGAAGCCGAGTTCTACCAGAGCTCAGTTACCACCTCCGACCAGATAACTGACATCCTGGCCCTTCATGGCCTTAGCTCGTTGGACACACTGAACTGCCGAGCTCCGACAAGACATGAACGGAGCTGCTTCGCTCCTGGGGGCCGTGATTCCAGTGTGAAGTACGCGGCCTGGAGCCAGGAACACCTAAAGGCAGGAGCTTTGCTGCCCCTGAAGTCCTTTTTCAGAGATTTCACCGATTTCGTTGGGTTGGCTCCATTCCAACTCAACACCAACTCATACAGGGTGCTGTCTGCCCTGAGGTCCTTATTCCACGAGCTGGGGTGGATAGGACCTTCACCCCAAGAGATTTTATACCTCTTTTGTTTGAAGAGTAATCCCTCCCGAGCTCGGGGAGGAGATGGTTTTTACTATCTTTCGAGCTATCCCAAAGAGACAAAAATCTTTGAAGACCTTCCGAACCATCCCCCTGACTTCAAAAGGGCTTTTTTCTGGACAAACGGTCTGTTCCCGTCTCGACATCGTTCGTTTAGGCGAATTCGTAAGTATTCTCGTTACTTTCTATTTTTGAGCTCGAATCTTTAGTCCTTGTATCCATGTTTAGTTGAAGTGTATCTCGCCTTTCAGCTAACTTTCAGCGTCCCACCCCCGACGAGACAATGAAGGAGCACAGAGGGAGCCTGCTCCGACTCCCTTATGGCAGGAGGTCTCTTTCATTTCTGTTACATGAGGACAAGCTTCGAGCTTGTGGCTTGTTGGGACAGGGCCAGTCAACCTCTGACTGGTCCAGTAAAAAATACGAACGCTGGGAGGAAGTGCCTCTGCCCACAGGCATCCTTCCCCCGAGGAGGGAAAGGAAAGCATCTCTCCCAATTCGCTCGAGAAGTCCGCGGTCGGGGAACGAGGCCAATGATGAAGCCTCGAGCTCGGACTCCGGTGGAGGTAAAACCCTTCCTACTTCGCGAATGTGGTCCCCCACTTTATTAAAACACAGGCCCAATAGACTAGTCTCGTGCCCACAGGATAGATACCACTTCTACATATGGAGTTGGGTAGATGACTGTGTCCATAGGTTTGACAGTGGGCTCGGGAAATACGACACTATGTATACCACGGACGAGATGTGGAATGGGATAGCTGTGCAGTATGGGACCAATGATTATAGGGACCTTTCGAGGTTATCACCAACTTATAGGGAAGGCCCTCCCCCCGCCTCTTCTGAAGACGGGGGAATTTCATGGTCCCCAAGCTCAAGCTCGGGGGAAAGTTCCAGTTAGGTTTTTTCTTCAACTGGTTTACACCTTTTCCCAAAGTTATTATCTTTGTTTAACTCACTGTCATTATGCAGGTGCCATGAATCCCGACCTCGACGCCGTGCTCTTTAGTGATGGGGGAGCTGGCGCCCAGAAAAGCAAACGCCCGAGGATACCAAAGAGGCCCGATCAACAGTCCAAGGTACCTAAACGTCACGAGACGACTCCCACGGCCCAGATCACTGCGGACACCTCCAAGGAGCCGACTGCCCAGGTCGATGGGTCAGGCTCAACTGCATCCATCTCTCAGCTTCCCACCGATACCCGGTTAATAGTTGCTCGGCCTCCGAAGAAACCTTCTACCTCGACGGTTCAGCTGCCAACGGCCCGAACTCATACTAAGGAATATGTACTTGATGGCACCGCTGGGGCAGAAGGGGCGCTTCTCAGCTCGGACGTCCTTTCTCGGGTAGGTCAGAGCTTTTCTGGCTTTGGTGCCGACCACTGGGACCTTGTGCGCAAGGCCTCGGACTGCAACACTCTTTATGAGAAGAGTATCGAGCTCTCCGCCGCGGTAGCCTTCTCAAACACTCTTTATGTCTTAGATTATTCATGTCTCTGATTATATTTCTGATTCATTCTTTGTGTTTCAGGCCCTTGTTGTTTCAGCGCAACTCAACTACAAGCTGACCAACGAGGTGCAGACGAGCTTAAATCTGGCTCAAAAGTCGAAGGATCTCGAGCTGAAGATGATTGACGAGCTCAAAGACTCGAAGTCTGAAATTGAAAGATTGAAGACCCGTCTCGAGGAGCTTGAAAAGTCAAACGCTGAGCTCGAGAAGGCCAAAGCCAAGCTCGAAGAGGAGAAGTCTGAAATTGAAAGATTGAAGACCCGTCTCAAGGAGCTTGAAAAGTCAAACGCTGAGCTCGAGAAGGCCAAAGCCAAGCTCGAAGAGGAGAAGTCTGCAACCTTCGATTTCATGGAGAGCGAGAAGACCCGCCTCCTGGATGAGGCTAAGGAGCTGAGGGAGAAAGCGGTCGATCAGGCCATGTACAAACTTTGGGCCGACAATGCCGATCTTGACACCAGCTTCCTGGGTCCTCTCGAAGCCACATATGTTGAGCGGTGGAATGCCCGTCTTTTGGAAAGTACAGCTGCTCGAGAGGCGACCCAGCAGGGTAGTCATGCTATTCGTCCTGGAGGGTCTGGTGATATTGATGCTGAGAAGGCCAAGGATACTCTTCTTTCTTAAATCCGTTCTCGGAGAGATCAGCTATCGGGGCTGCGTCCCCTCATTCTTGTAACTATTTAAATTTGTGCCCACAGGGCTGACACAATTTCTTTATATGCTTTACATTTCTTGGCTCGAAATATTTTACATTTTTCTTGCATTGATGAGTTATGTTTATTTAATTCATACAAACATAGTTTAGATTTAGGCTCGAAATTCGATGCATTCATGCATAGTTTATTCGAATTATCCGTTTCCGACCTCGTTATTTATCAAGGTCGTACATTACTTTAACCATGAACTAAAAAGTACTTATATGGCATGTAATATGAATGATTTGGTTAATCTTTTAGTCACTTTTCCTCATCCTTAGTATCTTAGCTCCGAGGTTATGAGTTCGAAACTATTTTAAGATGTTCCAGCCTCGATCTCGACATATTTCGTGATGGGTTTAGGCTCCCATTTATCATTGATCGATAATTTGGCTGGTTTGTTCCAAACCTGTTATGCTTGCACATCTGGTTAACTCCAAACGTTTTTGGTTTTTGGTAGTTCGGTAATGTCCGAACTATCTAAGCCCGTGTACTTGGTTATTTCCAAATATTATGTTTTTTGATAACTCGGTTAAGTCCGAAATATCTAAGCTCGCTCGGTTAAGTCCGAACTATCTAAGCTCGCGTATTTGGTTATATCCAAATACTTTTTTGTTTTTTTTTGTTTTTTTTTTTTAAGCTGGAGGTATGTGTATGTATACCAATGATGCCCCCTTAATATCCTATGAGTGTGACCATAGGTTATTAAATTAAGAGAGATTGCAAAAATAAAAATAAATTACATGTGAAACAAAGTAGACCCTTTATTTGAAATTCAAAAACAAACTAAGTACAGAAAATCATGGTTACGGGCGACACTTCCTTCACTATTGATAATATGGTCTCAGGTGTTCGCCATTCCATGCTCGTGGTATGAGGCTCCCATCTAATCTTGCAAGTTTGTATACGCCAGGGCGGATGACTGATTCTATCTGGTATGGTCCTTCCCAGTTTAGCCCGAGTACTCCTGCTGCTGGATCTCGGGTTGCTAAGAATACTCGTCTCAAAATCAGGTCTCCCACTCCGAACTTTCGGTCTCGAACCCTCTTATTGAAATATCTCGTGGTCCGTTGCCGGTAAGCAGCATTTTTCAGCTGAGCCTCTTCCCTTTTTTCTTCGATCAAGTCTAGGGTTTCTTCGAGCTGAATATGATTGGAACTTTGGTCGTAAATCTGAGTTCGAATTGTCGGAATTTCGACCTCAATGGGCAACATTGCCTCGCAGCCGTATGCTAGAGAAAACGGGGTATGCCCAGTTGATGTCCGAGCTGTAGTACTATATCCCCAAAGGACTTGGGGTAATTCCTCAGGCCATCGTCCCTTTGCTTCTTCCAACTTTTTCTTCAAGGAACTCTTGAGAGTTTTATTAACGGCTTCGACCTGACCGTTCGCCTGAGGGTGAGCCACTGACGAAAAGCTCTTTATTATACCGTTCTTGTTACAAAAGTTGGAAAATAAGTCGCAATCAAACTGGGTTCCGTTGTCAGACACAATCTTTCTTGGCACTCCATATCGGCATACGATGTTCTTTACCACGAAATCCAGGATCTTCTTCGAAGTTATGGTCGCCAATGGTTCAGCCTCCGTCCATTTTGTGAAGTAATCAACCGCGACCACAGCATACTTTACTCCTCCTTTGCCAGTTGGGAGTGAGCCTATGAGGTCGATGCCCCATACCGCAAAAGGCCATGGGGACGTCAACATGGTTAGTTCGGAAGGTGGAGCTCGGGGTATCGTGGCGAATCTCTGGCACTTGTCGCATTTTTTCACGAACTCGAAAGAATCCGTTTTAATGGTTGGCCAGAAATATCCTTGGCGTATAATTTTCTTGGATAGGCTATGCCCCCCGGTATGATCTCCGCAAAACCCTTCATGAACTTCTCTAATAATCTTCTTTGCCTCGGGGGGAGTCACGCATCTGAGCAATGGCATGGAATACCCTCTTCTGTATAGCCTTCCATCCAGGATGGTGTAACGAGGAAGTTGATACATTAGTTTCCGAGCCTGACTTCGATCTTTGGGAAGAATTCCATTTTCGAGGTATTCAACGATCGGGCTCATCCAGGTCGGTTCTGTCTCGATCATGCACACATCTTCCTTGTCTGACTCAGTAATGCTGGGTGCTGACAGATGTTCTATGGGTACAACATTCAGCTCCTCATTTTCAGTGGAAGTGGCGAGCCGAGCTAAGGCATCTGCATTTGAGTTTTGTTCTCGGGGAACTTGTTCGATTGCATAAAACTCAAAAAACTCCAATGCGTACTTTGCCTTCTCCAGATAAGCTGCCATTTTTGTGCCACGAGCCTGATACTCTCCCAAGATTTGATTAACTACGAGCTGAGAGTCGCTGTAGCAATGTATAGCTCTGGCCTTGAGTTCCTTTGCTATTCGTAGTCCCGCCAGTAAAGCCTCGTACTCAGCTTCATTATTAGATGCTTTAAAGCCGAACCTTAATGCAGAGTGAAATTTGCTCCCTGCAGGGGTGATCAGAATAACTCCTGCCCCCGCTCCATTTTCATTTGACGACCCGTCGACGTAAAGTTTCCACAGCTCGTGGGCCGTGGTTGTTACTTCGTCGTCGGCTGTACCGGTGCACTCTACTATAAAATCTGCCAACGCTTGTGCCTTAATGGTTGTTCTCGGATGGTAGGTGATCTCGAATTGTCCGAGCTCAACAGCCCACTTAAGGAGTCGACCAGATGCCTCTGGTTTGGACAAGACTTGCCTTAATGGTTGACCTGTCAGTACATGGATAGGATGTGCCTGAAAGTAAGGGCGGAGCTTTCGAGATGAGTGGATCAGACTGAGGGCGAGTTTCTCCATCAGTGGATACCTTGACTCTGCCCCCAGTAATCTTTTACTGATGTAGTAGACGGGTTTCTGTATTCTCTCTTCCTATCGGACGAGCACCGCGCTTATCGCGTGTTCAGTTGTTGAGAGATATAAGAACAGTACTTCTCCCGTCTCAGGTTTCGATAGGATAGGTGGTTCGGCTAAGTGCCTTTTTAGCTCTTGAAAGGCTAGCTCGCACTCGTCTGTCCATTCGAACTTTTTACTTCCTTTCAATAAGTTGAAGAACGGGAGACCGCGGTCCGTTGACTTCGAAATGAACCTGCCCAGAGCTGCCATCTTGCCAGTCAAGCTTTGAACATCTTTATGCTTCCGAGGTGAAGGCATATCGATCAGGGCCTTTATTTTATCGGGATTAGCCTCGATTCCACGAGAGTTGACAATGAAACCCAGAAATTTCCCTGAAGACACCCCAAAAGTGCACTTCTGAGGATTCAACTTCATGTTGTACTTTCTGAGCACGCCAAAGCACTCTTCGAGGTCATCAACATGGTTCTTGTTAAGTTGAGACTTTACGAGCATGTCGTCGACATAAACTTCCATGTTGTTCCCTATTTGCTCTGAGAACATCATGTTTACGAGCCGCTGGTACGTGGCTCCGACATTCTTGAGTCCGAATGGCATGACATTGTAGCAGTAGAGCCCTTTATCCGTAACGAAGCTTGTATGCTCTTGGTCGGGGGCATGCATGGGAATCTGGTTATATCCAGAATAGGCATCCATGAATGACATCAGACCATGCCCCGCCGTGGCATCCACGAGCTGATCAATTCTCGGTAGGGGAAAACAGTCTTTCGGGCAGGCCTTGTTGAGGTCTGAGTAGTCAATGCACGTCCTCCATGTCCCATTGGGTTTCGGGACCAACACTGGATTGGCCACCCAATCAGGGTAAAAAGCGTCCCTTATAAAATTATTTGCTTTCAGCCTGTCCACCTCCTCCTTTAGTGCTTTCTTTCTGTCTTCATCCAGCTGCCTTCGCTTTTGCTGCTTCGGAGGAAAGCTTTTGTCTATATTCAATGCGTGGCTCGCTACATTAGGGTTTATTCCCACCATGTCAGAGTGGGACCACGCGAAGACATCCTGGTTTTTCTTCAGAAAGCAAATTAATTGCTATTTTGATTCGTCTAGGAGGTGTTTCCCGACCTTCACCTTTTTCGAGGGACTAGATTCATCGAGCTGAACCTCTTCGAGCTCCTCCAAAGATTGGAGGTCAATCTTCTCTTCAATCCTTGGATCGATCTCCTCGTCAATTTTTAGAACTGTCCCGTCTTTATACTGTATGACAACAAGTGCTTGCGCGCTTGTTTGTTTCTTTCCCCTTAAGGAAATGCTGTAGCACTCCCTTCCTGCCAGTTGATCTCCTTTCAATGTTCCGACCCCGCTTGGAGTTGGGAACTTAAGGGCTAGATGCCTTACAGATGAAATTGCCCCCAGCCCGACCAGGGCGGGTCTCCCGAGCAATACATTGTAGGCAGATGGTAACTCTACTACCACGAACTCCATCATCTTGGTCACCGAGACTGGATAGTCTCCCAAGGTCACAGGGAGTTCAATGGACCCCATACAGGCGGTTCCTTCTCCAGAAAAGCCGTACAAAGTGGTTGCACAAGCCCTCAGGTCGCGAAGGGAGAGCCCCATTTTCTCTAGGGTTGCTTTATAAAGAATGTTAACTGAGCTCCCATTGTCTATGAGAACTCGGCGCACTCTTTTGTTGGCAAGCTGTAGGGTGATGACGAGTGGATCATGATGAGGGAACTAGACGTGAGAGGCATCCTCCTCGGTGAAGGTTATAGGCTGAGTCTCAACCCTTTGGATTTTTGGTGCCCTTGGTTCGGGTTCATATGGAGACCCGTCCCCTGTCTTCAGCTCATTCACATATCGTTTTTGAGCATTTCTGCCCCCTCCTGCGAGATGAGGACCTCCCGAGATGGTTATTACGTCCTCTCCATCTATCGGTGGAGGCCTATCCTCATCCCGAGATCGGGAGTTATTATTCTGTGTTGCCGGAAGCGCGGCTACTCTCTGGCTGGCAGTAGCCTGTCCAGTATTCTGGTTTTTGACATACTGCCGGAAATAACCTCTCGAGATCAATCCTTCGATCTCGTCCTTGAGCTGTCGGCACTCATCAGTTGTGTGGCCGGTGTCCCTATGAAATCGACAATACTTGCTGGAGTCCCTCTTGGACTTTTGATTCCTCATAGGATCCGGTCGCCTGAAGGGGACCCGATTTTCATTAGCCAGGTATATGTTTTCCCGGGACTCGTTGAGCTCGGTATGCACTTTATATACGGAGAAATATCTTTCTCCTTTTTTCTTCTTTCCTCCATCAGCCTCGGGATTATTTCCCTCGCTTTTTTTTCTCTTGGAAGGATTCTCCGAGGCAGGCTGTGTAACTAGAGGGTCAACCGAGGTTGAGGCGGAGTTAATGTTTATCGTTGTAGTTTCGGTCTGCGAGGTCGCTTTGAGTGTTGACCTCGCTTCCTCTACATTAACAAATTTCTGCGCCCGTCTGTTAAACTCGGTTATCAACCTCACCGGTTTCCCTTGTATGTCATCCCAAAGTGCACTCCCGGGTAAAACACCAGCTCGGATGGCCATCAAGTGCCCGCTGTCATCCACGTCACGAGCTCGGGCGACCTCTAGATTAAATCTTGTCAGGTAGCTCTTTAGTGTTTCGCCTGGTTGTTGTCGGACGTTAGTCAAAGTGGATGCTTCGGGTCTGACTCCCACCATAGCCCGGAACTGCTTCTTGAAGTCTCTAGACAATTGATCCCACGAAGTTATAGAATGTCTCTTGTACTTCTCGAACCAACTCTTGGCAGGCCCGGCCAATGATGTTGGAAACAACATACATCTGAGCTCGTAACCCACGTTACTAGCTCTCATAATAGTGTTGAATGTACTCAGATGGCTGCATGGGTCGGTTTTTCCTTCAAACGCTGGGACGTGAGGAATCCGGAACCCTTGGGGGAACTGAGTGTTAGAAATATTGGGAGCAAACGGCTCGAGCTCCTCATCAGAGTCCTCATATCGACCGTTTCCTCGCTCATTCTTCAAAAGCCTAAAGGCTTTTTCGAGCTGATCGATCATTTCTTGTACTGGGTCCTTAGGCGGTGTTTGGAATTGATAGTCATTAATCGCGATCCCAGGCTCGCGTCTCCGTGAGGGATCTCTACGCCCATTCAGATGATTCCTAAGATCCGGGTTTGTCTGATCTCCCTTTCCCCTGCTCTGATTCAGGTGATTGCGCAGGTCGGGATGGCTCTTGTGATTCCCAGTATTTTTACGACCCCGGTCGTGTTTACTGACAGACCTTGTTTCTCCGGACTCATCGCTAGTGAAACTCATCGATCGGTCATTTCGTGGTGGATCCTTTCTACGTCGCCTCGTCACTGCAGTACGAGATCGGGACGTCTGACTTCTCTCGGATGGCGCGCCTTTCTGCCCCTGGAACGTCTCCCCGTTTCCTTGTCTCTCCCCTGTACGCCCTTGATCCTGATCTCAACCAGGTTGAGCGTTCCTGCGGGGAGGTGAAGGATATCTTATGGGAGACGGAGGAAACCGTATAGGTGACGGTGGTTGCCGTCCTTGCCTCGGCCTGGAAGGTCCAGAATTTGCCCGAGATGGGCCGGTTGCGTTTGGTGCGCTACCAGGAACCTGAGTCCGAGCCTCGACAGGAGCTTGGTTGTTCTCAGTTCCTGCAGGCACTTCCACAGGTGGATTAGGCGGGACCCGAGCTCGGGTACTCCTCTGAGGCCTAGAAGGAGCAGATGGCTCTGTTGGTGCTGGAGGCTGAGCTGGCCTCCTTGTGTTAGCATTTTTTCGTGGACGTCCACGGGGCTTCCGGGGAGGAACGTGCACGTCCCTTGGAGGAGGGGCTCGGTCTTCGCGCGGAGGTGGGGGCTGAGCCACCTGCGCCTCCGCGGCTATCCTAGTCAACTCCTCGTTACGTTTGTTGGCATCTGCCAGCAGTTGTTTCAGCTGCCGATTCTCCAATTCTACAATAGGGACATAACGCTCAGGGTTATAGTCCATGTCCTCATCCCTTGGTTGTGGAGGTGTTCCCCGGGAATCAGAGGACCCACTCCTTTCATCAGCGTCCGGGTTCTCCATTGGCTGTTTTCCAGGACGCCTTGGGTAATTTTCTTCAGGAGTGTTCTGATTGTTTGTAGCCATGAATCTCTCAGGGATGGATGCTTGAGGCTCTCAATGAAAGCACCAAACTGTTGACGCCGTTTTTCGCCAACAGATAAAAGAAGAGAGCACGTAAACAATTAAAGACAATGGCTAAAACAAACAAACGAGTCAGACACGCGGTTTTTACGTGGTTCAGCAATTAAATCTGCCTAGTCCACGAGTCTCTGTTATTAATCTCAAGATTATCTCTGAACAATCCTTTAGCATGAATTCTCCAGAGTTTTCTCTCAAGAATCAGAAAATCGGTCCTTTACAATGGTGCATCACTTCTCTATTTATAGAGAATGATGCAGAATACTATCCCACATATTTTGGGTAGTTACTCTTTTGTGAATAAAAATAAATAGCCTTAAATGCCAATAATCAGATATAGAAGGAAACGTTCCCCAAAGATCAGGAAACGCATAACTGACTAAATAATATCCCACGATTTTTGGGGATTTACATCAATAAATGAGGATCATATCCCATACCTACAACACTTGTAGATATTCAAGGTAGTCATTGCGTATCTCCAAGGCTTCACGTCATTGTGCGAGCCGCTGACACTTCCCGAGCTGACATTTCTTTCGAGATGGCATATCGAGCTCGAGATCCCTGCTCCGAAGTTGCTTCTGAAGATGAGGGGCTCACAGAGCTATCCTTCGAGATCGAGATCATTTCGAGGTCACCATATTCGAGGTCTGTACCATACTTTGCAGGCTCCGATTTACAATCGTAGAGCATACCCTTAACCCTCACGAGACCATTTAATGCGAACTCAGCTTTCGAGGTCATATTTGCTACGGCTCGAAATCTGGGTATAACAGACGTTTAGGCCACCCATCACTTAGAGTGCTTAAGTTGATCTTG
Organism: Humulus lupulus; assembly: GCF_963169125.1. NCBI lineage: Eukaryota > Viridiplantae > Streptophyta > Magnoliopsida > Rosales > Cannabaceae > Humulus > Humulus lupulus. The sequence continues at coordinate 211,066,857 of NC_084798.1, forward strand.
AAATCTAGCAATGTAAAAGTTTCTTCTGAATCAAAAACAAACTTTTGTGATGCCTGTCAATATGGGAAGTTTCATGCATTGCCTTTTAAAAATTCCAACAGCAGAGCTACCAAAATGCTAGAACTAGTGCACACCGATATATGGGGTCCTGCTCCAATATTATCAAACACCAACTTTAAGTTCTATATCCATTTCATAGATGACCATAGCAGGTTCACGTGGCTATACCCTTTAAAACACAAATCTGATGCACTACATGCCTTCATTCAGTTCAAAAATCTTGCTGAAAATCAGTTTGAAACAAAAATCAAATCAATAAGGGCAGATTATGGTGGGGAATATCTAGCATTCGAACAATTAATTCAAGAAAATGGAATCATTTTTCAGCACTCTTGTCCACATACCTCAGCCCAAAATGGAAGGGCTGAGAGGAAGCACCGCCACATAGTGGAAATGGGCTTAACATTGCTTGCTCAAGCAAGTATGCCTCTGAAATACTGGGTAGATGCATTCCAAACTTCAGTGTATCTCATAAATAGATTGCCAACACCTGTTCTTTGTGATAAGTCACCCTTTGAAATTGTCAATAGGAAGAAACCTGATTACAGCATCCTAAAAACTTTTGGAGCAGCCTGTTTTCCATGTTTTAGACCCTATCAATCACACAAATTCCAGTTTCATTCTCTCAAATGTGTAAACCTTGGCTATAGTGAATCATTCAAGGGTTATAAGTGTTTGAGTTCCACAGGGAGAGTATATATATCTAGGCATGTTGTTTTCAATGAACAAGAATTTCCATTCAAAAATGGGTTCCTCAACAACTATGCACCCGAACAGTCTGTGGTCATTCGAAACTCGGCTTAGTCACAATTACCCAACCTTCATTTTCCCTCTAATTCATCAGTTCAGCCATTCACCACAGAAAGAACTTCCCAAAATCAAGTAATCCCTGATGCAGCACCTACAAACACGGCATTGTCCTCACCGAATGAAACACAAGTAAGTTCCTCTTCTCTCTCGGTATCTAGTGCTCCTCATGACCAATTTGATGTTGTGTCTGAAGTTAATGTGCCAGGTGAATCAACAAACACCTCACCTGTTCATCCCACTACAGAAATGTCTCCAATTCCAGCCGCTGGAACCAGAACTGAACCCGTAATTCAGCCTTCCCATCCTATGATAACACGGGCTAAGGATGGTATTTTCAAGCCCAAGGTGTACCTTAGTCAATCTCAGTGGAAATCAGAGGAAGAGGAACCATCAAGTATTAATGAAGCCCTTAATCACCCAAGCTGGAAAGAGGCTATGAATGCCGAAGTTGAGGCCCTTAAAAATAACAAAACATGGATTTTGGTACCATATTCAGATGCTTATAACATTGTGGGGTGCAAGTGGGTTTATAAAGTTAAAAAGAATGCAGATAGGTCCTTCCAAAGATACAAGGCACGCCTTGTTGCAAAGGGATTTCATCAGAGTCCGGGACTTGATTTTAGTGAGACATTTAGCCCAGTTGTTAAAGCATCCACCATTCGAATCATCCTTACAATTGCTGTCTCAAACAATTGGGAAGTTCGTCAGTTGGACATCAACAATGCATTCTTGAATGGACACCTTGAGGAAGACGTTTATATGCATCAACCAGCCGGCTTTGAAGACTCCAAAGAGCCTAATCATGTGTGCAAGTTACTTAAGTCTCTCTATGGGCTAAAGCAAGCCCCTAGAGCTTGGTTTGACAGGCTGAAACATACACTAATTGAGTGGAATTTCAAAAATTCCAGAGCTGATACATCTCTATTTTACTACAAACATGGAAAAGAGATTGTTCTTGTGCTTATATACGTTGATGATATAATTGTTACAGGAAATAACAACTCAAAACTTAAAGAGTTCATCAAGCAACTTAATGAACTATTTGCACTCAAGGATCTCGGACAGCTCCATTATTTTCTCGGAATAGAGGTCTCTCGGGATGACACGGGCATTTATCTAACTTAGAGGAAATACATTGAAGAATTTCTAAGGAAGAATGAAATGCTTAATCTCAAGCCATGTCCCACACCGATTGCCACAGGGAAAAATATGTCAATTAATGATGGAAAGAAGCTGGACAATCCGACCGTGTATCGCAGCTTGATTGGAGGATTACAATATTTATGCAATACAAGGCCAGATATTTGTTTTGCTGTGAACAAGCTAAGCCAATATCTCAAAGCACCTACTGATGTTCATTGGGGAGCAGCAAAGAGGATACTGCGCTACCTTAAAGGTACAGTAAACCACGGTCTTCACATTTGTTATAGTGACAAGCTTCAGATTATGGGTTTTTCAGATGCCGATTGGGCTTGTTGCATTGATGATAGACGGTCAGTTGGAGGATATTGTGTGTACTTGGGAGATGCTCTTGTATCATGGTCCTCCAAAAAGCAAGCTGTTGTTTCAAGATCTAGCACAGAATCGGAATATAGAGCCTTAGCTTTTGTCACGGCAGAGATCACTTGGATAGAGTCCCTGCTCAAAGAATTAGAGTTTCCTCTAGCTGGTACATCAGTAACGTGGTGCGACAATGTCAGTGCCAGTGCACTCGCCTCCAACCTAGTTTATCACGCACGGACCAAGCACATAGAACTTGACATCCACTTTGTTAGAGACAAAATTCTGAGAAAAGAACTTGAAGTTAGATATGTTCCATCATCAGACCAAATTGCAGATTGCTTGACCAAAGCCTTATCTCACTCCAGATTTCAATTTCTCACTTCCAAACTTGGTGTGACTACCTCACCCCTTCGTTTGAGGGGTGGTGTTAGAGAATGAAGTATATAGTATGCTCCCCTGCTCCTCAGTACAGAGAACACCAGCAACATTATGGACGTGCACCTCAAGAGGATGGAATATTCTCATTTCTGTTGCATTGCTTTTTGTGTATTAATCATTATGAATATGTAACCAATTCTGTTATGTACTATCCAGTTACTTGCTGCCATCTGTTGCTATTACAGTGGTCAGAATATTGTATCAAACAATATATAATGAATGCAATTCACCAGCCTCTCTTTGAGCTGAGTTTATACAAAATACAAATCCACTCAAATTCAATCTATGTATACGTTTTCGTATACAAATTTGTGTTATATTGAATACTAATACATTAATTAAATTAATTATGTTTTATATGTACTTAGCGCACACTAAACTTTTATGTTTTATCGAGTTATAAACCCTAATAATATAACTATAAAGAAATTTTTCTAAGATCAATATTATGAAATAACCAATACTATCTGTTGGTAATAATAATAATAAAACTTTTGAATATTTTCAAATCAGAGTGATTAAACTATATCACATCTGCACTCTTAATTTGAAAATTAATTTATTACAATGACAGACTCTGCATATGTCTAAGCTCTTAACGTAGTTCGATGATTTGCATATTGACCAGTAACTAATATATCTACATGAATTTAGGGTATTGCTATGGTACATACAAAAAGGTAAGTTCCGGTGCATACCGAAATCTAGGTTCAAACATGTTGTTACACGCGTGATTAATTTTTTTTATACGCGTGGAAAATAATCTGTTTGAACCTAGTTTTCGGTATTGTAAATTATTCCGAATTTCTTAAAAATTTGCACGATACTCTAAATAACTACAATAAGCACAGTCATAAAAAAAATCACATCTAAAACTGTTCATATACTGAGAAACACAAAAAGTCACAAAAAGTAGAATTACCCAATAAATTTATTATCATATCATCTTCATGATTATTTTCTTTTATTACGTTTATTTCTATATTTATTTTTGTAACAAATGAGCATCTACCATTTTTAACAACCGGTGGAAATAAATGTTCACCTCTCTTTCATATATATACTCATATTCCTATATATAGATATATATAGTCGATCTTATTATTACATGTATATTCTTGAAGAAGAAAAATTATAATGATAAGTGAAAGAGAAAAACACCTTTTTAGACTCAAAATATTGATAAAGTTCAGTAGTCAGTATCTTCGTATTCTTTTTCAAACAAAGTTGCATGTAATACGCAGACATTTCCAGGGCTCCCACTAAAACTATTCAATAATGACCCTAGTTTGTTAATAACCCCACAAAATTGAAAATGGATATATTCCTCGAATATTAGACTACAAGAGATATCATTATCTCAACACTTTATATCTACTTAGATTTTGATTTGGAATGCTCTCTATCTTGTCCTACTTCTTTTTACTGTTTAATAAATTAAACTATGTAATTTTCCATATTAATAAAAAAAACCACATAATCAACAAGTACATACATATATTTCGTTATATAGACAAAAATTGAGAAACTAGATCAACAAGTACATTTCATCTGATTATTTTTCTACAATATTATTCAAAAAAAAAAAAAAAAACTAGCTAGCTAGCTGGATAGGGATCATTCGAATTGAAATGATTTCAATACATCATCGAATATGTCCATACCTATCTCATCATCTCCATGAATATCATTGTGGTGATCATCAGATTCCAAACCAGCCTGAGCCCGATGATCAATTGCTGTAGTCAAACGATTATTGCCATCATGATGATCAGACGAGACAATATTATTATTATTGTAATCCGAAGACGATGCTTGGTAGTTATTATTGTCATTAAACTCCTGTTTGACCGAAGAGAAAAATGGATGAGTGAGTAGTTGTTTGGAGACGAAATTATTATTATTATGATCGGCGTTGTTGAAGCTCAGAAGAACAGAAGAGCCATGGCTAGGACTGCTAGCACAGTCCAAGATGAGTTCAGGAGCTAATAATTTGCTGACGCTTGAACATGTGTGGTTCCCATAATATGTGGTCCGATACATTTGATGGGGTTCATCTTCTATTTTCTGAACTTGCTTCGTTGCTTGGCACCCTTGATCAAATTTATGAGTGCACCTGAAATAGTTTCTGCGAAAAAAATTCATTTTTATTATATATATCTTCATCAGTACACGTTGATTCTTTTTTGAACATTTTTTAGTTTGGATTATTTGCTATTCAAATTTCATGTTTTTTATTGATAAATCTCCCACAAAGTTGTTGGAAAATGATTGAGAAATATTGAAATAGTGTACTTATTGGTACTTAAAACTAGACAGTTAACTCAAGATTTTCGTTTCCCCAAATGATAATGAGTCAAAAGGGAAAAAGAAAAACAAACAAATAAACCTCCCACAAAGTTGGAAATTTTTGAGAAACACTCAGATAGTGTACTATAAATTTGGTAATAAATTTATGACTCTAAAATAAGCTTGATGATATTAACTATAGATTTTGTTTTGCCAAATTAATATAATAAGCTAATTAACTACTTCTTCTGTATTAAAAAAAAATGTTGCCTAGTGAAATAATAATTGAGAAGAAAAAGAAATTAAAATGAGACAAGGGATTATATATATACCTGGGATGTTTGGCATTAAGAATGACTTTTTGGCCATATTTTCTCCATGCATGCCCATCATCAATCAGAGTTGAGGTCTCTCTTTTCATTGTGTGAGAGGTCTTTCTGCAATTAATTAAAATCACAACATATATATAAATATTTATTTGGCACAAATGGTAAATAGAGTAGGAGATAAGGGGCATAGTTGTCATTAGCCATATAATCCACCCTTTGTAATTATTATACTTGAGTTAGAAGTTTGATGCAGCAAATGGATAACAAGAATACTAGATTACTTTGTCCTATACCCTTTTAAAAGGACGAAATTGCCCCCCACAAAGAGAAACGAATCAAACCTTAATTAATTTCGTATTATTATTATTATTATTATTACCTTCTCTTGTAAGAGCCCCTGCGATCCTTCAAATGAGTGGTTGATGAAATTACAGAAGTACTCCTGCAACTTTCCTGGGAATCTTCAGATTTCCTGCCCTCCAAACAGAGAGAATGATCAATACGAGAAGTACTGGGTTGGAGTCGAGAATCGTCGTCGTAGATCTCATCACCATTATCACCAACACCGTGACCATGAGCAGTTGCAGCAGCCTGATCACTGTTATTGTCTGTGCTCAACATGAAAAGGGTGTTGGTGAAGGAGTCCATTATCTTGCTGACCAGATCTTCGGCCGAAACGCTGTCGTTTTGGTCGGACCTGGAGAGCAAGCTGTGAAGTTGATTAGCCAAATCGCGCCCTTGAACCAGCTCATGAATCACCTTTCGGCGAGCGGAAGAGGGTGCATTCTGTTCAGGTAAAGGATCAAAAACCATTTTGGATCTTCCAGACTCTCTCGATATATATTATAGGGTTTAATCGAAGAAGTGTATGAACTAGGTCTGGATTAGCAGAAGTAGTGGTGAATAGAGAGAGAGAGAGAGAGAGAGAGAGGTCTTCCCTTTACTATGGGTCTTCTCTTGAAGAGGGTTTTAATTATATGTGGAAAAGTAGCTCACAGATGCGGATATACATGGAAGATAATGAGAAGTAATGTGGAAAATTCCTGCCCTTTCACACCTTCAAATGAAACCCCACGCGCAATCTTCACGCGCCATATATATTTTATAATTCATTTTTTGTTTTTTTTTCTTAAAAAAATAAATAAAAGAGAGAGTATGAATAAAGAGAGGGCTAGGTATATTTTGTAGTCTAACTAGTGCATAGTGAATAGGGCTGGCAATTTTCGATACGACACGATGACACGACTCGAAAACGACACGAAATAAATGAGTTTGGGTGACACATTTAATTTTCGTGTCATAATCATGTCGACACGTTTAACACGTTTATTAAACGTGTCATTTTCGGGTCAACCCGCTTAACTCGAAAATGACACGCTTAAGACACGTTTAAGATTATATAAACATTTTAATTTATTTATATTATGTTAATCGTGTCAATTTCATGTCGTGTCATTACACGTTTAATTGTGTATTAATCGTGTCAGTTTTAGATTTGTGTCAAATGACAAATTTATTAAACGTGTTATCGTGTCGACACGTGTGACCCGCTAAGATAATCGTGTCGTGTACGAGTTTGGATTTCTGACACGAATAATAATCATGTCGTGTACGGGTTTACTCTAATCGTGTCGTGTCATAATCGTGTCGACACGATTATGACACGATAACACGAATTGCCACCCCTAATGGTGAATCTAGACGTGGTTTATCACTAAATATTATCTTGTGGTATAATCATTTTATGTTGCTCACAAATCTAAATAAAAAAAATTCTAAAGTAACATTTTTGTGCTTGTAACAAGAAGTATAACATTCAAAAACATATTGTAAAGCTACGCAATGAATACAAGTAATTTTCAAAATATCTTTTATAAGATGCAAAATAAAAATAAATGTAAAAGATAATAATTTATTACAAGCAAAATCTACACCACCACATTGAGAATATGAAACTCATTCTTTTGATTTTTTTTACTTATGAAATAATATGAACTAAACTTTTCTTTTAAAGAAAAGGTAGTAGCCACCCCTCAATCTATATTATTAGTCTCTATGGGATTTGGTAGTAATTAAATACCCTATGAATCTTTTATTACCAACTATATTGAATGATATATGGTTCTTGTTGCTAATCATAACTTTGATATTTATGCCGTATCATGCCGATCAATTGACTTTTATTGTCGTTGCTCGTCTTTTTGAGTATTGATTTGTTGTTTTGGCTAGAATTGTTTTACTAGACTTAATTTTTAGTTTTTTTTTTATTAAATTATTTGGTCTTACTTTTTAAAATTATATGTTTTAGTTACATAATATATATGTTGTTTGTGCTTTTGCCACCCGAACACGTGGCAATTATGAGTAATTAGCGACAAGTCATGAAATTTTCGGAGTGTGAACTTTTCCAGAAAACCTAGTCCGGCCAAGTCGTGGATGTCTCCAAGTGAGGCCACGCTCCGAGGTCTGCTCTCGAGGTGAGGATGTCTCCAGGTGAGGCACCCATCTCTTAGGTCTAGGATTCTGATCCTCGGACCTGGGGTAGATGCCAGGTGTCTCATTGCGGGTATGAGCCACTAGAAGATCATCTGACAACTTTTGGTGAGCCTCGATTAGTGGTGTCGAGTTTGTACCCTCGACAATCGATATTTTCCACAACGCCGCCAGATATGGAAAAACGTGTCTCAACCTGACAATCAGCACTACAAGAATAAAGCCTATTAGCGGCAGACTAAGTTCGCCTGTAATGTTCAGTATATTAGCGGCGGACTTGGGGGTCCGCCGCTAATAATAAGGGAGTATTTAAAAAAATATTAAAAAATTTATTAGCGGCAGACCGCACCACTAGTAGCGGCGGACCCTCCGCCGCTAATATTCCAAAATAAATGCCCGGGAACAGTTTTTGAAAATTTATTAGCAGCGGATAATCACCTATATTAGAGGCGGACTATCTGCCGCTAATAGTATCAGCGGCGGGTAATCACCTTTTATTAGAGACGGGCCCCGCCGCTAATAATATTAATGGCGGCAGGAGACACTAATAGCGGCGGGTCCCGCCGCTAATGCTCAACAATAATAGGCATTTGCACAGCTCATTTCTTCTCCGCGTCTCTTCTCTTCTCCGAAGGAAAACTCTCTCTTCCCTTCACAAGTTCTTCTCTTCTCTGACGGGAAATTTTGCACAGGTTTGTTTTGGTTTTATTATATATATATATTAATTCTCTTTATTTCTTTTCTTTTTTCGTTTGGTTTTGTGGATTCTAGTTCTTGTTTTCTTTTTTGATAAACAACTCCATTGTTTGTTCTTTTCTTTTTTGGGTTTAACAGTGGGTCGGCATCTTCCGTGAGGCATCTTCCGTGAGCATTCCGGTGGCTCTTCCTGAGGTAAGTAAGTCATTTAGTTTTAAATACAATGGTTTTTCTCTATTATTGATATGCAAAATATTAGCTGTAGAATGTTCACTTTGGACACTTAAATTTTGAAACTGGTATATTTTTTTTGCACTTTTACTAATAGTGTTTTCAGATAATGAGTATGTTAACTTGGGTTTAAATTTTTTTGAAATAAATTGCTATGAATTAGATGCTAGTGCATGGTAGTAGTGCTAAACTAGATAGGAGGTTTTGTTTTCTTCGGTTCATGATCAGGTTACCTTCACTTTGGCATATTGATGTTTTTGGTGTTATGCTTTTAGGATTGGATTAAAAAAATATAAGAGAAAACATATAAAAAATTGAATGAATTGATTATTTGCTAATAATAAAAAAAATAAATACAAAGTTGTAATTTTGTTCTCTGTCCCCATATATTTGTAATTGATTGAGAGGGATATTGACACAGAAATAATAAGTTTAAAATATTATTAATAAAATAATGAATAAAAAAAATTAATAAAATTTATCTAATTATTTAAAAAAATAAATTAGTCTAAAAGTCAAATAATAATTAATTTGTAAAATTATTATTATTATTACAAATTAAAAAATTATGAATAAATAATAATTTATTTTAATTATTTTTTATTAATTTAATTAATTAAATAATAAAAGTTTGATATAATATTATCTAATTAAATAATTTAATTTAATTTGTTTATTGAATAACATTATCTAATATTAAATAGGTATAAATTACATGAATATAGAAATTGATAATTATACTTAATAAAAGTTTAAAAAATTAAGAATAAATAATTATATAAATAATAATTTATTTTTTGATTAATTTTTAATAATTTAATTAATTAAATAATAAAAGTTTGATATAATATTATCTAATTAAATAATATAATTTAATTTGTTTATAGAATAACATTGTTTAATATAAAGTACATGAATATAAAAATTGATAATTATATTTAATAAAATTTTAAAAAATTATGAATAAATAATAATTTATTTTTTGATTAATTTTTAATAATTTAATTAATTAAATAATAAAATATTGATATAATATTATCTAATTAAATAATTTAATTTAATTTGTTTATTGAATAACATTGTTTAATATAAATTACATGAATATAAAAATTGATAATTATATTTAATAAAATTTAAAAAAAATATGAATAAATAATAATTTATTTTTTGATTAATTTTTAATAATTTAATTAATTAAATAATAAAATATTGATATAATATTATCTAATTAAATAATTTAATTTAATTTGTTTATTGAATAACATTGTTTAATATAAATTACATGAATATAAAAATTGATAATTATATTTAATAAAATTTAAAAAAATTATGAATAAATAATAATTTATTTTTTGATTATATTTAATAAAATTTTAAAAAATTAAGAATAAATAATAATTTATTTTTTGATTAATTTTTAATAATTTAATTAATTAAATAATAAAAGTTTGATATAATATTATCTAATTAAATAATTTAATTTAATTTTTTTATTGAATAGCATTATCTAATATTAAATTGTTATAAATTACATGAATATAGAAATTGATAATTATATTTAAAAATTATGAATAAATAATAAATTAGTTTAGGAAAAACAATTAATTTGTTTATAAATAACATTATTTAATAAAACATCATAAAATAGCATAAGATATTATAATATTGCATAAGATTTCAAAAATGATAACAAATCTCCTTTGTTATCCATTTCTATTCACATTACTAAAACTCACACTCTTATAACACTTTAGATGGCGATTGACAAGACTTGGAAAACATTGAGAAATCGTGGTTGTCAAGAATATTGGAATGGTCTGCAAGCTTTTTTGAGGATGGCGTCGGAACATAAAGATTCTGATGGAAGAATTAGGTGCCCGTGTGTGAGATGCAATAATAATAGATTTGAATATTTGGATGTAGTTCGGGCACACGTATTCGATAGGGGTTTTCATCAAGCTTATGATAAGTGGATTTTTCATGGTGAGGTGGAAGAAATTGTTGTTGATGAGGTGGTTGATGAGAATGAAGACGATGAGATGATTCACGTTGTGGAAGACTTCCTTTTACCGACAACTGAGGAAGTAGAAAGGGATCCCGGTGGGAGTCAGTATTATGACGAGTTATTTGAGGATATTGAAGCGGAGTTGTATCCTGGATGTGATTGGATTTCATCCCTGAACATTTTAGCAAAGTTATTGCATCTAAAAGTTAGAGGGAAGATGCCTAACAACATATTTGATGAATTGCTGAAGTTGTTAAAGCTTGCATTTCCTAAGGAAAACAAAATCCCCGGATCGTACTACGAGGCGAAAAAGAGATTGAAAAAATTAGGGTTGGGATACGAGTCCATTCATGTGTGTCAGTGTGATTGCTGCTTATTTTACAATGAGCATGCATCTAAAGAGACATGTCCAGTATGCGGAAGTAGTAGATGGATTACTTCCGAAATGACGAAAGGAAAAAAAGTGCCACACAAGGTGATGCGTTACTTTCCGTTGACCCCTCGGTTGAAAAGATTATACAGTTCAAGGATTACAGCAAAACACATGATATGGCATCACGCCGGGAAATCAAAAGATGAAGGGGTGATGCGACACCCGGTGGACGACTCTGCGTGGAAGGACTTTGATGCCAAGCATCCTGGTTTTCCAAGGGATCCCAGAAATGTTCGTCTGGGCTTAGCTGTTGATGGATTTAATCCATTTGGCAACATGAACCTTGCATACAGCATGTGGCATGTGGTGTTGGCAAACTATAATCTGCCACCTTGGTTATGCATGAAAGACAATTATTTCATGTTGACCCTCCTTATTCCTGGGCCGAAATCACCCGGTAAGGACATGGATGTATTTCTGAGACCATTGGTGGATGAGTTGAAGGATCTGTGGGTTAACGGAGTTGATACAAGAGATAGTACGACCAACAGGATGTTCAAGACGCGGGCAGCCCTTTTGTGGATAGTGAACGATTTTCCAGCTCGCAGTAGTTTGTCTGGATGGAGTGGTCAGGGATACAAAGCTTGTCCTACGTGTAATGAGGACACAACTTCCATCCGAGTGATCGGTAAGACATCTTACGTTGGTCACAGAAGATTCTTGCCAAGTACTCATCGAATGAGAAGAGACAAAGAGTTTGATGGAGAAGTTGAGAGAAGACGTCCTCCGAGACAATTTATTTGTGAGGATATACTAGAACAAGTTAATGCTCTTACAGCGCAAGTTCCGGGAAAACATGTCCAGTTTGGGGGTGTGAAACGTAAAAGAGGAGTAGATGAAGGTAATTGGAGGAAAAAAAGTATTTTTTACGAGCTTGAGTATTGGTGTACAAATAAATTAAAACACAATATAGATGTCATGTATGTTGAGAAGAATGTGTGTGATAGTCTCCTTGGCACCATCTTAGACAATGATAAATCTAAGGACACCACTAATGCCAGACATGATTTGAAAAAGATGGGTGTGAGAGAATCATTGTGGATTTATGAAGATGAGAATGGGAAGCGGATGAAGCCGCACGCTCCTTATGTGTTAACTCCGGTGCAGAGGCAACATTTTTGTCAGTTTATAAAAGGAGTTAGATTTCCAAATGGCTTTTGTTCAAATTTGAAGAAGAAAGTGTCCGAGAATGATACAAATATTCTTGGGTTGAAGTCACACGATTGTCATGTGATAATGCAACGATTACTTTCTCTCGGTGTTCGCAAGTTTCTTCCAAAATCTATATCGACCACTATTGCAGAATTGTGCAATTTCTTCAGGAAAATATGTTCGAGGACTTTAAATGTTAAAGATATGGAAGAAGCACAAAATGATCTTATTCAGATATTGTGCAAGATGGAGTTGATTTTTGCTCCAGCTTTTTTTGACATAATGATTCATTTGGTATTACATTTGCCAGAAGAAGCAATATTGGGTGGTCCGGTATTTATGAGGTGGATGTATCCTTTTGAAATGTACATGAAAAAATTAAAGAATTATGTGGGAAATAAAGCTCGCCCTGAAGGGTCGATCGCCGAAGGCTATGTTGCAGACGAGGCTTTGACCTTTTGTTCAATGTATTTCAAAGGCATTGAAACAAGATTTAACCGTCTTGATCGAAATGAAGATGCAACTTATATCCCACGAAATCTTGCAGTTTTCCAATCTCAATGTCGTCCACTCACAAAGGGAACTTTGAAGACTCTCGATCATAAGACTCGTGAAATAGCTGAGTGGTTCATACTTGAGAATTCTCCTGAAATTGAGCCTTATTTAGAGTAAGTTTATTCTCTTATAAATTTGAACATGTGTGGTTATTATCAGTTTTTTGTTATCAAGAATCGTAACACTATTCTAATTAACAGCGAACACCTACAAGAGATTAAACAAAAATACCCAGATGGTGATCATGATCGTTTGCATAGGAAAAAATTTCGTTCGTGGTTTCATAAAAAGGTAGCTTTGAACTTTGAACTTTGAACAGTGATTTTATTAATGATATATTTTATGAATCTAATATCATTTTATGTATTTAGATATATGACTTGCACAAGCTTGGGTCCTTGGAAAACGGTGATGAACTGTTAGCTTTAGCATCTGGGTCAGATAATTTGTCAACATTTTACCAAGGTTGTATAGTCAATGGTGTTCGATTTATTGCACACGATCGAGACAAAAAGCGCACCCCACATAATAGTGGAGTGTTTGCTGCCGGAACAGAAGGCTTTAATTATTACGGCACGCTTTAAGAAGTAGTGATACTTTCTTTCACTGGTGCATATTCAGTGGCATTATTTCGGTGCAAATGGTTTAATACAAATCCAAGAATGAAGAAAACAATCATTGAAAATAATATCACCAGTATAAACGTCAATGGGGAATGGTACAAAGATGAGCCGTACATACTTGCTACTCAAGCTAAGCAAGTTTTCTATCTTGATGATTTACTTAGAGGTCGTGATTGGAAAGTTGTAGAAGATGTGGATCATCGACAGATTTGGGACATTAAGGACAATTCTGATGATGTTAATGATGTTATTGATGTTGTACATGAAACAAGTTCATCAAATTTTGTGTTGACTGTGGACCTCAGAGAGTTGATTATGCAATCTGATCAACCTGTTGCATATGTTGGAGCTGATGAAGATGGTGACGACGAAACTGATATGTCAGAACATGAGGACGTTGCAGATGCAGAAGATGAATTGGTTGTGGAGCTTTGTGAAGATGAAAATGTGTCTCCGATTACTGATGGAAATGATAGTGATTACTCTGTTTAGTTTTTTCTATTTGTGTGACAGAACTATGTATTTAAATATAATGAAGTTTTTTTTTGTAATTATAATATAAGATATTTGAGCTTTGTGAAGATGAAAATGTATCTCCGATTACTGATGGAAATGATAGTGATTATTCTGTTTAGTTTTTTCTATTTGTGTAATAGAACTATATATTTAAATATAATAAAGTTTTATTTTGTAATTATTATTATTATGAATTCAATCTAATATACTTCTATTTTAATGCTAATTACTAACTAATAAATTTTAAACTGAAGTATAATGTCAGCTGATATAGCTATTTATCACGGCGGAGATGGTGGGGGTCAAGACCCGCCAGATCCTTCTAGGGTACCAACATCTTGCAAGTCAGGTTAAATATTGCATATCAAAATTATTTTTAGAAATTATATTGTTAGATAAATATAACATCAATACTAATACTGATTATTGTTAATAAATTTTAAAGCCCCGCCGACGAGAAGAAAAGGTCGTGGCCCTACTAGTAATAATGTTCTTGAAGAACGAAGGAAAAAAGCTGGGAAACCATTGGATCTAGAGCTTGATCCTGTGACCAACAAAGTGGTTGGGCAGGAGGATCAAGCTTTTATTCGCATGTTGGGCACTCTAGTTTCCATTTTGTGTCCGGGGCATTATTTGGATTTTGCTAATGTACCTCAACAGTTTAAGGATCAAGTGCTTGATCGTATGAGGGTAAAAAATTACAAATCTTGTACTTTTCATTATTTAATTCCATTATTTACAAGTTATCTAATATTTTTTTTCTTAATGCAGTATTACTATAATATAGACGGTCATCCACAACGTGAGTCAGTTCTGGAAACTCTCAACAAGGAGATGGGGGAAAGATATCGCGAGAGAAAGAACTATAGACATAGACACTTCAAAAATCATTATGCTGGACCAGAAGATTTGGAGAATGTCCTCTCTAAGCCACCTGACCAATGCACTAAGGAGGCTTGGCAGCTTATTTGTGAAATGTTCTTGAGCGAAAGATTTTTGGCTCGTTCCGCTAAAAATCAAGCAAACAGAAGACAAATGAAGTATGTAACAACACAAGGCACAAAGTCGTTGGCAGCTAAGCGTCACCAATATGTAAGTGAAGATGTTAATTTAATTTTATAAAATAACACATTCTGAAACATTTTGTTTACATTTGTATAGGAGAACCCAGATGCGCATGTCACTACAACAAAATAGGCATTTAATGGCTACATGGGGGAGACATTATAGACATTTAATGTCTCCCCCTAGGGGAGACGTTGTTGCAGGAGCCATCTGAAGTGGCCCTATGATGACTCCCATGGGGAGACTTTATAGACATTTAACGTCTCCCCCTGGGAGTCGTCATAGGGTGTACACGTACACCCTATGATGACTCTCAGGGGGAGACGTTAAATGTAACACCCCAACTCTTGGAACTGTTACAGTGTGCCTTGTAAACAGTGTTAAACTTGCTAATCGAGTCATTTGGCCAAAATCGTGATCTAAGTATGATTAGCGGTTTAGGGATTAAAAGCTTTGGTTAGGAGGTAACGTCTCACTAGAACGTTTAATGTATACATTGGGATCCCGAAAATAAAGTTTCAGAGTTTATTACAGAAAATATTTACAACAAGCCGTTCTAAGCGGCAAAACAGGGTTCAACCCTAGTTCCACTTTAAACCTCAGCCGTGGCGGACGAGCAGCTGCATATGTACACGTCATCACCTAAGCTCTCCAACTCAAGGATGGTCCAGCTTCCTCTTGCCTTTACCTGCACCACATAGCACCCGTGAGCCAAAGCCCAGCAAGAAAACATAATAAAGTATGATATAGTATCAACAACGATCATAATAACCATTCAGGACTATCAGTCCAAGAAAATAGGTGACAATAGCCAAAAGTCACAATAATGAGCATCGCTCCTTCTAGCCATGTGACGATAGGGTCACCAGGGCTTAACTGATAAGTGATCCTTTCATAGGTTTGATTAGGATAGGTGCATGGTGAATGGTCACCAACATAACCTTCCTCCCGACTCTAGAGTCGTGCCATGGACAGCGTCCCTTGGCCGTGTGACAAACAGTCACCGGGGTCATATACCTTGGCCATAAACATCTGGTCATAGACCAGGCAAGCGCTTATAAGTTCTTCGACCTTAGGGTCGGTTTGGCATTAATGCCATAGAGCCATTCAATGCATGATTCTCGACTTTAGAGTCGGTCCCTGACTAGTCAGTGTCATTCACCAGTAAGACATGCCACCAATCATATATTTCATGTTCCATATCCGTAAACAAGGCACTTAGCATGCTTACTAAACAGGTATTAGTGCTATTAGGGCCATGCATAAACACAGAGGCTCAAGCTCTGAACAATATCATACTCAGTATATAAAGCATGTCCCAATCACATGTTTCTCATGCATCATACGCCATATATCCAGCAATCCAACATGCACCAATAACAGCCATGCATGTCATACATAATAATCAACCAACATGCATCAAGAATAGCCATGCATGTCATACATAATAATCAACCAACATGCATCAATAATAGCCATGCATGTCATACATAGTAATCAACCAACATGCATCAATGATAGCCATGCATGTCTCATGTACACAGGGTGCAGTTTTCTTACCTCAAAGTCGAGCTAGAATGATTTAAAGAACGACCCTTGAGAACGATCAACCTTTAGTCCTTTAGTGGTCACCTAGTCATAACCAAATATAAGATACCATCAATAAAAATGGTCAACATAAGTTTCCAAACCAATATCTAGCATCCGAGACAACAATCCCCACTTAACCGGGTACTAGGACCAACCCCAAGGCCTTAAGCTAGCATCCCTAGGCCAAAAACCCATTTTTGGCCAAATCTGCCTTGATGGGCCGCAGCTCACCAGAGCCATGCCACGGCTCACCCTCCTGACAGAGCCATTTTCACCTTTAAAGCCATCACAGGCCGCGGCACACCATAGACAGGTCGCGGCTCATTTTGCAAATCAGCCAAGAAACCAGCACGCACCAGCCAACTCTCCCCTGCGTTTTCCCTTGGAACCAACCCTTCGAACCAACCCCAAACCTCCTCCAAACACTCAATTTAACCTCTAGACAACACCCATAGCTTACCCTCATCAAATCCCAATCAAACCAACACAAAAACTCCCTTTGATTCCCACTTCCACATCAAAAACCATAAGCTGAAAACCAAAAGGAAAACAGAGCATAACCTGAATTCAATGGCTAGAACTCACCTTAAAAACGATTTTGAATCCCCTTAAATGTCTGAATCAAGTTCCCTAGCTCCCACCTTTGATCTCCTAGCTCAATTCCTCAATTTGGGCTCTCAAAAATCAAAGAAAAGTGAAGGAGGAACCTTGTACGGGAGAGAAGGAGAAGTGATGAAGACAGGCTCTGTTTTTGTTCTGTTTCCACAGCTTTCCAAACCCCAAAAGCTGATATAAATCCTTAAGGTCAAAAGACCATAATGCCCCTAGGCCAATTTAAAAGCTTCTAAACACTCCCAAGGGTAAATTCGTCATTTCCAACCTATACCGTTAATTATAATTAACGCTCTCCAATTCCCGCTATTTTCAATATTCCCAAATACCAATAAATCATATCCCATTACCCTTTAATTCCCGGTAATGCTCTAATCATTAAATTCACCCCGAGACTCACCCCGAGCCCCGAACTTAAACCCGTTATGACTAGACCGAACACTTACATCTCATGATCGTCTCATGTCGACTAGCTCGAACCAATCCACCTTATAATGTGGCTATATTAATTAATCACAATCACGCACCCAAAATATACAATTACGCCCACAGTGGCCAAATTACTAAATTACCATCATAATTAATATATGAGCCCATATGCGTGCATTCACCATCATATAATAATATAATCCATGTAAACATGCATATAATCATTAAATACTATAATAAATCAATTATGGCCCTCCCGGCCTCCTAATCAAGGTCTTAAACCTCATTAGGAAATTTCGGGCATTACATTAAATGTCTACAAAGTCTCCCCATGGGAGACGTTGTAGGTACCTATGACATCTCCCATGGGGAGACTTTGTAGACATTCAACGTCTCCCCTTGGGAGTCATCATAGGTTTTTGTATTTTAAAAAAAAAAATTAAATAATTATTGTCACTATATTAATTAATAGAATTAAATATATTAATTTTTTTTAAATATAATTAAATATATTATTGTTTTAAAATATAATTAAATATATTAATTTTAAAAATCTAAATTATATGCAAATTTTAATTGTGAATTTTCATTAATAAAACAAAAATATGTATATAATATGTTTTTGCTAGCTAAATATACACAAATGTAATATTTGTTGTTAAACATACAAAATTAACAAATATTATTCTAGCTAGCTAGACATATAGTAAGAAATATAAAGTAAAAAAAAACCTAATATGTGGGACGATGACTTTGAATTATCGGTAGCATATGGTTCGCCCAGTATTGTCGCATTTCATTAATCTGTGTTGGTGTATATGTCGTAGTGTTTAGCTACAAAAAAAATACAAAGTAAAATATCTTAGTTAATTATTATTTAATTATATATACTATAATAATAAATAAATTGTTAACTTTGTATAAATTTATATACATACCTCTTTCTTCAAGTAATGTCCAGGTCGTGGATGTTCAATGTAATCATTCAACATCCTCATCACATAATATCCAAATGGCACATTGTCTGGTTGGTATGGACACTAATATTTAAATAAAAATAATTAATATAAAGAATATTAGTAAAATTCAACTATAGATTTTCAAAATAATTGAAGTTGTAGTTAGCTACTTAAGGTTGCACAATTTCTATATTATTTGGAATCTCAGGATGTTTTGGTAGACTAGTCAGAAAAAAGTTGACCTCGTTTTTATATTCCACGGATAACCTATTCGCTGACATCCATTTTCTATCCATATCATCTTCTATGTTCATGAAAAATTAAAAAAAACAAAAACTAAATAAGCATACGAAAAATTGGGCAGCATTTCTCCTATATTAGTAACCTAACCATCTGTTAATCTAATCAAATCCAATCGAATAAGCACAACACAATACAAATATAATAATAGAATAATAAAATACATAATTCTAGACAAAATCGAGCAGCATTTCCCCTATAATAGTGATCTAACCATCTGTGAACAACAAGTCAAAAAATTCAAACAACACACAATAAGTTTCTTCCTTATAGCTCCACAGCACACAAACAAATTTTCCAGAACCTACTTCACTAAAACACACAATTCTCAATCTTTTGTTATCAGTGAAACACACAATTTCAATCTCAGAACCTACTTCACTATGGATGAATATTTAAGATATTTAAACCCCTCTAACAAAAGTTTAATAATGCTAAAACAAGAAAGAAGATAATGTATGTACCACTTGCAATTAATAGTCTTTGCTTGCAAATTTACTTCACTTTGCAAAGAGCGCACTTTGCTATTAAATTCACAACCTACAAAACTAAATTAATTAATAAATAAAATATTACTAAACAAAATTTGAGGCAAAAATCTCATAAAAATATTTGTTAAAACCCCAACTTAAAAATTTAAATTAATTAATTAATAAAATATTACTAAATCAATAAAATAACATAACTATATATAAATAACCTACTTAAATTTTAATAAAGATTACAAATATATATAATTTTCTAATTAAATAATAATATAAATTAAAAAAAAATTATAAACATTATAAACTTGAATTACTATTTTGCATGTAAAATTCAAATTAAATTATTTTTCTTATTTTAGACAATTATTAAATACATTTTAGCAAAACATATTTACATATATATACTTAACAAACATTAAAAATTAATTAAAAAATGTATAATTTTCGGATTAAATAGTAATAAAAAATTAGAAATAGTAAATAATGTGGTATCATCTTAAAATTAAACAATATAGTATCTCAAATATACATAAAAATTATTTTTCATACTTTAAACTAATATTTCTAATAAAACCCACAAATCATATTAAAAAAATGCACAAAAATAATTTTTTATACCATTCTAACTATAATACATTGTTTAATCTTGAAATCCTATCTCAAATATGCTTTAAATCCACTTTGTTGAGCCAAAAATCACTCAAAACCGCAACTCATAAACCTTAAAATCCCAATATCAATTCCTTAATAACTAGAGACAATAAGCATGAAAATTATCTTAACTACTATACAACACTTATAAATAATAAAAACTTACCTCAAATGAGACTTTATAGCCTAAAATCGTCAAAAAATGGCCCTGAAATCGCCCTTCTCCGCCTCTGGTTCGTGCGCTCGGGGAAGAAGAAAGAAAGACTGAATATATATATTAGGCCAAACCATTAACGTCTTCCCAGGAGAGACGTCAGATGCTCTTACAAGTCTGATATTTTATAAATAAATAATTTTATATTCATATTTTTCAATTAACGTCTCCCATCACTTTTAATGACTTACATTGGTAGTCATCAACAAGAACTTTTAATGACTTACACCATTAGACTTTAAATATCCCTGAGTACTTCTAATGACTTACACCATTGGTGTAAGTCATTATAGAGAGTCATTAAAAGTAAAAATTGTTGTAGTGTGTTGTTGATACTTGGAGGGATGCTCATATGAGAAAATCGACAAAATCTTTTGTCAATGAGGCAGCTCAACAAGATTATGTAAGTGAATAGTATTGTTTTCTTATTTCTAATGTTTATAATGTTTCTAATTTTTGTTTAATGTTATCTTTATACAGGAAAAAATGGCGGCTGAGGTTGAGAGGCAAAGTCAACAGCAGAGTGAGGCATCTCTAAATGTATCTGGTGTTGATTCGTCCCCGGTCGATCAATACGAGACACTAAGTAAAGTACTCGGGGAGAGATTTGACTACCAAAGAGGAGTGGGTTATAGGGCGAAAGGGAAGGCAAAAAAGACATCCTCTAGCTCTACAGATCAAAGTCAGTCCCAAGCAAATACTACTGCTTCGCCTAATGAAGATATGAGAGTTATGGCTTTGCTGATGAAGGCAATTCGTGAGACGTTTGAGACTTCGACAACTGTGCATCCCAGTAAACTGTATGACCCAATGTTTGACAGTTTTCTGCAGAGGCATTTGCCACCACAATCCGAAGGTGGTTCGTCTTCTCAGAGTAACACTGCCAATCCTGACCTTCATACACCGCCACAACAGCAGCACCAGTCTCCTTCACAACAGCAGTATCAGCCTCCTTCATAGCAGCAGTTCCAGCCTCCTTCATAGTATCCGCCACATCAGCTGTACCAGCCTCACCCAATGTATCCGCCACATGTGTCGTTGCAACAACCTCCTCAGTCTCAAAACCAATACACTTTTGGACCCTTTTCCCAGTCTCCTCCACAATATTTTAGTTTGACCGATTTTCCAGGAGGATCGATGCAACCTCCGCCACAGCCACAGCCTCGAGATCTGTTTGGGGACCTCACGTTCGGACGATCATCACAACCACCTTATATTCCTTCACCGCCACAGCCACGGCCGTCATCCTTACCGCCACAGCCACCGCCACCGCCACCGTCATAGCCGTTGTCCTCACAGCCAAACCAAAATGTTGAAGATGAGGACAATTTCAATATTAATCTTAATGACTTTCTTTAGTTACTAGTTTATATATTTGGACTGAATTAATACTTTATTTATTTTTAATGACTATAGTGATATTTACTAGTTTGATAAATATTAAAACTATTTATATTAATTTTAATGTTAGTTATGTTTAAATTAATTAAATGTTTATTTTTGTTAAATTATATTATAAATTATTTTTAAAAATAATTAAATTTAATAAATATTAATTTATTTTAAAAAAAATTATAAAAACAATATTAGCGACGAACCCCGCGGCTAATAGTAATGGCTCGGACATAGCTATTAGCGGTGGGCTCCGCCGCTAATAAATAATTATTAGCGGCGGGTGTGTCAGTCCGCCGCTAATAATCATTATTAGCGACAACTTTTTAGGCGCGGCGTATTAGCGGCGGAGGCCCGCCGCTAATGTGTATTAGCGGCGAATTTAGACATTATTAGTGGCGGAGTCCCCCGCCGCTAATACTAGAATTTCTTGTAGTGCAGAGATATGTTCCCCATAAAGTTGGTGTGTGACTTTTTGCAATGGGTCCCGTGCAATCCGCCTGGGTCGTAGTCTCTATTTAGTGCAACATTTTTTTATTAATTCAACATTAATATCCCATAATGGGAAAAATGGTATTAATGATAGATGATTAACATTAATGACCCTTACCTCTATAAATAGGGTTAGGGTATCTCCTTTTTGAGGGTTCAAATTTTTAGAGAGAAAAACTCTATAATTCAGTGCAATATATACGCTACTTGAGAACCACCACTGAAGCTTGTTCAAACCAGCTTCAAGCTCACTAGATTACAGAGACTTGTGGACTATGACTGTAATATCCAACATTTTCATAATACATTTATTTATTATAAATCAAAGTTTTAATACATAAAATGTACAACTTTACAAATTTAAGAAATAGTAATGGAAAAATAGTGTTTAAAATATGATTTTGTGTTTTTAATGAGATTAAAGAAAGAGAAACTTGAGTAGTCAAGTATTGGACCCAAATGTCATATAATTTTAATTGGGGATTTTTATAAAATTAAGAAAGTTTGGCTAAAGGACTTATTTGAAAAGAATTTTAGTATTTTGGGTCCAAATGTAATTTTTAAAAATAAATAAATAAATAAAATAAAATAAAATAAAATAAAAGGCTTCAGCCTTTCATTTTACCCGAGCCCCTCTCTCTCTCTCCTCAGAAACTCTCTCTCTCTCTCTCTCTCTCTCTCTCTGCGTGTTACTGTTGCCGACGACGCAGGAGTACTTTCCGGCCACCATTTTTAGCCACGCGCCGGACCGTTGGATTCAGAGGCCTCCGAACTATCGACCCACGCGAGAATCTAGAGCTCACTCGCCGATTAAACGCCTCAACCACTCGATTTAAGTTCGGCCACCCTGCGACTTCAAAGTTGCGATTCGGCCACCTCGGGCATCCGTTTGCCGATCCGTCACCACCATCGTGCTCCTCGTGTTGTGGGCTTCAAAACCCAATAACTTGTTCCTACATCTACCATAGTTGGGTGGTGGGCCCACCACGAGCCACCGCGATCCACCGTAGATCGACGGTCGAAACTTAGTGTTCGAGGTTCCGAAGTACGTTTTGAGTCTCAGAAAATCATCGTTTGACTTATTGTGGAACCCGATCATTTTGGTATAATTTCTTTAACCTATATATTGTGATTTAATTGTGATTGATTAGAGTAATTGTTATTATGTGTATTTATGGTATATAATTATATATTATTGATATATGGAATGTTTTCTGTAATTTACTGGCTGTCTGGGATTATATATATTTTTGATACAGGTTTTGATTTTGGAATTGTCCACTTTATAGCCGTTGTGCTGTCTAATTTTCTAGAAAATATTAGATATTAAATCAAGTATAAAAATACATATTTAATTGATTTTATATTAATATGGAAATTATTATGATTAAGTAATTTTAATTATTATTGTTATTATTTTGTTAAGTAAATCAAGAATACAGATTCATATATATATATATATATATATATGAAAAGTATAATTTATAGTAAACCTATTATCTAACCATTATTATTGTATATTAATATTTGAATATTAAAATAATATCAAATATTAGTTTCTTACAGTTATTGATATTTGTAAGACCAGTGAAGTTTGGAGAAAGTATATTTATTATATCACTGGAATTGATATTATGACTAATTAATAATAATATAAATATTTATATTTATATTATTATCATTATATTGATTATTACAACTTTATGTTAAAAATATGATTTCTTTTATAAAATGACTATTTGAATATATACATCCATATACGTATTGCTATTGAAGTATTTTGTTATTAATATCGAAATAAGTTTAATTATAGACGATAATTATTATTTTTGTTGGGATTATTATTATTATTATCATAAGGGTACATTATCTTATGAGCAAGGTTTAAAGCATGGTTTTATATGAAGAGTTATTTGCATTACGTTGATAATAATTTATTATTATCATTTATATAGTTTCTGGTATTATTAATATACACTATCAATAGTGTATATTTATGATTTTGATAGAATTTAATAAATGATGTGCCTTGAATAGGATTTGTATGGATTTGATTGATTGACTCTTGGTGAGGAATTTTAAAATAAGCTAAGGACCTAAGGTAAGTAAATCTCACCTTTTGTGCTTAAGTGTAAGATGCATGACTACATTGATTGTGTACATCTGATGAGTTAAGTATGGTATGATGATGATGCATATGATAAGTATGTGAAGAATGGTTATATGAACACCATAAGGGTGTTGTGTGATATGTAATTGATGAATTCTGTGATATGTGAAAGATGTCTTATTTGGTTAAGAATGATATGAATTATGTGCAAGTATGTGTTCTTATGTTGATGGATATGTGGATTACTCTATGTTCATGATTTGTTATATGTTATGATATATGAAGCGTTTAAGTTTTTAGGCTGGAAACCTTAGACCTGAGCCATAGCTCTACGTTAAGGTATAACAACGCCACCAACCCAAAGCTTCATGTATTATGACTAAAGATGTTTTGAGTTATATGAGATGTGATACAATGCCTTGATTGAATACCATCAACATGAGTCATGAACACGAACATTGGCATTTCAGCATCAGCATGTATGCATGGCATGTACAGTTATGTGATACATTATTATGTGATATAAGACCATGCATATGAATATAAGAAAAGTTATGAAATGTCTTGAAAAGTCTTATGTAAAGTTAAACATTTTAATGACACAAGGCTTAAGCAAAGTGATAATAAGATGTTTAAAAAGGGTGCCACTGTTTTGATGAAGCAATCAAGTAAGTTCAGTAAAGAAGACGGAAGTCTATAAGACTTATAGTGGCTGCCCACTAGTGTGGGCTAGGTCAGAGTTGACCATTCAAATATATTTGCCATGTTTCCGTCTTTCTCCTCCATATGTGTAATAAGTATGGCAGCTATGGCAACGATGAAATGAGTGTTATGATGAGCCTAGCTGAGATGATGGCTAGCCGGAGGAGAACCCATGGGATTCTATATGATATGTGTAACAAGCCCTGCAGGCATTGGCTGAATCAAACAGTGTGCACAAGTGATATTGGGCCCATAAAAATGTGAAACCAAAAGAAAGAGCATAAAAGTAAAAGTTTGAAAGTGTATGAGCAATAAATGAAATACATAAGTATATAAGTCAGCATATTAGTATATGGGCACTTCAAACTCACGACATTCATGTGTATGTGTATGCATGAGATTTGCTTACTGAGCGTTAGCTCATTATGTTATTTTCCAACATTTTTCCAGGTGTGGCTTAAGCTGTTGAGCAACTTGTGGAGCACGGACTCAGTAGCAATGCAATAATGGTTTAGAGTTTTCATATGGCTGCCTTAAATTTAAAGTATTCATACGTGTAATAATTTCTTCTAATAAGTTTATATAAAAGTTTTAAATTTTTCTGTATTTCTTCGTATCATTTTATTTAATTCTTTTGGTCAAGTGCCTTACATACTCGTAAACCCTAGAATTACGAGTATGTGGTAGACGTACCCTACCTTAGGGACGTTACAAATGGTATCAGAGCTTTGAGTTTATAGATGTCGTATACTCGTTATGTTATTAGATTTTGGGATCTGAAATGCTACTGAGTTCCGCCACAAGACAAGCCACACGTTAATGGTTAGTATAATTTATCCATATTTTAGTTAATGTATGTTAATGATGTTGTATAATTGTATTAGAAACTCATTGTGTGTTTGAGTGTCCATGATATAAGTATGAGTTTGGATTAAATGAATATTCTCATGCACGGTAGAGAAATTGAAGTTTGTTATTTATCTGAATGCATGCCTTTATTATTGATGTGATAAATAATTGATGATTTATCGATGTCGATGTTTGGATTGTTAATTGATATTCTCAAGCTTTGAAAGTGATCTATCAGTTCAGTTAGTGTGTTAAGGGTTAATATGTCAGGTTAGTGTTTTGGAGAGCAAAGTTTTAGGTTGTTGCTGAGAGCACACACAATAAGAGACTTTAGTGAAACAGTAGTAATATATAGATAAAAAAAAAAAAAATACATAATCTATTAAGGATTGGGGTTTTGGACACGTTCTACCTCGTCAATCAACTTTTGTTGTTCAACTCTAAGGGTCTCCCCAGTAGTTTGCAGTGTCTGAAATTTTTCCTTCATATCGACTGAGTAGTTAGCAAGAAGTGTAGTTAAAGTCCCATTCTCCTTAACCAACTTCTCCTTCTCTCGAGTCAATGCCTTGTTGGCATTTCTAATGGTTATCATCTCTTGTTTTTGTGTTTCTATATACCTTTTCAAGTGGTCAACCTCTTGTTCTCTTGCAAGAACCCGTTGGCCTAGGTTTGAGACCGATGCTGCCGCCTGAGTGGTAAGAACTAAGGAATCTTTTACAGCTTGTAGGTCTGACCTATGGGATAAAATTAGTTGGTCTTTAGGGGTGAGTATGCTTTGACCTATACTAATGGCCACCTTTTTATCGAGCATAGCTGAATCCTCCACCGTGACAAGGCCAGTATCAGAATAAAATTTGGGAAGCCAAACTCTGGGAAATTGAGTATTTCGTTCTGGGATGTGTACCGTAGGATACACCATTAGCTGTGGTAGGGGTGCAGAAATTTGTGGTGAAGATTCGATAGTGGGAAGATTTGGCTCAGGTAAAGCTAAAGTTAGGTCTAAGTTCAGCTGAGATGATGAGGATGCCATGGGTTGCTTAGCTTGAGTAATGGACGGAAGTAATAATGATTTGGTTTTCAAAAGCTTGAGATTGATTGTGTTTTAGTGTGTATGTGATGAATTTTATTTATAGAAAAATGTGTTGAACTGTTGGGTCATTGGATCCTTGAATTTGTTTGTTTTCAAGATAGATATCACAGATTTTATCTTGTTCAATGTGTTACGCTATCCTCTCTGATGATGAAAGTCAAACTTATTAGATGTTGTCGACATGGAAATCACTTCTATTGATTTTGCGATCCTGATTTGAACATGGAAACAATTTGTAAATTGTTGAATGAATCGAGGTGATAAATATTATTTACTGAATTACTCTGTAGTGTGAATTACTTTCGGCGATTAAATTATAGTATATTAGCTGTTTTATCCCGAAAGTAAGATAATGTATTACTTGTGTGAAGTGATGACTGAGTATTATTGGTATAGGTGTTGAAATGAGACATGTCTAACTTATTAGACATGTGAGAATTATTCGTTTTCGTAGATGAAGTGGTGGATTGGTCAGTCAAGACTTATCCCATGTTTTATTCAATGAAGGGATACTAAGCTAAGTGTGTGAATTTCCGAGTGGCCACGGTTATTTGCATTCTAGCATAGTATCAATATGCCCTTTATTATTTTATACATTTGGAAACAATTTTGATTTTTAAATGTTTTCTTAGAGAAAGAATGAGAGTCAGGCTTTTCTGAACTGGTACCTAATGAATGGCCTATCTCACTATTTCTCATTCAGGGCAAGAAGTCGGTTTTGACAACGAAAGGGTTTCACAGAGACTTGGTTTTAAAGAATAATCTTCATCGGCGGCTATATAATTGTTTTCTAGTTATCCAATTTTTTTTTTTATGCCGAAAAACTTTCTATTGAACAAACTTGTTGCTCAATTTAGCATCTATTATCAAGGTATAACCAGTCAATTGCATCTGCTTAAAAAAAAAAAAAAAAAAAAAAATGACTGTAAGACATGAAGATCAAGGATGTTTTCATGATGATGGTCATTTTCTCTTCTTACGTTATGTGGTTTGTGTTCAAAAGTATGGATGATGAGGATTCGTTTGTATTTTCGTATACATTCATCGTAATTTATACTATTGTTATAGCTTATTTCCTTTC
Source organism: Humulus lupulus (assembly GCF_963169125.1). NCBI lineage: Eukaryota > Viridiplantae > Streptophyta > Magnoliopsida > Rosales > Cannabaceae > Humulus > Humulus lupulus. The sequence continues at coordinate 211,095,011 of NC_084798.1, forward strand.
TATCTATATTGTAGTCCTCATGTGAGGTGTTTACACATCCTCGCCTTTTTATATATGATAAGGATTACAAGAAGTCAGGAATAAGTTTTGTTTTCGGGGTGAAAGTAAGTGTTGCGTATAAAATCTTATGCTGTGAAATGTTGTTCTGTTTATTTGTAATGGTAGTTCTTGTCTCCGATTATCAAATTTTAGTTTGAAATTTCGAGGACGAAATTATTTTAACGGGGGAAGGATTGTAATATCCAACATTTTCATAATACATTTATTTATTATAAATCAAAGTTTTAATACATAAAATGTACAACTTTACAAATTTAAGAAATAGTAATGGAAAAATAGTGTTTAAAATATGATTTTGTGTTTTTAATGAGATTAAAGAAAGAGAAACTTGAGTAGTCAAGTATTGGACCCAAATGTCATATAATTTTAATTGGGGATTTTTATAAAATTAAGAAAGTTTGGCTAAAGGACTTATTTGAAAAGAATTTTAGTATTTTGGGTCCAAATGTAATTTTTAAAAATAAATAAATAAATAAAATAAAATAAAATAAAATAAAAGGCTTCAGCCTTTCATTTTACCCGAGCCCCTCTCTCTCTCTCCTCAGAAACTCTCTCTCTCTCTCTCTCTCTCTCTCTCTCTCTCTCTCTGCGTGTTACTGTTGCCGACGACGCAGGAGTACTTTCCGGCCACCATTTTTAGCCACGCGCCGGACCGTTGGATTCAGAGGCCTCCGAACTATCGACCCACGCGGGAATCTAGAGCTCACTCGCCGATTAAACGCCTCAACCACTCGATTTAAGTTCGGCCACCCTGCGACTTCAAAGTTGCGATTCGGCCACCTCGGGCATCCGTTTGCCGATCCGTCACCACCATCGTGCTCCTCGTGTTGTGGGCTTCAAAACCCAATAACTTGTTCCTACATCTACCATAGTTGGGTGGTGGGCCCACCACGAGCCACCGCGATCCACCGTAGATCGACGGTCGAAACTTAGTGTTCGAGGTTCCGAAGTACGTTTTGAGTCTCAGAAAATCATCGTTTGACTTATTGTGGAACCCGATCATTTTGGTATAATTTCTTTAACCTATATATTGTGATTTAATTGTGATTGATTAGAGTAATTGTTATTATGTGTATTTATGGTATATAATTATATATTATTGATATATGGAATGTTTTCTGTAATTTACTGGCTGTCTGGGATTATATATATTTTTGATACAGGTTTTGATTTTGGAATTGTCCACTTTATAGCCGTTGTGCTGTCTAATTTTCTAGAAAATATTAGATATTAAATCAAGTATAAAAATACATATTTAATTGATTTTATATTAATATGGAAATTATTATGATTAAGTAATTTTAATTATTATTGTTATTATTTTGTTAAGTAAATCAAGAATACAGATTCATATATATATATATATATATATGAAAAGTATAATTTATAGTAAACCTATTATCTAACCATTATTATTGTATATTAATATTTGAATATTAAAATAATATCAAATATTAGTTTCTTACAGTTATTGATATTTGTAAGACCAGTGAAGTTTGGAGAAAGTATATTTATTATATCACTGGAATTGATATTATGACTAATTAATAATAATATAAATATTTATATTTATATTATTATCATTATATTGATTATTACAACTTTATGTTAAAAATATGATTTCTTTTATAAAATGACTATTTGAATATATACATCCATATACGTATTGCTATTGAAGTATTTTGTTATTAATATCGAAATAAGTTTAATTATAGACGATAATTATTATTTTTGTTGGGATTATTATTATTATTATCATAAGGGTACATTATCTTATGAGCAAGGTTTAAAGCATGGTTTTATATGAAGAGTTATTTGCATTACGTTGATAATAATTTATTATTATCATTTATATAGTTTCTGGTATTATTAATATACACTATCAATAGTGTATATTTATGATTTTGATAGAATTTAATAAATGATGTGCCTTGAATAGGATTTGTATGGATTTGATTGATTGACTCTTGGTGAGGAATTTTAAAATAAGCTAAGGACCTAAGGTAAGTAAATCTCACCTTTTGTGCTTAAGTGTAAGATGCATGACTACATTGATTGTGTACATCTGATGAGTTAAGTATGGTATGATGATGATGCATATGATAAGTATGTGAAGAATGGTTATATGAACACCATAAGGGTGTTGTGTGATATGTAATTGATGAATTCTGTGATATGTGAAAGATGTCTTATTTGGTTAAGAATGATATGAATTATGTGCAAGTATGTGTTCTTATGTTGATGGATATGTGGATTACTCTATGTTCATGATTTGTTATATGTTATGATATATGAAGCGTTTAAGTTTTTAGGCTGGAAACCTTAGACCTGAGCCATAGCTCTACGTTAAGGTATAACAACGCCACCAACCCAAAGCTTCATGTATTATGACTAAAGATGTTTTGAGTTATATGAGATGTGATACAATGCCTTGATTGAATACCATCAACATGAGTCATGAACACGAACATTGGCATTTCAGCATCAGCATGTATGCATGGCATGTACAGTTATGTGATACATTATTATGTGATATAAGACCATGCATATGAATATAAGAAAAGTTATGAAATGTCTTGAAAAGTCTTATGTAAAGTTAAACATTTTAATGACACAAGGCTTAAGCAAAGTGATAATAAGATGTTTAAAAAGGGTGCCACTGTTTTGATGAAGCAATCAAGTAAGTTCAGTAAAGAAGACGGAAGTCTATAAGACTTATAGTGGCTGCCCACTAGTGTGGGCTAGGTCAGAGTTGACCATTCAAATATATTTGCCATGTTTCCGTCTTTCTCCTCCATATGTGTAATAAGTATGGCAGCTATGGCAACGATGAAATGAGTGTTATGATGAGCCTAGCTGAGATGATGGCTAGCCGGAGGAGAACCCATGGGATTCTATATGATATGTGTAACAAGCCCTGCAGGCATTGGCTGAATCAAACAGTGTGCACAAGTGATATTGGGCCCATAAAAATGTGAAACCAAAAGAAAGAGCATAAAAGTAAAAGTTTGAAAGTGTATGAGCAATAAATGAAATACATAAGTATATAAGTCAGCATATTAGTATATGGGCACTTCAAACTCACGACATTCATGTGTATGTGTATGCATGAGATTTGCTTACTGAGCGTTAGCTCATTATGTTATTTTCCAACATTTTTCCAGGTGTGGCTTAAGCTGTTGAGCAACTTGTGGAGCACGGACTCAGTAGCAATGCAATAATGGTTTAGAGTTTTCATATGGCTGCCTTAAATTTAAAGTATTCATACGTGTAATAATTTCTTCTAATAAGTTTATATAAAAGTTTTAAATTTTTCTGTATTTCTTCGTATCATTTTATTTAATTCTTTTGGTCAAGTGCCTTACATACTCGTAAACCCTAGAATTACGAGTATGTGGCAGACGTACCCTACCTTAGGGACGTTACAATGACTCTTTTATAGCCTGAACCACGTAAAACTACCATTGTGTTCTTTTATATTACGTGCTTTCTTTATACTCTCAGATTATGTTGATAGCAAAAAAGACAATCAACAATATATATCTAATATATTGATATAAAGATTTAATATTAATTTTCTAAATTTTAAAAAAAAAAAAATTTGTTGTTTTCTTCTTAATTTTTAATTAATTAATAATTTTTTAATTTTGTAATATTTTTGTATAAAATCAATTATTTTTTCATTGTCTCATTCTTCGATTGTTTTTTTTAAATACATGATTTAGTTTATGTAGATCATGTATTCATTCACAATATATATATATATTTAGAAAATAAATATTAAAACTAATATTTTAAAAATGTATTATATATTATGTAATTAATATATGGTTATTTTGATAATGTTGAAAATAAATTTACATAAAAATGTGTTAAAATAATATTTTTATACTTATTTAATTGTGAAATACCTATTAGTATTTTAATATTAACTAAATAACATGGGTGTAAATTGGAACTAAAACAAATAAGATATAGTAAACAAACATATATAATGGCATTGGTCTAAATTAGTAAAGCAAATAATTTCATTTAAATATTTGGTCATCAATTTTTTAGTGAAGACAAAAACATAATAATATTTTTATCAATAGTTATTTTACTTTTAATGATAAATTATATTGTGATGACAAAAAGTATTATATTTTCTAGTGTTTTTAATTATGATAGTGTTCCACAAATTATGTCTAAAGAAAATATAATTTTATATTATTGATAATCAATATACTTAATATTACCTCTGTCATTAAATATCAGTTTTAGCCAAGAGGTAAACAAATTTACATAACTTAAAGTTTGTAATGTATATATAGTTAATTAGAACATAAAAATTATTTGGAAATTGTGCATGATTTGGAAACTTTTATCTTGATTAATAAAGTTTCCACGCACATAGACAACTAATTAGATAGAGACATTATTTTGTGGAATTTAATGATCTAGCGAAGGCCAGGATAATTATTTTTTTTTTTGACTAGAGACAAGACAAAGTTTGTTATGACTGAAAATGATCAAATAAAAATCAGATTTGTGGCCCGGATCTACTTTCTTCATAATATATATTTTGAAGCCACGAAAATTAATAATTACGAAGACGTGTCAACATAAATAAATTATTAATAGGCTACATTTATTTTGAATTAAATTATTTTTGTTTATTATAATTAAATGTTCTTTCTAATCAATGAGAGACATTAGTTATATTTAGAAATTAAGATTCATTTGAAAAATAAAAAATTTACAATATTATATTTTCATAATAAATACATATTTTTCATCAAGTAATTCTTTTAAAAATTTAAAAATTTAAAAAAATCAAAATTTATTTTTAGAATAATTAATTAACCGCTATAAATATGGACCATTATTTTTAATTTAATAATTAATATTAAAAGTACACCTATATATATATCCACGTATATATTTATATAAATGATTTTTTTAGTTCATTAATATCCAAACAAAATCAAGATTAACCCTTAAATAGCTATATATTATGTATGACTATTAGTCAATCATTATGATATATGCAAAATTAGACATTTATGGTATACCTAATACCTATTTTATATAAGGAGTGACTATATCTATATATTATCTCATTCAGAAATTATAGTTTGGACGCATAATTATTAAATTTGTATGTATGGACAGTTCCAATCAAAACATAGTTTTTGTGAAAAGTAAGGACACGCGCCTGGGTTGGGAGGTGTGTGAAAGGTATCTCTACACTTACGAAGTACGAGTGACGCAATCATGTGACGTCATACAACTTACGTCACGTTTCCAATTGTTGTTTGCCACATGGTCTTCTGAATTTAGTAGTGTTCCAAGTTGTGCTTTTTATTATTATTATTATTATTTATTAATTTTACATTATTTTATGCAAATTTGTCGTTTTTATTGTTTTCAAACAGTCCCTATGAGCTGTCATCCACCCAATAACTCATCTTATTTTAATATTATCATATTATTATTATTATTTTTTATTTCTTCTTCTTCTTCTTCTTCTTTACAGTTTTTGATCATATGATTCTTGTTTATGTTTGTAATTGTAACCCAATTTTATGATTTTTGCTGGTCATTTCAGGTGAAGCCAAAGAAAAGGAATTGTAAGTGTTAGAGTAAGACTCACATTCTTGTAAAAATCTGAATTAATTTAACTTTTCTGATTTTGTTTTATTTTTCTGGATAAATAAATACCATTTCTTGTTTCAATATTTCAACCATTTTTCAGGTTTTTTTTTTTTTTTTTTGTGGGGGTTTCTCTGTTACTTTTATTTTTGTTGTGTGTGTTTGATAATCTTTGCTATTGTTTCAGTTGGAAAAGAAAAACAAATTAATTTGTGGTAATGATACAGAAAGATTTATACAAATTGCTAATAATAAGGGTTTTATTTATTTTCAAGTTTTGCTTTACTTTCTTCCCTTGTGTATGCGGTTCGATTGATTGGTTCCTGAGAAAAAGTTGGGAATGTAATTTAACTAAATATGTGGTTAACTTTTATTCTTTTTTAGAAATTTCATTAAAGGCACTGATTTTGTTTTATTTTCTGGATGATGAACTGAAACATGACCATGTATGATTTTCTATTCTTCAAGTAAAATATCTCATATATGCACGTACGTCTTTTCGTTATTATCATATATAGGATGAGATTTGTTTTGGAATTGAAAACCTAAATTACAAAACAATTGCCCATTTACTTAAATCTTATGTTTGTTGTTTCTGATAACTATCGTCAGTTATTTCATCTTAATGCAAATACTGTATATATCGTCTTTAAACAGTTTAGAATATCCATGAATTACAATCAAGGTTGTATGTCTTGATTTCAATGGAAGTCTTCATTTTTTCCACTTTTCTTTTTCTTTTCTTTTGATCTTAGATTCACTGTCTCTCTTAGGGCCTATAGCTAGTAGTGGATATTATGTTTAAATATATTAATAATGCTTGTGTTATTCTTTTCTAAAGTTTTATTGTCATTGGAATAAAAATGCTAAATTAAAAAATATCATAAAAAAAAGGGTGAGTCACCCCCAACATGTCTATATACCTAGCTTGGTTATTTTTCTTTCTCATTTTGCTCACAACCTCCGTTGCCTTTAATGCCTAATTGTCGGAAAACCCATTTGACGCCCCAAACTTTAAATCTAAGCTTAAAATCGTGTTCGTCCCCAACCCTCCAAACCATAACCACCACCCCATTCTCTCTCTCACTCCTTGTATTTAGAGTCACACCGCCACGCCTCCGCCACCTCTTCCCCGCGCCTCATCCGCCGACCCTCCACCCACGCCAACACCACCACCACCATATATATATAAAGGTATATCTAAGTATATATATTTATATATGTTTTTTTGTTATTTATTTATTTAATTTTATTTTCTGTTTTTATTTATTTAATTTTAACTATATTTATATAAATGTGTATATTTAAATTTTTGAATATAGACTATATATATGTGTCACCGTTTGTATATGTGTATATATATATATATGTTTGTGTGTCACCGTGTATGTTTGTATATATATATGTGTGTGTGTGTGTGAGACCATGTGTGTGTTTTTAAATAATGAGCATGCTTTAATTTTACTGTATTTTATACTCATCTTTGTTCAACCATACGAAGCTGATGCCTTGCTTTTCTATATAATTATTCATAATTTTTCAAGTTGGTTCTTTAGAATCTGAGATATTATAAGCATTATATAATATAAATAGTAATCATTGAACCCTGCAATGTTTGAACTGTTAATTGTATTTATTTCTGAACAGTTAAGTGTAATTATTAACTTATGATTAAGTTAATTATATAATTGCTTTCTTTTAATTTATCAATGGATCCAATATTATTTTATAGAAAATGTTATTTCATGAGTACACTTTCTCTTCCATGCTTTCCTTTAGGCTGTAATTTTTCGTTGCAAAATTTGTTTTTACGCCAAGTATCAACAACTCCCTAGTCAATCAAGCAAAATTTACAACCTAATATCATTGACAGTAGTAGTACGCCAAATGGTCAAATATTGAAAAAGTTTAACATTTTATATTTTGGCCAAAACGCTGTAGATATTATAAAACCCTATTCTCACTCAAGATATTATACTAGTACTTTGCTTAAATGAACTTTTGGGAACTTAAAAAATGGAGAAAAGAAACGAAAGTATTCTTGCTTTATTAGGTCTTACAAAAGCAATGACTTATGAGTTTAGGTCAGAGCCACTGGTATAAAAAAAATTGGTTCTGAACTAAACAAATAAAGACCACAAAGCAAGATGGTGTTGTCTAAGCCAACAACAAACCAGTAAATAAAGTTCCAAAACTTCTTCATGAGAAAGCAAACGAAGCTCATCAAAGATATTTTTGTACATACAATGGTATAAGTTACCAATCCAAAAGTGGGCATGAGTTTACTAATATAACAAAATGTGTCAAAGTTTCATTCTTCAAACAATTTGGTCAAAAACAAAAGAACAATGTGACGTTTCTTTGGCATTTGCAGATTTTGTCACTTTCTTCAAATGCTTTTTGTCCAATGTTGACCATTTATACATTTAATATATACTGGACTTTACAATGCTTAACAAACAATTTATTCTAATATAACATTCAAATATCTTTTGATATGTATACATAAACACTACCATGAGAAAGTCACATAAAAATGTTCTTGCATCAAAGATGACCACATTTTAAACAAAGTCCCGGCATGACTAAGGAGCCCAAGCCCAAAGATTATCAACAAAATGCGAAGTCCCAAAGGCCCAAAATGTGTGTTTGGCAAGATGGCCCAAAATGTGAAGGATCCAAATCTAGGCTTATCTCAATTAAAGTATGTGATTTTATGGCTTATCTTACATTAATACGGGAATTTGAATTTCTCAACCAAATATGGAAATCAGTAGCAAATTTTCTAGTTATATGGGGATATTTTTATTCCATTTGTATATCAAATAATTATATTTTTTCCAAGCCACCCAACCCAATTAATCGCCAAATTTAAAATTGAAAATGTTGTCAAGAACGTAATTTGAAAAAATTTGAGCTTTGATAAATGTGGGCTTGGTAATAGGGACTTGCATTTAGATGTAGTGGTCCTACATAATATCATTTAACATATTAATACAATGTAACAATGTAAAAATAGAATTTAAACATATGAACAAATAATTTTATATCTGATTAGTCACGATTAAATATTTTGGCCAATGAATGAATGTGTCTCGTGCATCCCCAACATATCGTATGTTACCAATGAGAATTGAGATCTTAGCTTCTTCTTGTAAGACATCTATAAGTCAAACCCTCGCAATTGAATCATCAAGTATGACTCCATGGATTGTCATTTGACTACCCAAGTTTGGAACAATGATGACGCCCTTAGCCACTGCATTGTTAATATATAATAACACAAGTGCACTTCATAGCTCGGCCGTGGCGGAGACTCATAAATTGATCGATCATCTTCATCAAAAGGATCCTTTGTGGTTTGGGGGACAGGTGGATAGACTTGACCAAAGACTTCATCTGCAGTTTGGGAGACAGGTGGGTAGACTTGATGAAAATAATCATATGCATCGTAGGTGGCAGATCGATAGATTTCATCATTTGGATTCTCATAGCATTGCCATTCGTTATCGTTTGGATTCTCATAGTGTTGTCCTTCACCATAGTATTCACCACCATCGTCTTCCTCATTGTATTCCTCATTTTGAGCTAATTCCTACTCTACTGTAGAAATATATCTCTTTAGCTCTTCAATCTTAACTTTTAGTCGAGCAATTTCCTCTTTTGCAGTCATTTTCCTCGATTTTTTCCCAAATATTTTGGACACTTTCACAATGAACCTACAAAATAATCAACCAAGTCAATCAATAAAACAAGCTAAATAATTCTTAAAATAAAATAACTATTATGAAGTATCATACCCGCGAGCTCGAACACGATCTGAGTGTTCCGGTGTCCCTAATGCTTGAGTCAAGATGTCATCCCTACCCTGAGTTGTAATTTCACCACGACTCAATTTTTCTTTGAGCTCCCCTTGTCCAAAATATTGTTTGGTCAAATTAGTTTATATAAATAAAACCAATATGTTATATTATCGTAGAACACTTACTATCGTATTGGCAATCTGTCGGTCCAAGTTTGTCACGAGAACTTTATTCTTTTCATGCGATCTAAGCCAAACTTCATAGCGCTTTGGATTTTGAATACCTCGTTCTTTTTCCTACAACATACAAGATAATTAAAGTTATATTGCGATAATATCAACCATTATTTAAACTTTAATATCAATTACACTTACCAAATCTTCTCTTATATTAGCCATTCCTCTACGAGATGTTCGATGCCTTGACTTCTGTTGTAATGCACGTGATTTTTGTTCTTGATGCATTTTTTGAAACACCGGACTTAGACGACTAGCTACAAATTTTAACCAATCTCTTTTGTCAAGTATATCTTTATACTTGTTTGGGGGAAATTTTAGTTCTTCCATCACACCCATTTCAGCCAAAGGCTTGATGTACTCGGTAGTGGGTTCACTTTTAAAATCCCTCATTATATGACTAGCTTTTTTCAATATCTCACATTTGAAGGACCGAGGAATGTTGTGACCACCCTGAGAATATAAACAAAAAAAGTAATTATTAAATTTGAATATCACACTAAAATACATAAATATCATAATAATAATTTCTTACAATGACGTCCTCCCATAGACTGTCTTTCAGACCTTGTGAGACCTTCCTCCAATCACCTGCGTTCACAGAAATCGTGGTTCGTACTCTAGATCCAAGATCTGATATCATATTTGTACACACATCACCTATTGGTTGTCTCAGATCGTTTCATTCAAGATCTTTCTTGATTCCTTTGGCTTTTTGTTGGGTCATGTAACTCATTCTTGTTTTTCCACGACCATGTTTCTCAATGTCATCTTCTTTATGTGTCATTTGCAACATATAAATCAATTTCATTAGTATTATTTTATATTAATGTATTACACAAATAAATAATCACAAGTATTAATGCATTACACAAATAAATAAACACATGTATTATATAACTTACTAAACATGTTTTCTTTTCTTTTTGGTCGATTCACAATTGACCCATATTCCTTCTTCGATGTTGATCTAAGATAATTACGATCATCGTTATCGTTATCGCTATCGCTATCATTATCATTATCATTATCCTAAATATTCTCACTAGTTCATGTATCGGTTGTCCAACAATGAAGCAGTCATGATATAAATTTTGAAATAAAATGGGCAGAGTTTCATCTATTTCTATAACATATACAAAATTCATATGTATTTACAATTTCAACATAAACAAACATAATTATTATATATATTAACCTATAAAACATGTTCAATCAATATGTTAATCTTAAAAAAAATTGGGTAGAGTTTCCTCTGTTTCTTTAGCTGTTTACCGAGTTTTTTAGAAACTACAATAATAAAAGATAGGAGAGATTAAGGAGAAGGGGTTTAGAAGTTGTAAGCACGATTTTTACGTGGTTGGGGCGTTAATGAGCCTTAGTCCATGAGACAGTTGTATTAGAGCTTAGAGAATCTATAACAATGGAGTTTTCTACAAGTTTCAGCAGAGTAACTGTATACATGCTAGGAAGACCCCCTTTCCCCAGTGCCCTACTACATGTATTTATAGGTTCACAAGTTCATTGGGCTTGGGCCGGGCTGACCCGGGCCCAACAAAGGTATAAATATTGCTGGTCTCTCTACTGGAAGCCCAATACAAAGGATTAAAACATAAAAGATACACTAATTTGAGCCCACTGGGCCAGCCCAAACCAGATCTGTCATGTGAAAAACTGGAGCTTTGATCTGGGCATCTCGAGTTACGAGGCAGATTCAAGGGACAAGATTGATCAGAGTAGTGGCGGCGCAGGTCTGAACCAAAGGCAATCCTGAGGTAGCCTTTTTAGCAGGTGAAACATGGGGACAACCCCCACGCTTCATGGGACGAAGTCAGGGTCACGGATGCTTTATCTTGCCAACCTCAGAGAACCGACTCGGGTTCGTTTACCCACGTCCCCCTCCGTTCGTCAAGGTCTCGTATCGTTTACCATGGACCCGGATCATTTACCAGGAGCCCAGACCGTTCACTAGGCGACTGTTATCCGGAAGCCACTCATACTATCTCCCGCATGACCGTCCCGGACGACCCTCCCCGAACGCCCTTTAGGCCTTGCCTAGACTTGGGCTGCCGACGTCTATTTTACTCTTTGCCAAACGGGCCCGGCTGGGCCCAAATTCATTCGGGCGGCCCGAGGGCTTGAAGCGTGGACCCGGGCGCCCGGAAGAAAACGGGGATAACATTTACCCCCCAAGCCTTCATTTGGGCTTGCGCGGGGGAGGCTTGTCTCAGTCCCGGATCTTCACCAGCATTTTCCCGGTTTGTTTCCCAGAGTGACGGGTCCGCGGCGAGGGGTACTGTGTGCCGAATGAGTGTGGAGCCATCGCCTGCTACGTTGACCTAGTCCGCGTCCTACGAGCCCGGACGGTTTACCAGGGTCCGGGTTCGTTTTACCAAGGGCCCGGTTCATTATGGGGGATACACGTTGCCCCTAGCAACTGTCGAGTTGATGGCACGTGATCCTGAAAGGTCAAAAAAATACCTCAAGGGTCACTATGCTAGGGCTATTATGTCAGCTCGATTCACGAAGCGTCCTATTCGCACGAGCGTGTCCCATTATTATCTCTGCGACAAGGAGGATCGTAGGATGGGGCGGCCTTTGAGGTGCTCCTCTTTCTGGGACGTTGGATCGGAGCGGCGCGGAACACGCCTCAGGGGTATCATGATCCAGTACTCGAGTGGATCCATTAATATCCCTGCATGATCCTGGACTGTCCGATAGGGGGAATTTATCCCAACCGTTAGATCAAAGCCAGAACTTTGGCTCTTATAAATACCCCCCAGGCTTTCATTTGAAACCTTTACTTTCTCGAGCCAGAAAAAGAAACTCGAGGGATCTGTTTATGACCGATCTTGCCGAAGACATCCTCCGTCGTCTGCTCCGTCTTCGCCGTCGCCTATTCTCAATGATTCTGATATCTGCACCCTTGCCTGAGCAGACGACACTAGCCTGACCTCTTGACGAGTTGCTGAACCGCCTCCAACAGTTCAAGACTGAGATTCTACCGTCACTGTCGCCGGACAACCACCATTTTTCACGACCAACAATTCTTAGTAAGCTTTCCTGACTTTCGCCTTTACACATCCATATACACATGTGTAGATTTTATGTTGTTTTGCTTATCTGCTTAGGTTGCTAGACCTTGCTTGTGCTTAGAATTAGAGTGTTAGGGAAAGACAACCTGGTCCGGGCTGTCCCGGACCCCTTCGAGTTCGGGTGGTTCCCAAGAAAGCGGCGATGGGCCGGCTTAGGAGTGTAGTCTTTTTGTTTGTTCCCGATTAGGATCTTGTGGATCCCTAGTGATCCCGGACCTGATCTGGAGGGGACTCTTCCAAGCAGTTCATAGGAGAGCCCCCATACCTTAACCAACCTTCTTGGGTTTTGGTACTGACTGCTTGGTTTGTTTGTTCTATTCTGTTTTGCTCCCAAATCATTAGCCATGACCTTGGGTGTCACCCTTCACCTGGAGGAGCAAGTCAATGCGGCCCCTATCACTCTGCCCGCGTCCAAGACTCCCAAAGGCAACAGGTGGGAGATGGACGCAGTACCGAACTTGTTCCGGAACTACCGGATGCTATATGCCCTGGAGAAGCATTTAGGCGTGGAGTCGACTCCCGGAATGTTCCATAACCGCCTGGCCAGGAGAAGGCCCACACCTCCGTGGGTAGATTCAGGGCCTGGAGCATAGGCCACATCAGTGCGGCCTTCTCCCGATCCACGAGTACTTCGTGCAATTCCTGACGTTCGTGGGGATTGCACCTTTCCAACTTCTGCCCCAAGCATAACGACTGCTTGCGGGATGGCGCATCTTCTGTATCGCGAAGGAGATCCCGGAGCCGACCCCGACAGAGATCTTGTACTTCTACAAGCTGGAACCGCAAGTCAACATCAAGGACAAGACCCTGGACGGCTTCTACCGGCTTAAACTGCGGGGCAAATACCCTGCTCCCACCAGCACCTGGAAGCATCCCCCGGACGTCAGACATTACTAGTTCATGACGTCCGGGCTTCTCATAGAGAAGAACCCCATGCTGATGCTGGACTTCCAGCGAATGGGTAAGTGGTTTCCCGATCCCTGGCTTTCTCCTATTTTTTTTTTTTTGTTTTGGTTTTTTATTCCACATTCTCAACTCATTGTCTTGGGCGGCAGGACCCTATGCCCAGACTCCCCTCACCAAGTTCATCCTTGACCAGAAGAAATTTTACTCCGAGCTAAGCGCGAAGGAATTGGACGTGGGGGGCTATGTCATCATTGACATCCTCCGAGTGGTCGGGACACTCGCACCCCATCAAACAGTCAAGGCCCCAAACCTCTTGGGGATACAATGCGAGAAAGACCCCGCGCTGAGGGAAGAGCTGGCCTTGGAACACATCAGGGCTGTGGAGGCCGCGGCATTGGCAGACACGACCCAACGAAAGAGTGACCAAGCTCAGCAGAGGGAGGCGGCCGCTTCCGAGGAGCTGGAAACCATTTTCGACGAGGCACAGGCGAACGCAGGGACCCTCGGAGCTAGCGTATCAGGGCGAGGTAACTCACCTGTGATTTTGACTTATGCTCCCCAAGTTGGGGACTTAGTTAGGGATAGGCTAGCGCATAGAGGCCCCGTGTTCGGGGCTGAAGGGGAAATGAGACCTTCATCTCCCATTCCCGTAGGTTCGGAAATCCTCATGTACTCGTCCGGGTTCCTTTAATACGGGAACTTTCTACACCTGGACGACATGGGGGACCGAGTCTACTCCTTTGCATTAGGAGAATTGAGTCAGGTCCATAGCCTAGATAAGGGTTCGTCCCGGAACACTTTTAGTCTTGATCTCTTTGCTCGCTTATTCATTGTGCAAACTCTTTTTTGTTTGTGTTTATTTCAGAAGACTCTGATATGTCCAACCCCGTGGACAAGATGAAGTAGCTCCTCGAGACTCGGGCTGCCAAGGCAAGGGCCGCGGCCAGGAAGGCTGCCAGGAACGCGCCTAAGAAGACGTCAGGGCCGGAGCTTCAATCCAGCGAGGCGGCCCTGGCAGCGGTTCCGATCACGACCGTTAACCCGACAACTGTCCCCGATCTTCCCTCTCATCCCCCAGTGATCGACCTGGAGTGGGAACCAGCTACAAGCCAGAGCTTCGGGAAAAGAGCCTCGGACTTGGGCGCGAAGGAGGCAGAACCAAGAACTAAGATGGCCAGGATGAGGCAGGCTGGTTCGGCTGGGGAGTCGTCTAGGGAGAGTTGCCCTGCCGCCAAAGAACTCCAGGCAGCACCGACTCTCCCCGTCCACCCGGCCTTACCTGAGGAGGGGGAGACCGTTCTGCAGGACGAGTAGTCCAAACTCATCAACCCCGAACCTGGGATAGTGGCCGGGAAAGAAGGGAGGAGATTTACAAGGCCCTGACAATTTGTCGTCAGGTTGAATTTGCTGACCCGCCGACAGTCTTCAGTGCCCTTCAGCCAATCGTGGATCGGCTGGTCGCCGAGACGGGTTTCTGCACCAAACTGGGGCAGGACACGACCCCATTCGTGGCGGATCTATTGGACCAAGTGGGGAATACTATGGCCAATCTCCAACTGAAGTGATACTGTTGGGGTTTTATGCCCTAATTAAAACCCAAATTCTTTGTAATCTCATTTTATTATCAATTAAAGAATAGAAATCATTTTTTGACTTGGTCAATCACTTTGCTCACATGTTTTATTTTCATGATTATTTGTTTAATATAAACTTCTATTAAATCCCGAGCATATAGCTAATCTTATTTATAGTGACGTAATCACAGTGGAATATAAATATGATTATATGTTCAAAAATAAGTTAGTCCTAAGATTAGTCAGTGCACCGGATTTACATTGACTTGCCAATCTACGATATGATCTACTTACACATTACAGTGTTATGTTCTTTCCAGAACATTAGCAAAGTAGATAAGATCAGATGTATTTGTTACATCGGACAGGACCGATATTGACAGTTGATAAGATAAGTAAACATACCGTTATTATCTATTCTAGTCATATCATATAGTTGACCATAGGTCAATTCAATCTCAATTCTGAGTGGTTAGTATTCTAACTGATTGTATTATTTGAGTTCTTTGACTTGTTCGTTACCAGCTTACCCTACGGACTAGCCCATACTTACATCTTGGGAACTCGGTAGTATAATTGAGTGGGAGTGTTAATCATAGATATGAACATCTATAGCTTCTGATGAAGAAGTGAAACGACGGTTGCCTTTTAGTTTGGTTCAAGGTGTTAAATGATAGAGATCTCATTTCAGTAATTAAATTAGTTTACTGAAATATCATTTACAAGGAACTAAGTGTTTTAAGGATAAAATACAATGAGGGGTAAAACGGTATTTTAGTCCTATCACATTGTAGACCGTCTATAGAGGATTGAGTGAAAATTATGGTTGTAACAATGGATAATTAATAGCGTATCTATATTTGTTATAGAGCGTTCTATGAATTCAAGAGTGCAATTCCAAGTCTATAGTGGAGTCACGAGGAATTAATAAGTTAGTAAATTTATTTGTTAGATTTATGATAACTTATTGGAGCTTGATTTCATAGGCCCATGGTCCCCATTGTACCTTGGATAAAATCATCTAGATAGTCTCAATTAATTGATTTAATTATCAATTAGAATTATCAAAGTTGACCAGGTCAATTTTGGATAGTTTCACAGAGTTGTGTAATTTTGAGAAGAAAAGAGAAATTATGGCAGATTTATTAATTAAGATAAATTGGTATCTAAATTAATAAATAAATTTAAATCAAGGTTCAAATTATAAATAATTAATTTGATAAAGGATTTAAATAATTAAATCAATAGAAAATAATACATGCCTTGATTTTAAGTCCAATGGGCTTATAATCAAATGGGAAATTTCACGGGCCTATAGCCCATGATAATTTCGACCTAGGGCTTCAAAATGGCTGTTATTTTATTGATTTTTTAATTAAATTAAATGGCCTAATTGATTCTATAAAAGGAGTGCTTAGAGAGAAGATTTTAGGGATGACAGATAAGTCACGAGTCAGATTTTCTGATAGTTTTATATTCTCTCTAAACACAAGTCCTTTTCTAAGCCTCTTTGTTATTTTATCTTCTTCTCTCTATATCTATCTCATGTGTTGAGAATTGCCCACACTAGTCTAGGTGGTTCTAAGGATACATTGGAAGATTGTGAAGAAAAAAGAAGATCGGTTCAGTTTCTTGATAATACTCTGCGACAGAAAGGATACAAGAGTTAGAGAAACTGAAGGAAGGTCTCTTAATTCCGCTGCGTATACTGTAAGTATTCTATTCTTTGTTTCTCTTTGAATTCAATTTTAGAAACATGTTTTAGGCTATCTTGTATTAATTTGTTTAATATTAGATATACATGAAAATAAATAAAGATCCTGTATAAGCTTTTTCCAACAGATACGCCACCATCGCCAATCAGGACATGCTGTTCCTTTCCCAAGCTCTCCGCCACCAAGTCACCGCTGTAAGTTCGCTTTGCATCTTCTCTTTATCCTTTTCCTTGTTTAGTAAGGACTCTTCTAACTTTGCTTTGTTCCAAGACGCTCTACTGGCCCATCGGAATGCCGACTTGGCGGCCGAGGCTACCATGAATATGGAGACGCTCCAACTGGAGCTGGAGGCAGCCGTGAACCAAAGGGAAGCCGCCAAGGAGGCCCTGGCCAAAGTGGTTGCTCATGCCGAAGCAGACCACGTGTAGTCCGCCCAGATTAAGTTTCAGCTTGAAGAGGCTCTGTCCCGGAAAGAAGCCGAGACTGGTGAGATGGTGGCCAATCTGGAGGTGGAGCTTCTTCGAGTAAAGGCTTCTCAGGAGGCGGCTGTGACTCAATTCATCCAAGACTGGGAGAGGGTCATCGGTCTGGAGGCTCGGGTCCATGAACTGGATGACTTGCTTCACAAGGAGGTGGAGGTGTACGACGAGACTCGCCGCGAAAAAGAGCAGGCGGATGATTTGCTGGGCATTACCTTCAATGAGGCCATCTATATGGTCTGGGTCCAGGACAAGAATATGAACCTCTTGCTCTATCTCGACCCCGCTGCGAAGAGAGCCGAATTCGAGGCCAAGGAGAAGGCCGATGCAGAGCCTTTGGATGATGAAGTGGTGGATGGGGCCGTCCCGGGGGCGTCTGGACATGGCGTAGCCTAGACCTGGGACTGCATTTTGTTTATAATTGTCATACTTTTATTGACGCGGATGCGTCTAAGATGATTTTTGGTGTTTCATCCACTTTATCTTTTGCATATGCTTTCCCATTTTCATCCGTTAAGCTTTCCCTAAGTGTTTTACCACTGTGCATGAATGAGCTGAGTGTTTGGTCTCGGTTCCACCGGCCTGGACTAGATTATTCTGACTTTAACTTATCAGCTTACTTTAATCATGTTGCTCAGGTTCCAACGGCCTGGGCCATTAAGGAGTTGATAATTATCACTGAATCTATTCGTCCAGTCCCCAATGTTGAAAATCTGACGGTCTGGACCATCGGAGTTTCGTTGATTAGCTTATTTTGAAACCTAGACTAGGTTCCCACGGCCTGGGCCGTTTATAAGACTAATTTTAGACAACTTACACCTGGGACCCACGCTCTAATAATCCTGAGCTATTGTAGAAATGATGCGGATGGATACTTGGTTGTTTGGGACCATGCACGGTCAACCAAATGTTAGGACACGGGCTAGCCCATACGCCCTACTAGATATTTTACCTTCCGGACTACGCACGTCTGGGCCAGGGCCAGGCCTGAGCCTTAGGTCCCCTATATCGTACCCTTAGACAACGTTCGTTCGGGGTGGGACCAGGCCTGAACCTTGGGTCCTATTGGGTTTGTACCCCCCAGACCTTGCCGGTCTGGGCCAGGACTAGGCCCGAGCCTTTAATTTCCTACTTTGTTTTTGTTCTCGTATTTGTTCATACCGAAGATACCCCCTAAGTGAGCGGAGACTGGTCTCTGCTCACTTGCTTATGGAAGCAAATTGGAATTTTCATTGTTTGATAATATTTCCTTATGACATTTTGTACATGCCATTCTTATTATTCAAGGAATTTCCCTGAGGCGTACATTGCTTACAACAAAAATATAAAACTGGGACACGTTCTCCTGACTACTGATAGTATTTACGGAGAAGCTCCACGTTCCAGGCCCTTGGGACTTCTGTACCGTCGAGCTGTTTTAAATGGTATGTTCCTGGGCACACTTTGTGCTGGATTTCGTATGGCCCTTCCCAATTTGGGCCCAGAACCCCTACTCCTGGATCTCGGGTTGCACGAAAGACTCTTCGCAGGACCAGATCGCCAGATTCGAACCTTCGGCTTTTTTCTTTCGAGTTAAAATGCCGAGCGATCTTGCCTTGGTACATCTTCAACTGAACTTGCGACTCTTCCCGGATCTCCTCGATGAGATCCAGGGAATCCTGGAGTAAGGCGTGGTTCTGGGCGGGATCATACGTGTCTCTTTTGTGGGATGGGAAGGCCGTTTCAACGGGGATGACGGCTTCACACCCGTACACCATGGAGTAAGGAGTGTGCCCGGGAAAATTTCTGGGATTCATAGTCAACACCAAGGGGATAGAGGCGAACCCCGACAAAATCAGATCGCTGCAAGAAATATCTTCGCCCAAGTCGCATAAAGATGTCGAAAGTCTGACAGGAAGAGTGGCAGCCCTTAATCGATTTATTTCTAAGTCCACCGACAAGTGTTTGCCATTCTACAACCTGCTCCGGGGTAACAAAAAGTTTGAATGGACTGATGAGTGTGAGCAGACTTTCCTCGATCTAAAGACACATTTGGCCGAGCCACCAGTGTTGTCTAAGCCAACGACAGAGGAGCCCCTTTTCCTTTATTTAGCTGTGACGGAAAGTGCAGCCAGCACCATGCTGGTCCGGGAGGTGGACCGAGTTCAAAAGCTAGTATATTATATAAGCAAAAGACTTCTCTGAGCAGAATCTCGGTATCCTCTAATGGAAAAGATGGCGTTCTGCCTTATTACGGCCTCGAGGAAGCTGAGGTCGTATTTCCAATCTCATTCAATCCACGTCATGACCGATCAACCTTTAAGGCAGGTGCTGTAGAAACCTGCGACATCAGGACGTCTGTTGAAATGGGCGGTCGAGCTCAGCCAGTTCGAGATACTGTACGTACCCCGAACTACGATCAAAAGCCAAGCCCTGGCTGATTTTTTGGCCGAATACACTAGATTCCAGGAGGAGCCCTTGAGAGAACTAGTGCAGGAATTATGGAGAATCTTTGTGGACTGATCATCTAACGAGAACGGGTCCAGAGCTGGGATCATCTTGATATCCCCAGAAGGGCATCGTTTCCACTCTGCGCTGCGTTTCAGATTCGTAGCGTCCAACAATGAAGCCGAGTACGAAGCCTTATTGGCCGGGCTTAGAGTGGCGAAGGAATTGAAGGCCAGGGCCGTCCAATGTTACAGCAATTCCCAGCTCGTGGTAAACCAAGTGTTTGGCGAATATCAAGCACGGGGGACCAAGATGGCGGCTTACCTGGCCAAGGTAAAGAAGGAGCAATCCGAGTTTGAATATGGCCTAGTCGAGCAGATCCCTCACGAGCAGAACGCCAATGCCGATGCTTTGGCTAGACTTGCTACCTCCAAAGAAGCCGAGACTCTGAGCATAATACTAGTGGAATTCTTGGAAAGTCCGAGTGTGGCAGAAAGCGTGATGGAGGTCGAGATGATCGATATCAGGCCGACCTGAATGACTCCCATAATAGAGTACCTTACGACAAGGAAATTGCCTGATGAGTGAAAAGACACGAGGAGAATACTCTATCAAGCTCCAAGGTATACAATCATAGACGAGACGCTGTACCGACGTGGCCATTCCTTGCTTCTTTTACAGTGTGTTCTGCCAGAGGAAGTGTAACGCCCTACTTCCTTAGAGCCGTTACTAAGTGAGTTTAAAAACATGCTTACAACTCGCTTATCGAGGTTTTAAGTCAAACAGTGTAATTAAGCCATAAACAGAGAAAAAACTTTAGAAATAATTCCATTTCATTGAAAATCATAAAAGTTTAACACTTGGGATCCCAAAATACAGTTTAGAAACATTTACAACACATAAACTGAACCAAGTCGACTAAACGACAAATTCTAGGTTTATTTACAAACATCTCCCAAAATCCTTTGGCTGTGGCAGCCAGGCTGGCCAAACATGTACACGCCGCCTCATGCCTGCTACACTCATGGTTGGTTGGCCTTCTCTTTACCCTTACCTGCACCACAGAGCATCTGTGATCCGAAGCCCAGCAAGAAAACCCATAACAGATAGCATATGCAACGCATATATCAAGCATATAAACAGGCCACCAATGGGATAAACACATACGGCCTAGCCGTCCCAGGCGTTTACCAAGCCCTGGGTTCACGGTCCACACCGTGAAGATATCCCAGGTATCTTTTTAGGGTTTCGCCCTGGCAACTCGCACTCCACGTGCTCAACGCTGCTCCCGGCCCCTTGCCGTACTCGGCCTTGCACTCATTGTGCCTAACGCCATTCCTGGCCCTTGCCGACCTCGGCCTACACCATTCCCAGCTCTTGCCGATCATTCACATAATAGCATCCATAGCATAATAAGCAAGTACAAAATTCTAGCAAATTCAGTTAAAGGGCTACGCCCTACAGTTCAAACTCATTGGGCTCAGCCCTGCGTACCCGTTCTAATCAAACACATTGGGCTCATCCCTGCATACAAGCTCTATGGAAACAAGGGTTTTCTTACTTGAGTCTCGAGCTCACCGAGCACCGATGTCCTGAGCACAGTCCTCTAACTTGAGCCTCGCCGAAACCCTAGTCACAACACAATAACCATATCCATCCATCAAGTTCTAATCCATTAAATAACTTCAAGCCATAACTCTAACCTCCGGGACCTTAAATTCTATCAATCCGGGTGATAAAATCCATCCCGAGCCTTAACCATTGAGTTCCCAAACCTAAACACCCTTAAAAACACAAACTATCTCTAAGAGTCGCGACCCTACCCTCAAGCGTCGCGGTTAGCCTCGAGACAGAGGCTAGCACCCCACTGTCACCCACACGGGCCGTGGCGCGCATCACCAAGCGCCGCGGCGTGCCTCAAGCATCTCGGCCTCCCATGGCCGCACGCGCACACGGGCGACGGCCCTAGCCTCCAAACCCAGAAATCTTCATCTTTTCCTGCATTTTTCCTCAACCCAATTCATCCTATAACTAAGCTAACAGTTCCAGATAATCAACACAAAGTTTCTAGCCCAGTTCCAACATTAAAACCCATCAAAGCCTGCTCCAAAAACTCAACTAAAATACCCAAGAACAGATCAAATTCTACCCACATGCATAACCCAAGAACATAGCTGAAATTCAAACTTAATTCCCATGGTTATAGCTTACCTTTACTGAGTTTTGATTCAGAGTTGTTTCCCCTAAGTTCCAGCTTCAATTCCTCAACCTCCAAGCCCTGGTTTTCTGGTTAGAGTCTCCTAAGCTCAGCTCCAATCCTTAGTTCTTGACTATCTTCCTTCCCTTGCCTATTTCCTTGAGTTTATCTTAGAGAGTAAAGAAGAAGGAGTTTAGAAACTATCCTCAGTTGGGAAGGGAACATGTAAGTCGGTTTCTAAGTATTCTAAACAATTCCAAGTTTTGTTTTTTTCAGCTTAAGCTTAAAGGTTACCTCAAGGCTCGGGGTGCCAAAAATGTCCCCGAGGGCAAAACGGTAAATTTCCCCAATATTCCCTCCTAGACATTCTATCCTCAAATATATCTCAAAATATTTATTTTCATAACCCGATAACCCCATATAATAACTAATACCCAAATTACCCCTCGACTCACCCCGAGTCGGATTCTCAACCCCGTTGTGACTTCCTGGCTAACCGCTCCCCAGGACTGTCTCGGATCGTGCTGCACAGTCATATCACATATATATAGCATTTATCACATTTATGCCCCTAATATCCAGACGGGGCCCACATGCACATTTGACTCAACTAAACATGCATCATTATCATATATTCACATTAATTCATACATTAACATAATAATCCATTTATTGCCCTCCAGGCACACTAATCAAGGCCCTGAGTCCTATTAGCAAATTCGGGTCGTTACAGGAAGCCAAAACTATTTTGCAGGAGGTGCATGAAGGCTTCTGTGGGGATCACGCTGGGGGGAAAAACCTGGCCTTAAAGATATTAAGGCAGGGGTAATTTTGGCCCACGTTATAAAAGGATTCCTTCTCCTATGTCCAAAAGTGTGACAAGTGCCAACGATTTGCCACAGTCGCCCGAACTCCACCGGTCGAGCTGAAAATGATATCTTCCCCATGGCCATTCGTGGTGTGGGGAATCGATTTAATTGGAGCCCTGCCCACAGGAAAAGGAGGAGTGCGCTACGCAATAGTGGCCATCGATTATTTCACAAAATGGTTAGAAGTGGAGCCCTTGGCAACAATCACCTCAAAAAGGGTTCTCGACTTTGTAGTCAATAATATTGTTTGCCGGTTCGGATTGCCAAAATAGATTGTATTAGACAATGGAACCCAATTCAATAGCGATCTCTTCATTGAATTTTGTGAAAGACACGACATAGTTAAAAGCTTCTCCTCGGTGGTCTACCCGCAGGCCAACGGGCAGGTCGAGGCTGTAAATAAAACTCTCAAAGCAAGTCTTAAGAAGAGGTTAGACGGGGCCAAGGGAGTCTGGCCCGAGCAGCTCCCGTAGGTCCTATGGGCGTATCGGACCTCTCACTGAAATTCTACGGGGCACACCCCATTCTCCATGACTTTCGGGAGTGAGGCTGTCCTTCTCGTCGAAACAAAGATAACCGCGCATAGGCTCCGGACGTTCAGCCAGGAGCAGAATGATGAATTACTCAGCGCGTCCCTCGACTTAATTGGTGAAAAACGAGAAGATTCGCAGCTACGGCTCATACATTATCAGCAAAAAATCACTCGTTATTTTAATTCAAAGGTCAAAAAGTGTATCTTTGGTTTAGGCGACCTGGTACTTCGAAGGATATTTTTAGTAGGCAAGGACCCCAAAGATGGTGCCTTGGTTCCGAGCTGGGAAGGGCCCTATTAGATAGTGTAAGTCATACAGGAGGGAACTTTCAAATTGGGTTGACTTAATGGAGAAACAGTTCCACGGACCTAGAATGCTATGCACTTAAAAAAGTACTATCAATGATTGTACCGCTTGTCTATGTAAGGCTCAATTATAAAAGCCTTGTAATTTAAGAAATAGAAGAGTCATTGTGTATTTTTTGTATCTTTGTATGGTTTCATCTGCGTGTTAGTTCAGATGGTAGCGTTGATCTAAAGGAACCCAGAAAGTCCACTTCCGACTTACTTGGGGCACATATAACCCAAGACCAAGTTCCAAAACTTAGAAGTTGGTAAATTTGATTGACCAGTGTTTTTTTTAAAAAAAAAAATGCGAGGTGTTAATAAAACTAACACGAACTAAGTTTTAATTAAATATCCTGGATACGACCAAGTTCCGAAACTTAGAAGTTGGTAAAATTGATTAACCAGTATTTTTTCTAAAAAAAACGCGAGGTGTCAATAAAACTAACACGAACTAAGTTTTAATTGAATATCCTGGATACGACCAAGTTCCGAAACTTAGAAGTTGGTAAAATTGATTAACCAGTGTTTTTTTTTCTAATAAACACGAGGTGTCAATAAAACTAACATGAACTAAGTTTTAATTAAATAGCCAGGATACGACCAGGTTCCAAAACTTAGAAGTTGGTAAAATTGATTAACCAGTGTTTTTTCTAAAAAACGCGAGGTGTCAATAAAACTAACACGAACTAAGTTTTAATTAAATATCTTGGATACGACCAGGTTCCGAAACTTAGAAGTTGGTAAAATTGATTAACCAGAATTTTTTCTAAAAAAAACACGAGGTGTCAATAAAACTAACATGAACTAAGTTTTAATTAAATATCCTGGATACAACCAGGTTCCGAAACTTGGAAGTAGGTAAAATTGATTAACTAGTTTTTTATAAAAAAAAAAAAAAACGAGGTATCGATAAAACTAACACAAACTAAGTTTTAATTAAATATCCTGGATACGACTTGGTTCCGAAACTTAGAAGTTGGTAAAATTGATTAACCAGTTTTTTTATATAAAAAAAAGAAAGATGTCGATAAAACAAACACGAACTAAGTGTTTAATTAAAAACCCCAGATACAATCGGGTCCAAGGCCTGATACTTAACAAGTAGGATATAAATCATCATTTTTGGTTACAACCAAAATTAAAGTATCTATCTCGACCTAAGGGTCTTTTCCTAAGGTTTTAAACATACAAGTCATGAAGCATGAGAAGGAAATCAAGGAATAAATAAAAAATAGATATTGAAATTATAGATAAATTGTCTCGAGGAAAATAACCTCGTACTAAATGTTTACAAAAAAAACAACTTGTAAAATAAATGAAGGAAAATAAAATCTAAGACCCTCCAGGCCGCTCTGAGGACGTCACCTCCTCGGTCTCTTGCTCGCCAGCGGCAGAGGCCTCCCCGGTCTCAGACGACAGCTCTTGTTGAAGACGAGCCTTGAACTTCTCGAGGTAGTGCCCCCACGCTTTGAAGGCCATGAAGGAGAAGTTTCAGTCCTGATTGAAGGCCCAGCAATGGTACAACATGCTCTCCATGAAGGAGGTCGAGGCCTTATTTTCCTCTTAAAGAGCAACCTCGGCCTCCAGCTATTTGGCCTTGCAGCCTGCTCGCCTGCTTGAGCCACCGTCAGGGTAGCCTTGGCGCTTTGTTTGCCTTTTGAGCGGTGACGAGGGAAACTTCGGTCGTAGTCAGGGCGGCCTGAGTGGTCTGGAGCTCAGCCTTAAGCTCGTCATTCCTGGCCCTGGCCCGAGCTATGCTGCGATGTTGAGCCAGGACCGCCTGCAAAAAGCAAGAAAACAGTTAGGCACATTGTAACGCCCTGGTTACCCTAGAACAGTTACGGTGAACGGTGAACCGGAAATTTGACTCGCTACCCGAGTCCTTTGGTTAAAAACGTGATCTAAGTGTTATTATCAGGTTAAGGTGAAAAACCAGTAAAAAGGAAAGGGTACATTTCATTAAGTAAATAAACTGCTCATGAGCCTTTCAAAATGTTTACAAGTAGTTCGTAATACAAAAGAGTCGCTACAGTTCCCAATTTACAAACTCCACCGGCCTAAGTGGCAAAAATAGGGTAAACCCCTAGTCCCTCTGAGAACTCCTTGACCGTGGCGGTCAAGCGGCCCTGTATGTACACAACATCGCCCAAGCTCTCCTCTCAAGGCTGGTTAAGCTTTTTCCTTTCCTTTACCTGCACCACATAGCACCCATGAGCCAAGGCCCAGCAAGAAAACACAATAAGACATGATATGATATCAACAACAATCATAATAACCATTCAGGACTATCAGTCCAGCAAATAGGTGACAATAGCCAAAAGTCACAATAATGAGCATCGCTCCCTCTAGCCATGTGACGATAGGGTCACCAGGGCTTAACGGTTAAGTGATTCTTTCATATGTTCGATCAGGACAGGAGCATGGTGATTAGTCACCAACATAACCTTCCTCACGACTCTAGAGTCGAAGCTATGAACAACGTCCCTTAGCCACGTGACTAACGGTCACCGGGGTCGTATACCTTGGCTATAGACATCTGGTCGTATACCAGGCAAGCGCTTATAAGTTCTTCGACCTTAGGGCCGGTCCTGCATTAATGCCATAGAGCCATTCAATGCGTGATCATCGACTTTAGAGTCGGTCCCTGACTAGTCAGTGTCTTAAACGGGTAATCAGCATTCATTAGCATTTAATATGCAATCCATGTTCACATATATCAACCAACATGCTTCAGTATCAAACCATGCAACTGTATCCATACACTGTTTTCTTACCTCAAGTTCGAGTGAGAAATATGATAAAGATGACCCCTGAGAATGATCGATCTTTTAGTTCCTTAGCGGTTACCTAATCACAACCAATTATAACCACCATTAATGAGAATCCATAATAATAGGGTCTTAACCTAAGCACCACCCTCGGGACCTTGAAACATGCCCACACGGTGAGTAGATTCGATCCCGGGCCTTAAGGATTGAAACCCCAAGTCAAAAACCCTTAAAAACACTCAAAACAGGGTTTGGAAGGAACAGGGTAGCGCTACAGCGCTCAACCCCTAGCGCCACAACGCTCTACACAGAACCGCCCAAGTGCCTGAAAGCCTCCTGAGGAGAGCTATAACGCCCTAGGGTGGGCGCTGTAGCGCTACCTCCAGGCCCAAACACCCCTGAACCGACCTTCTTCAACTTCCTCGATTCTAACTCGATTCCCAAGCTTCCAAAGCCTATTCTTGATGCCAAATAAAACCAAAAACCATCCTAACACACCCCAAACATCACAAGCATGGGAACCCTAGCCAAAACTCCCAACAAAAACCATGAATTCATCCTAGTAATCTCAGTTGCAAAACAACCCAAAACAGAGCAAACCAGAGAAAACCATGGTTAGAAACTTACCCAAAGCTCGGCTTATGATGGTCTTCAATGGTGGAACACACTCCCAAACTCCCAAGGCTTGCTTCCCAAGCTTGAATCCTCAAAATTGATTCAAAAACCACAAAGAACAATGAGGTGAAGAAGGTACGGGAGAACTCTAAAGTATACTCTGTTTTCCACCACTTTCTTCAGTCATCAAGTGTTATATCTATCCTAGGGGTGAAATGACCATTTTACCCCTAGGTCAATTAATACTTTCTAAAGGCTCCCAAGGGCATATCTGGTACTTCCCTCCTATCTCGTTAATCATAATTAACGCTCTCCAATTCCCGCTATTCTCAATAATCATAAACACCAATAATTCACATCCCGTTACCCTTTGTCACCCGGTAACGCTCTAATCATCAAAATAACCCCGAGACTCAACCCAAGTCCCGACACTTAAACCTGTTGTGACCAAACCGCTAATCAATAATCTACGATCGTCTCATGTCGAATAGCTCGAACAAACCCACATCATAATGTGGTCTCAACATATATCATCGACATGCATACAATTAACATTATATTATAATATAATTCTCATAAACATGCATAAACACATTAAATGGCATAATTAAACAATTATGGCCCTCCCGGCCTACAAATCCAGCCGTTAACCATAGTAGGGAATCCGGGGCATTACAACTATCCCCTCCTTACAGAAATTTTGTCCTCGAAATTTACCTGAACAGCTCGGGATACTGACTCCGCATATCAGACTCCAGCTCCCAGGTCGCCTCCTCGACCTTGCTGTTCCTCCACAACACCTTAACCAAAGATATTGTCTTGTTCCTGAGGACTTTATTTTTCTGATCAAGTATTTGAACAGGCTGCTCCTCAAAGGAGAGATCTGGCTCAAGCTTTAGATCCTCATAACTCAAAACATGACCCTCATCAGATACGTACCTCCGAAGAGAGGAAACATGAAATACATTATGCACGGCCGACAACGCCGGAGGCAAAGTTAGCCTGTAAGCCACTTGACCAATCCTCTCCAGGATCTCAAATGGACCTACAAACCTGGGACTCAGCTTGCCTTTCTTCCCAAACCTTCTCACCCCTTTCCATGGTGAGACTTTGAGGAAGACATAGTCTCCTACCTGGAACTCCACGTTCCTGCGTTTGGGATCCGCATAGCTCTTCTGTCTACTTTGAGAAGTAAGCATCCGAGCTCTAATCTTATCAATAGCCTCACTGGTCCTCTGGACTGCCTTAGGACCTAAGTATCTCATCCCAATGAATGGGAGATCTACACTTCCTACCATATAGCATCTCATAAGGTGCAACACCAATGGTAGCTTGATAACTGTTATTATAGGAGAATTCTATCAAAGGCAGATACTTACTCCATGATCCACCAAAGTCCAGTACACATGCCCGCAGCATGTCTTCTAATATCTGGATCGTCCTCTCAGATTGCCCATCTGTCTGAAGATGATAAGCTGTACTGAACTTCAGCTGCGTACCCATGGCCGTCTGTAAGCTCTTCCAGAACTTGGAAGTGAATGTAGGGTCCCGATCTGACACGATCGACCTAGGAGCTCCATGGAGGAGCACGATCTCTCTCACATAGAGATCAGCATACTGGTCAACAGTATAAGTAGTCCTCACTGGTAGAAAGTGAGCTTACTTGGTATAGCGATCTACTATCACCCAAATGGAATCGTGCTGACCAACTGTCCTGGGCAAGCCCACCACAAAGTCCATTGTGATGTCTTCCCACTTCCATTCTGGGATATCCAGAGGCTGCAGTAACCATGCCGGCCTCTGATGCTCAACCTTGACCTGTTGACATGTCAAGCACTTAGCCACATATTCCATTACATCTCTCTTCATCCCTGGCCACCAGTACAATGATCTTACATCCTGGTACATCTTCGTGGTGCCTGGATGCAAAGAGTAAGGTGTAGTATGAGATTCATCCAGAATCTCCCGCCTCAATGCAGTGTCTAATGGAACACATATCCGTCCCTTATATCTCAACAACCCCAAATCAGACACTGTATAGTCTCTGGATGCTCCAGCCAAAACATCCTCTCTAATCCTGATCAGTTATGGATCACTCAACTGACCCTCTTTAATCCTCTCTAGCAGCGTAGACTGTAGCGTAATATTGGCCAACTGGCCCACCAGCAACTCTATACCAGCTCTGGTCATATCATCAGCTAACTCCCTGGCTATTAGCCTAATACCATAAATCTTTCCTGGACCCTTTCGGCTTAAAGCATCAGCTACCACGTTGGCTTTCCCTGGGTGATACAAAATCTCACAATCATAATCTTTTACTAATTCTAGCCAACGCCTCTGCCTCATGTTCAAGTCCTTCTGAGTAAAGAAATACTTCAGGCTCTTGTGGTCTGTATAAATCTCACACTTCTCTCCATAGAGATAGTGCCTCCATATCTTTAAAGCGAAAACCACCGCTACCAACTCTAAATCATGGGTAGGATACTTCTTCTCGTACTCCTTCAGCTGACGAGAAGCATAAGCTATAACTCTCTCTGATTGCATCAAAACACAGCCCAAACCCTGATGAGAAGCATCGTAGTATATCACAAACTTCTCCTGATCCGTAGGAAGACTCAGAACTGGAGCTGTAATCAACCTCTGTTTCAACTCTTGGAAGCTGTTCTCACACTTGTCTGACCACACAAACTTCTGACCTTTGCATGTCAGCTCAGTCAACGAAGTAGTAATCTTTGAGAACCCCTCCACAAAACGCCTGTAATACCCTGCCAATCCAAGGAAACTTCTAACTTCAGAAGAATTCTTTGGCCTTGGCCAATCCCTGACCGCCTCAATCTTTGCTGGATCCACTTTAATCCCCTCCTTACTGACAATGTGCCCAAGAAAGGACACCTGAGACAACCAGAATTCACATTTCTTGAACTTCGCAAACAATCTGTGTTCTCTCAATCTCTGTAGAACCAACCTCAGATGTTGCTCATGCTCTGACTCAGTCTGAGAATATACCAGAATACCATCGATAAAGACGATCACAAACTGGTCCAAATAATCCTTGAACACTCTGTTCATCATATCCATGAAAGCGGCAGGGGCATTAGTCAACCCAAATGACATAACTAGAAACTCATAATGCCCATACCTAGTGCGAAAAGCAGTCTTTGGTATATCTCTCTCCTTAACCCTCAACTGATGATAACCAGAACAAAGGTCGATCTTAGAGAATACCGTCTTACCCTGCAATTGATCAAACAGATCATCTATCCTTGGCAAAGGATATCGGTTCTTAATTGTCAGCTTATTCATTTCTCTGTAATCTATACACATCCTTAGAGAACCATCTTTATTTTTCACAAACAGAACTGGCGCACCGCAAGGTGAAAAGCTAGGTCTGATAAAACCCAAATCCAACAGCTTTTGTAACTGTACCTTTAATTCTTTCAACTCAGCTGGGGCCATTCTGTATGGTGCTCTAGACACTGGCTCCGTCCCTGGGGCCAGTTCTATAACGAACTCAATCTCTCTGTGTGGTGGAAATCCTGGCAAATCCTTTGGAAACACATCCAGAAACTCACACACAAGTCTAGTATCCTCTGGTCCCACTGGCACGACCTGAGTGGTGTCAACCACACTGGCTAAGAATCCAATGCAACCCCCTTGCAGTAAATCCCTAGCCCTCAATGCAGAAATCATAGGAATACGGGGTCCATGCACAGCACCAACAAATACAAAAGGATCCTCACCTTCAGGCTCGAACGTGACCATCTTCCTTCTGCAGTCAATGGTTGCCCCATACTTGGCTAACCAGTCCATACCCAATATCATATCGAAGTCAGTCATAACCAACTTTATAAGATCCACTGACAACTCTCTGCCCTCCATTATCACTGGCAAAGACCTGACCCACCTCCTGGATACAACTAGCTCCCCAGTGGGTAACAAAGTACCAAACCCCACAACATAGAAATCACAAGGTCTACACAATCTATCAATAACACTACTTGCAACAAAGGAATGTGTAGCACCAGAATCAATCAATACATTATAAGCAGTTCCTGCACTAAGAAGCTGACCTGTAACAACTGAGGGCGAAGCCTCAGCTTCTGCTTGAGTCAAAGCAAACACATGCGCTGGGGCCGAGCTGTCTGCCTTCCTGGGCTCTTCCTTCCTTGCCTTAGGGCAATCCTTTTTCAGATGACCCACTGCTCCACAAGAGAAGCAGGCCCTTGCCTTACACTCTCCCAAGTGACGCCTCTTGCATCTAGGACACTCGGGATAAGACCTCCAGGCCTCACTGCCCCCAGGACGACCTATTGTAATACCACGAGGTCTCCTGTCAGGACCTGGAACTGGGAAGGTATCAGGGACCTTCCTCTTCTGATCACTGGGGCCAACACCCCTACCAGAACCCACAAATGGAGGACCTGGCCTCCTAAAATCCCTTATGGCTGCATTGTCACGCCAAATCTTAATCTCTGCAGTTTCAGCTGTAAGTGCCTTCTCCACCACCTGTGCATAAGTAGTCACTCCTGCCATAGTGGTGATGCGCACATCTCGGGCTAACCTGGGCTGTAGCCCCTGTAAGAAATGCTCTCTCCTGGTCCCATCAATGGGCACCAACTCCTTGGCAAACTTTGCCAAACGGTCAAACCTTAAGGCATACTCGGTTACTGATAAGCTTCCTTGAAGTAGCCTCATAAATTCATCAGCCTTTGCCGCTCTAATGGCGTCATTATAGTACTTTTCATTGAACAACGTCTGAAATTCCTCCCAGCTCAGGAGATTAACATCCTTGGTCTGGCCAACCACTTCCCACCAAATCCGGGCATCTTCCCGAAACATATAGGCAGCACAGGCCACCCTCTCAGTACCAACTACCTTCATAAAATCCAGAACAGTGGTAATCATGCTCATCCATTGTTCAGCTTTGGTAGGATCAGCACTGCCTTCAAACATAGGAGGTTGTTGTTTCCTGAACCGCTCATAAAGAGGTCCCAATCTGTTTGCAACCTCAAGCAGTTGCCCAGTAACTGGCACCGACACAGAAGGTGCCTCTGCAGCACTGGCAACTACAGGCACTCGAAATTAACTTAGAGGATTTCATCTTACTCAGCAATTAACTTTTAATTCTTATAATTCCACCGAGCCACTCGAAATAGTGCTTACACCTAATTCCATCTCTGGTACTAAACCAATCACCACTCTAGTATCTTTTCATAAAAAAAGAGCCCTGGCAGACCACTTGGGAACACATTCAGAACTCACAGACTAGTCCAGTCTGTCCTGATCTCACTGGTACAATCCAGGTGATATCCATCACACTAGCTATGAGTTCCATGCACCTCCCTGCACGAACTCCAGCCCTCACATCTGGTATCATAAACATATCGAATCCATGCACAGTGCCAATTGTCACAAGACTTTCTGCTCACAAGCTCAAGAATTACTATACTTTCCTTGCCATTCAAGACCGCTCTCTAGTTACTAAACCAATCCAAACCCTGGATCAACCATAGTCAGTCATAACCCAACTTATCTCTTAAGTTGCCAATATCGCACCACTTTTCCCATCACAACATAACCATGTGATCTACATATACCATCAATATACCCTTCTCTATAAACATACCAACAGAAGAATAGCATGGCACCAATGCCAAACAGCATAACCCAAACTCAGAACTAGAAAACTGACCTGTCATCCCTGAGGAACTGGTCTCGGTCTTAGACTCTGATTGCCATGGAATAAACACTTGAGTTGGAATCCCCCTTTGCTTACGCGCTGTCCCTCGACTTGGGCAATCCCTCTTGAAATGTCCAACCATGCCACAAGCAAAACATGACCTTGCTCGGCATTCTCCCAGATGATGCCTCTTGCACCGAGTGCACTCTGGGTAAGGTTTCCAGCTTTTCTTCTTGCTTGCTCCAATAAGTGGAGGTACCACTATCTGGGCTCCATGCTCTCTAGCACTCTGCTGCCCAACTACTATACTCTCAACAGCAAGAGCCTTCTCTACCACCTGAGCATAGGTAGAGACTTCATACACTGGGGCAACTCTAATGCCTTGAGCTATTCCAGAGTTCAATCCCTGAATAAACCTTTCCTTCCGGGCCACATCTGTGGGTACCATGTCTAAGGCAAACTTGGCCAACTCATCAAATTTAGTAACATACTCAATCACTGACGCATTACCCTGAGCAAGACTCAGAAACTCATTCACCTTGGCAGTCTTAGCTGCATCACAATAATACTTCTCATTAAACAGCTGCCTAAATTCTTTCCAGTCCATCACAGCTGTGTCTCGTGTCTGGGATACTACCTCCCACCATGTCCGGGCATCATCCTGCAGTACACATGTAGCACAGATCACCCTATCGTGACCCACCAACCCCATACTATCAAGAATGGAGCTGATCATGCCCATCCATTGCTCAGCTCTGAATGGATCTAGGCCTCCCTCAAAGATTGGAGGATAAAACCTCAAGAATCTTCCACAGAGAAATTCCCATCTATTCTCAACCCTAAGCTGAGCTGAAACTGATGCCACCCCTGGCATAGCAAAGGAAGAGGTACTCCCCGACAGACTCCGCTGTTGCTTCAAATACCTAATCTCTTCTTCCTGCCTCTGCAATCTTAATTGCAAATCTGTAAGCGTCCGCTGAACATTCAAAGATGCAGACGAAGAACTGATACCCTGGCTGTAACTTCCAACCCTTGTATAACTATCACCAGGCCTCATGATCCGCCTTGAATAAACCTGCTGATTGAATCTGCAGTCAATAACTTAATCCATTAATCACAATAAGCATATCAAGGGCTCTTCCCCACAGAATAAATCTTACCACACCACAACCATAAACCACTTGCAGTGCTGCAAACATGCCCATGGCATTCATACATACTCATAACTCCTGCTCTTCCAATACTTAGACCATGCTTCTAACCCCAGCATGCAATAACACAATTATATATATTCACAGAGCAGGTAACCATATGATCACAGTCATACATACATATATATTCACGGAGCATATAATCATATAGTCAAGAGCCAGGCTCTATCAGAATCTCATGCTCCCTATTACAATGTGCAGGTAAAACATTCACATTTTATTCAAACAGCTATGCACATAGCTACAGAAATAGTTACCATTCCTTGAGTGAAGCTATCTTCAGTGATGAGTGTACATGCCCAGCTTGTCTTCAGGAGCCATAAACCTTGGCTCGCTCTGATACCAAGTTGTAACGCCCCAAACTCCAGGGATCATTACGGTGTGCCTTGTAAACAGTGCTAAACTCGCTAACCGAGACATTTGGCCAAAATCGTGAACTAAGTTTTATTAGCGGTTTAGGGATTAAAAACTTTGGTTAAGATGTAACGTCTCACTAGAACGTTTAATATATATACATTGGGGTCCCAAAAATAAAGTTTCAGAGTTTATTACAGAAGCTATTTACAACAGGCCGTTCTACACGGCAAAACAGGGTTCAACCTTAGTTCCACTTTAAACCTCGGCCGTGGCGGACGAGCAGCTTCATATGTACACATCATCACCTAAGCTCTCCAACTCAAGGATGGTCCAGCTTCCTCTTGCCTTTACTTGCACCACGTAGCACTCGTGAGCCAAAGCCCAGCAAGAAAAACACAATAAAGCATGATATAATATCAACAATGATCATAATAACCATCAGGACTATCAGTCCAAGCAAATAGGTGACAATAGCCAAAAGCCACAATAATGAGCATCGCTCCTTCTAGCCATGTGACGATAGGGTCACCAGGGCTTAACTGATAAGTGATCCTTTCATAAGTTTGATTAGGACAGGTGCATGGTGAATGGTCACCAACATAACCTTCCTCCCGACCCTAGAGTCGTGCAATGGACAGCGTCCCTTTTCCATGTGACAAACAGTCACCGGGGTCATATACCTTGGCCATAAAACATCTGGTCATAGACCAGGCAAGCGCTTATAGTTCTCATTGACCTTCCGGTCGGTCCAGCATTAATACCCCATATGAGTCATTCAATGCCGGCCTCGATTAGATCTAATCTTTAATCGGCCCGGCGTTCACAACGCACTGCCACTTCTGACCCTTGGTTCGGTAAAACACGACCAGTGCTCAGCCCGTGGTGAACTTAACTAATAAGTCACAGCTTCACAGACGGATCTGACACCATTGTCGATTCTAACTAATAAGCCAGCGCCATACACAAGTAAGTCATGCCGCCAATCATATATCACATGTTCCATATCCATAAACAAGGTACTCAGCATGCTTACTAAACATGTATTAGTACAACTAGGACCATGCATAAACACAGAGGCTCAAGCTCAGAACGATATCATACCCAGTACACAAAGCATGTCCTAATCACATGTTTCTCATGCATCATATGCAATAAATCCATCAATCTAACATGCACCAATAACAGCCACGCATGTCATACATAATAATTAACCAACATGCATCAATAATAACCATGCATGTCTCACATACACAGGGTGCAGTTTTCTTACCTCCAGTTCGAGTGAGAATTAGAACAAGAATGACCCCTGAGAACGATCGATCCTTAATCCTTTAACGGTCACCTAGTCATAACCAAAACAACCTCCAATTAATGAAAATTACCAAAGATAGGATCTTAACCTAAACCCCACTCTCGGGACCTCAAAACATGCCCACATAGTGAGTAGATTCGATCCCGGGCCTTAAGGATTGAAACCCCAAGCCAAAAGCCCTTAAAAACACCCAAAGCAGGGTTCTGAAGGAACAGGGTAGCGCTATAGCGCTGCCCTTCTAGCGCCCCAGCGCTCAAGACAGAATCACAAACTGCCCAACTGAGCCCTGTGTAGCGCTATAGCGCCCTCTGATGGGTGCTGTAGCGCTACCCCTAGACAGCACCACCCCTGAAACTTCCTTCTTCGACTTCCTCAATTCTAACTCGATTCCAATGCTTCCAAATCCCATTTTTGGTGCCAAATGAACCCAAAAACCATCCCCACATGTCCTAGGGACCACAACCCCAAGAACCCTAGCCAAAACTCCAACCAATTCCCAAGTTTCCAACCCAAAAACCAGCTGAAACTTAACTAAGAAAACAGAGCAAAACCAAGAGTTCTAGTGGCTAGAAACTTACCTTAATCTTGGCAACACACCCTCTTCAATGGTGGAGCATAACCCTAGCTTGGCTAAGCTTGGTTCCTTGGCTCGATTCCTCAAACTGAGCTCGAAAATCCAAAGAGAAGAGAGGAAGAAAATCTATCGGGAGAGAAGGAGGAGAGACTCTGTTTTTGTTACTCTTTTACAACCTTAATGGCTGATATATATCTCTTAGGGTAAAAAGACCTAAATACCCTTAGGTCTAAAATGAAACCTTAGCAGCCACCAAGGGCAAAACCGTCCTTTCACACCTATTTCATTAATCACAATTAACACCCTCCAATTCCCGCTATTCCCAATATTCTCAAACACCAATAAGCCATATCCCATTACCCTTTAATTCCTGGTAATGCTCTAACCATTAAATTCACCCCGAGACTCACCCCGAGCCCCGGACTTAGACCCGTTATGACTAGACCGAACACTTACATCTCATGATCGTCTCATGTCGATAGCTCGAACCAATCCACCTTATAATGTGGCTATATTAATTAATCACAATCATGCACCCAAGATATACAATTACGCCCACAGTGGCCAAATTACCAAAATACCCTCACAATAATAAATTCTCCCATATGCATGCACTCACCGTCATATAATAATATAATTCACGTAAATATGCATATAATCATGAAATACTATAATAAATAAATTATGGCCCTCCCGGCCTCCTAATCAAGGTCCTAAACCTTATTAGGAAATTTGGGGCATTACAGCTATACCCTCCTTACAGAAATTTCGTCCTCGATTACAGGAGGCCAGGTCCTCCATTTGTGGGTTCTGGTAGGGGTGTTGGCCCCAGTGATGAGAAGAGGAAGGTCCCTGATACCTTCCCAGTTCCAGGTCCTGACAGGAGACCTCGTGGTATTACAATAGGTCGTCCTGGGGGCAGTGAAGCCTGGATGTCTTATCTCGAGTGTCCTAGATGCAAGAGGCATCACTTGGGAGAGTGTAAGGCAAGGGCTTGCTTCTCTTGTGGAGCAGTGAGTCATCTGAAAAAGGATTGCCCTAAGGCAAGAAAGGAAGAGCCCAGGAAGGCAGACAGCTCGGCCCCAGTGCGAATGTTTGCCTTGACTCAAGCGGAAGCTGAGGCTTCGCCCTCAGTTGTTACAGGTCAGCTTCTTAGTGCAGGAACTGCCTATAATGTATTGATTGACTCTGGTGCTACACATTCTTTTGTTGCTAGTAGTGTATTGGTAGATTGTGTAGACCTTGCGATTTCTATGCTATGGGGTTTGGTACTTTGTTACCCACTGGGGAGCTGGTTGTATCCAAGAGGTGGGTCAGATCTTTGCCGGTGATAGTGGAGGGCAGAGAGTTGTCAGTGGATCTTATAGAGTTAGTTATGACTGACTTTGATATGATACTGGGTATGGACTGGTTAGCCAAGTATGGGGCAACCATTGATTGTAGAAGGAAGATGGTCACCTTTGAGCCTGAAGGTGAGGATCCTTTTGTATTTGTTGGTGTTGTGCATGGACCCCGTATTCCTATGATTTCTGCATTAACGGCTAGGGATTTATTGCAAGGGGGTTGCATTGGATTCTTAGCCAGTGTGGTTGGTACCACCCAGGTCGTGCCAGTGAGACCAGAGGATACTAGGCTTGTTTGTGAGTTTCTGGATGTGTTTCCGGAAGATTTGCCAGGGTTGCCACCACAAAGAGAGATAAAGTTCGTTATAGAACTGGCCCCAGGGACGGAGCCAGTGTCTAGAGCACCATACAGAATGGCCCCAGCTGAGTTGAAAGAATTAAAGGTACAGTTGCAAGAGTTGTTGGATTTGGGTTTTATCAGACCTAGCTTTTCACCTTGGGGTGCGCCAGTTCTGTTTGTGAAGAAGAAAGATGGTTCTCTAAGGATGTGTATAGATTACAGAGAACTGAATAAGTTGACAATTAAGAACCGGTATCCTTTGCCAAGGATAGACGATCTGTTTGATCAATTGCAGGGTAAGACGGTATTCTCTAAGATTGACCTTCGTTCTGGTTATCATCAGTTGAGGGTTAAGGAGGGGGATATACCGAAGACCGCTTTTCGCACTAGGTATGGGCATTATGAGTTTCTAGTTATGTCATTTGGGTTGACTAATGCCCCTGCCGCTTTCATGGATATGATGAACAGAGTGTTCAAGGATTATTTGGACCAGTTTGTGATCGTCTTTATCGATGATATTCTGGTATACTCTCAGACTGAGTTGGAGCATGAGCAGCATCTGAGGTTGGTTCTACAGAGATTGAGAGAACACAGATTGTTTGCGAATTTCAAGAAGTGTGAGATTTATACAGACCACAAGAGCCTGAAATACTTCTTCACCCAGAAGGACTTGAACATGAGGCAAAGGCGTTGGCTGGAATTAGTGAAAGATTATGATTGTGAGATTCTGTATCACCCAGGGAAAGCCAACGTGGTAGCTGATGCTTTAAGCCGGAAGGGTCCGGGACAGATTCATGGTATTAGGCTGATAGCCAGAGAGTTAGCTGATGATATGACCAGAGATGGTATAGAGTTACTGGTGGGCCAGTTGGCCAATATTACGCTACAGTCTACGCTGCTAGAGAGGATTAAAGAGGGTCAGTTGGGTGATCCACAGCTGGTCAAGATTAGAGAGGATGTCTTGGCTGGAGCATCCAGAGATTATACAGTGTCTGATTTGGGGTTGCTGAGATACAAGGGACGGATATGTGTTCCGTTAGACACTGCATTGAGGCGAGAGATTCTGGATGAATCTCATACTAAACCTTACTCTTTGCATCCGGGCACCACGAAGATGCATCAGGATGTGAGGTCGTTGTATTGGTGGCCAGGGATGAAGAGAGATGTAGTAGAGTATGTGGCCAAGTGCTTGACTTGTCAGCAGGTCAAGGCTGAGCATCAGAGGCCGGCAGGGTTATTGCAGCCTCTGGATATCCCGGAGTGGAAGTGGGAAGACATCACAATGGATTTTGTGGTGGGCTTGCCCAGAACCGTTGGTCAGCATGATTCCATTTGGGTGATAGTGGATCGCTATACCAAGTCAGCTCACTTTCTACCAGTGAGGACTACTTATACTGTTGACCAGTATGCAGATCTCTATGTGAGAGAGATCGTGCGCCTCCATGGAGCTCCTAGGTCGATCGTGTCAGATCGGGACCCTACATTCACTTCCAAGTTTTGGAAGAGTTTACAGACAGCCATGGGTATGCAGCTAAAGTTCAGTACAGCTTATCATCCTTAGACAGATGGGCAATTTGAGAGGACGATCCAGATATTAGAAGACATGCTGCGGGCATGTGTACTGGACTTTGGTGGATCATGGAGTAAGTATCTGCCTTTGATAGAGTTCTCCTATAATAACAGTTATCAGTCTACCATTGGTGTTGCACCTTATGAGATGCTATATGGTAGGAAGTGTAGATCTCCCATTCATTGGGATGAGACAGGTGAAAGGAGATACTTAGGTCCTGAGGCAGTTCAGAGGACCAGTGAGGCTATTGACAAGATTAGAGCTCGGATGCTTACTTCTCAGAGTAGACAGAAGAGCTATGCAGATCCCAAACGCAGGAACGTGGAGTTCCAGGTAGGAGACTATGTCTTCCTCAGGGTCTCGCCATGGAAAGAGGTGAGAAGGTTTGGGAAGAAAGGCAAGCTGAGTCCCAAGTTTGTAGGTCCATTTGAGATCCTGGAGAGGATTGGTCAAGTGGCTTACAGGCTAGCTCTGCCTCCGGAATTGTGGGCCGTGCATAATGTATTTCATGTTTCCGCTCTTCGGAGGTATGTATCTGATGAGAGTCATGTTTTTATGAAGATCTGGAGCTTGAGCCAGATCTCTCCTTTGAGGAGCAGCCTGTTCAGATACTTGATCAGAAGGATAAAGTCCTCAGGAACAAGACAATACCTTTGGTTAAGGTGTTGTGGAGGAACAGCAAGGTCGAGGAGGCGACCTGGGAGCTGGAGTCTGATATGCGGAGTCAGTATCCCGAGCTGTTCAGGTAAATTTCGAGGACGAAATTTCTGTAAGGAGGGGATAGTTGTAATGCCCCGGATTCCCTATTGTGGTTTAACAGCTGGATTAGTAGGCCTGGAGGGCCATAATTGTTTAATTACGCCATTGAATGTGTTTATGCATGTTTATGAGAATTATACTATAATATAATGTTAATTGTATGCATGTCAATGATATGTGTTGAGACCACATTATGATGTGGGTTTGTTCGAGCTATTCGACATGAGACGATCGTAGAATATTGATTAGCGGTTTAGTCACAATAGGTTTAAGTGTTGGGACTTGGGTTGAGTCTCGGGGTGATTTTGATGATTAGAGCGTTACCGAGAGATAAAGGGTAACGGGATGTGAATTATTGGTGTTTATGATTATTGAGAATAGCGGGAATTGGAGAGCGTTAATTATGATTAACGAGATAGGAGGGAAGTACCAGATATGCCCTTGGGAGCCTTCAGAAAGTATTAATTGACCTAGGGGTAAAATGGTCATTTCACCCCTAGGATAGATATAACACTTGATGACTAAAGAAAGTGGTGGAAAACAGAGTATACTTTAGAGTTCTCCCGTACCTACTTCTCCTCACTGTTCTTTGTGGTTTTTGAATCAATTTTGAGGATTCAAGCTTGGGAAGAAAGCCTTGGGAGTTTGGGAGTATGTTCCACCATTGAAGACCATCATAAGCCGAGCTTTGGGTAAGTTTCTAACCATGGTTTTCTCTGGTTTGCTCTGTTTTGGTTTTGTTTTGCAGCTGAGATGTTTAGGGTGAATTCATGGTTTTGTTGGGAGTTTTGGCTAGGGTTCCCATGCTTGTGATGTTTGGGGTGTGTTGGGATGGTTTTTGGGTTTATTTGGCATCAAGAATAGGCTTTGGAAGCATGGAAATCGAGTTAGAATCGAAGAAGTTGAAGAAGGTCGGTTCAGGGGTGTTTGGGCCTGGAGGTAGCGCTACAGAACCCACCCTAGGGCGCTATAGCGCTCCTCAGGAGGCTTTCTGGCGCTTGGGAGGTTCTGTGTAGAGCGCTGTGGCGCTAGGGGTTGAGCGCTGTAGCGCTACCCTGTTCCTTCCAAACCCCGTTTTGAGTGTTTTTAAGGGTTTTTGACTTGGGGTTTCAATCCTTAGGGCCCGGGATCGAATCTACTCACCGTGTGGTCATGTTTCGAGGTCCCGAGGGTGGTGCTTACGTTAAGACCCTATTATTGTGGATTCTCATTAATGGAGGTTATAATTGGTTGTGATTAGGTAACCGCTAAGGAACTAAAAGACCGATCGTTCTCAGGAGTCGTCTTTATCATACTTCTCGCTCGAACTTGATGTAAGAAAACAGTGTATGGATACAGTTGCACCCTGTACAGGTATATGACATGCATGGTTTGATATTGAGGCATGTTGGTTGATATATGTGAACGTGGATGCATATTAAATGCTAAGGAATGCTGATTACCTGTTTAAGACACTGACTAGTCAGGGACCGACTCTAAAGTCGATGATCACGCATTGAATGGCTCTATGGCATTAATGCGCGACCGACCCTAAGGTCGAGGAACTTATAAGCGCTTGCCTGGCCTACGACCAGATGTCTATAGCCAAGGTATACGACCTCGGTGACCGTTAGTCACGTGGCTAAGGGACGTTGTCCATAGCTTCGACTCTAGAGTCGTGAGGAAGGTTATGATGGTGACTAATCACCATGCACCTGTCCTGATTGAACATATGAAAGAATCACTTAACCGTTAAGCCCTGGTGACCCTATCGTCACATGGCTAGAGGGAGCGATGCTCGTTATTGTGACTTCTAGTTATTGTCACCTATTTACTGGACTGATAGTCCTGAATGGTTATTATGATCGCTGTTGATATTATATCATGTTTTATTGTGTTTTCTTGCTGGGCCTTGGGTCATGGGTGCTATGTGGTGCAGGTAAAGGGAAGGAAAAAGCTTAACCAACCCTGAGTGGAGAGCTTGGGCGAAGTTGTGTACATATAGGGCCGCTTGACCGCCACGGTCAAGTAGTTCTCAGAAGGACTAGGGGTTTACCCTATTTTGCCGCGTAGGCCGGCGGGAATTGTAAATTTGGAACTGTAGTGACTCTTTTGTATTACGAACTACTTGTAAACATTTTGAAAGGCTCATGAGCAGTTTGTTTACTTAATGAAATGTACCCTTTCCTTTTTACTAATTTTTCACCTTAACCTGATAATAACACTTAGATCACGTTTTTAACCAAAGGACTCGGGTAGCGAGTCAAATTTCCGGTTCACCGTAACTGTTCTGGGGTAACTAGGGCGTTACAACTTGGTATCAGAGGCCCTAATCAAGGTCCTAAACCTTATTAAGAGATCGTTGTACTGGTGGCCAGGGATGAAGAGGGATGTAGTAGAGTATGTGGCTAAGTGCTTGACTTGTCAGCAGGTCAAGGCTGAGCATCAGAGGCCGGCAGGGTTATTGCAGCCTCTGGATATCCCGGAGTGGAAGTGGGAAGACATCACAATGGACTTTGTGGTGGGCTTGCCCAGGACTGTTGG
The DNA here is from genome assembly GCF_963169125.1 of Humulus lupulus. Classification (NCBI taxonomy): domain Eukaryota; kingdom Viridiplantae; phylum Streptophyta; class Magnoliopsida; order Rosales; family Cannabaceae; genus Humulus; species Humulus lupulus. The sequence goes on from NC_084798.1 coordinate 211,137,938, forward strand.
TCAGCATGATTCCATTTGGGTGATAGTGGATCGCTATACAAAGTCTCGCCATGGAAATGGGTGAGAAGATTTGAGAAGAAAGGCAAGCTGAGTCCCAGGTTTGTAGGTCCATTTGAGATCTCGGAGAGGGTTGGTCAAGTGGCTTACAGGCTAGCTTTGCCTCCGGCGTTGTCGGCCGTGCATAATGTATTTCATGTTTCCTCTCTTCGGAGGTACGTATCTGATGAGGGTCATGTTTTGAGTTATGAGGATCTGGAGCTTGAGCCAGATCTCTCCTTTGAGGAGCAGCCTGTTCAAATACTTGATCAGAAAGATAAAGTCCTCAGGAACAAGACAATATCTTTGGTTAAGGTGTTGTGGAGGAACAGCAAGGTCGAGGAGGCGACCTGGGAGCTGGAGTCTGATATGCGGAGTCAGTATCCCGAGCTGTTCAGGTAAATTTCAAGGACGAAATTTCTGTAAGGAGGGGATAGTTGTAATTCCCCGGATTCCCTACTATGGTTAACGGCTGGATTTGTAGGCCGGGAGGGCCATAATTGTTTAATTATGTCATTTAATGTGTTTATGCATGTTTATGAGAATTATATTATAATATAATGTTAATTGTATGCATGTCGATGATATATGTTGAGACCACATTATGATGTGGGTTTGTTCGAGCTATTCGACATGAGACGATCGTAGATTATTGATTAGCGGTTTGGTCACAACAGGTTTAAGTGTCGGGACTTGGGTTGGGTCTCGGGGTGATTTTGATGATTAGAGCGTTACCGGGTGATAAAGGGTAACGGGATGTGAATTATTGGTGTTTATGATTATTGAGAATAGCGGGAATTGGAGAGCGTTAATTATGATTAACGAGATAGGAGGGAAGTACTAGATATGCCCTTGGGAGCCTTTAGAAAGTATTAATTGACCTAGGGGTAAAATGGTCATTTCACCCCTAGGATAGATATAACACTTGATGACTAAAGAAAGTGGTGGAAAACAGAGTATACTTTAGAGTTCTCCCGTACCTTCTTCACCTCATTGTTCTTTGTGGTTTTTGAATCAATTTTGAGGATTCAAGCTTGGGAAGCAAGCCTTGGGAGTTTGGGAGTATGTTCCACCATTGAAGACCATCATAAGCCGAGCTTTGGGTAAGTTTCTAACCATGGTTTTCTCTGGTTTGCTCTGTTTTGGGTTGTTTTGCAACTGAGATTACTAGGATGAATTCATGGTTTTTGTTGGGAGTTTTGGCTAGGGTTCCCATGCTTGTGATGTTCGGGGTGTGTTAGGATGGTTTTTGGGTTTATTTGGCATCAAGAATAGGCTTTGGAAGCTTGGGAATCGAGTTAGAATCGAGGAAGTTGAAGAAGGTCGGTTCAGGGGTGTTTGGGCCTGGAGGTAGCGCTACAGCACCCACCCTAGGGCACTATAGCGCTCCTCAGGAGGCTTTCAGGCACTTGGGCGGTTTTGTGTAGAGCGCTGTAGCGCTACCCTGTTCCTTCCAAACCCCGTTTTGAGTGTTTTTAAGGGTTTTTGACTTGGGGTTTCAATCCTTAAGGCCTGGGATCGAATCTACTCACCGTGTGGGCATGTTTCGAGGTCCCGAGGGTGGTGCTTAGGTTAAGACTCTATTATTGTGGATTCTCATTAATGGAGGTTATAATTGGTTGTGATTAGGTAACCGCTAAGGAACTAAAAGATCGATCGTTCTCAGGAGTCGTCTCTATCATACTTCACGCTCGAACTTGAGGTAAGAAAACAGTGTATGGATACAGTTGCACCTTGTACAAGTATATGACATGCATGGTTTGATGTTGAGGCATGTTGGTTGATATATGTGAACGTGGATTGCATATTAAATGCTAATGAATGCTGATTACCTGTTTAAGACACTGACTAGTCAGGGACCAACTCTAAAGTCGGTGATCACGCATGGAATGGCTCTATGGCATTGATGCGGGACCGACCCTAAGGTCGAAGAACTTATAAGCGCTTGCCTGGTCTACGACCAGATGTTTATAGCCAAGGTATACGACCCCGGTGACCGTTAGTCACGTGGCTAAGGGACGTTGTCCATAGCATCGACTCTAGAGTCGTGAGGAGGGTTATGTTGGTGACTAATCACCATGCACCTGTCCTGGTCGAACATAAGAAAGAATCACTCAACCATTAAGCCCTGGTGACCCTATCGTCACATGGCTAGAGGGAGCGATGCTCATTATCGTGGCTTTTGGCTATTGCCATCTATTTGTTTGGATTGAGAGTCCTGAAGGGTTATTATGATCGTTGTTGATATTATATCATGTTTTATTGTGTTTTCTTGCTGGGCCCTGGCTCATGGGTGCTATGTGGTGCAGGTAAAGGAAAGGAAAAGCTTAACCAGCCCTGAGTGGAGAGCTTGGGCGACGTTGTGTACATACAGGGCCACTTGACCGCCACGGTCAAGGAGTTCTCAGAGGGACTAGGGGTTTACCCTATTTTTGCCGCTTAGGCCGGCGGGGATTGTAAAATTTGGAACTGTAGCGACTACTTTGTATTACGAACTACTTATAAACATTTTGAAAGGCTCATGAGCAGTTTATTTACTTAATGAAATGTACCCTTTCCTTTTTACTGGTTTTCTACCTTAACCTGAAAATAACACGTAGATCACGTTTTTAACCAAAGGACTCGGGTAGCAGGTCAAATTTCCAGTTCACCGTTCACCGTAACTGTTCTGGGGTAACTAGGGCGTTACAACTTGGTATCAGAGCAATGCCAAGGTTAGGGTTCCTGTAGACTGGCTGGTTAAAGCTTAACCAGCCCTGAGTGGAGAGCTTGGGCGATGTTGTGTACATACAGGGCCGCTTGACCGCCACGGTCAAGGAGTTGTCAGAGGGACTAGGGGTTTACCCTATTTTTGCCGCTTAGGCCGGAGGAGTTTGTAAATTGGGAACTGTAGCGACTCTTTTGTATTACGAACTACTTGTAAACATTTTGAAAGGCTCATGAGCAGTTTATTTACTTAATGAAATGTACCCTTTCCTTTTTACTGGTTTTTCACCTTAACCTGATAATAACACTTAGATCACGTTTTTAACCAAAGGACTCGGGTAGCGGGTCAAATTTCCGGTTCACTGTAACTGTTCTGGGGTAACCAGGGCATTACACACATACCAGGATAAAGATAAAAAATAATATGTTAGGTCAAGGAAAGTAAGCTTACTATGAGGTTCATCCCCAGAGCGAATTCCATAACATTCTCTGGGCTCCTCTCCTCGATCGCCCTCAGGTCCGTTGGCTTGGCCTTATAAAAATGCTCCACTGCGTGGTTCGCCGTCTCGTACACAATCCCCCGAAAAGTGTCTGGAATTTTCTCCAGATCCTGGGTGTTAACCGGGATGCGCACGGTGGCAGCAGGGACTATCGGAGCTGGGGGACCAGTTGGTGCTCCTTGATCTTTCGCACGAGCGGCACCTCGGCCTCTTCTTGCTCTTCGCTGTCATCGGCAGAAACGTCTCCCTCTGGAATGGGCACTGGCTCGCAGGCTATCAGGAAATTAGCTCGCATCCTCCTCAAGGCCAAAGTCTGGCCTTCAAAAATTAATTTACACGCCATCATTGTGTCATCAGACACGAGTTGGCGGAAATCCTTCTTGCTGGGCGGAAGCCCTGCCAGGGTATCGTATTGACCCCCAAGGGTCACTGATTTGGTCGTCCTCACAAAAATGGCTGCACGAAGATACTTCAGTTAGCATACACGTGAGAAAATCAAGCATGCAAAGAATAATTCTCCGAGCTAAGAAAGGAAATAAGACTTACGAGGACGGTTGAAGTATCTGAGCTCGCAGTTGTGAAACCCATTCAACATAAAGAACTCATCTTTAAAGTCGTTGGGGTGGTTGGGCAACTTGATGATTGCGGGTGAGTTTGGGAAGCGGGTCAGATAGTAGAACCCGTCGCCTCGTACCCGTTGGTCCAGGCTAGCCTTGAGGCAGAAGAAATAAAGATATTCGCAAGGGCGGGGATATCCCACATCTGCTTTAGGAAGAGGTACTTCAGCCTCGCCAGCAGTCGGTATGAGTTTGGGGGGAGCTGGAATGGCGCCAACTTCACGTAGTTGAGGAAGTCAGCGAAGTACTAATCGAGGGGGAGGAAGGCCCCGGCCTTTAGGTGCTCATCACTCCAGGCCGCGAAATCATCCTGGAGTGGTGCACAGCTCCTCTCCCCCTCGAAGGGAGGTCGGGCAATGAGAACGCCCTTCCCAACCTCGATGTTGTGGGACAACATGATCTTGTTGACCCTTCCTTGGGTCGTAATTTTGGAGACTATCCTCTCGGCCTCAAAAAATGCGTCAGGTCCTATCGCGACCTCCTTCTCCACCACGAGGCTGAATTAAGGAATGGGGGAATCAGGGATGACCTCCTTTCCCTTGTGGATTTGCTGGGACGACGAGCCATCGACGTTCTTTTTGGGCGTGCTTTTCTTTGGTGCCATTAGCTTGCCTATCGAACAAGAATGATGGAACTCTTAGTGGGCGACGTAGAATTTTTATACAGGAAAGAAATAACAAAGAAAGGCTAAGTATTCTAACACACGAGTTGATTCAACCTCAGCCCGCGATATGGTGCCACGCGCTACCTATGCTACGCACCTAGGTTTCCCAGCAGACCCCTGGTATTTAGGGATCCGTGTGTCAGAAAATCAGGCCACTACCCTCCTTGGGGAGCAGTTTAGAGCAAAACTGCCCAAGAAGCGTATCCCCTAAGCAACCTAATGTCGAACCCTAAAAAACTTTCATGTTCTACATACCGAATGGGTATTTTCTAAAAATTACCCAAGAATTACCCAAAGATTTACTGAGTTTATGAACATCACAATCCTAGATATATTTTAAGACATACTTAATAAACCTAAAACGAAACCTATGTACCAAAAATGTGTGGGAACATCCTAATGCTTGTGACAGTGAAGTGCAGATTAGCATGATAAGGAAAGAAGAGAAACACACAAAAACCTGTAAAAGAAAAGTTCCAGTAAAACAGAAAACTTATAGTGTGTTCTTCGATGAAAGGAATGAGCAACGTAGAAGGAGATTTCTGGGTTTCCGAAGGTTTCGGTGGCAGATTTCTGGGATTTTATGGGAAAAGGAAGAAGGGTTTTTGAAGTTCGGAAGAGAGAAAATTAGGAAAATTTTCAAATGAGAGGTGATGAACACTGAAAACCGCCAGCCCTATTTATACGTAATAGGCCTAAAGAAACGTGGAACGTCCGATCAAACTAATACGAGATGCGAGGGTCATGTTTCGAAAGATCAAACGGTGGCAAAAAAGGTGGCCAGGCAATTTAATGCAATCCTCGAAACCTAAATAGACGCCAATCACGGCGTTCCACATGTCTAGTACTCAAGTAATGAGCCAACATGGGTAATCGCAACAGAAGTTTAAAAGTCCCCACCATGTCAGTCAGAGAATGACGTCATAAGACACGGGTAGGGACTTGGGGGGCAAATGTACGCCCTGATATTCAGCCCGGGTCTTTTATGCAGCTCGAGTACAACTGGCTAGCTAAGAACAATACTAAGGGACCCACAAGTTGATATTTCCTCTGCGAAGGCAGTGCGACTCCTCAGGTAATAACACGATCTGAGGAATACGAAGCATTAAGGCACGAGCTGGAGATAGATATAAAATACAGCCTCCTGGGCACGAGCTGGCATTATGTTCAGGTCGTAGTACTCTGACAACCTGCCATGTCCAGGAGTCTTTATAAACCTGGATACGTTATTTATAAACGTGCGTGGTCAGACATTACATGTCCATTATCCCTTAATTCTCGGACATGTAACATAAACGTGCATGATCAAACATCACATGTCCGAGTATGCCAGACGACCCATGATCAATTTTACCTAATGATTAGACCATACCTTAATATATATATTGTAATATTCATCATTTGTGCAAGACACGTCACATATAGGATGGGTATCCATGTGATGACCCCTGCACCTATCCTGTGATGGTTCTCCTATAAATACCAAGACATTGGATATAGAAGGGGTGGGGTTTTTTTTTTCTATGTAATGCAAATACTCTGTCAAAATATAGAGAGATATACAATAATAATATCGACTCGTGGACTAGGGGGATTTTAGCATCCAAACCACGTAAAAAAGGAAGGAGTGTTCTTACTATATCATTCGAAGCATCCTTAAGAGTTATTATTCTTATTACAGTTTACCCTTAACCACTAGTTTATTCCAACTAATTACATGATACACTGTTGGTGAAAAATTGCGTCAACAGGTTCCAATCTATTATTATTGCATCTCACACACAGTCACCTAATTCTTCCATCAGAATCTTTATGTTCCGACGCCATCCTCAAAAAAGCTGGTAGACTATTCCAATATTCTAGACAATCACGATTTCTCAATGTTGTTCAATATTTATCAATCGTCATCTATAGTGATATAAGAGAGTATAAGAAAGAGAAGAAAAAAGAGCAAGTGTCTTAATTCGATCATTTTAAAAAGTTTTATTATTTTAAATATTTTATGATGCCTTATGAGAAGTGTTATTCCTGGACAAACTTGGTTTTTATGATCTTTTATTACTTAATTAATTATTACTATAGTTAACAAGAACTATTTTTTTTATTCATGGTAAAATTTATTTAAATTTATCTCATGTTATTTTATGATAACTTATGTTATTTTATAATGACTTCTTTTTTTCGCAAATTATTTATGATAATAAACATATTTTATAATTATTCTAAAATTAAATTATTTTTCTATTTATAATTACCAAATTAATAAATATAATTTAATAATTGTAAAGTAAATTAAATTTATTTATAATAATTACATTTATATTAAACAACCATAATTTATTTATTTTTAAAATTTTAATAAATACTAACATTTTTTTATTATTAATTTTATTACTAACAAATCTGAAAAAATTAAATTATATTTTGGCATTGTACCTCTTATTTGATGGGCGTAATGCATTCAAATAATATAGATGTTGTTTGGTAACACTTAAAAAAAATAGTTTTTTGTTTAATTAATTTAAAATTTGATAATTAAACATAAAATAGTATTTGGTAACTCTATTTTTATTTATTATTTTTAAAATTTTAATTAAAATTTATTAAATCTTTAAAAAAGAATTTTTTCACGTTCAATTTTTTTTTTTTAAATCGTTTTAGACTTTTCATTTCTTTTTTTTTCTTTTCTTTTTCAAATCAACACCTCATTTTATATTGTTAAACAAAAAAAAGTTATCAAATGCATTTTTTTTTATTTTTAAAAACAAAAAACAAAAATAGTTGCCAAACATATTTTTATTTTTTAAAAATAAAGAAACAAAAATAAAAAATAATATTTCTATTTTTGTGTTTAAAAAATTCAAAAACAAAAATTTTACCAAACACAACCATAATTTTTAATATATCAGTAGAACTCTTGGTGCTTAAATAAATTGAGACTAAATCTTAATACAACATGGAAACCTAGTTCCCAAGCATTCAAAATAATAAAAGAAAAACTACCAAGCAATGGAAGCAAAACAAAATCCCCACACAAAAAACCAAAAAGAAAATAAATAACATATTTATATTTATGCATACACAATACAAACAACGCCCATAAGAAGATAAATGAAACCCAAATTTTTTTTCAATTTACAAATTACACAAACACATTTAAAAGAACAGATTACTTCAGAGTATTCCATCTTTGCATACTTCTTTCAGTTCATAAATAACTATTCAAAACAATGCAATATTAAGATCCAACATATATTAAATAGTTGACAAACAAACTTTAAAAGATGTTGACACACCACAAACTCTAGTTTACCTCTAATTTATCAAATAAAATAGAAAATAATTTCAAATTGGACTGTATCAAGAAATAAGATATGACATGCGCCTTCCTCTAGTATTTTCCCTTCTTGAAATATGCTTTATAGAAATGCTCACTAAGATCCCAATTTGAACACAAGAACAAATCTTGAACACAAGAACCGAAATAGGAAAACAAGTTACAAAAAAAAAAAAAAGACAAATTAATCCCACCTATCTGAGATTGAGTCGAGAGAGAAGCCACCGTAGCCGAGAGAGAAGCTGAGAGAGAAGAAGCGAGGCCGAAGGGAGAGTGACAAAGGGAGGATCAGGGGGTATGAGAGAGATGGGGCAAAGGGTACAGATAAGAGACTGAGATTGGGAGAGCGAGAAAACGAGAGGGAGGATGCTTGCCGTTGCCTGAGAGAGAAGAGAAGATGCGAGAGAGGAGAAGAGAACTACGGAGAGGGGAAACGAAGAGGGCTGTGAAAATTTTAAACTGTAAAAGTATTAGCGGCGGGTCCCGCCGCTATTAAAAATGTCTGCCACTAATAAATGTGATTATCCGCCGCTAATAAATCTTAAAAAATACTTTCCCGGGCATTTTATTTGGTATATTAGCGGCGGACTGTCCATTTCTAATAATGGTGAGTTCGGCGCTAATAGATATTATTATATATATTTTAAATAATCACCCACAATACAGGCGGACTGGGTTTGCCGCTAATAGATATTATTATATATATATTTTAAATAATCACCCACAATACAGGCGGACTGGGTTTGCCGCTAATAGTGACGCTGCAAATGACTTTAATTCTTGTAGTGATTGGTAGGATGAAAAAGATTCCCTATACCAAAAGTTCTCCAAAAATATTTAAATTTTTTTATATTTTTTAATTATTACAAAATATTGTGCAACACACGGTTATGTTTTCTAGTTAATAATAAGAAAGGTATTCTAACAATTTTAAATAATAATAATTAGTGTCTAAGACTATGAGTGCTATATTATTCCGTATCTCAACATATTCAACTTGCCCAACTCATCACAATCATATATTTAAAATCCTTTTATTTAAAAAGAATGATATAAATACATATTGTTCAATCTAAAAAGTCGTCAAGATAATTCTTCCCATATTTATTAGGTTATGGGTTGCATGTGAAATAAATTTATTTAGATAAATTGAGGTAATGACTAATCAATTTCAATGATTGAATCAAATAAGAGTCTTCAGGAAACCTCCATAGTACTGCACAAAAACATGATGCATGAATTAACAAAGATTATCTCAATTATGTTCAATAGTATTGCCATATCAAGTGTGTAACAATGAATCAATCCAAGAACCCTTTTTAAGTCTCATTGTGCTATCTACATATAGATTTTAAAAAATTAGTTTGAATAAATAAGACTTATCGTAATTGTGCCACGTCATCAATAAAAAAGATGGTATAATTGTTCATTTTAAGCAGCTATCCAAACATGTCAAGTATTGAGTTCGTCCGGCTAGCTTTTTCTTAAATAAGAGTCGAAATGAAATATGTGAATCTTTAAGGTGATGTTTAGTTAAGGGTAATGGAATGGAGATGAATCAATTTTAATTCAATTATTTTGTTTTGTTGCATATTAGAATATTAGAATTTCCTTATAATGAAATAGTTTTTCTACTATTTTAGTAGAATGACTATTCTGTTTGAAAATGAGAAAAAATTAAGAACAAGATAAAAAAAATTAATAATTTTTTATCAAATTTATTTTATTCGCATTAATTTTTATTTCATTATTTTCCTCTTCCTTCTTCCATTCTCATTCCAATTCCTTCATTTTGTATTTCTTCCAACCAAACATCAGAACTAACAAGAATCTTCTCCTAACTTCCAATAATTATACACAATATCAATACAAGAGTCTTCTCCTAACATCAGATCTAACAAGAGTCTTCTCCTAACTTCCAATAATTATACACAATATCAATACAAAACGAAACCTTTTAATTAACACAATATATATACTCTCCTTTAAAGAAAAAAATAACAATAATTTAAGAGCAACATTTAATTCATTTGATAAGTCAACATACACATAAATGTAACGCAACGTACGTGGACAAATCATATCCTTTAATCAATATATAGTATAGTAACTATTGTAGAACGCCGTGATGGTGATTTATTTATTTATAAAGAAAGATTTTACATTTATAAATATTGAAGCTAGCTAGGTAGTACTAGTCTATAGTACTAGCTAGGCAGCTTGGCTTTGGGTTAATTTCTGCTCTGCAATCTTATCATAATATATATATATATATATAATCGTAGATCAGAAATATAATATGATGAAGGTTTGAGAATATGGGGAAAGCTCAGCTTCTTCTTAGGATTTCAGCAGTTTTGGTTCTGGTTCTCACAGCTTCCTTGGTGGGTTCTAATACTCAAACCAAAGTTCTTATCGTCCGGCAAAAAGCTACTTTCAGGGCCTTGGATGCTCTCTAGTAAGTCAACTACAAATCATTCTATCTTTTCTATATATATATATATACACATAAATGTTGATCAATTCATCAAAAACCCTAATTAAACTTGAACCAAATGTTCTGCTAATGAAGAAACTTGTCTAAACTTGAACAAAAATGATTATATAAATATAACATAACAATATTATTAATTATATATATATTATTGAATTATTTGATTGTAGTGTTTCGGTGTACGTTTATTCCATAGCCGCCGGATACAATCTGCTGCGGCTTTGTAATATCCCAGCTTGGTTCCATCCCAATAATAACTTCAAAGGACTCAACCTGGCTCTAGCATGGGCTTCTTTCTTGTTGGATCAGGTATATATATAATATATGTATGTATAATATGTTTGTTTAATGTTTATTAACATTAGTTAATAAAGATCTTATTATCATATTTAAATTTAATAGTGATACTCCATTATACTATTAAATTTACTAAAACAAACATTTACAAATTAAGTATTTTAGTATTACATGATGTAATTTTAAAATATTAAAAGTTTATAAAACCATTAATACATTTAGTTGGCACATTTATATTTGTGGGAGACTTTTCATAATCAGGTACAATATAGATAAGAGTTTGGTACTAGATAGAACCCTACTAGACTCACAATGCACATGCACTGATTATTATTATTAATTTGTTTTTTTTAAGGAGTACTAATGTTTATAATTAGGATATTAAAAATAGACTACAAATTCTTTTGAAATAAAATATAATTATAAGTAGCAACAATAAGTAAATGGGGCTTATATTTTAATTCAATTTCATATCTCTTCTATATAATAAGTGTGTAGATAACGGAAATTTTTTGTTTTAACGGTTTTTTTTTTTAATGTTAACTTTAACGGAATATTCTTATATTTAATAGAATATTATTATATTTAACGGTATTTTGTAAACACTTAAACTTAAATAAAATAAATAATTAAAAAAAATTAAAATATGATATTTTTGAGATATTTTACAATGATAATTATTTAAAAATAATAAATAATTAAACAAATTAAAATAAGATATTTTTTTAGATTTTTTACATGATAATTATTTAAAAATAATAAATAATTAAACAAATTAAAATAAGATATTTTTGAGATATTTTACAATGATAATTATTTAAAAATAATAAAATCATTTTATAACTTAAATAAAATTTAATTAAAATTAAACTCACTTATTAGAATAATATCATATTAAACATATAATATAATGCACTGTCAATTAGTAACAAATTGTTTTTAAAAAAACTAGCAAAAACTTAAATTTAAAATCCACCTATAATGTTTAATATTACATTAAACATATAATATATAATCTCTTGTTGTTACTCCCAAATTCAAAAACTAGAGAAAACATAAACTTAAACAAAAATAAATAAATTATTTAATTAGAATAGGATATTTATTTGAAATTTATATGACATTAATATAAATTTAATAAAAATAGTTAATAAATTTTATAAATAAAACTGAGCAAACATGCATAGCACATTGCTTGTATCTAGTATTTAATAAATTCATGCCTGATGCTCAAAAACTAATTGGAAAAAGATATATAAACCAAAATCTTTCTTATAGCCTTACAAAAATAAAATAAAAAATAAAAACTTTCATATTTCTAGCTAATAATTTAATTTTAGATTTTTTTTAACACACTCGACCAAAATTAAAATATAAAAACTCCCTCAATTTGATTAGGAAGTAATTAAAATCATATTGATATTATCATGTTCCTCCATTTGGAAAGCTCTCACCAAGTTGTTTAGAAAGTTTTAGTTCTCCCATATCTTATAAAGTATGTACTATCAAATTTGAGTGGTTGAGTTAGCTTTGATATTGATGAATCCTTAATTTTAAGATTTTAGAACTCACTTTCGGTCTGGTCCCCACAACATTTATTTTATTTAAGTAAAGTTGACAACATTCATTAATTGTTTTAACACGACTCTCTATTTATATACCGGCTTCATCAATTTTTTTTACAACTTTACAAAAAATGCTTAAGATTTAAAAAAAATTACAAAATTATAGAGCAGCATAATCATAAATATAATTTTTTTTTACAAATTTGTAACAATACAATTTTTATTTCCATACTAAATAGAAAAATGTTAGCAGTAATAAAACCGTTATAAATTGTTATCCGTATTTTTGTAATTTTTGTAAAATTCTGTAATTTTAAAAAAATTTATAACTTTTATCTTTCTAACTTTTATTTTTGGACATTAGGTTGGCATGTAATTTTAGTTAAAACTCAAACGATGAACACAAAAAAATAGATCTATGTTAACATCAATTATACTTTTCCTTCTTATAGTTTTTTTTATTACAAAAGACTATTATTAAAGGCGTGGATATGAATTTATAAGCATTCTCGTATTATGGTCTAATTGCTATTTTCTTTTAAATAATTGTGTATTAATTATATATTTATTTATTTTGAACAGGCAGTTGTTTATGTAACGTTTGGAGCAACCACAGCTGCGACTCAAGCTTCGATTATGGCGATAACAGGACAAAAAGAGTTCCAATGGATGAAATTATGTAACAGATTTACAAGATTTTGCATCCAAATGGGTGGAGCCATGCTATGTGCCTACTTAGCTTGCTTTCTCATGATTTTAATCACATCATTCTCTGCTTTTAATCTATTTAGCCATTATTCACCAAAACAATTCCTCCTCTTAAAGGCCATGTGATGTATTTCTTTTTTTTTTTTTGGGGTCTGAAGTGGAATTTAATTACATCCAACCATATTGATGTAACATTTATATATATATATGTCGTTGTTGTTTTTTTTTTTTAAGTTGTGGGTCTTAATTTTAATAAATGTGATTGACTAGATTAAACTGTCACATTACTATATGTAATGTTTGAATGTATATTTTGAGTGCACATATCATGCTTTTTATGACTCGTGAACAATTTTCAGTATGATTTTTTTTTATGACCGTGTATATTGTAGTTGTTTAGAGCATCCCACAAATTTTCAGAAATTCCGAATAGTTTACAGTACCGAAAACTAGGTTCAAATATGTTGTTTTCTACGCGCATAAAAAAAATTAGTCATGCCGAAAACTGTTCACGGGTTGAGAACACTGAGAGCCCCACCGATATGGCTTAAAATGAAGCCCCTGTAAGAAAATTATCCTATATATATTTATTGGACTCAAATCAACTCATTACCACATAGGTTATACTACTTGTTGACTCAAAAAAAATAAAGTAATGATATGTGCACTAAAATTATATACCAAAATATTACACAAATTATTGTGTTAGATTTATTTAACCAATCAAATTTATTTCAAGCGGGACTCATTGTTCTAAAAAACAATATCACATCAGTTGATGTAATATTTTAGTACACATATCATTATTAGAAAAAAATAGCAACCATACTTAATTCACATTGTTCAATGTTGTCGCTAGAAGTCATTTACTCAGGCAAAGACATATATTTATAGTGAGCATAAACCTACAATCCCCAATTCACCATGATATAACATATACCTTAGGCACAGGGGGACCTACCTTAGGCCTACACCACCCTCACTTTGTTTGTATTTTTCTTTCTTTCTTTCTTTTTTTTTTTTTTTTCCTTTAAATGTAAAAAAATTCCAACATATTGTACCTTTATATTTAAATTTTTGCTATTTTGTTCCATGATAGTTTTTTTCATTTAATTTTTACATACAATATTTATATCTTGTCCATTATGGATATACATCTATATTATTTAATCATTACAAATATTTTTACTAATACATAAACTTTGTATATTTAATACAATATTTTTCAATCATTACTAATATTTAATAATTTAAATTTTAACCTCAGGTAAAAAAAATCTAAGTCTGCCACAGCTCTTATTAGCCCTTATTTCTTTCCCAGCCGCAATTTAACTCTCTCTTTCTTTGGCAAGAATTATAATCTCTTTCTTTGGCAAGAATTATAAACACAACCAATCTATTATTTGTGAGGTGTTTGGATCTTGATCTTTGTAATTTAAGATTAAGATTGGAAGTTCAAAACACCCTCAAGTTGTACATATTATATAATAAATTTGTACTTCTTTAAGGTAGTACACTGGTCCCCGTGATAATAATTGTGGTGTTGTTCTGTTTTTTGTCACGAGGTTCGACGTTTTTTCTCTCTAAAAATGGACTTATATGCCCTATATTGTACTGTGCCATGTTACCGTTTGTAAATATAATTTGGCGATCATTACATATTCAAGCTATAATAATATATACATTGTAGGGTTGGTAACCATATGGTATTATGTATTTTTGTAAAGTATCATTTTGATACTTTCTGTTTTCAATAATGCTTATATAATACCCTGTATTTTAAAATCGTACATATTTGGTACCCTAAACTCAAATTTAATTAATAAAATTTTACCAATTTAATCAAACTCCTGTCAATTATGTAAGTTCCAAATTTAAATTTAAATACTTAATTACATATAACTGATGACAGTTTGATCATATTGACAAAATTTTATCTATCAAATCTGAGTCTAGGGTATCAAATATGTATAATTTTAAAATACAAGGTATCATATGAGCATTATTGAAAACAGAGGGTACCAAAATGATACTTTGTAAAAACATAAGGTATCAAATGAGTAAATTCCCTACATTATATGTAATATGTAATGAAATAAAAAAAAAAAAACAGTGTACTGTGGTGGCCACATTAATTTAGCATACATTTATATCTCTCTTAGCTGGGTTGACTTCTATATAGATTAGGGGTGGCAATTTGGGTCACGACACGATGACACGACACGACATGACACGATTAAGGTAAACACGAACATGACACGTTTAATAATCGTGTCGTGTTCGTGTTTGAGTTTTTGACACGTTTAATAATCGTGTCATGTTCGTGTTTACCTTAATTGTGTCGTGTCATAATTGTGTCAGACATGATAACACGAATACTTTACATAGGTTTTCTGATTTTTTTCGTATAATTATGATTAATCGTCTCATAATCGTGTTATCGTGTTCGTGTCGTGTTGACACGTTTAATAATCGTGTTGACACGTTTAATAATCGTGTCGTGTTCGTGTTCGTATTTTTGACACGTTTAATAATCGTGTCGTGTTCGTGTTTATCTTAATCGTGTCGTGTCATAATCGTGTCGACACGAATCTGACACGTTTACACGAATTGCAACCCCTAATATAGATAGATGGGCGAGAGTTTATATATACATATCTCTTCTATATGATAAGTCTGTAGATAACGAAAATTCTTAGTTTTAACGGTTTTTTATTTTTTTTAATGTTAACTTTAATGGAGTATTCTCATATTTAACAGAATATTCTTATATTTAATGGTAGTTTCTAAACACTTAAACTTAAATAAAATAAAATAAGTAATTAGAAAAATTAAAATAAGATATTTTTGAGATATTTTGCAATGATAATTATTTAAAAATAATAAAATCATACGTTTTATAACTTAAATAAAATTTAATTAAACTTAAACTCACCTAATAGAACAATATCATATTAAAGATATAATATAATCTGCTGTCAATTAGCAACAAATTATTTTTAAAAAAAACTAGCAAAAAATTTAAATTTAAAATCCACGTATAATATTTAATATTATATTAAACATATAATATATATTCTCTTGTTGTCACTCCCAAATTCAAAAACTAAAACAAATATAAACTTAAAAAAAATAAATAAATTATTTAATTAAAATAAGATATTTATTTAAAATTTATATGACATTAATATAAATTTAATAAAAATAATTAATAAATTCTATAAATAAAACTAAGTAAACTTGCCTTGCAAGTTAATTGTATCTAGTATATATATAAATGATTTTTGTTTTTTTGAGAAATAATTTTATTTTTCTTCTTCTTTTGGGTTTATACTTTTTTGGACCCTGTGTTTTGTCTAATTACTTATTTGGACCTTGTATTTTGACAAATTACTTTTTGGACCTTATATTTTGTAAAATAGTTAAAATAGAACCCAAAACTCAATTTTGATGAAGAAAAAATTGAATATAACAATACAGTTTTTAAGCAGAATAATTTTATTTTTGTTCTGAATTGTTAGTTTGGTAAATTATTTGTGATTTTAGTTGAGAAAAATTGACCAAAATCGGATTTATGGTTCTATTTTAATCATTTTACAAAATATAGAGTCCAAAAAGTAATTTGTCAAAACACAGAGTCCAAACAAATAATGAAAAAAAACACAGTCCAAAAAAGTATAAACTCTTCTTCTTCTGAAAAATTGTCCTATTTATATAACTTTTTACTATCACAAAATGCCATATTTATATCATTTTTTTTACAACTGACGTGAAGAGTTATATATCATGCCAAAAAACTGAGGAAGTAGGTTATCTCGTCAAATATCAATTTAAATTAAAAAATATATTTATATATATATATTAATTATAATAACAAACTATTAGGTGTTAGCACATGGAATTTCTTTTTATTATCATGTACTTATAACTAATACACCAAATAAAACTATTCCCAAATGAAAAGGAAAGAAATGAGATGGATATGTCTTGATCCATATGTAGATATATAGAATTGTAGAGACTATAGTTAAATCAGTTCGATCGTGACAAATAATTAATAATTATATATTAATGCATATACTAATTTATAGAGAAATTTTACCATGCACAATTTATTTTTGGTGTACCAATACATTTATCATGTTTTTGGTACTTGTATGATTTTTTATGCAATTTTTTTTTATAATTACATAATTCATTTAAACAAAACTTACATAATAACGAGCTACAATAACAAACAACATACATTTAAACAAAATGAAACACAATATACTAAAAATGTAAACTAATCTCTTTTCTCAATTTCCAACATTTTGACGAGCCCTGCTCTGTTTTGATCTTTTTGCCAAAAGATGCCATTGTTCTCCTTTCACTGTTTTGACAAGCCCATCAATGATTTTATCTGAAAGGAACATGTATCCCACTGAAATTCCAATAACCATTCCACTCCCAAATCCCATTAACACAATTTTCCAATCAAATTCATTCACATGCTCCTCATCGTCTTCTTGCTGAAATTGGGGTGTGGTGTTCTCGTTGCATGATTCTGAAATTGGAAACCCACATAAGCCCAAATTGTCTTTGTATGAATCGTTTGTGAATGTATCAAATTGTCGACTCCGAGGTATAAGCCCTTCAAATTTGTTCGAAGAAAGATTTAAAACTTGGAGTTGATTTAGATTTGCTGCCAATTGCCATGGAATCTTCCCCGTTTGAGGAGAGATCTAACCATTCCAGATTGGTCAAATTTCCGAAGGATGGTGGAATACTACCAGAGATCTTGTTATGTGAAAAATTGAGCCCTTTGAGTGAGTTGAACTTACCAAGCAATTCTGGGATCTCTCCTGTGAAGTTGTTTCTCGAGAAGTCAATAACTATAAGCATGGTTTGGATTTTCTCCAACTCAGCATAATATCCTTTTATTGTCAATGAACTGATTTCATAATATCGAATTGGTCCTGGAGATTTTTGCATGTATCTCAAGTAATCTGAAGTAGCATTCATCATTCCCACAAAATTCTTAAAATACTTTTGCGGCAAATGATCAGTGAATTCATTGCCAGAGAGATCCATAATTCTCAAATTTTGAAAGGGATGTCTCACCTTGGGATTGCCTATTGGACCTTGAAATCTATTAGATCTCATGATAAGAACTTGGAGATTCGGAAGAGATTCCAACCACCAGGGAAATGATCCATTTATCTTGTTGTTTCCAATATCCAAAAATTCCAACCATTTATAATTGAGCAAAGACTTTGGTAAGGACCCTTCCAACTGATTTTCGTTGAGATTCAAAACTAGTAGGAACTTTCCCTTTGAAAAATGTGAAGGAATGATGCCATGAAGCTTATTCTTGTGCAAATCTAGCACAGAGAGACTTGAATTTCCTAAGCATGGAGGAATGTTCCCACTCAAATTGTTATTTGACAAATCAAGGACTTGAAGCCCACTGAGATTGCAAATCAAATGTGATATTTCCCCATCCAATGTATTGTTTGAGGTTGAAAAAAAAATTGTATAAGGTGGTGGGATTGGAAGATGACCTTGAAGTCTCACCAGATTGGGAAGCTCAGAGGTGCTCGATGAAAAGTAGCTTGTACTTCTCGGGTTCCCCGATGAAGTCCAAGTTCATGCCCTTGTTGTGATACCAGGCCACGTAGAAGACGTCCTCGGTGACAGACTCAACCTCTTGTTTGAGCTTCTCCACTTGGCACATGGCAGAGATGTTCATCTCCATGGCTTGGAGGGCCTTCCTCTCAGCTAGCTCAGCCCGGTCGGTAGCCTCCTTAGCCTGCTCCTAAAGTTGGGAATTCTCCAGGGCCACTCGGGCGATCTCAGCTGTAGCTTTCTTGGCCTCCTCCTAAGCTCGCTGCATCCCCTCGATGGCCACGTGCATTTCCCCTTTGACCAATCGCGTATCCTCGAAGGTCTTCTGGAGGGTCTCCTCAAGCTCCCGAGAGCGTTTTTGCTCGGCCTCAAGGGCAGTTCTGGCTCGGGCAAGTTTTTCCTGAGAGCCCTTGATTTTCTCCTTAAGGGAGGCAATCTTGTCTTGGGATTTTTGAAGTTCGTATGACTTCTCCATCATAATGTCTCTCAGGCATTAGCTTAATAGCACCTTGTTAAGTTGAATTAAAACACATGAATGATTAGCTTACCCGGACAGAGGCATATTGACAAGAGGCCACGAGAGATGCCTCGTTACTGTCGCTGAGTTGGGAGAAGCTTCGGGCAGTTAACTCGCACATAGTGGAGCTAACACCCTAGAGGAGCTCGACAACGAGAGGGCAACAATGTCCCCTAACTTGGTGGAGAACAGGGTCTCCAGCTCAGCTCGACTGATCGGAGGGACGATGGGCCTCTCCCTAGGTGTTTTGAGTTGCCAGAGGGCCTCAGCTGTCTCGTGCAAGGCTTTGTTGCCTTCTTTCAACCTTGCTTCAAAGTGTTGAAGCATCCTCTTGTGCTGCTCCAACAGGTCCCCCTCATACTTCTCAAGATACACCAGGAGACGGACTTGGGGTGGCATTGCCTCCTTCTCCAAGTTGTGAACCGAACCTTGGTCCGGTTCTAGGGCCTCCTTCGGTCTTACCTCTTGCTTCGCCTCGTCTGAACTGGGCGAGGAGGGGATCTCCACCACCTGGGGAAATTCAACTGCAAGGGGCTCCACGAGGGGAGTGGAAACTCTCTGCCTCTTGATCGGAGGAGAGTGATCAGGTTGCTCCTGAGGACATGACGACCCCTCTCCTGCCGAAGAGCTAGGAGGTGTTCCTAACCTTAACGCAGACCAAGTAATGCCCGTTAATCCCATGTGAGCTGCAGGAACAAGGTAAACAGATAGCACACATTCTACACAAGGACAATGCAATGAAATAAGCCACTCGGAGGCTCACCGTGAGTTGAGCCTCGGTGCAAACAGTGGGGGTGTGCTATCCTATTCCCGGTCTCACAGCTAATGTTGGTGCCATATTGGCAAAATCAGCTCGAGGTCAATGACGTCACTCGGTCTAAGAATATGAAGCCAAGGAAGGGGGATTTCCTCCTAGGGTGGTGGAGATAAACATCTATGAGATCTAGGTAATCTTTGAATTCTTCCCTAGTCCATCACTGATGTGAGATTTGACCACAACGAAGGAGTGTTGGGGAAGCCCAGACACGCTCGGGAATTATCCTATCACCTACTCAGAAAGCAGATGTCAGGGCGAGAGGTGATTTACCTGGGTCCAGGTGGGAAGCTTCCATCCCTGCCTGAAGATCTTCCTCGAGCTCCTGATCCTCTTAGGCCTCTTCTATGGCACATGCGTTCACCAGCCTTTCCTCCGTCAGTTGCCTGTGAAACGCTATCTTGGCCAACCCTTCAATGTAATTAATATGGCGAGACACAGCTCTCGAGACTTGTTGGACTGGCGGTATTTGGTCAGCTCCAGGTCGCTTATTCATCGTTCGATGCTGAGAAGCCCCGACCTAATGAGATTTGCCTCTGTTACCAGAACGCTAAGGTCCAAGTCCCGGTTAGGGAGAGCCTTCATCGCCTGGAGGTGATCCTCAAAGAGCTGGACGTATGGAGTTTGACGGAAAGGACCTATTCAAAAGGAAATGACTAAGTATTGAATACATAAAGGTCCTAGTGAGACAAATAATACGCGCGTTCGAAAAGATACTCGCCTACTTGGGCGAATTCGAGAATTAATTTCGGATTACTACGGGTCGAGAAGTCGTTCGTAAACAAGAAGGCATCCTCATAGTCCCAACCATGACTCTCATTATGGTGGGGAGCCTTGTAGCTAAGTGACGAGGCTGGATACTTTGCCAGGGCATAATATCCATCCCGCTTGGAGCCTTTCTTCCAAGGGGTGGTCTTGAAACTATAGAAAAAGAGAATCTCTACTAGTGAAGGCTCCGACCATTTCTGCTTCCAATACATAATGTACATCCCCACGAGCACTCTATAGCTGTTAGGGGGAAAACTGGAAGGGGGCTATCCCCATGAACTTCAAGAAATTCATGAATTACTGCTTGAGGGGTAGGGTGGTCCCTGCCATCAGGTGGGCCTGGCTCCAAGCGCCTAGGTCATAGATGCCGCGATGCGCCCTCTCGAATTCTCGATAGAGGTGGATGAGGCATTTGTCTCCAAATGAGTAGTACCTCATGATTGCTTTTAGAGCGTCGCGATGTCGAAAAAGAGTGTGGTAATCCTTTGCCCCTCGTATTTTTGCAAAGGGTGTGGAGTGGGGGCACTGTTTGTTGGAAAAAGCTTATACAAGATCTTTATTTATTTTCATGTATATCTAATATTAAACAAATTAATACAAGATAGCCTAAAACATGTTTCAAAAATTGAATTCAAAGAGAAACAAATAATATAATACTTACAGTATACGCAACGGAATTAAAGAGTCATTCATTCAGTTTCTCTAACTCTTGTATCCTCTCTGTCGCCGAGTATTATCAAGAAACTGAACCGATATTCTATTTTCTTCACAATCTTCCAATGTATCCTTAGAACCACCTAGACTAGTGTGGGCAATTATCAACACATGAGATAGATATAGATAGAAGAAGAGAAAATAACAAAGAGGCTTAGAAAAGGACTTGTGTTTAGAGAGAATCTAAAACTATCAAAAAATCTGACTTGTGACTTATCAACCTTTTTTGTTTTGACTTCTCTATAAGCACTCCTTTTATAGACTCAATTAGGCTATTTAATTTAATTAAAATATCAATAAAATAATAGTCATTTTGAAGCCCTAGGTCGAAATTATCATGGGCTATAGGCCCGTGAAATTTCCCATTTGATTATAAGCCCATTTGACTTAAAATCAAGGCCTGTATTATTTTCTATTGATTTAATTAATTAAATAATTATTTAAATCATTTATCAAATTAATTATTTATAATTTGAACCTTTATTTAAATTTATTTATTAATTTAGATACTAATTTATCTTAATTAATAAATCTGTCATAAATTCTCTTTTCTTCTCAAAATTACACAACTCTGTGAAACTATCCAAAATTGACCTGGTCAACTTTGATAATTCTAATTGATGATTAAATCAATTAATTGAGACTATCTAGATGATTTTATCCAAGGTACAATAGGGACCATGGGCCTATGAAATCAAGCTCCAATAAGTTATCATAAATCTAACAAATAAATTTACTAACTTATTAATTCCTCGTGACTCCACTATAGACTTGGAATTGCACTCTTGAATTCATAGAACGCTCTATAACAAATATAGATACGCAATTAATTATCCATTGTTACAACCATAATTATCACTCAATCCTCTATAGACAGTCTACAATGAGATAGGACTAAAATACTGTTTTACCCCTCATTGTATTTTATCCTTAAAACACTTAGTTCCTTGTAAATGATATTTCAGTAAACTAATTTAATTACTGAAATGAGATCTCTATCATTTAACACCTTGAACCAAACTAAAAGGAAACCATCGTTTCACTTCTTCATCAGAAGCTATAGATGTTCATATCTATGATTAACACTCCCACTCAATTATACTACCGAGTTCCCAAGATGTAAGTATGGGCTAGTCCGTAGGGTAAGCTGGTAACGAACAAGTCAAAGAACTCAAATAATACAATTAGTTAGAATACTAACCACTCAGAATTGAGATTGAATTGACCTATGGTCAACTATATGATATGACTAGAATAGATAATAACGGTATGTTTACTTATCCTATCAACTGTCAATATCGGTCCAGTCCGATGTAACAAATACATCCGATCTTATCTACTTTGCTAATGTTCTGGAAAGAACATAACACTGTAATGTGTAAGTAGATCATATCGTAGATTGGCAAGTCAGTGTAAATTCGGTGCACTGGCTAATCTCAGGACTAACTTATTTTGAACATATAATCATATTTATATTCCACTGTGATTACGTCACTATAAATAAGATTAGCTATATGCTCGGGATTTAATAGAAGTTTATATTAAACAAATAATCATGAAAATAAAACATGTGAGCAAAGTGATTAACCAAGTCAAAAAATGATTTCTATTCTTTTATTGATAATAAAATGAGATTACAAAGAATTTGGGTTTTAATTAGGGCATAAAACCCCAACACTGTTTACCTCCTCCACGGTGAGCCCTCAGTCTTCGGGCATTTCGGCCTCACCGCCACTTGAAGGTTGGGACGGATGACTTGTTCCCCGGTCTGTTCCCGGGTCCTCATCCTTACATTGTCTTTAGAAGCATCTCGTGTTCAGGCCATTTCGAAGATTTCCTGGTCGAAGAGTTAAAACCCGTGTTTGTGTAGTTGATGGAGCTTCTCGAACATCTGAGACAAAAAACCAAGCTGTTAGTACTCTGACCGAAGGAAAGATGGCCTAACCACAAACGACTCTAGGAATACTGCTCGGGAGGGAAATGAGAGTTTTGGAAATGCGAGGTATCATCGATGCCTAAGGACAAGCCAGGGGAGATGAACCTACCAGAATCTAGAAAATTCCCAGATTCTGATCACAGGCCCAAAAACACAAAGTTGACGGAAAAGACTCTTGAAGGTCATTTCGAACGAGCCTAATGTCAACATATGCCTAAAATGACTCGTGAAAATGAGAAACAGACTCCAAAATTCTACACTACTGCCATTCCTGAACATATATCGAAAAACACTAAGCACACGCCAAGGAAGGTGGGTCAAAGATACTTACCCAAGATAAAACAAAGGTAGGTGCTGAGGCGAGTCCTAACCTTGAAGTACTGCTTGTCGTCTGACCAAAAGTAGGACGATTCACGCCAGTCGTCCAGAACTCCGGGAAGGGGTTGATGATGAGAGGCAAACGAGAGAGAAGAGAGTGAGCTGGGAGGGTTCGTGATTTTCAAATGGTTATAGTGTGAGACTCAAGGTTTTTCTGGGTTTTTATACCCAATAAAACTTATTGGAGAAGCAACTTCCCCACAACTGTCGAATGGCTTTCCCCAGTAGGTTCACGAAGGTAATCCGATGCTTAGGGTTCAATAGGCGTGGATCTCAATCATTGTTTTCTTTGGGATAAGACACCTCGGCCGTAGAGTGGACGTTTGGGATATCAAGGTGACCCCTAATTAAATGCACGGACTGATGGGCCCAACAATAGGGTGTTGACACGTGTTTTGCTTTTCAAAATGACATCAACGAAAGTCCAAAATTTTACCATTCGAGGACTTTTCGAAATTTTTCTCAGTTTGAAGTCTCCACTGTCTGAGGACGAGTAAAGACTTGGGTGGAAAATGTTGTCCTGATTTTCACCTCCAACACGTGGCAACCCCAGTGACTGGTTTGGACGTCCGTAGATATCCTCGAAGCATGTTACTGCTAGAGGACTCTAGTCAGAGAAAGGGTCCTCTTAGGTGAGACCTTGTCTTTGACAGTGGGTTGCGGGTGCCTTAGTAAGTTACTCCCCGATATTCGTTCTCGGAGCTGGAAGTTCTCCTGCTCGGACAATTAAGGTGAGGGCTCTCATCTCTCAATCGCCTCCCAGGTCCGAGGTTCTAGTTCTCGGACCTAAGATAAGGCGCAACGTGTCAGTAAATGTAGGATTTCAGAGTTAGAGGATCGTGTGACAATCTTTATGGGTGATCCATCAACAGTGTTGTTGAGTGTACGACTCGACAATTTGCACACCCACTACGCTGCCGGAAATGGAAATACTTACAGCACGCCTTGACAGTACCTAGGGCATGTTCCCTATAAAGTAGGTGCTTTTCGGCAGTGGCCCCCACACATCTCGTTTGGGCCTTGGTCTCTATTTAGTGCAGCCTAGTGCATTGAATTGGTATTAATCTCCCAGTAATGGGAAGAATGTGCATTAATCACTTATGATTAGTATTAATGACCCCAACCCCTATAAATAGGGTTGGGAGTCTCATTGTAAATGGTTCAGTTTTGGAGAGAGAAAACTAATTGTACTCAAAGCAATCTAAACGTTGCCTGAGAATACCACATTGAAACTTGCAATCACAAGCTAACAAGTCCCTTAATACCAGAAACTTGTGGACTAGGGTTCTTTTATAATCTGAACCACGTAAAAATCATCATGTTCTTATAATTTATTTTTTTAATCTCTCTTATTAAAGTTGATAGCGAAAAAGACAGTCAACAATACAAATTTAATAAAAATAATTAATAAATTTTATAAGTAAGACTAAGTAAATATGCCTTGCACATTGCTAGTATCTAGTATATAAATATTATATATATATGTCATATAAATATTATATATATATGTCATATAAATATTATATAAATATATATTTATATGTGGCTGTGAAAATTTATCCACAAATATACCCTCCTAGGCATAAATACCAATTCATACACCATGATCAACTGATCACAAATGAATAAATATTTATATCATAAACGGGGCCGAGCAACACAAAAACATGGATATATTGTCATGCATATCTTATAAATTCAAACAATAAAATCAATGTACTTAAAAGAAAAGAAGCAATTTTTAAAATGCCACATGATAAAATAAGCTTTAATGACATACAATACATAAGTAGAATCTCAATCCAATTCACATCATATTAATTCTTATTTAATTATGACCTTTTTGTTTTTGTGAGAATACACAACAGAGTCTAAGGAGAAGGGGAATAAATAAATAAATATTAGTAATTAATATAACAAATTAAGTGTGTGTTGTCGGCCAAGGCATTTCTCATGCCTCAATTTAGATTCACCCGTGACCAAAATGTACATACGCGTACGTCGTGTGAACATAAAATTGCAAAGAATCTACACTTTCCTCTTATTTATTATTCGAGAATTGCTAAATGATTCCAATATTATAAAAATGTGATATACTGTTATTAGTGCAATTCAATATTAAATCTCATTTATTTTAATTTAATAAATATTATGAAATATTACTAACCAATATGTCACCACAAAAAGTATACAAAAAGTGTTTGGACACTTTAAAATATGCCAATTAGCAACACATTATTACTTTGTTAATCATATGTACTGTTATTACAAGACACGTTGTGTGGAATGAATATATACCCAATATCCTTTATATATATATTTATATATATACTTCACCAGATACGCTAGCCATGGCTTCTAATATAAGCACAAAACTACTAGCTATACTAATAATACATATGATCAAGGGGTCTCCCAAATGACAAGAATATTAAACTAATGATCAGTTTGATGTGATCGATCGATCCATAATTAATATATATTGAATAAAGAATTTGGATGGCATGTGGCTGAACTACTTAATTATAATTACTTAGTATATTTTTTACAATCCGAGGTTAGCAATTTGGGATAATGACAAATAGAATCAATTAAGTAATACCTTTGTTTAGTACTACTATATACTGAAATCGAACTAGCTAGTTAATTATTCCTATTTTGTAATTATATTCAATGATTTTGAGGGTAAATTTTATTTTTATAGAGAAATGCTAAATATACTTTATATTATACTCTTTTTTGTATTATCTTAAATCAACAAATCATTTGTGGATTTCACTAATGATATGAAAAAATATTAAAATATAAAAAATTAAATAATTTCAGCATGTAATGTAATGATGAAAGAGTATATAAGAGAGTCTACTAATCCTGACTCTGTGTATACAGAATTTAACGCCAATTAATTAATTAATATATCTTTACCTAAATCTAGACGTTTTAACAATATTATATATATATATATATAGATGTAAACATGGGTTTCAACTAAGATATCCAATTAATCAAAATCAGAACCAAAGTTGCATGAAGCAGCACGCTGATGACTTTACCAATAATAAGATTTCCTCAGGTAGGTACGTACGTACGTAGTTTATAAAACACCATTCAAATTTCTTGAATCTATATATAGTTGAGAGACTGAATTAAAGCTAATTAAAAGAAGCTAAAAAAGGATCTCACAAAACAATTGAACTCACATTTATATAGCGCTATCCCACAAAATCATTCTCCAATGGCTTCTCTCCAAATCTCCGACTTCAATAGCCAAATCCCAGTTGACCTACTCATATCCTATGTCTTCCAACTCCACACAAACATATCAAAGCTCGAGTCACTCCGACCCTCCAAGCAGGTCAACGCTCTCTTCACTCAGCTGGTCAACTTGTGCACCCTCCCCTCGTCGATCGACGTTAGGGCTTTGCCTCAAGACCTCCAACTCAAGCGGGCAAGTCTCATCAACCTTTGTGGCCAAGCTGAGGGCCTAATGGAGCTTGAGTTCTCTACTTTCATAACCAAAACACCCAAACCACTCAACAACCTCAACCTCTTCCCGTACTATGGAAACTACGTCAAGCTAGCCAAAATGGAGTACAACATCTTGGCCGAGAATGGTGCGGCGAGCCCCAAGAAGGTAGCGTTCGTGGGGTCAGGTCCTATGCCCTTGACATCCCTAGTCTTGGCAGCCAGCCACATGAGAACCTCTCACTTTGACAACTTCGATCTCGACGAGAAGGCGAACAGCCTCGCTCGCCGGCTGGTTTCTTCCGATGAAGAGCTTGAGAAGAGAATGAAGTTTGTGACCAAAGATGTCATGGAGTTGAGGGAGAGTCTTGGTGAGTATGACTGCATATTCTTGGCTGCTCTTGTGGGATTGAGTAGAGATGAGAAGGTGAAGATTTTAGGGCACGTGAGGAAGTATATGAAGGAAGGAGGGTTGTTGCTTGTGAGGAGTGCCAATGGGGCTAGGGCTTTTCTGTACCCTGTGGTTGAGGAGCATGACTTGGTTGGTTTTGAGGTTCTTTGCGTCTTTCATCCCAACGATGAAGTTATCAACTCGGTTGTTTTGGTTCGAAAGCCCTTTGCTTCTAATTAATTATAATAATAATAATAATGATGTATTATATGGTAAGCTTTCAGGGGCTTTACATATAATTAATATATATCCTACGTTCTCTTTAAGTGTCTTTACATATAATTGTTATTAGCTCCATTTTCTCCCATCTTAGGGAATTGTGATTGTGAGCCTATCTATGTATGTTTGCGTTTTAATTGAGTTTGCATTATGAATTCCTACTAGCTAGCTGGTACGTATAGTACTTTGTGGTTTTGGTCAATATATAAATATACCAGATTTATGTGTTTTTTTCTTCTTCTAATGTGTGATAGAATAATAATGGCAATTTTCCACATCATGGTACGTAATATGGTAAAGAGTAATGTTTGCCTTTGAATCATCATGATGCATCATTGTTTGAGGAATAAAATGAACTAAGCCCAAACCCAGATAAGAAGGCCCAATAAAAAGTCCCAAAAAATTGGTCATCAGCCCACAGATGAAAATCTATATATTCAAACTACTGCAGAAAAGTAAGGAGCGATCTCGTCCGAGCAATTAAGGATACAAATTACAATAGGCCGTCCGATCAGGAAAAGTAGAATGGAATCGCAGTCCAAATAAATGGTAGAGTAGAAAATAATTAGAACTATGTGAGAGGTGGTTCAGATAGTACATGAAATGATTCAAACCAACAAAAATTTGGAATAATACTATTATAAAACACTACAAGAATTTCAAGTGTCCGCCGCTAATACGCCGCGCATAAAAATTTGTCGCTAATAATGATTATTAGCGGCGGATTGGCACACCCGCCGCTAATAACCATTTATTAGCGGCGGAGCCCGCTGCTAATACCTATGTCAGAGACATTATTATTAGTCGTGGGGTCCGCCGCTAATATTGTTTTTATAATTTTTTTAAAATTAAATTTTAAATAAATTAATATTTATTAAATTTAATTATTTTTAAAAATAATTTATAATATAATTTAACAAAAATAAACATTTAATTAATTTAAACATAACTAACATTAAAATTAATATAAATAGTTTTAATATTTATCAAACTAGTAAATATCGCTATTGTCATTAAAAATAAATAAAGTATTAATTCAGTCCAAATATATAAACTAGTAACTAAATAAAGTCATTAAGATTAATATTGAAATTGTCCTCATCTTCAACATTTTGGTTTGGCTGTGAGGACGACGGCTGTGGCGGTGAGGGTGACGGCTGTGGCTGTGGCGTTGAAGGAATATAAGGTGGTTGTGATGATCGTCCGAGCGTGAGGTCCCCAAACAGATCTCGAGGCTGTGGCTGCGACCCGCCTCCAACCTCCCAATATCTAACATTAGGTAGCAGAGGCTGCATCGATCCTCCTGGAAAATCGGTAAAGCTAAAATATAGTAGAGGAGACTGGGAAGAGGGTCCAGAAGTGTATTAGTTTTGATACTGAAGAGGTTGTTGCGACGAAACATGTAGCGGATACATTGGATGAGGCTGGTATAGCTGCTGTGGCGGATACTGTGAAGGAGGCTGGAACTGCTGCTGTGAAGGAGGCTGATACTGCTGCTGTGAAGGAGGCTGGTGCTGCTGTTGTGGCGATGTATGAAGGTCAAGATTGACAGTGTTACTCTGAGAAGACGAACCACCTTCGGATTGTGGTGGAAAATGCCTCTGCATAAAACTGTCAAACATTGGGTCATACATTTTACTGGGATGCACAATTGTCGCAGTCTCAAACGTCTCACGAATTGCCTTCATCATCATAGCCATAACTTTCATATCTTCATTAGGCGTAGCAGCAGTATTTGCTTGGGACTAACTTTGATCTGTAGAGCTAGAGGATGGCATTAAAAGTTAACCCAAAATATCCCACTAATGAATTTCAATGTATCAATTAGATCAATTTTTTTTATACATTTTCTTTGATGCAATGATGTCAACATATATATATATATCTAACAAAGAAGCAAGAATACCTGTAAAAATAAGGTAGAAATTTTAAGCAGCTAGACTGTAATATTGATTATGAAATGTTCTCCTAATTTGCATATATGTCAAAGATACAACATGTAAGGACCGTTGGACACCATCTATTTCCCCATTGGTATGATATTGTCCGCTTTGGGCCTAAGCCCTCACAGATTTGTTTTTGGGCACCTTCCCAAAAGGCCTCATTCCAATGGAGATGGTGTCCAACTTTATATACCCAAGATCCTTCCCATTTCTAGCCAATGTAGGACTTTGGTTGTACACCCAACAATCATCCCCTCAAACAAAGGACCACCTTGCCTCCCCTGAGACGATTACAGATCTAAACCTGAATCCCTCGATTCCAACACTCAAGATCCCCTTGAGTAAGCTAGATGAATCCCTTCACCAGCTAGATTCGAAATCCTTTCGAATCAGATCTGAACCTCTGAAGGCTCTAGCAGCAAGCTTCACCTCCTTTGTTTGGCAATCCGAGGATACATTCACATGGCTAATTTTGGGATCTGGCTCTGACACCACTTATAAGGACCGTTGGACACCATCTATTTCCCCATTGGTATGATATTGTCCGCTTTGGGCCTAAGTCCTCACGGATTTGTTTTTGGGCACCTTTCCAAAAGGCCTCATTCCAATGGAGATAGTGTCCATCCTTATATACCCAAGATCCTTCCCATTTCTAGCCAATGTGGGACTTTGGTTGTACACCCAACACAACAAAATATATATTATCACATAATCAACTTTTTTTTTTAAACGAAATAGAATTAATAATGAATACAAGATCCATTTTACAATTACCTCTACTATTCCAACTTTTTCAAATTAATTCTTCTACTTTGAAAAGAGAAAAAAGAAAAAAAAATTCGTAGCTTCTGCAATAAAACACACACAAAAAAAAAGTTATTTGTGTAAAACAATAAAAACTATAAATATTATGTAGAGTAATATTATTATGTATATAGAAAGGAGACGTACCTGAATGGGAATTAAGGAAGGAAGAATCACCTCCCATCAATCTGACCCAACAACAAAATCAAACACTCTGAAAAAAATACAACTACTCTGAAAAAACAACTACCACAGACGGTCCAGAAATAAAGATACAACTACTCTAAAAAAAAGCTAAAACTACAACAACAATAAACACAACTTACCACAGACGCGAAGAGGTGGAAAGTTGCTGTGTAATCTATTGGGTGTACAACCAAAGTCCCACATTGGCTAGAAATGGGAAGGATCTTGGGTATATAAAGTTGGACACCATCTCCATTGGAATGAGGCCTTTTGGGAAGGTGCCCAAAAACAAATCCGTGAGGGCATAGGCCCAAAGCGGACAATATCATACCAATGAGGAAATAGATGGTGTCCAACGGTCCTTACAAGTGGTATCAGAGCCAGGTTCCCAAAATTAGCCACGTGAATGTATCCTCGGATTGCCAAACAAAGGAGGTGAAGCTTGCTGCTAGAGCCATCAGAGGTTCATATCTGATTCGAAGGGATTTCGAATCTAGCTGGTGAAGGGATTCATCTAGCTTACTCAAGGGGATCTTGAGTGTTGGAATCGAGCGATTCAGGTATTCGAAGCGATTTCGAATCTAGCTGGCGAAGGGATTCATCTAGCTTACTCAAGGGGATCTTGAGTGTTGGAATCGAGGAATTCAGGTTTAGATCTGTAATCGTCTGAGGGGAGGCAAGGTGGTCCTTTGTTTGAGTGGAGGATTGTTGGGTGTACAACCAAAGTCCCACATTGGCTAGAAATGGGAAGGATCTTGGGTATATAAAGTTGGACACCATCTCCATTGGAATGAGGCCTTTTGGGAAGGTGCCCAAAAACAAATCCGTGAGGGCTTAGGCCCAAAGCGGACAATATCATACCAATGGGGAAATAGATGGTGTCCGACGGTCCTTACATAATCGTCTACCAGTCGACGGAGAAGTCGGAGAAGAAGAAAGGAGAACAGACGCGAAGAGGGGGTGCCAATTTGATGTGTATTCATAAGCATTAGCGGCGGGACCCGCCGCTATTAGTTTCTCCCGCGGCCATTAATATTACTAGCGGCGGGTAGCCCGCCTCTAATAAAAGGTGATTACCCGCCGCTGATACTATTAGCAGCGGATATCCGCCTCTAAAAGAAGGTAATTGTCCGCCGCTAATAACACTTAAAAAAATAAACTGTTTGTTTCCCGGGTATTTGCATCTGTTGTATTAGCGGCGGACTACCCGTCGCTAATAATGGGCAGTCCGCCGCTAATATATATTATTATATTTTTTTAAATAATCACACTTAATTAGCGGCGGACCCCTAGTCCGCCGCTAATACCTTGTATAATAGCGGCAGACTGTACCCGCCGCTAATAGATACGCCGCAACTAACATTAATTGTTGTAGGGAAAGAAAGAGAGTGCACATAAAAAGATGAGGATAACATTGAGAAGAAAAATGACAGAAAGATCCCAAAATTAAGGTCATCTAGACAATAATTCGATTACAGATTTTTGTCAAAACAATGATTAGTATATACTTTTCAATATTAAGGTCTTTCGATTGATAAATAAAATATATTTATAAATAATTAAAAGCACAACAAACACAGGATATAAAGAAATATTTTTCTCTTTTATTGATTACAACTTACAAGATTGAGATGATCATCATCAGTTCATCATATATATATAATCATGAAAGTGGTACAAAAATTAACAAAGTAAATAAAAAGATGAGACTGAAAGTAGCGTTGTAATTGCATGCACATGAAAAGTAAAATAAAATAATAAAAGGGAAGAATAATAATAATAATGATCAAAATATTGAATATCAAGAGATGATGATGAGTAGAACTTGTTTTCCATCTTCGTACTAGTTGTATTGACATTCCTTGGGAAGGCCATTAGGGAATCGTTTGAAATCTTTGCAGTAATTGTAGATCATATTGTTCTGCTTAACCCGGTTCAACTTTCCCATAGCTCCATGATCAAGCGTTTTGAAGAACTTATCAGGACTAGTCCAGAAAGAAAATATAGATCTGGAAGGTGGTGTGCAAGAAGGATAGCCTTTAGACCAGTCACAGTTATATTTCTCTGCTCTGAATTCCTTGAAGAAGGCCTTGAAAGGTGCTTTTGACCAATCTATCTTCACCAAACCACCTCTTGTGGCCCAATTATCAGCTTCCCACAGGCTTGAGTAAAGCTTCATGGCCTTGTTTTTGGGGAAGGGAACGCCCTTACTCTCCAGGTTCTTGAATTCTCTGATTGGAGTTTCATCAACTAACCACCTAAGAGTTTACAAGAGATCTTGATCAGTTAATTAGATTATTATGATATCTTGATATCGTTTATCCTAGAACTAGCTAGATATATCTTAGAACTAATATATATGTTACCAAAAAATTCTAGTAGGAATTTTGTACCACTAGCTAGGCACAGTAGTATTATTGAGGATCAATTTTATATACACTTACACAATGTGATGAGGACTCCAGAGAATGGAGTATTTGTGAAAATCAGCAGTGGGGTCAAACCAAAGACGGAATTGCTGCTCTCTTTTACCTTCTCCATTGCAAAACACATTGGTGTGAACTGTGTAGGGTTGGCCACTGACGTTCCCCAAGAATTCAAAGTCTATCTCATCGTGCCCTTTTCCTTTGGAAGATAACTAATCAATCATATCAAACAAATTAGCCTAATTAATTAAATGGACATGCAATTAATAATTAAAGAGGAAATAGAAAAGATGAGAATAATTAAAAACTACTGACGAAGAAGGCTGTGACAGTTCCAGCTGAGTTTCCAGAGACGAGCTTGATTAGCATGTCGATCCTGGCGAAGAGATATTTGCCATTTGACTCGAAGCCTGAGCCTGAAACTTTGTCAAGCGTGACGCTAAGAAGCTGGCCATTGTTGACTATCTTAGAGCGACCATTCCCCCATGAGCAGTGGAGATCATCGAACAGATTACCACCGAAGACACCGATGGAAGAAGAGCTAAGAGTAAGAAATAAAACCACCAAAACTGTTTGGTTGATCTTCATGATAGGCAGTAATGGAAGTCTTACTTATGTTCTTCTTCTTCTTGTTTGTGTTTTGTTTTGACATGTTATAGCTTGAAAAGTATCATATTTATAGGTTAAAACTATTATGACTTCATGGGGTTTCACCATCGTTATGACTAATTCTATTATTATTATTATTATTATTATTATTGTAAGTTTTAGTTGTGTAGTAGTAGTCTTAATGACATGGAACAACTCTTAAAATCCAGCTATGTATTCTTTACAATCGTTTTCGTGACTGAAACTATGCCCACCACTAACCAATCATTTAATATATAATGAAAGAATGAAATCCCTTTTAATAGAATTATGTTGGTATTTCACTTGAATTTTCAGATTAATTTGTTAACAAGCCAATTGTGTCAACGGGAGAAAAAAATATATGAACGTTTGACTTGATTATTGTGCATAAAAGAACCAAAATCCTCAACGTGGTAGCCACACTCAATAAGGGCTTAAGAAGACAATTCTCACGTAGGAAACACCACCTACTTTTTCTTCAAAATTAATGTATTAAATAACACAATCAATTTATCATTATATCAAATCTACAATACATTTTTACTTTTTGCCTCAGCTCATGGGCCCGGAGAAGGGCCTGGGCCAGCTAGTGTTGTCAAGAATTTGACAACTTTTTGGCATCTTTAGTAAAAATATCACAAAATTTTTGTTCTAACTAAAATGAGAGTAAAAATTTGACATGATTTAAGCCAAATAACTTGTTCGCTTCTATAACGTTTAGTTTTTCAATACAGTCTAAACTAGTACCCTCAATATATATATTTTTATCAAACTAATTTATGTTAAGACCTAAATACCTTTAATAACGTAATACCTTAATATATTACATTTTAATATTGATTTTTTTTTTATGTTGTGCGTTCAAATCATCATTTAGAGCCTTATCTGGTGGAGATGTCTCATGGTGGACTGGGGGCAAGCCTAGGATTTCCTCAGGGTTGTTTGACATATTTTTGTGGTAATCATCTTTTTGCTGAAAATGGAGAAAAATGCTTGAGTTAGTAGTTGGCTCTCAATAAAAGTACAAAAATATTGACTGCAATTTTGTAACAAATATGAATTTAGAAAGATGTCACAAATGAAGTTGTTCGGTTCGGGTATTAATGAACAGTACTACATCCACGAATCATTAATATTGTTGTAAAATCTTTTAGAATAAGAGAGGTTAACTTAGGCTATTGAGTTTTCTTAACTTAGGGGAAATGAGCATGTATACGAATTTTTATCTAATTTGTTCATTTTAATGTTATTTTTTATTTTATTTCATTTCATTTCATTTATATATATATATATATTGTTTCTTTCATTTTTACGTTAATAGTAAATTTACACTTTCATTTATACGGTCTACTTAATTTTTTCAAGCTTTTCATTCTCTTTACCAATTTCTAATATTTGAATGCAAATTATATTTCCTAGAGATAATTAGTTTTTGAATTTGCTAAATATATATATATATATTTTTTTATATAATAAATGTATAGATAACAGAAATTCTTGATTTTAACGATTTTTATTTTTTTAATGTTAACTTTAACAGAATATTCTTATATTTAACAAAATATTCTTATATTTAACAAAATATTCTTATATTTAACGGTAGTTTGTAAACAATGAAACTTAAATAAAATAAAATAAATAATTAAAAAAATTAACATAGGATATTTTTGAAATATTTTTATAATGATAATTATTTAAAAATAATAAATAATTTAACAAATTAAAATAAGATATTTTTGAGATATTTTACAATGATAATTATTTAAAAATAATAAATAATTAAACAAATAAAAATATGATATTTTTTTTAGATATTTTACAATGATAATTATTTAAAAATACTAAAATCATATGTTTTATAATTTAAATAAAATTTAATTAAACTTAAATCACTTATTAGAATAATACCATATTAAACATATAATATAATCTATTGTGAATTAGCAATAAATTGCTTTTTTTTTAAAAAAAACTAGCAAGAAGCTTAAATATAAAATCACGTATAATATTTAATATTACATTAAATATATAATATATAATCTATTGTTGTTACTCTCAAATTCAAAAACTAGAATAAACATAAACTTAAACAAAAAATAATTAAATTAGTTAATTAAAATAAGATATTTATATGACATTAATATAAATTTAATAAAAATAATTAATAAATTTTATAAATAAAACGAAGCAAACGTTCATATTGAACGTTGCTTGTATCTAGTATATATATATATATAAATGATATCACTATTTGTATTTAGGTGAAGAAGAAAGTATAATTTTTGTCTTAGGGAGCTGTATTCATCATTTCCATGCATACATATGATGAGTTGAATAAGTGCCCTATATATATACATGTATTCAAATAAATAATAATTAATCCCATTGCAATCTTAAATACAAGCTCATGCTACCCATTGTAATATCAAATGCAACTAAATCAAGTTAAGCAACCTCATTATGCAACTTAATCATCCTAATGCAGTTCATGCAATCTACTGCAACCTCAAATATAACTCAATACAACCACAAACAACCCATTATAACCTCAAATGCATGCTTATGCAACTGAATGCAATCCCAAACAACTCATTGCAACCTCAAATGCAAGCCTAATAAAAGCCCAATGCAACATAAATCAACTTTGAAAATCTCAATTGCAAATTTCATGCTTATGCAATTCATGCAACCCAAAGCAACCTCAAATGTAAGCCCAATGCAACCTAAAGCAACCCACTACAATCTCAGATGCAAGCTCATCATGCAAGCTAAGTGCAACCCAAAATAACTTCAAATGCAAGTCCAATGCAACCTTATGCAATCTCAAATGCAAGCCCATGCAACCTAATTCAACTTAAAAACTCATATGCTAATTTTATCCTTGTGCAATACATGTAATCCACTGCAACTTTAAATGCAAATTATAACATGTTAAGTAGCTTGTTATGCAACTAAAGCAACTTAAAAAAAAATCATTATGAAAATTAATCATCTTTATGCAACCTCATGCAACCTAAAGCAAGTTGTTAAACAACGTAATTAACATGTTAAAACAACTAAGTCGATTCAGAAAAGCAACCAAAAATAACATGTAAAGCAACTCATAAATCGCCTTAAGCAACCCATAAATATATCCAACCTAATGCTTATTCTTATGCAACTCACTCAACCTCAAATACAAGTCCAATGCAACTCGGTGCAATCTCAAATGCAACCCAATACAACCTAACAAACTCACTGCAACTTCTAATGCAAGCTCATGCAACTTAATTATAAGTATAGAGAAATTCTTCTCAGCTTTATAATGTGTATTATTTGATAAGTGGATCAAACTTTTTTTTTATATGAAATAAGTGGATAAAACTTGGGCATATGATGTATATGACTTTTTTGGATCCCAATTACATGTGAATTGCATGATTTGTATAACTTGACTCTAATTGTTAATATATTCTTAATTTTATTTTAATATTTTAGGAACACCATCTTAATTAATTGTGTTATTATTACAACCTTATAATTAAATTGCTTATTACAAAAATACCTTTTAGTACACATGATATAACTATGGTTTAATAAAGAATAAAGAAGAAATCTTGACTTAGTCCACATTAAATGAGTCATATTTCTATAAATGTAAACATGTATACTATATATATATGCCTTAAACAAGAAAATATATTTTTGTTTAATAATTTCGAAAAATACTTTGAGTTATACATAAATGAAACAATTTTTGAAAAATGGTACAAATGAATTAAAACTTTTCTATATATGTATTTTTAAAAATCCCCAAAATTTTATAGAGATTTGGTGTAAAAAAATAATTGCTCGTGCATGATAAATCGTGACCCTCTTATTTATAGAATAATCATATATTGCAATTAAAATTCCTAAAACTAAGGACAGTTAATTAAGAAAATTTTATATAACTTCCCTATTTTAATGTGGTCGACCCAATCTATCTCCACATTGAGGGATAAATTGGAAAATACCCACTTTTAAAACTAGTTAATCAAAATTAGCCAATAAATATATTTAGTTCAATATTACACAGATTTATAACTACATTTCCTACAGTATCCTTACTCAAAAACCCTACTCACCTTCACGTAGATCTCTGCCATTAATTTCTCCCTCTAAAACTGGAAGGATTTAGGTTGGTAAACGGAAGATGATGGGTCAGTGGAAGGATTGGGAGGGAGAAAGATTAATAAAGGGGTATAATGGATAGATTTAATGAAATATTGGGTATAAAAGTAAGAGTATTAGAAAGTAGTTAGAAATTAAAGTCTCCCTCTAAAACTGGGTACTCCATCTAATTTCATCCCACGGGATAAATTGGAAAATACCCACTTTTAAAACTAGTTAATCAAAATTAGCCAATAAATATATTTAGTTCAATATTACACAGATTTATAACTACATTTCCTACAGTATCCTTACTCAAAAACCCTACTCACCTTCACGTAGATCTCTGCCATTAATTTCTCCCTCTAAAACTGGAAGGATTTAGGTTGGTAAACGGAAGATGATGGGTCAGTGGAAGGATTGGGAGGGAGAAAGATTAATAAAGGGGTATAATGGATAGATTTAATGAAATATTGGGTATAAAAGTAAGAGTATTAGAAAGTAGTTAGAAATTAAACTCTCCCTCTAAAACTGGGTACTCCATCTAATTTCATCCCACACATCCCACATTGATGAAAAGATATGAGACACTAATCCACTACTAAAAAGGCCACTAATAATTTTTTAGTGGCAAAATGTTTCTTTCTAAATATCATTTATATATTTTCTAAAAAAAATATCATTTATATATAATATCAACTAATAATATTGTATGCCTAGAAGAAAATATTTAGTCATAAATTGTTGCTAATATAAATTTAGTCACAATCTTTATATATAATAAAAATTTTATTGTTATTAAAAATATAACTAGCGACAACAATTTATTTGTTTGTAACTAAATACTTTTAGCCATGAAATTTTTAGTGATAAAACAATTATGACAATATTTTTTTAGTTACAAATTTTTTATTTTGTCACAAATTTTTTTTTTTTTTTTTGATCAAGAAGAAAAAAGCTTCATTAAGACTAAAAAGTGAGATTTTCGTAGTGCACTGCAAATGAACTCTTGTCGACTAGGTTTAAAATTGAAAAATATCTCTTAATGATAATGGGTGGTATATATGATATCATTTCCTGGTTACAAATATGTACCTTACTACTTTTTTTTTTAAAAAAAAAAACGTATACAGACAACCTAATATATAATCAAATTTGGGCAGCAAGGTAAATATATTTGTTGACCAACCTTTACATATAATAAAAAAATTATTGACCAATTTGAGCCTAGAGTACCTAAAGATATTGGATTTCGAATGACAGGGTATCAAAACGTTATTAAAAATATAAGGTACGAAGTCTGTATTTCGATAAAATACAAAATACTCATTTGTAAATCACAAAATATTACTAGATTGTCCAAGAAAGAGAATAAGAGAGAAATCTATGGTAGTTGGGCTATGTTCCTCTTGTTTCAACATTAGACTTGATTGGAAAACAAAAGCTTCAAAGTGGCGATTCCACAAAACTTAGTATGGCCACCCATGGCAGTTGACAACGAGTGGGAAAACAAGACTTGGGGCAGCGCATGTCGATGTTTGCAATAAGAGTGTATTTGTAATGCAGATGGTGCAGTTTTTTGCTAATTTATTGGATCGTACGACATATACAGTTTGAACAATTTTCAAACTGCATCTGCACCACATGACCTCAAACTGCAGCACAAAAATATAATACAGTGTGGAGCAAATGTAGGTGATTTACACATATATCCTCAATTAATTTAATAACAAGTTATATTAACAATGGAACATCATAATAAAATTCAACAACATATGACAAAGGTTCACAATAAAGTTCATTACAAAATTTATAATAAATTTTATAACTAAAGGATGTGAACATATCATATGCTCTTGAGGTTATATGGTAAAAGTGAAAAGCAATTAAAAAATTTGTATTTTTTTAACAATGAATTGTACTGTGGTCTAAACCACATTTATGAATTTTCAATCAGCGTGTGATTTAAAAAATATACAATCCACAACAATGCGAATAATTCTAAACCACATATTTTGTGTGGTGTGGTATAGTGCGCTATGGGCGGTTTGATGAACACTCCTGGTTGGTAGTGGTTCGCCGTGGAA
Organism: Humulus lupulus; assembly: GCF_963169125.1. Taxonomy (NCBI): domain Eukaryota; kingdom Viridiplantae; phylum Streptophyta; class Magnoliopsida; order Rosales; family Cannabaceae; genus Humulus; species Humulus lupulus. Next base: position 211,177,938 of record NC_084798.1, read on the forward strand.
GAAAAAGAGGAGGAAGAGAGAGAAATAATTTAGAGTGGTTTGTGTAATTTATTTCTGTAATTGGTGGTAATAAGTTGGGCCAAAACAATTGTAGTAATTAATTATTAACAACGAAACATAAAAGAAATACATCTCCGTTCATTGTTCATTCATTGTTCAGGTCACATAGAAATAAATTTGGATCATATATCTATATAACAATAACGTAAGTAACTCAACTAATCAATTGTTGTTACATGGAACAATGGAGTACATGATTCTTGTCATTGTTTTTTTAAAATAAACAAAAATAAAGAATAAAATGCAAAAAAAATGAATATGAAAAATGGTTGATAATAATAAGGATCATCATCGCGATCGATCAAGAGATCAGTGGTTGTACTTATTTCCCTCGATCTGTGTAGTAAATGTATGTATAATTAGTAAAGATTCTTATAATAACATTCCTTGGGAGGGCCTTGAGGGAATCGGTCATAATCAGTGCAGTAGTCATAGACCATATGATCCTTCTGAATCTGTTTCATCTTTTGTTGGTCTTTATGATCAAGCTTATCCCAGAGCCTGTGATTGTTGCTGAATGAAGAGAATATGGTTTTGCATGATCCACCACGAGACCAGCTGCACCCGTTTTCAGCTTTGAAGCTCTTGAAGTAGGCCTTGAAAGGTGCTTTCGACCAATCTGTCTTCACCAAACCACCTCTTGTGGCCCAGTCATCAGCATTCCAAAGACTTGAGTACAGCTTCATCGCCCGGTTTGTGGGGTATGGAACACCAAAACCCTCCAAGTTCTTGAATTCTCTAATGGCACTTCCATCTACCATGAACCTACAAATTTCTCAAAAGAGAAAATCACCCATAAGTGGCCACCAATACTATAACTTATACATAGATATGAATTACACAATAAAAAGTTTAATACCTTCTTGACAGTAAAATTATAGGTGCTCCGTGCTCTAATGCAATTTTTTTTTAATTATATATTTGAAAGTGATATTTTTCAAAAACTTCTGGGCCCCTATTTGTTTGAAAGTGTTAGGCTTCATATTGTCCTTATGTTTATATAGTCAAGGAAAAATTACACATAACACTATAAATTTTATAAAAAAAACAAAAATTTACAAAAATACAGATAATAATTTACAAATAGTTTTGTTATTCATTGTTATAATTGTCTATTTAGTATGTTGTTTGCAAAATTGCAACATGTGGTTATAAACTTGTAATATTTAATTAGTTACAAATTTGTAAACTTTATTTACAAAAAAATCAGTATTGTTTCAAATTTGTATATTTTGTTTAAAAAAAAAAATCCCTCTTTACTTTTGTAATTTTTTTTTTCCGATTTCGTATTTTTTTTAATATATTTGTACAACAATTATTTTTTGTACAGATATATATATATATAAATTTAAGATGTTGTTGAATTGAATGCTAATTAAGAACTTCATTAATAAATTTGTGCACATATACTTGTTTAAATTGTTGTGTAAAGAGCTAGCTAGGTAGGTAGAGGGCTTACAAAATGTGTTGAGGACTCCAAAGGATGGAATAGGTGTGGAAATCAGCAGTGGGGTCAAACCACAGTCGAAACTGTTGCTCTCTTTTACCTTCTCCTTTGCAAAACACATTGGTGTGAAGAGTGTATGGGTCACCAGAAACATTCCCCAAAAACTCAAAATCTATTTCATCGTGGCGGTCTCCTTTCGAAGATAGCTGTATTAATTCATACAATTATTATTAACTCACCATTAATGACTAAAATTAATTAATATATATTTAAACTCTTAAAAATTAATACTTACATAGAAGGCTGTGACAGTGCCAGCGGAGTTTCCAGGAACGAGCTTGATTTGCATCTCTATCTTGACAAAGAGAAATTCATTCTTTGACTCGAAACCTGAGCCTGAGACTTTGTCGAGTGTCACTGCCATAAGACTGCCATCGTTGAGTATGTTGCAACGACCCTCTCCCCATGTTACGTCCAGGTTCTTGTAAAGGCTATCATCACCCAAAACGACAACGAAAGAGCTGAGAGTAAGGGACAAAAGCAGCAAAACGACAGAGTTCTTCATTGTATATCAAATGGGATATTGTCTTTGTTTTTCTTATGTATGTATCTTATTAGCTTCTTAAGTGTACCATATATTTATAGGACTTAGTATTAGTTGATGAGCATTAACTTGGGAAGACTTGATGATGGGGTTTCATAATCATTATAATATGTTATTATTATTATTATTATTATTTCATTAGATTAAGTCCAGGTGCTATGTTTTTCTTGGAAACCTTTTCGAGAACCCAAAATATATATATTTAACCAGCATGTAAGCAAGAAATTAAGGTTAATGTGCTATCATTTTAAGTACTTAATAATAATGAATATACCATATACAATTTTATTAGAATATATTTAGTTTGACTTAATGTTTATATGAGTTGAGGTCATGAAGAAGGTAAACTGAAAACTCGATGGACCAACATATTAAAGTCCTTAACGTGATATCCACTACCAACAACTCATTTGAGAATGTTCAGAGTTGAAACTCTGGATTTGGGCCGGCCGCCCGGCCCATTATTATATTCATACAAGAAATGGTACGTACTGCCTGCACAAATGCCCTAATTTAGGAGAAATTTGGAAGGGTGGCATTTATTTATTTGTTTTATAGTGATGAAAAATATTCTTTATTTTTTGTCAAATTAATGTAGTATCTTACGTAATTAAATTAGTATAGGCGTTGAACTCTCCTAGTTTGTTAAGATTGAAAAAAAATATCTTATCAAAAAGATTTAAAACAAGTATAAATAATAATAATAATAATTTAGATGAAAATTTCAACATGTATTATTAAGGAAAAATTACATGCAGCACTCTAAATTTTAAAAAGATGAAAATTTACAAAAATTATAATAATACGGATAACAGTTTGTAAGAATTTTGTAACAGCATGTTACAATTTTCTATTTAGTTAGTAAATATTGTTTACAAAATCATAAAATATAGTTACAAATTTGTAAACTTTAGTTACAAAAAATTGTATTCTGTATTTACGATTATGTTCGTTCTATATATTTGTAATTTTTTTTCCAAATTCCGTATATTTAGTATTTTTTAAAATCTTAGATATTTTTGTGAATTTCTCAATTATTAATGCTCTAGTATTAGCAAGAGAACATCCTAATAGTTGTAATAATTTCCACTGAGCTCTCTTATGATAATGATCTTGTTTAGTTATATTTTCTTTCAATATTTCTTAATTATTCTTTTGATATTTTCCTCCAAAAGGCTTATTAGAACTACTTATTTTTATGCTGTTTTTTTTTGGGTGTGTCGTTTACGGACAGATATGAACTCCATTTTGCTAAGTAGTAGCTAGTGAGGAAGTTGTTATAATCAAGTACAATATGTGATTTTTGTGTATAGATAATTGACAATAAGTATAATTAAGGCCTAAAAGAGACGCAGAAAGAGGGTGATATAGTGATTAAAGGTTCCACTTTGGTATTAGAAATATAGAGTTCCCATTTAGAAGAAAAAATTGTTAATTTATAATAAACAGCTCGAAAATGGTTGTACCACACTAACGAAATTGACCTACTTTTATAGAGTTATAATTTACATATGTTTTCTTAATTTGCAACCCCACGACATACCTTAATGGGTTTGGTGCCGTTTTTCAATTTTTTTAATGGTTATATAACCTATAACTAATGGAAGACCAATAAATATATATAGCATCGATGCAATTTTTTTGTTTGGATCCTGGGAATAGTTATTGGTGATATTTTTTTTTTATGATCGTGTATATTATTTCTAATCTTTTGTAAATTTCTAGAGTGAAACAATTTATTTGAATATTGTTTTCAGTACTTTAAATTACTCAGAATTTTATGAAAAATTTGCAGCATATTCTAAATAACTGTAATATACACACTCATAAAAAAAATTCACCTAAAAAACTATTCAAGCAGTGCAAACAAAAAGAGGTAGAATAATGCCTCTCTTTTTGTGAGTTGCACCGTAAAATTACTCTATAAATATAAATATAAATATAAATATAAAAATTGTATTATTACCCTCGAAAGGTGCTTCGAAAAGGTACAAGTCCAGGTTCTCGGAGGACATTAATTCTAAACTGCATGCATATATGGGTGGCTGAGGACCACTGCTTCTGGATGTTGTGTCGTTTTCCAGACTATTCAATAATGGCCATGATCATTAATCATCAATTAACTTATGAAAAAAAAAACTAAAATAATAAATATTATCATCATAAAGCATGAATTTTGGATTCTTTTAGCCGCTTCATTGTGATTGTAGTACCTCACATTCCAATAATTATTCTTTTCATGTAACTCATTATCAAAATAACTAGGTTTTATATCATTAGTATAATTTTCGAATGATTTATTTATTTATATATAAATAGGGTACCATTAAGGTAATGATTGTTTTTAATTATTGATTGTAGGTATTTTTTTATATATATTTTTGGTACATAAATAAGTTGTAAATACATTTTGTATTTGACGATGTATAATGTAATTGCAAAATACCTTCAACAAATTTTTAGAAAATTCAAAAATAATTTAAGACATGGAAATAAGAATTTAAACATTCGGTTGCACACGCGTATAAATATCAAAACAATCATGCGTGCAACATTTTATTTAAATCCTAAATTTGACATTTTAAATTATTGGAAATTTCCTAAAAAATTGTGGGAAGTCTCGTGCAACTATATTATACATCATCATGTAAAAATAAAAGAATTACAACTTATTAATGTATCAAAAATACTAAAAGTACATATAGATACTATTTAAAAACAATCACTACCCAATAATATTTTATATATATTATTGGCTTTTAAAAAAAATATTGAAAATAATGAATGCTTTAGATTTCATGTTAATTTAAACAAAGTAAGTTCTGTTTACTAATTCCATCAAGCAGGATACATTATTTTTCTTAACAAATACATGCATTATTATTATTAGGAAAAGTATTATTGCATTAACTTAATCAATAGTGTACAGAAGAGTTGTAACAAACTCATAATAGAATGCTCTAACAGTTGTAACAGAAATCTATCAACTAACTAACTCTTAAACCCCCCCCCCCCCCCCCCCCCCCCCCTAAACTAAAAGGTGAGAAAGCCTCAACTCAACTAGACAATGTTTTGGTGAATATGTCTACAATCTGGTCTTGGGAGGGGACATGCTTACCCACTAGAACGCTTTGAACAATCTTCTCACAAACGAAGTACAAATCGAGCTCAATATGCTTGGTTCTCTAATGCAAAACAGGATTGGCAAACATAAGAATTATATTGATGTTATCACACCATAGAACTGGAGGAGTAGAAGAAGGTACTCAGAGCTCAGATAAAAGTGATTCAATCCATGTAAATTCAGCAGGCAAGTTAGCCAAACTTCTGTACTCAGCTTTGTTGGAACGAGAAACAGTGGGTTGCATTTTAGATGACCAAGAGACTAAAGAAGATCCCATATAGACACACAAACCAAAAGTAGAGCGCCTCTCATTATGGTCAGATGCCCAATTAGCATCTGAAAAGCCAACAATATCCTAAGAAAAGTTAATTCGGATGTGAATGCCATGATGAAGAGTGCCTTTGAGATAACGCAACAACCTTTTTACGATTTTCCAATGTGATTCAAGTGACTTATGCATAAATTGAGACACTGTATTGAAAACATAAGAAATCTCAAGTTGAGTTATGGTGGCATATTGCAAAGCACCTACTAAGCTTCGGTACACAGTTGGATCAGCAATGGGATCACTTCCAAAGGCACCGCGTTTTTATCCACCACACATCGATGTAGCAAGTTGATGGCCAACTGCATCTTATTTCGGCATAAAACATCATTCATATACTTTGTTTGAGATAGATGATAACCCTGGAAAGTCTTCTCAACTTTAACAAGAAATGATGCACTTGTCCTAGATGTTTGAGAGCAAAAGTTAAATGAAGCTAAGAAATGAGTGACATAATCTCAGTAAATTAAGTGACATGAGAAGAAGTACTTCTAATGAACAAAGAAGAGTCATCCCGAGATGGAGAAAAACCAAAAGAAATGAGAGTTGTGCTGAGTTTTTCAAACCAGACCCTTGGAGCTTGCTTCAAGCAATACAAGGCCTCATGTAACTTGCACACCATCTTTGGATTATGGCTGCCTTGGAACCCAGGAGGTTGGGACATGTAGACTTCTTTTATTAAATCTCCATTAAAAAATGCATTATTCACATCTAATTGTCTAATAGACCAACCTCTAGAGACATAAATAGTGAAAATGACTCTTATTGTTGTTGGCTTAACCACGAGGCTAAAAGTTTCATGAAAATCAAAGCCATACCTTTGGGTAAAACCCTTAGCAACCAGCCGATCCTTATGCTTAAGAACACTTCCATCTGGATTTTCCCTTAGTTTGAAGCCCCATTTGCAGCCAATGAGTTTCCAATTAGGTGGAAGTTGAACCAATGACCGAGTGGTGTTCCTCTTTGAAGCTGAAATCTCTTCAGCCATTGCATTTTTCCATTGAATATTCTGCAAAGCATCAATAATAGTCAAAGGTTCCTTGGAATCAATAAACACATTGGGCTTATAAACACCATTTTTGGACTGAGTAACCATCACATGTGTGTTGGAGAGACCTGGTTGTGTTGATGATGTTGGTTCATCAATAGAGACAGACACAGAAGGAACAATAGGGACAGTGGCAAGGGAAGGAGTCACAGAGGCAGAATTTTGTGGAAGAGGAATAGTGTGAGAATTAATGAGAAGACCCATGAGATGTAGGTGAAGTACTTGAATTGCAGTTCATTGAATCATAAGGGACATGGTGGGCAGATATATCATTAGAGTTATAACCATTTTGTGGAGAGAGAGAGGGATGTATAATGGGGGTGGTCTTTAGTGTAGCGACAGTGGGGATACGAATAGGAGTGGACTTTGGGAGTGATGTGGGGTTGTTGACAAGAGTGGATGAGGTAGTATAATAGGGGAAATGATGCTTATTGAACTCCACATCTCTAGAAATATAGAGACGACCAGTTTTAGCAAGGCACTTATATCCTTTATGCTTGAAACTATAGCCTAGGAAAGTGCACTTCATAGACCAAACTTGTAGCTTATGGTCACTGTAGGGTCTAATATTAGAATAACAAGCACAACCAAAAATCCTAAGCTTAGTGTAATATTGGTTTTCATCAAAAAGTACTTTGAGAAGAGTAGAGTTACCACTGACAGGGGAATGAAGCCTATTAATAAGATAGGTAGAAGCTTGCACAGTTTCATCCCAAAATTAATTTTAAGGGAAGATAGGCATTGGGTAAAAGTGTTAGGGTAGTTTCTATAAGGTGCCTACGTTTGTGTTCTGCCAAACCAATATGTTCATGTGTTGTGTGAATAATCCACCCCCCCCCCCCCCCCCCGCCCCAATTATATTGGACAACCTTTATTTTGTAACCAAGTTCATTCTCAACTTGAGTTTTGAAGTTAATGAAAGTGTGCAAAGTCATTGGAAGACAATGCTGGGGAAGGATCCCAAATGTCTGTGTGTATTAGTTGTAATGGGTTTGTATACTGAGAAGCAAAAGAGGGAAAATGAAATTTATGTATTTTTCCTTGACATCAAGTAGTACAAAAATCAGTAGGCATTTTATTGATAGAATGAATATTACATGTTGAAGCATATGTTTTACAACTTTGGCTGAAGGATGACCAAGTCTATTATGCCACAACGTGTACTTAGAGTGAACATTATTAGAAATATTAGAAGTAAATGAAGACATAAAAGTACAAGAGGCATTATTCAAAATTGAAACAGGATTATGGACAGCCGAAGGAGGCTAAGACGAACAAAAAGGAGGAGACACTTGCCACTACAACACTTGTGAGTATATATCACAATGAAAAAATGACATTTTTAACAAAGTGTTATTATTAAAAAATAGGCTAATAACCTAAAACTAAACACACGGGAATACTGATTTGCCAAGTAATAAAATAATTACTAAATGGGCTGCATATAAGTAAAAAGCCAGTAATACTGGGCCTTTTAACTATTTGGCCTTTTTTTTTATACTGTAGCAAAACGTGACATTTCCAGATGACCATACGACCTAGATCATCATCGCCTCCTCCGATCAGTCGTCGGGCTTCTCCGATCAGTGTTGTACGCCTCTGATTATCCTCTCCACGATCATCCATCTCATCTTAGGCTTTGGCTTCAGGGATTTTCCAAATCAACACCGCCGTCTCTTCCTTCTTCCACCTCGTCAATTCCCTTGGCACCCCCAAAGATACTCTTCAACTTCAAGAAAAACTGTAAACAAAACCTTCCCTCTTTATTAATCTATACCATCATCATCATCATCATCATCATCTTCTGATTTCTCAATTTTTACTAATTTTTTTTTTTTTTTAAAAAACAGACACAAAACGAGGAACCATATCACACAATTGGTGAAGGAGACTTCATCCAAACTCAGGCAAGCCAGTGAGGCCGATCACCAACATAATAATCAAATTACTGTAAGTCTTATTATGATTTTTAATTCATGGAAAGTCCTTAATCTCTCTTCTTTCTCTTTTGATTTTGATTTTTTTGTTTGTTAATAAATTGCAAACTGACAAGACAATTGCATATGCCAAGCTAGCTAATGATTTTCAGTCAGTTCTGAAAGAATTTCAGAAGGCTCAAAGGCATTAAATCATTGATTTAATTAATTTTGTTTGTGGTAGTAGCCCCTAAAACCAATTGTATAAACCACTATACTCAACAATATCATAACATATACTATTACTATTACCCTTTCTCTCCCTATCCTCTCTGTCTTTCTCTCTCTATCTTTCTCTCTAAAAGGTTGAGTGTCCTGATTAAGTTTTCACGGGAAATAACATGGCAGATGTACTAAGTAAGGAACAGATTGTTGAGTTTAAAGAAGCTTTTTGTCTTTTTGACAAGGATGGAGATTGTGAGTTTTCTGCTATCTCGTTAGTATTAATGGATGTGTTTCTTTTTTTTCTTTTTTTTTGGTTTTAATATAGCTTCCCCTGTTTGGTTGCCAAGAAAACTATATACATTGAATCCTAAATCCTTGCCCCTTTTGGTCTTCATCACAAATATTATGGTTCATGGTAAATAAATTAAACGATCACTGTGTCCTCTAGTTATTAATATTTCTGTGTTACATGAATAGTTATTTAATATTCAAGAGAAGAAAAGTCAGGTCTAATCCAAAATAGAATATCAAAAGTTTTTTTTTTATGTTTCACGTGATGATATAGTTCTTGTTAATCACATGTTGTATTTAGCAGTTTAATTAAGCTCTCTCATATTGAATTTAGACAGAAGAAAAAGAAAGGGTCACTTTCATTCTAATTATTGTTTGGTACACTTGCTAGCTAGTATGCTCTCACTATCATTGATCGAAAGATATGTGATAATTAATTATTTAAATTTATATTTATTGACTCACTATTATTCATACATTTATATCAACTTTCAATTGGAAAAACAAAATGAATATAAACTTTTAATATTACCATTCATACCTTAGTTAGATTTTATTTTTCCCTCTTTCCATTATTATTTAATTATTTAATTCAAATTTGACTCACTTTCATTATATCTTATTACATTGTAAATGTGTTTATGTGTTGAGATGAACTTCAAAGAAACTTTTGTGGCAAGAGGTATGCTTCTAACTTTTATTTTAATACTATGCAAATGTTAGAGGAGTTTGAATATTTTAAATATTTATCCATAGTGTAGTAGGTTCTGGGATTGTTACTGTGTGCTGCGGTGATAACGGAAGGTTGAGAACTTGTGTGTTTTAGTGAAGTTTGATCTGAGAAATTTTTGTGCTGCGGAGATAAGGAAGAAAACTTGTGTGTTGTTTGAATTGATATTGGCAGATGGTTGGTTGCTAGTGACATATTACTATATATAGTATTTGAGTGCATATTTTGAGTACACATATCATTACTCTTCATATTATTACGTAATTGTTCCTTTTGTTCCCACCACTACTTTGCATTTTTTGAATGACCCTTCCTCTCGTACTTTGCATCTGGAAGCTGGAATCTGAATCATCAAGGACAACCTGACACCCCTTTCCTTCTTCCCATTTTATAAATAATTCCCATTTTTTTTAAAAACTATGAATTTGGCCCCATTATATAAACTTATTATATTTTGGCCCCCTTGTATCAAAAACTATGTATCTAATAGAACAAGCCTTTGTATAGAAGATACTTCTTTTAAGTGAAAATCTAACTAAAAAGCACTTTAAAAAATCTCAACAAAAGGACTTGGAGGATTAATTTACTACTTAAAGAGATTTGATACAATTATGTGTGTAATACTAATAATTTACCTGAATTAGAACATTGTTGGAGACACAAGGACCTTTAAACAACATTGGCTTAGGTAAGTAGGATGCCACATCATCAAACACGTCATCTACTGACTCATCAATTGATTTATAACTTAGTGGGGTCCACTGATTCTTTTACCTACCAGTATTAATAAGTGTAGGTAAAGACTCTTTCCCCACTAACATTTACCTACCAATCTCTACCAATTCAATATTGGTTGGTAAACCATATTACCCACCATTAGACTAGTTTTACCTACACTTACAATTGGTAGGTAAAGACCCCATTTTCTTGTAGTGTAATTTTGGAGACATGAAGTAACTGATTTAGATAAAGAGGTCTAGGTGAAAGAGATGACACAAGAATTGACTTACCAACATTTGATATATTCAGGCCAGCCTCATCACCTACATGAAGTTGTTCAGTACAAAATATGGTGTCTTTGTGGGGAGATTATGGTCATCATTAGTACAATGATTAGTCACTCCAAAAATCAGGATACCACGCTGGATCATTGACAACATCTGTAGAGGCCACCATTGCATTCATAAATGTCTAAGATTTGTCAAGATGAGTAGCACCATAGCTTGGATATTCAGCATTGAACCTCTGATAGCACTTGGAAGCATAATGCCCAGGTCTTGAACAAAGTTGACATACAGGACGTGGTGGACCCAAAACGGGTATGTTTTAAAAATTTATACTCGCAAGCGCACGAATCGTATATGGAATATAGTGTTCGTGTAAGCACGAGATCGAACCCAAATGAGTTGTCTAAAATAAAAAAAAAATCAAAAGTAATAAATTCTAACCTAGCTCCAAAGATTGATGAGTTTTAATGTTATGAACATAAAATAAAAGATTGAAAAATAAAGTTATTTAAGAGAATAAAAATAAACCAATAATGATTTGAAAATAAGTGTTAAAAGAAAAGATTATTAAGATACTAGAATCCACAAAATGTAAGTTTAATAATATTTATTAGTATATTGATTCCCAAGTTTTAGTGAAAGTTAAAATAAATCAAATTATCATTTTCCAAATAGATTTATAAGTTTAAGCACAAATTACTTCTAAAAAGATATGATTTTTCTTCACTTTTCAAAAATTATAATTTCAAAATATTTAATGTGAATCAACCTAATGAAACAACAAAAAATCAAATAACACTATTTATAAGGCAAAACATAATATTTTTGTTCTAAGCATGGATGTGTACAATTTAATGACGCATCTTACACAAAGAATATTATGTTTTTGCAAAATGAAGAACAAAGCGCATATTATCTAACAATAAAAAATATGAGATATTAAAGATGAAAGACATATATGAAGAAGAAAAATTCATAAACTTTGTTGCATTACAAGTGAAATCAACATACAACATAAATATTACCTAGTTACAAGTTGCTTCATCATGATCTTAATAATCTTATGAAAAAGATTAGAAACACATAACTAGAGTAGAAATTACAAACATAAATGAGAAAATTTGGAGGAAAAACGCCCAAATTTTACCTCTAAAAACTCATAGAAAAATGGCCAAAAAAAAAGAAGATAAAGAGAATTGAGAGGATTTTGAAAGTGTCGAAACTTTTTGTAGTGTAACATCTCTTCCCAAAATCAAGCACTAAACTCCCTTATTTATAGCCAAAAAAAGGTATTAAAATAATCAATTTAAATTAATTAAATTGATTAATTTAATTTAATTAATTATAATATGGCAAAAATGGGTAAATAATAGGTATAATGATGATGTTTTGGGGTAAAATATGTAGAAAAGTTTGGGTAAAAAATGTGGTATTTTGGGACAAAAGGACAAGGGGACAAAATGCATTTTGTTGGGCTTAAGGGGAAATGGCAGTTGTTGTGGTGGCTGTGTTTGCAGTGAGGTGAAACTGGGCTTGGGTATTGAAGCAGGCGGATTGGGCCGGCTGGAGGAAATGAAGCTAGGCGTTGGGCCTGATGGAGAGGGGGTGGTTTGGTGCTGAAGGAAGCCTTGGGGGGGGGGGGGGGGGGGTGGTGCAGGAAGCAATTGGCTGATGGAGGGGCACGGTTGGGTATTGAAGCAGGCGGCTGGAGGACGTGCTGGCTGGGTGAGGCAGGCACTGGAGTGGCAGCTAAGGAGAGATTGGGCCTAACGAGGGGCCTGGCTGGGGTGAGCGAATGCAAAGGCCCGTGGGGGCTGGATGAACTTCAGGAGGCTGCTGGTGGTGCATGGGGGAAGTGGATCAGTGGGCCTCGGGCCTGGGCAGTGGGGCATGGGCTGGTGGTCTTCAAAAATGCCAGCTTTTCATTTCTTTTTTCTAAAAACTGCCACTCTTTATCTTCATTTTTATTGTTTTTCAAGAGCTAATAAATTACAACAAATTCTCTATATAACAAACATAAATGAAATTAAAACTAAATATTTTCAATAAAAAAAAAAGACTTATGCATAAATATGCTTCCTCTTATTATATGTCGCTAGTTTGATGTATTCCGCATTGACAAATGAACCTTCTTGAACCTTTAAGAATACGAACTCCATTCGATCTGCTTGAAGTGTGTTTGCTTCCTCCCGAAGCAACCACCTTCTCCCGAAGGCTTGAAGAACCTTCTCCCGAAGGTTTGCACTTTGTTCTCCTCCTTTGTAGAACTTTTTGAAGACTCATAATAGTTACAAGGACACTGAAAAACAAAGGTAGAGTCGAACTCACTCACCTCTACAAAACAAAGACTCTCTTTTACAATAAAAATGAAATACAAAATGAGGTGACTAAAACCTAGCAGCCAATATGAGTATTTATCATCATTATACTCATATTGGGCAGCTATTACACAGTCTAAAACGACCTAAGCCCACAAATAAACTTTCCTAAAATAATTCTTCAATTTAATAGGATTTCCTGATTTTGTAGCTACAAAATCATGAGCTATATTTGGTAACAATCCATCCTTTGATGTAGGAATCAAGGCTTCCCTTTTATAACTTGATTATGCAGTAAAACTCAATTATGTGGTCAGATACAACGAGGCAATCGACTGGAAAAAGATAACTTAAAAAAGATTTGGTTTTATCATATTAAAGACACTATTTTTGGCAAACTTTCCTAATAAAGAAAAGTTTTTCATCAATTATACTTTTATTATTTAAAACAAATAAAACATATATATTTATATACAACCAAATATAATAAGAAAATACAAAATATTTCTGTCAAATTAAATATGCCAAAAATGGAATTAACATTAATTTCTCACTATTTACCTTCTCCTCTCTTTCTCTCCCATACACACTTGTATTTGAAATAAATAAAAAAAAGATAAAAATATATTGCGGAGTTCTCCTATAGGAGCTTCACCTTAAGCCCTACCGGTGGGGCTCTCAGTGTTCTCGACTCGTGCACAGTTTTCGGCGCGATTTTTTTTATGACCGTGTATATTGTAGCTATTTAGAGTGTCCTGCAAATTTTTAGAAAATTCTGAATAGTTTACAGTACCGAAAACTAAGTTCAAACATGTTGCTGCACGCGTGACTAATTTTTTTTATGTACGTGGAAAGCAATATGTTTGAATCTAATTTTCAGTATTGTAAACTATTCGGAATTTTCTGAAAAATTTAAAGAGGCTCTAAATTGCGACAATATACACGGTCATAAAAAAAATAGTGTCAAAAATTATTCACGGGTCAAGAAACACACTACAAGAATTGACCACATTAGCGACGGGGTCATCCGTCGCTAATACGTGTGATATCCGTCGCTAATGACTCGCCTCAAATTATGTGTCGCTATTAATGATTATTAGCGGCGGATTGACACACCTGCCGCTAATATAATATTATTAGCGGTGGATATTAGCGGCGGAGCCCGCCACTAATATCTTTGTCAGATGGATTATTATTAGTCGCGGGGTCCGCCACTAATATTATTTTTATAATATATTTTAAAATTTATTTGAAATAAATTAATAAATTAATATTTATTAAATTTAATTATTTTTAAAAATAATTCATAATAAAATTTAACAAAATAAGTATTTAATTAATTTAAACATAACTAACATTAAAATTAATGTGAATAGTTTTAATATTTATCAACCTAGCTAATATCGCTATTGTCATTAAAAATAAATACAGTATTAATTCAATCTAAATACATAAACTAATAACTAAATAAAATCATTAAGATTAATATTGAAATTGTCCTCATCTTCAACATTTTGGTGTGGTTGTGAGGGCGACGGCTGTGGCTGTGGTCGTGGCTGTGAGGGCGAAGACTGTGGCTATGGCGGTGAAGGAATATAAGGTGGCTGTGATGATCGTCCAAGAGTGAGGTCCCCAAACTGATCTCGAGGCTGTGGCTGTGACCCGCCCCCAGACTCACCATATCTCACATATGGTTGTTGCGACAAACCTCCAACCTCCCTATACCCAACATTAGGTAGTGGAGGCTGCATCAATCCTCCTTGAAAATCGGTAAAGCTAAAATATAGTGGAGGAGATTGGGAAGAGCATCCAAAAATGTATTGGTTTTGATACTGAGGAGGTTGTTGCGACGACACATGTGGCGAATATGGTGGATGAGGCTGGTACTGCTGCTATGGAGGATACTGTGAAGGAGGTCGGTACTGCTACTATGGCAGTGTATGAAGGTCAGGATTGGCAGTGTTACTCTGAGAAGACGAACCACCTTCAAATTATGGTGGCAAAAACCTCTGCAAAAAACTGTCAAACCGTGGGTCATACAGATTACTGGGTTGCTCAGGTACCACCTTCTGAATCGTCTCACCCATTACCTTCATCATTAGAGCCATAGTAGTCATATCTTCATTAGGCGTAGCAGCAGTATTTGCTTGGGACTGACTTTGATATGTAGAGCTAGAGGTTGTCTTTCTTTCCTTCCCTTTTGCCCTATAACCCACTCCTCTTTGGTAGTTAGATCTCTCCCCGAGTACTTTACTTAGTATTTCGTATTGATCGATCGGGGACGAATCAACGCCAGATACATTAAGAGATGTCTCACTCTGTTGTTGACTCTGCCTCTCAAGCTATGACCTCTGAACCTCTGCCGCCATTTTTTCCGGTATAAAGATAACATTATAAACAAAAATTAGAAACATTAGAAACAAGAAAACAATATTATTCACTTACATAATCTTGTTGAGCTGGCTCATTGACAAAAGATTTTGTCGATTTTTTCACATGAGCATCCCTCCAAGTATCAACAACATACACATATGGGTTCTCCTATACAAATGTAAACAAAATGTTTCAGAATGTGTTATTTTATAAAATTAAATTAACATCTTCACTTACATATTGGTGACGCTTAGCTACCAACGAATTTGTGCCTTGTGTTATTACATACTTCATTTGTTTTCTGTTTGCTTGATTTTTAGCGGAACGAGCCAAAAATCTTTCGCTAAAGAACAATTCACAAATATTCTTCCAAGCCTCCTTAGTGCAATGGTCAGGTGCCTTAGAGAGAACATTCTCCAAATCTTCTGGTCCAACATAATGACTTTTGAAGTGTTTATGTCTATTGTTCTTTCCCTCGCGATATCTTTCGCCAATCTCCTTATTGACAGTTTCCAGAACAGACTCACGTTGTGGATGACCGTCTATATTATAGTAATAATGCATTAATAAAAAAATTTAGATGACTTTGTAAATAATGGAAATAAATAATGAAAAGTACAAGATTTGTAATTTTTTACCCTCATACAATCAAGCACTTGATCCTTAAACTGTTGAGGTACATCAGCAAAAACCAAGTAATGTCCCAGACACAAAATGGTAACTAGAGTGCCCAACATGCGAATAAAAGATTGATCCTCCTGCCCAACCACTTTGTTCGTCACAGGATCAAGCTCTAGATCCAATGGTTTCCAGGCTTTTTTCCTTCGTTCTTCAAGAACATTATTACTAGCAAGGCCACAACCTTTTCTTCTCGTCGGCGGGGCTTTCAAATTTATTAACAATAACCAGTATTATTATTGATGTTATATTTCTCTAACAATATAATTTCTAAAAATAATTTTGATATGCAATATTTAACCTGACTCGCAAGATGATGGTACCCTAGAAGGATCTGGCGGGTCTTGACTGTTATATTATTTTATAATATAATGTAATATTATATTACATTATAATATAATGTTTTAGATTAAATAAATGTGACAAAGAGTGTCACATATTGTAACATATAATAGAGAGTTACAATATTTAGATATATGAGATATATCCAAATAATGTAACATATTTGGTGTTACAAATTTGTAACTTCCAAATATTACCCTTTATTGTGTAAATTTGTTGTTACACAATATTGAGATGAATTTCATAAAGCCATTTGAGAAATGGCTGTTAGAGATATGATTTTAACCCCAATAATGTGTTTTGGGGGTTACAAAATCATTTGGGAGGGTTTAGAACCGTTTGGAAAAACAACACAATTTTAAGTGTTGAAAATGGTCAGTGGCTGCAGCCACAGAATGTTGGTGGCCGTGGCCCATGGGACAGAGACTAGTGGCCGCGGCCACAGGCCAAAAACTGACAATTTTTTCAATCTTTGTTGAACGGCTCAAAAAACCCAAATAACTCCCAAATCTCATTTTTAATTCCATATTAATCCAATTAAACATTGGTAACAGCCATGGGGGTTGGTGGAATTTGAAATTCAAATGGTGTCTCTAAACTCTATAAAGAGGAGCCTATAGCTTACTTGTAAGACACAATATTTCTATCCATTAGAGCACTTGGCTAGAAACACATTGAGGCTTGATAATTCCAGAAAGCATTTCTTATAATCTGTGAGAGATCCCTTAGTGCTTGAGTTAGGGGGAAATAAGCTTTTGGACAAAGGTTTCAAACCTTGTTCAAGTTGGTGATCCCCAACACTCTTCACTTTGGTAGTGTGAGTGAGAGTTGTTTATCTTTTGTTTCTTGTTCCTTTCTTTCATTCTATTGCTTTTCATCTTTATATTGTTCTTCTCTATTTACTTGTATTTCTTGTTCAAGAGTTGTAATCTTTTCTTTTCTTTTGTTTCAAACACTTTACTTTATTTGTAATATTTTGCTTAGAGTTGTATTTTACTATTCTCTTCTTCTTCATCATCTTCTTCATTTTCTTTGTTTATTTGTAATTTTCAGTTATAGAATTGTAACTCTTTTTAATCAATCATTATTTATTTGTAATATATTGCATAGAGTTGTAATTTATTATTATTTCCATTGAGGCAAAATACATATTTTCCTAACATTCAAAAACTTATCTCTTGTTTATTTCAATGGAAGGTGAGACCATCAAGATCATGAACCAAGACCTAGTGAGGTTGGATAGGTTTCATGGATCTAATTTCACTAGGTGGCAAGACAAGGTGAAATTCCTTTTGACAACACTCAAGATAGCCTACATCCTTGAGTCATCCTTGGCTCCTCTAGCCAAGCCATCCGACAAAGACACTCCCGATGAGGTGGAGAAAAGAAGGAAGAGAGAAGAGGACAACCTTCTTTGTAGGGGTCATATCCTTAATGCCCTATCCGACAGGCTCTATGACCTCTACACCGAGACCAAATCGGCCAAGGAGATATGGGATGCACTTGAGAAAAAGTTCAAGGCGGAAGTGGGAAGGTACCAAAAAGCTTTTGATATCTCAATACTTCGATTTCAAATTTTTTGGTGATAAGCCTATTCTTCCTCAAATACATGAATTGCAAATAATTGTTAACTCAAGCACTAAGGGATCTCTCACAGATTATAGAAAATGCTTTATGGAATTAGCAAGCCTCAAGGTGTTTCTAGCCAAGTGCTTTAATGGATAGAAATATTGTATCTTACAAGTGAGTTATAGACTCTTATTTATAGAGTTTAGAGACACCCTTTGAATTTCAAATTCCACCAACCCCCATGGTTGTTACCAATGTTTAATTGGATTAATATGGAATTAAAAATGAGATTTTGGAGTTATTTGAGTTTTTTGAGCCATTCAACAAAGATTGAAAAAACTGAAAAAATGGTCAATTTTTGGCCTGTGGCCGCGGCCACTAGTCTCTGTCCCACAGGTCGCGGCCACTGACCATTTTCAGCACTTAAAATTGTGTTGTTTTTTCAAACTGTTCCAAACCCTCCCAAATGATTTTGTAACCCCCAAAACACATTATTGAGGTTAAAATCATATCTCTAACAACCATTTCTCAAATGGCTTTATGAAATTCATTTCAATATTGTGTAACAACAAATTTACACAATAAAATGTAATATTTGGAAGTTACAAATATGTTATATTATTTAGATATATCTCATATATCTAAATATTGTAATTCTCTATTATATGTTACAATATGTGACACTCTTTGCCACATTTATTTAATCTAAAACATTATATTATAATATAATATAATATTACATTATATTATAAACTAATATAACATAAAAACACTCTCTCTGGCCATTCATATTAATATGTTATATATAAATTCATCATTAAGCTTTGTTAATTCAAATTAATTTATTTTACTTTGTGAGCTTGCTAATGATCTAGTATTCTTTTAGTTACACAGAATAAATTTTGTTTGTAGATAAATAAGGTTGACATAATTTCTAATATATTGGTTCACCAATTGTACAAAATTCTATTTTCAGTGATTATGACGAGTCTTAAAAAGATTGCCTCAGTTGAAATGAATTTTCATATCCTTATTAGCTAAAAACAAAGTACGTTCTTTGTATTTTAACTTTAAATATTTAAATTCATCATTAATGCATGCATCGTTATATCAAACTTGTTTTATTTATATAATAAATATAGGATTAAATATCACGCATCTACTTTTTTGACAACATCAGTGCATTATTTTTTTTTATATGACGGTGTTGTAGCTATCTAGAACATTCTACAAATTTTCAAGAAATTCTGAATAAATTATAGTACCGTAAACAAAGTTCAAACAGCTTATTGTACACGTACTTATTTTTTTTGTATGGGCGTGTAAAAGTCAATTGTTTGAATATTATTTTCGACACTATAAATTATTCGAAATTTCTTGAAAATTTGCAGGATGTCTTAAAATGAATACAATATACACTGTCATATAAAAAAAATTATCGACATGTAAAAAACACAAACTGGCTACACCAGTATTATTAAAAAAGTTGATACATTGTAATCGTTCCTATGTGTGTGGATATATGTATATATATATATATATTTTATGTATTAAGTTAGAAGGCTTTGTTTTTCATCTTAAATTAATGTAAAGTTATTGGTAGCTGTTTCTTTAATTAAAGTTTGGTACCTAATTCTTTTCTTCATGCTCATATTTTTTAATTATATGATTTGAT
This sequence comes from Humulus lupulus, assembly GCF_963169125.1. Classification (NCBI taxonomy): domain Eukaryota; kingdom Viridiplantae; phylum Streptophyta; class Magnoliopsida; order Rosales; family Cannabaceae; genus Humulus; species Humulus lupulus. The sequence continues at coordinate 211,197,670 of NC_084798.1, forward strand.
TAATTATTAAGAAATAATGCGCGATCAACTTTAATTTTCTCTGCCTTGTGTCACGCTTTCCTTTTGGTATTACAAATCAAAAACCTCTCACCAATTTTATGTCCAATTAATAACTGAATATTACACAGCACGCGTTTTAATTTAATTTCACAACCCTTACTACAATTATTTTGCAAAATTAAACCAGTCTAACGACGAGTTTTTTTTTTTTTTTGGAAATTAATTACTATTAATTAATAAGTTTGTCAACTATATATATGGATGAAAGCTCACTTCAATTATTGAAATTTATTTTCCTTGAAATAAATGTTTAATAAGTTTTTGTCCTGCCCTTTCTTTTCATTTTCTTTGAAAATATCTTTTTTATAATTTTCTAAAAATAATCAGATTGCCACAATGGATTTGCTCCACCCTATTTATTAAAGGGTAAATGATTAATACACATTCTTACACATAAAATATGCACACACTAATGTAGCAATATTATTAATCTTCCATTAAAATTTGTACGGTTTCACTTAAAAAAATTACTTAGTTGAAAACACTATCACATTATTCAGTGTGTACTTTCTGTGTAAAAAGTGTGTTTGGTTTGATCCTGACTATAGGCAGAGCAAGCCTATGACCATAAACTATTAATTAGTATCCTAAATAGTTTTATTAAAAATAACACTATTTATATATGATTTAGAAAAATACCATTTTTATATATACCAAAATACATATTTTTATCTACATTGGAGGCTTCATAATTTTTCTTAATTCACCTTGTTGCAATTGTTGACAAATCTCTATAGTTATTAAAGCACACTATTTCAAAGTCATCTTATATTTATTGATGCTCACAAATTCAAACCTCAAATTAACAAACAATAAATTGGTAGGGCTAGCTGTAATAAACTAATAATTAATTTTCATGCGTATACAAATAAAATAAATAAAAGTAAAGGAATTCTACAATATAGGAAGAAGTTAAACCCTAGGATTTATTGGGCGGGTGCAGTGCACTCTAGAGGGAGGCCTTGTGGGAATCTCTGAGTGTCAGTACAATAATTATAAATCATGTAATTCTTCTGAACCCATTTGAGCCTCTCTTGGCTTGTGGTGTCCAATTCTTGTGAAAGCATGACAGAAGTAGTGTTGGAGCAAGAAGAAGAAGAAGATGATGATGATGACCAAACACAAGCCTGATCATCGTTGAAGCTTTTGTAGGACGCAGTGAAAGGAGCTTTGGTCCAATCGGTCTTCACCAAACCACCTCTTGTGGCCCACTCCTCAGCGTTCCAGAGGCTCGAGTAGATCTTCATTGGTTGGTTTTTGGGGTAAGCAACTCCGATTGACTCCATGTTTTTGAACTCTCTGATTGGAGTTCCATCTACGTACAACCTGCATCCATACGCATGAACCAAACACAAATTAATTTAGGTTTTATACATTTTTGGACCTTGTGTTTTGAAAAATGACTTTTTGGACCCTGTGTTTTGACAAATGACATTTTGGACCCTGTGTTTTGTAAAATGGTTCAAATAGAATCATAAACTCGATTTTATGGTCAAAGTTTTCTGAGCTAAAATTACAAATAGTTTACTAAACTAACAATTTAAAACAAAAAACACAATTATTTTGCCTAACTACTGTATTGTTATGTTCAATTTTGTCTTTATCAAAATTGGATTTAGGGGTCTATTTGAACAATTTTACAAAACACATGATTCAAAAAATAATTTGTCAAAACATATGGTCCAAAAAAGTGTAAACTCATTAATATATATCAACACGTATTATTAGTGGATACAAATAAACTTATCTTAATAACTACTCCAATTATAAAGGGATTTTAAAAAAAAAAAAAAAAAAACTTGTTAGTAGGGCATTGCATAGAGAGAAATGTTAAACACATTTTATGCTAAACTCTCTTTTGTTATCTCTTAAATCAATGAATGATACGTGGATTCCATTTGAAATATAGCAAAAATAAATGAGAGCCTAAAAGAGAGTACACTCCTCATTGGATATATATGTATTGTTAATACTTTAAGATAATATATTATAAGACATTTATTTAAGAACTAAAAGTAATAAAAATAATCCCATAGTTTGTTACTGGGTTCGAACCTGTGTCTGTATACATGAGATTTTTATTAAGGCATGAGCAGACGTTTTGTATAAAAATAAGTAAAAGTAATCACTAAAGAATAGTTACATGATAAATATAAACATATTGTATAAAAACAGAAAGAATAAAAATTGTGTACAAGTGATATTATTTATCCCAGTTATGGGACTTTTACTCGACTTATAAATGCATTCTCATTATAGGAGGAATATTCTTTATTGTGGACCATTTATAGCAAAGTTGTAAAAAAATAAATGTAAACTCAAAATTCTTGCTATTAGCTATTTTTTTTTAATAAATTACTAGAACTGACCATGGTATTTAGTATTACACTTAGGTGATGTTTGGTTTGAGGTAATGAAATAGAAATGAATCAATATTCCTTCTATTCTTTTGTTTGGTTGCATTTTGGAGTATTGGAATGTCATTCTAATGGAATTATTTTTCCACAATTTTTGTAGAATGACTATTCCATTTGAAAATTTGAGGAAAGTTGATCTTTCCAATAAAAGCTTTTTTTATTTATATTAATTTTTATTCTATTCCATTTTTATTCTTTTTCTCATTCCAATTCTTATTCCTTCATTTTCAGTCTCTTCAACCAAATGACACCTTAATATATGTACACACCAAAATTAACGCACACTATTAATTTTTATTATAAGTAGAATATAATTAATATTTTGTATATAAGTAAAATTAATTAAGCTATATATACTTACACAACATGTTGAGGGTTCCAGAGAATAGAGTAGGTGTGGAAATCAGCAGTTGGATCAAACCAAACGTAGAACTGTTGCTCCCTATTGCCTTTGCCTTGGCTGAAAATGTTAGTGTGCACAATATAAGGGTCACCACTCAGATTCCCCAAGAACTCAAAGTCTATCTCATCCCAACTAGACCCTTCCGATCGCAACTACAAAAATATATAGTAATATTAACATGTTAATATATATAATTATGGAACAAATTAAAGCTCATATAAAAACATGTAGTCTTTTGCATGTAAATTAATAAAAGCCATGTACGTATTAATTAATATATATATATATATATATATATATGAACTTACATAGTAAGCTGTAACTGTGCCAGCGGAGTTACCAGGGACAAGCTTGATTTGCATATCAATTTTTCCGAACAAATATTGGTCCTTGGACTGAAATCCAGAGCCTGAGGCTTTGTCCAACGAAAGAGTAAGAACTTGACCATTGTTGACTATTTTACCACGACCATCTCCCCAAGTTATGTCGAAATCTTGGTTGAAGTTACCAGCAACTGCAACCAACACCAAATAGTTTGTAATGAAAGCTACGAGTAGAAGAATAGCTAGGTTTTGAGAAGGGTTATAAGAAAAAGAAGAAGCCATTAAATTAAGGGTTAGAAAGTTCGAGTACAAAGAAACTTGTGATGAAAGATATGATCTTTTTATCAGTGTACTTTGGTTTGTTTGACAAGGACAAATGGGTGAGTCTCAATTGAGATTTATATATAGGGAAGAAAGAGGTCTTGGAAGGTTATCTTGGCAACTTAAAGTTATGGAGTTGGTGGATTTAGCGTGTGGGGAAAAGTAACAAAGATATAGATGTAACCAGCTGGATACCAAAAAATAATTAACTATTAGCAACTAATAATTGCCTTGGAAAATTATTAGGGCTTCTTGCCAAAATGACCTACTTTTTAAAGTCATTTTGCACTCAAGCCTAGCTTTAATAATTCTTTGCAAAATAGTCTCTCATAATTTAGACAGCTAATCGAAAATTTAGACAAGTACGTGGTCGAAAAATTTAAACAGATGGTCGAAAAATTTAGACAACTGGTCGACTTTTAGACAGACAATTTTGCAAAAAATTATCAAAAGTAAACTAAGGTGCAAAATCACTTAAAAAAAAATAGGCTATTTTCACCAATTTCTCAAATTATTAATAATGTTGATGTAATGTTTTTTTCTACGTAATATCTTAATTATTATATGTCAATTTCATGGCCAAGTTTGTTAGTAGATAGTGATCATGATTCTGATCTAAGAGCCTATATTAAGAAAGCTAGGTCAACTTTTTTTGTTTTTGTTTTCCTTTTTCCTATTGGCCATATTGGTGATAATAAATTAAAGTATGGTTCTTTGATCATGTCATTAAGTTAGGGATCTAGCTAGCTCTTTCTACATTAAACACAACATGAGTCAAAGCTTCGTTTGCCAAATATATAAATATCTAGTATTGGGACCCCCGAACACAGCTGTTTTATATATACCACATACAACTTGGCAATAACTATAAGCACTATTTTTCTCCTCTAATTTGAATGTTTTTCACAAGTTAAGTAGTGGTTCGAGTTTTCATTTGGTTGCTCCAACGAATATCGCAATAGGGTATTCAAATTTCAACGAAAAATTAATAAGGTTAGTCTAGCTTTGAAAAAAAAAACGAGGAATGTTCTTCCACAATTGGTTCAGCCAATTTCTTGTAGAGATCGATCGATATATAAATTTAATATATAATTAAAGTCCATAATATTATCAATTTCTCTGTGTTCATTCTGATTATGGAGTATATAATTCCGCGTACAATTTATATTGAAGTTTAATATATTATTACTAAACTCATAATGCTATGTCATGATTATTTAGCTTTATAAAAAAAAAAACACGAAAATAAAAAGGATTAGCTAACATATATCATCATTCAATCAAAAAGTAATACTTAATATTGTAAATTGTTGATAGTAATTAATATTCTTTTTAATTACAATATTATTATTGAAAATATATTTAACCACAACGAAATTACAATTTTGTGATCATGATAAAAATTTGAGTGATTTTTTTTAGTCAAATATATGTCATATGTAGCATATTGCTGATGTTTTTTTTTATTCTCACAATTTCTGTGGTGACTAATAAAGACTTGCTAGCTGTATGGCAAAAATATTTTGAAAGTATCTAATAATGCGCAATCTAATTAACGTGTCTTTTTATTAAAGTACATAGTTTTGAGACGTCACGAAAATTCTATATATGTTTCTCTTTTTATTTATCAATATTTGTAATTGATTTTAGAATAATCTAAACTTTCAAATAACATTAATATCTAAACAGATAAAATATCATATACAAAGTGTGTGGGTATATTCAATCATTTATAAGAACATGAGTACTACTTCACTTATTACCAATTGATTTTTAGATGCTCATACTTCTTATTATGCACCACTATCTACTTCTAGATCATTTTCCACATTCTAACATTGTATCATAAGTCAAAGAAAACTCTAACGAGTAAACACGATCCAAATCCAAAATCGGTCCAAAGAGATTGGTGAGCAACAATAGTCATCAGAACCCTATATTTCTTACCATACATCACATTCTACTTCTACACCACTTTCCACGCTCACCAGAAAGATTGGTGAGCAACAATAGTCACCACCACCCCATGCCTCTTACCCTGCACCACATTCTACTTCTAAGACCAATTTTTACATTCTAACACAAACAAGCCCTTAGCTTTTTTATTTGTAGCTATAGCTTACTCATAATAACGATTACTAAACAACAATACAAATTGGTCAATGTTTTGTTTTATATATATGTAATACACACGTAAATTATTTTATGAGTTATGAAATTAATGCGTCGATTAATTTTTTTTTTTATCGATTGGTACGATTGACAAAATATATACTTTGCACAAAAGTCTCAATTCTAGTTATATTAATGTGTGTGAAACAAAATTTATTATGTCTTATTGATACATGCTAATAACATTTTTGTAGCACAATTAAAAAGGTGAGTTTTAAGTATAATAATGCCTCTCTGTGTGGTAATTTGATCTAATACTTTGGTGATTCGTCCTTATTTTTATAGTTAATCCTTTGTAATTGGATAAGATTAAAAAAATATAAGATAAAAAAGTACTGAAAAATAAATGAGTTAATTATTTGCTAATAATAAATTATAAATAAAATAAGTTTGGATGCAAAATAGTAATTTTTTTTATATAATTAATAAAAATACGGAATACATAGGCTAAAATTATCTTAAATTTTTCAATAGACTTAAGCCTTCAATCAATGTTTTTTAAATTCTCTCTAATTTGATAACAAATTACATTATAATAATTATCATTATAATTCTATCCAATATTCCAATCACACACACGTTTATAAAATATAATTATGTATATAAATATATACTACTTTTGTTTAATTTAATAAAATTAGTTATATAAATGATAAAACAGGAACACGAAGGGAAAAAAATGAAGACGGAGATAGTAATTCAAAATTAAACCGGATTTGACCCTATTGCCATCGATCTCTACTTATCGATATGATCAATTTAATCGATATTAATTATTTAAATGGAAATAAAAATAAAATTTAATAACTACAACAAAACAAAATAAGCAATACTAGAATCTGCCGTAATAGTTGGTCAGTAATTATGGTTATTACTGGTGGACTGACACTCCGTCGGTAATATATTAATACCGGCGAATTACTAAGGGCGGACTTAGCCAGTGTACAAAATAGTCAACATCGCATTAATTTGACTCATTTAATATTGGCGGATCCCGCCTCTATTAATCTGCCGGTAATTAATTAATAATTTTTAAAAAAATATATATTAAAATATAATAATTCATTTGAATTTATTTAATAATGAATAAATAAATTATAATAATTATTTAAATATAATTAAAATTAATTATTAATAACACAATTAATATTCATCAAACAAAATTACATATAAATTAATCATAAAATAAATATAATAAAATATCAATTGTCTTAATTTAATTAAAAAATGTAAACTAATTATTATTGTTTGGATCAGGCCAACCAAGAGAGAAATATTCGTTAACATTTATATCAATATATTCACCAATGTTAGGACGCACCAATGGTGGTGAAACAAACTGTAGTGCTGGTAGTGAAGTGTAATAAGCTTGTGAAGACTATTGCGAAGATGATCCAAACGAGTCCCCAAACTCATGATGCCTAAGATGTGACATCGGAGATCCTGCAGGGACGTTATTATTTAATAAACAAAATAATTTTTTTTGTTAAACTAATTTATTATTTATTTAATTAAGTATTATTAATTTTTTAAAGTTTCATTAAATATAATTATCATTTTCTATATTCAACTAATTTATAACAATTTAATATTAGATAATGTTATTTAATAAACAAATTAATAATTTTTCTTAAACTAATTTATTATTATTAATTTTTTAAACATTTATTAAATAAAGTTATAAAATAATTTATAACTATTTAATATTGGAAAATTTTATTTAATAAAAAAATTAATAATTTTTCTTAAAATAATTTATTATTTATTTTATTAAATTATTAAAAAATAAATTATTATTTAATTATTTATTCATAATTTTTTAATTTGTAATAATAATAATAATTTTTCAAATTAATTATTATGTAACTTTTAGACTTTTTTTTTATTAATTACATAAATTTTATTAATCTTTTTCATTCATTATTTTATTAATTATATTTTAAACTTATTAATTTGATAATTACTGATAAATTTTAAAATTAAATTAGTAATTACTTAACTTAAATAATTATAAAATTATATTATAAGTTAGTCAAATTATTATAACAACTTACACTAAAAAAATTTAATTATTTATTTAATGGCAGAGAAAATAAATCAAAATTTATCATTTACATGCCGATATCCCTATCATTGATGGCTGTGGTCAACGACCATCAATCATAAAGATATTGGGACAACAAAATAAATTAATTTCTAATTAACTACTAATATATTTGTTTAATAATTTTCAATTAATTATAAAAATACTAATTAAATCTAATTATATAATATTCATTACAATTTAAACTTCTCTTTATGTTGACATAATATATAAAAAAAAAACAATTAACACTATTTTACTTAATTAAATTTCACTAAAAATTTGGCAGCATAACAGTTTAATACAACCATTTCAAAAAATTTTAAATCCTGCAATCTGAAAATCCCAAAACATTTATAATAACACATGTTGACCCAGATTTTGGTCAACTGACACGGAGTCAGAATATGCTTGATATGAATGAATGTGTTAACAATAACCGAATGACAAAAACTAATAAGAACACGATATTTTATAGTGGTTCGACCCCAGGATCTGGTAATGACATACGTCCACTTAGATTGTTATTGATATAAGAATCAAATGAGTGATCAAAGAACTAGGGTTCAATGAGTTTCACCAACCTCTAGAGAACAATACAATATTTTAGATAGAATTATCCTAGTATCAAGTAATTCCAAAGCCAAAAGTCCCTTCCTTGAGCTATCTTTTTCTATTTATAGGCTCAAGGGGGATTACACAAGATTGTTACAGATATTCTCTCCTGAATAATCGGATACTCAGGAGATTGTGCGAGTTAAATTCGGGATTTACAAAGATCTTTATAGTAATATTACATTTCATGCGGAACTATCGACCAGACTAGTCGCAGGTATGATTGGGCTGCTTACTGCTTCTAATATGTCTTCTGGTCGATACACTAGCAGAGTGCCTCCAGGTGTCAGCCACGTTTCCAGGGATCACTTGCCACGTCATCAATGCCAATTTTTTGGATAACATTTGCCCCCCAAGTTTATTTATTACGAGCAATAAATAAACTTTTGAGCGAACGACTCTTCGGTAACCCCGCCTTACGTGTCAGAACCCTTCGTGCGTTCTTGGAAAAAGTAACCTACTTCTGTCTAATCATGACTTTTCGGTTTCCCAGTAATAATTCGACAGCTATTCCGCTTCCCCATACTTCGAAAAAGGGAAACTGATGATTACACCTTTTTTATGCCCCAGACAAACTTATATGACATCTCCAAACTTCCCTTTGTCTTTTTACGCGCGCCATTGCCTTCTCAAGAAACCCTAAAAACCAGAGCTTCAAACTTCTTCAGAGACCGTTCTTCTGCATTTTCAAGACTCAGTCCGAGAGTTCCTTGATTTCCGAAGACCCCTTTTTCAATCTCCACGACCATTTTCTTGGTAAGTTTTTGAATCCTTATGCTTCAAATTTTCATAATGCATGCTTCTGTAAGTTGCCTGTTTGAGTTCATCTGCTTCTGGTTTGAGATGCTTATGAGTAGAATGTCTTGTAGGCGAAAAAGGTTACGAGCTAGTTTGATAGTCGGGATCACACTTTTAGGACGTAAAATCGAAGTAAAAGTTCGATCTTTAGGCCAGTTGGAAAATAAATTTTTCCCACCCTTAGGGGAGTTGAAAAAGCTTTCTTGAAAAACTTTTTACTTTCACCCTTTGATCCGCTTTTCAAACTGTTCGTATGGAAAAATTTAGCTTTTTGTTAGAACGCTGTTGTATAAAAGCTTGACTTTTATACTCGACCAGTGCCATTCTAAAAAGCCTTTAGAAATTCTCTATCCTCACCTCCCCATTCTTCTGTTTGCAGACCTTGATGCCAGATTTGTGGGGAGGTGAACGACCCATCGACGACAACCTTCTCGCCCAGCTGCTCGAAGGTGAAGAACAACTGACTGACCGAATCTACGAGATCCCTTTTTCTCGATCCTCGTCCAGACCTCATCCTTCTCCTCCTCAAATGGCTCGTTCCAAATCCGTAGGCAAGAAAAGACCTGAATCCGACGATAGTCCAAACCATCCTGCCCAGCCTGATTCACAGGCTAGGGTTCCTTCGACCAGTGGCCGAAACAATCCTGCTCCTGATCCTAACATCCAAACTAGCGGTCGCCCTCGCCATCAGAATCTGCCTGATGTCGAGTGGTATATCTCCCCGACCAGCCTAGTGACTCCTAGGATGCTTGCTAACTACATTAAGAAGTATCCCCTCACAGGGGTTACTCTCAAAATTCCTGCTGCAGACCAAAGGGCTAACCTCCCCGGAGGTGTATATAGTGCATGGTCTCGGAATCACATAGAGGCGGGGGCTAGCCTCCCTCTACATCCCTTCTATCAGGGGGTGGCCAATTATTTCAATGTCGCCCCCTTCCAAATTACTCCAAATGGATATAGAATGCTGGCCGCACTCTATATCCTGTATAAACTTAAAGGTTGGCCAGAGCCTTCCCCCCATGAGGTCAATTATCTCTTTGACCTTAAGTCCAACCCGCAGTAGTATGGGACGGGTTTCTTCCATCTTTGTCACCAGGAGACAAACCGAACGTTCCTGAGTGCCACCACGCATATATCCAACGTGGGGCAGTACAGCAAGGAGTACTTCCTTACGCCGGACCTGACCAGCAACAACCTGGCCTTCGCTCGAGGCGGTAAGTGCCGTTTTACTGGTCGATACTTTTCAATCGTCGAAATTTCCTTCATCTTTCTTAAAGTATACTTTGTCTTTCAAGCCCATGGTTACGTCCGACCCCAACACCAGATATGGTGTTGAGGTCCAATGCATTGGCCAGGATGACAGACGCAGAAAAAAGCGTCAAGTCCCTGGTTACTGATCAAAACTTGAGGTTGTTTGGCCTCCTGGCTCCTCGCCATGAAACAAGAGGACCCGTGGCAGACGATGCCACTGCCGAGGGGTTCCCGAGCAGCAACCTCCTGCGTCTCCTCCACGAAGGAGGCCGACGGGGGTTACAATCAGGGAGCCCACGGGCAATCCTTCCGCAGAAAGGCCTTCTGCTCCCCAAGGCAAGGGGAAACAAAAGGCCAAAGAGCCGGTTGTGGACTTGGGGGGAATCCTCCGATGAAAATGGTACAGTAAATTTGCTTTTAAATAGCTTGCCAATTCCCTGTCACTTGTTTGACGGGGAAGGAAACTTTAAATATACTCCAATTCTAGGGCCAGAGTTATTCGTGCCAGATAGTGAGTGTGTGACTAATAGAGTCAATAGTATATCGACCAGTAGTTGTAGCTCGGGTATTAACTTTGTGACCTCATTTTCTGTTTGATGAAGAGTTTTCATCTGCCTTTATCTTTACCTTTTGCGTGTTTTTACTTGTGTACAGATATGGCCACTCCCAATGTCTTCGACCTATACCAGGCTGAGGAGGAGGAGGAGGTTCCTCAGCTCCGGCGTAAGTCATCAAGGAGACACAACGGCGAGACAAGCCAGGGACCTGCCAAAAAGAGTCGAACAGAAGATCCTTAAGGATGTGCCAACTGGGCAAACTTCTGGTCATCCTTCGGCTCCTACTGAGAAGGTGACTCCTCCTACCCCGACAAACCCCCCTGCTCCGACAAACCCTCCGGCTGCGCCCAGCAGGGAACAAAACAAGCGGGAAGAAACTCTTGGGGGCAAACTCTCGAGCCGCGCCTTACGTTCAGCCAAAGACCGCCTTGCGCTCATCGTGAAGAACGAACGTGTCAAGGATACAATGGCTGAGGCAGAGAGTATGGCGGTCGACCAAATTCTGAACAGGACCCTAAACGAAATAGCCAGCGTAAGTGCTTCTTTATCTCTTAGGCTTTAGTCTTTTATTCTTTACAACAGGTTCTAACTTTATTTTCTGTCCTCAGGCTTTGCTGTCTGCAACTGCTGCTCGTACCCGCACCCAAGCCACTATCGAACAGGCTCGGGCTAAGGCTATCGAGAGTCACCAGGTGAAAGTAGCCGAGGAACTTTCGGCTGTAGAGGCCAGGCATGCAAAGGAGTTGGAGGCGATGGCTCAGCAGAGGGATGTCGCAGTGACGAAGCTATCGAAGGCTGAAGCTTTGAAGGCAGCTATAAGGAAGCAGAGGGAGGAGTACCAGGAGGCCAGCTGAGTCCAATATCGCGAAGTCAAGAGGCTGGGCGAGGAGCTCAAGTCCAAGGACAAGGCCATCGCCACCCTTGAGAGCCAAGTGGAGCAGCTGAAGCTTGACAACTCCAAGAATCTGGAAAGGTACAAGAAGACGACGCTCCGGTGATTTTACAACTTCTGGAAACACAATTAGGGCGCCGACTTCAGCTATCTTTCAGAAGATGTTAGGAATGTTGAGCTGGCTCGCTGCACTGCTCAACTGGCTGAAGAGGAGGCCAGAGCAAGGATCCCTGCTTCCCCAAGCCCCACTGGTGCAGAAGAAGAAGGAGTCGTTGAGGACGCGACCAATCAAAATGCTGATAAAGACCCTCCTGCTCCCAATGCCTCTTGAGCTTTTTATTATTTTTTCTTTCTTTTGATTACACGACCCACGGGTCGTGATGTAAAGACAATACCTTTTTTTTTTTAATTCGCTGCACGGGCAGCAAACTTTTCTTTTTATTTGAACAGTTACATCCAAGCAGTGATGCTTGCGGTGTAAAAGATTGCATCATGATGCTATAATATTTTCATTTATTATAACATTTGTCCGTATGACCGAACTTAGCATAGTACTTTGGCTTGATTTAACAAAATATAAATTTTGAAAAATACTCTAAGTACCTTAGCATGCTTTCACTCATTTTGTTCATGTGTTTACATACCTCGTGGTACGCTTTGCTATCGATGTGCCTTATATGCCCCCCAAGTGATTGAGGAGCTTTAGGTCCTTGGTCACTTGCCTTGACCATGACCTGTTCGAACATTCCTGTTCGGGTGAAAAAGTAATACTTGTAATACAGCAAATCAACACACGTAATGAACAAATACTTGTAAATGTAAATTTACAAAGGTTGGCAAGAGTGACTGGCTGCGCACAGTCCCTTATAATCTCGTATTAAAAATGGACTAAACATGTCTTTACGAGTGATTCTGAAATAGAATCTTACATATACGAGCGATTAGCCATACAATCGTGGCTAACCCTCTTTGCAAAACTTGTAAAAAGAAAAATTTAATACAAGCCAATCCTTTAAAAAGGAATGTTCACTGATAGTACTTGCGCAGGTGTTCTCCATTCCAATAACGTGGAACGAGATCTCCGTTTAGGCGTGCAAGTTTGTAGGTGCCCGGTTGAAGGACTTCTTCAATCTGGTAAGGTCCTTCCCAATTAGGTCTGAGTACTCCAGCAGTGGGGTCGCGGGTATTTAAGAAAACTCATCGTAGCACCAAGTCACCGACGTTGAATTTTCTTTCTTTAACTTTGGAGTTAAAGTAACGGGCGACTTTTTGCTGGTAAGCAGCAACTCGGAGTTGGGATTTCTCCCGTATCTCGTCAATCGAGTCTAGGGACTCCATCATTAGTTGGTTGTTCTGGTCCTGGTCGTATGTTAGGCGTCGATGTGAGGGGGGATCTAATTCGACAGGCAACATTCCCTCATATCCATAGGCTAAGGAAAATGGGGTATGTCCTGTCGCTGTTCGGTGAGACGTTCTATACGACCAGAGGACTTCAAGCAGCTGTTCTGGCCATGTTCCTTTAGCTTCTTCAAGCCTCTTCTTCAGGGTGTCTTTAAGAGTTTTATTCACGGCTTCGACCTGCCCATTCGCTTGGGGGTGTGCAACTGAAGAAAAGCTTTTAATGACTCCATGCCTTTCGCAGAAATCGGTGAATAAGTCGCTGTCAAATTGGGTTCCGTTGTCTGAAACTATCTTTCTAGGCAAACCATATCGACAGACAACGTTCTTGATAGCAAAGTCAAGGACTTTCTTGGTCGTGATGGTAGCGAGCGGTTCAGCTTCGGCCCATTTGGTGAAGTAATCGACTGCTACGACTGTGTACTTTACTCTGCCTTTCCCTGTGGGTAGGGATCCAATCAAATCTATCCCCCATACTGCAAAAGGCCACGGGCTTTGCATTTGTTTTAATTCGTTTGGAGCTGCTCGTGGAACTTTGGAGAACCTTTGACATTTATCGCATCTTCGTACAAACTCCATCAAATCATCGTTCATAGTTGGCCAGAAGTAGCCTTGCCTTAGAATCTTCTTTGCCAAACTTTGCCCCCCAGCGTGATCCCCACAGAAGCCTTCATGCACCTCTTTCATGAGTTCCTTAGCTTTTTCTGGTGTAACGCATCTGAGTAGTGGCAAGGAATATCCTCTTCGGTACATAACACCATCGACCAGTATGTACCTAGCAGCTCGCCTTTGCAGAGTTCTGGCTTTGTTTCTATCTATTGGTAGCATACCGTTTGTCAGATACTCCAAATAAGGTGCCATCCATGTATCTTCCATTCGAATCTCCATACTGGATTCGACCGCTTGTATGCTTGGCTTACTCAGTCTTTCTAATGGCACAATGTTCAATGTGTCAGCATCCTTCGCGCTCGCGAGTTTGGCTAAGGCATCTGCGTTTGAATTATGATCCCGCGGAATTTGCTGAAGGGTGTACTCCGTGAACTGGGCTAGCAGGTCTTTTGTTTTATTTAGGTAGGCCACCATTTTTAAACCTCGCGCTTGATATTCTCCTAGAATTTGATTCACCACCAGCTGTGAATTACTGTAGATATCAAGTGTCTTTATGCTCATATCTTTCGCCATTCTCAACCCAGCGAGGAGTGCTTCGTATTCCGCTTCATTATTTGACGCGGTGAAGTCGAACTTGATGGTGCAGTGAAATCGATGCCCTTCCGGCGTTATCAATATCACTCCCGCTTCAGCGTGGGATTCGTTGGATGACCCATCCGTATATAACTTCCACGACGGAGCTTTTTCTTGAGGTTCAGGCGCTTTAGGTTGTTCGCAATGTTCGTTGTCTGGGAGTTCGGTGAATTCTGCAATAAGATCGGCCAAGACTTGTCCCTTTACTGCTGCTCGCGGTGAATAAGTTATGTCGAACTGCCCTAATTCGACTGCCCATTTTAATAATCGCCCAGCCGCCTCTGGTTTTTGGAGGACTTGCCGCAGGGGCTGGTCAGTTAAAACTGTGATAGGATGGGCTTGGAAGTAAAGGTATAGCTTCCTAGAGGCCAGGATTAAGCAATATGCTAACCTCTCGATTGGTGGATATCTCAATTCTGCCCTGATTAGTCTTTTGCTGACATAGTAGACTGCTTTTTGTACGCCTTCTTCCTCTCGCACTAGTACTGCGCTAGCAGCAACTTCAGTAATCGCCAGGTAAATAAACAAAGTTTCTCCTTCGATTGGCTTTGATAAGATGGGAGGTTGTGCCATATGGGCTTTCAAGGCTTGGAATGCTTGCTCGCAGTCTCCTGTCCATTCAAACTTCTTATTTCCCCTAAGTAGATTGAAAAAAGGGACGCACTTATCTGTTGATTTCGAAATAAATCTACTTAGGGCTGCGATTCTCCCGGTTAAGTTTTGTATATCTTTGATCCTTTCTGGCGACTTCATATCGATCAGGGCTTTTATCTTGTCGGGGTTGGCCTCGATTCCTCTTGAATTTACAATAAACCCCAAAAACTTCCCTGATCCAACTCCGAAGGAACATTTAAGGGGATTTAACTTCATTTGGTATTTGGCCAATACATCAAAGCACTCTTGTAAATCCCTCACATGTCCTCCTGCCTTTTTAGATTTTACCAGCATGTCATCCATGTATACCTCCATGTTTACTCCGATCAGCTCCTTAAACATGTGGTTGACTAGCCGTTGGTCAGTTACACCTGCGTTTTTCAGTCCGAAGGGCATTACTTTGTAACAGTATAAGCCCGTATCGGTCCAAAAGCTGGTGTGGTCCTCGTCAGGGGGGTGCATGCTAATCTGGTTGTAGCCTGAATATGCATCCATGAACGAGAGGAACTCGTGCCCTGCAGTTGCATCGACCAGCTGGTCAATCCTTGGGAGTGGGAAGCAGTCTTTTGGGCATGCTTTATTGAGGTCTGTAAAATCCACGCAGGTCCGCCACTTGTCATTAGGCTTGGGAACCAGCACTGGGTTGGAGACCCATGATGGATAAAAGGCCACCCTGATGAACCCATTCTCCTTTAGTCTTTCAACTTCTTCTTTTAAGGCTCTCGATCTATCTTTATCGAGCAGCCTTCTCTTTTGTTTCACGGGTGGAAAGGTCTTGTCTATATTCAGGACATGGCTGATAACTGCGGGATCTATCCCAGCCATGTATTTATGCGACCAGGCGAAAACCTCCTAGTTCTTTCGCAAAAATTCCACCAGTGCGTGCTTCGTGGTAGGCTCTAAGTTTTTCCCAACCTTTACGACTCTGTTCGGGTCTTCTTTGTCGAGTTGGACCTCCTCCAGGTCCTCAACGGGTCCAACGTTTTCTTCAGAATCCCCAAAGCGAGGATCTAAGTCTCTATCCTCACTTTGGGCAACGCCATATTTGGTGACTCCATCACCGGATTGGGCTTTTGTATCAACTGTCATCTGCAACCTATCTGAGGTAGTGCTCTTCGGCGTTCCATTCTTCGCCTTTGTGATTGAGGCGTTGTAGCACTCCCTGGCTTCCCTCTGGTTCCCCAACACGCGTCCTACCCCCGCGTCTATTGGGAACTTCATGGCCAAGTGCCACATAGAGATGACGGCCCGTAGATCAACCAGTATAGGCCTTCCAATGACGGTATTGTATGCCGAAGGACAATCGACCACTACAAAAGTGGTAAGTAATGTCCTTGTTGCAGGCGCTGTACCCGTCGTTACTGGTAGTTTGATCAATCCGGTGGGGGCGAGTCCTTCTCCAGAGAAGTCGTAGATTGTTTGGTTGCAGGGCTCCAAGTCCTTAACGGACAATTTCATGCGTTCCAGTGTTGATTTATACAGGACATTCACTGAACTTCCTGTATCGACCAGCACTCTCTTCACCATCATGTTGGCCATCTGGATGTCCACGACCAGCGGATCGGAATGTGGGAAACGGACATGTTGGGCATCGATGTTAGAGAAGGTTATTTCACCTTCCTCTGTCCGAGCCTTTTTTGGTGCACGGTCCTCCACAGTCATCATCTCGATGTCCTGGTCGTGGCGCAGAGTCCGAGCATATCGTTCCCTGGCTTTTCCGCTATTTCCCTCGAGGTGCGGGCCTCCACAGATGGTTAAGAGTGTGCCAGTCACGGGGGCAGGCTGTAAGGGTGGCGAGCGTTGGCGCGTGGGCGCCTGCTCGTTGCTACCCGGAGCTTCTCGTTGGGAATTTCCCGAGGCCCGTACGTATCTTCTCAAGTGTCCTTGTCTAATAAAGAACTCGATTTCGTCTTTAAACTGGTTGCATTCATTGGTGTCATGTCCGTAGTCGTTATGATAATGACAGAACTTGGTAGTGTCTCTCTTCGAAATATCCTTTCGAATGGGACCAGGTTTTTTATAAGGCACACTAGAACTTGTGGCCTGATAAACCTCTCCCCGAGACTCAACGAGGGCAGTGTAGTTAGTGAACCGAGGTTCATAACGATTACCCTTGGCTCGTTTATTGTCGGAGGTGGAAGGCTCGTTATACGGCCGTTTTCCACCATTCTTGCCATTGTCGTTGCCGTTCCCGTTGCCTTTGCAGTTGCCATTAGGTTTGGACCCATTGGCGGCTTTGGCAAGTTCGGAAGCCTTCTTATCCTTGCCTGAGGGCTTTCCATCGTCGGCAATGGCTTCTTCGAGCTTGATGTAGCGATCAGCCCGGTCCAAAAATTCCTGGGTAGTTCTTACTCCTTCCTTTCGGAGACTTTTCCAGAGGGGAGACGACGTTTAACCCCTGCGGTTATGGCCATCATTTTGCCTTCGTCCCCCACCGTTTTCGCTCCCGCCGCCGCTCGCATAAAGTGCTGGATGTAGTCCTTCACTGATTCTCCATCCTGCTGGCAAATTTCAACCAGCTGGTTTGCTTTGGTCGGATGCACACGACCTGCATAGAACTGTCCGTAAAACTCTCTTACGAACATTTCCCAGGAAACTATGCTTGCGGGAGGGAACTTAAAAAACCATTCCTGCGCGGCTTCAGAAAGTGTTGCAGGGAAGATCTTGCACCGAGCGTCTTCGGACACTTTCTGAATGTCCATTTGTATCTCAAATTTATTGACATAAGATACTAGGTCTCCGTACCCGTCAAAATTTGGAAGTGTAGGCATTTTGAACTTGTTTGGAGTTTCTGCATTAGCTATCCTCTGTACAAAAGGAGTGCCTTTCCTCCTATCATGGTCGATATACGACGTCCTTCCCCCGACCAGCTGCTGCACTGCTTGGTTGAGGGCATCTATTTGGGCTTGTACTGCGGCAGGAATCGCTGTGGCCTCTATTGCTGGGGGGACGTTCTCGCCATGCTGTTCGCAGCGATCGTTGAGTACGTCACGCAAGTCTTCGTCTCTTCTCCGCTGCTCGCTACCCCCGAGCCGGTTGAAGACATTATTTTGCTTGGGCTGCCCCCCACCGTCCCGTCTATTGGGCTGGTCATCTTGAGGTACCTGGCTCCTGCCTTTACCTTTTTCTTCATTCCTTCGGCCAGCGTTTCCCTTGCCTGAGTCGGCTTCATTATATCCATGGCCATCTCTGAACCTTGATTGGCTATGGTGGGATTGACTGCTCCCTCGATTTCCATCCCTGGCTGAAACGTCCTGAACGTTAGAGGGCGGCCTGCGCTGGTCGTGGCGTCCTCGTGCATTATCGTACCGTGGGGTACTTCGGACCGCAGAGCCTAACTCTGAGTCCCTCCTGTTACCAGGGGGATACTGCTTCTTTTCGGTAGGATTGGTTCATCGCCCCTAAGACGTCTAGGACTACGAGGCTGATGCTCGGCCCTATTCTGCCTCTATTGCGGGGGATTGCCGCGACCAACTTGGGATGGTGGCTACGCCTCAGGGTCAAGCGGGACATCGTCATGGGGCACCTGAGGCTGCTCGGGCCTTTGCAGACTCGACGGCTGGATCGGTGGGCTGGGATTAGGACCCCTCTGGGGTGGCCCATTGACAGGTTGGTCAGGCTGCAAGACAGGCGCGACCTGATTCCTAGCCAGTTGCAAGGCTGCCTCAAGGGCTGCCATGGCCTCGCTCTGGTGGCGGTCCATCTCCACCTGCCTTTCGCTTAACTCCGCGCGCTGCCGCTCTATCTCCTGCAGCTGCCGCGCCATAACTTCGGCAGCAGTCTCTTGACTGGCTCTCAGATTAGCCAGCTCTTCTTGCAGCGCTCCCAGAGTACTCTTCAGCGTTGCATCATCCATTTCTTCCTCCTCGAAATCAAAATGTGGCTCATCCTCAGCCACGCTTGCAGGAGGAGGAGGAGGTGGCAGATTTGACGGTGCCGCGGCGGCCGCCTGTCCAGTTTTCCTTGCGGTTTTCGCCATTGATTTTCTTAACAATGATGAATCAAGCTCTCAATGAAAGCACCAGAATGTTGACCCAGATTTTGGCCAACTGACACGGAGTCAGAATATGCTTGATATGAATGAATGTGTTAACAAGAACCGAATGGCAAAAACTAATAAGAACACGATATTTTATAGTGGTTCGGCCCCAGGATCTGGTAATGACCTACGTCTACTTAAATTGTTATTGATATAAGAATCAAAGGAGTGATCAAAGAACTAGGGTTCAATGAGTTTCACCAACCTCTAGAGAACAATACAATATTTTAGATAGAATTATCCTAGCATCACGTAATTCCAAAGCCAAAAGTCCATTTCTTGAGCTATCTTTTTCTATTTATAGGCTCAAGGGGGATTACACAAGATTGTTACAGATATTCTCTCCTGAATAATCGGATACTCAGGAGATTGTGCGAGTTAAATTCGGGATTTACAAAGATCTTTATAGTAATATTACATTTCATGCGGAACTATCGACCAGACTGGTCGTAGGTATGACTGGGCTGCTTACTGCTTCTAATATGTCTTCTGGTCGATACACTAGCAGAGTGCCTCCAGGTGTCAGCCACGTGTCCAGGGATCACTTGCCACGTCATCAATGCCAATTTTTTGGATAACAACACATAAATATTTATAACTAACCAATTTCTATTATTTTAATTTTTTTCTATTTTAAATTTTGAGAACTCAAATATATATAAAATTGCTAACACATAATCAAACTTTTCTAACACATACACAAAATAATATATACATAAATTACAAAAAAATCACAAAATGTTACACCCATATTTCGAGACCTGAGGTCGTGACCTCGAAAGCTGGATTCGTCAGGTGTGAGCTCGCGATGGCTAAAATACATGTTCGTGATCTAGACGCCAAACCTTCGAAGCAAGGTGGAAACCTCGAAGATATGTAACCTTGGAATGATATCTAAGCTCGAAAGACGTAGCCTCGGAGTATATCCGTTGTCGGGCATCTTCAGATCAAGTAGCCCGAGCTCAGCAAGGGTATAAGCTCAGAGTATAATGGCCTCGGTGGTAATCACCCGCTCCGAACTGGTCTTGGGCTAAAGTGACCAGCTCATAATTTACCTAAAGACCTGGTCCGGCAGGATAGGGATTACCGATCTCGAACAACGTAATGGTTCATCTGATGAGACGCGGTCTATGTGTTTAAAAGATATTTATTGTTGTAATTCCCCTACATTAAAGGGATATTAACTAGTCTGTTATATGCCCCTGGTCTTCAGGGGACGTTTCCTTGTGCGTGGGAGTTACAAACTTTAATGTAATTAAATTTATTAATTTACAGAATAACTTCTCGAAACGTGTGAGATTGGATTCTGAGATCTCCTCTACAAATAGAGATGTCATGTACCTTTGTAGAGGACCGAATTTTAGTAATCTGGAGAGAAATTCTGGAGAATTCATCCCTGAAGGATTTCTAGAAAATCCCAAAGTCCTAATAAAATTGACTCGTGGACTAGGCAGAGTTAACTGCTAAACCACGTAAAAAATTCTTATTGTTTTACTGTGTTATTCTTCTTGACCATAGTTATTACTGTTTACGTGCTCTACATTTTAAGTTGACGAAAAACGGTGTCAACAGTTTGGTACTTTCATTGAGAGCCTTAAGCGGTACAATCCCTGAACAACTATGGCTGCAAATGATCAAAATATGCCTGAAGAAAACTATCCACGACGCCCTGGGAAGCAGCCAATGGTAAATCCAGAAACTAAAGAGAGAAGCAAGTCCTCCGATTCTCGGGGACCTCCAGCACCTCCGGCCCCAAGGGATGATGAGGACATGTACGTTACGTCCCCATTGTGGAACTTGAAAACCGACAGTTGAGAAAACAGTTGGATGAGGCCAATAAGCGGAACGAGGAATTGGCTAGGTTGGCCGCAGAGGCCCAGGCAGCTCAGCCCTCACCTGCGCGTGAGAACCAAGCCCTGCCTCCACGGGACGTGGATGCTCCTCCCCGCAGTCCCCGTGGGAGACCTCGGAAAAACGCTGCCACAAGGAGACCGGAGCAACCTCCACCACCTGCGGAGCAACCTACTCCCTTGAGACCCCGGAGAAGTACTCGGGCTAGGGCTCTGGTTAACTCAACTGCGGGGGTACCAGCAGAAACTAGGAATAACCGAGCCCCTGTAGAGGCTCGGACTCAGATTCCTGGTAACGCGCAGAATGATACCGAGCCAACACAGGCGAATTCAGGACCGTCCAGGCCCCGAAATGGGTGGCAGCCACCGTCGCCCGTACGATTCCCTCCATCGCCTATAAGATACCCTTCACCGCCTCACAGGAACGCTCAACCAGCTCAAGATGATGAGGAAAGGTGTGCAGTAAAGAAACAAGGAAATAGAGAGGCCTTCAGGGAGCGGAGAGGCGCCCAGCCTACGAGAAGTGTCTCGGTCTCGCACTTCAGAGACGAGGCAGTATGAAAGAGATCCATCTCGGAATAATCATGCCACAAGCCTCGCCAGTGACGACTCGTGAGACACTAAATCAGTCAGCATGTATGATCAAGGTCGAAGAAATACTGGGCACCATAGGAACCGCTCCGACCTACGGGAACACCTGAATCAGAACCGGGGTAGTGATAATCCGTCGAAACCGGACCTAAGAGATCACCTAAATGGGGGCAAAGATCCCCTGCGAAGGCGTGAGCCTGGAATTGTGATCAATGATAGCCAATTTCAGGCAAGACCCCCTGCGGACCCGGTTCAAGAAAGAATTAATCAACTGGAAAGGGCCTTTAGGCTCTTGCAAAATGAACGAGGTCGGAGTCGGGATGAGGATTCTAATGAGGAGCTCAAACCATTCGCTCCCCATATTTCCAACACTCTGTTTCCTCAAGGGTTTCAGATTCCTTATGTCCCACCTTTTGAAGGGAAGTCTGACCCGTACAGCCATCTAAGTACATTTAACACCATAATGAGAGCAAGTAATGTGGGTTACGATGCAATCACTTCTTGGGATCAGTTATCAAAGGATTTCAAGAAACAGTTTAGAGCCATGGTCGGGGTAAGACCCGAGGCATCAACCCTGACCAACGTCCGGCAATAGCCAGGCGAAACGTTGAAAAGCTACCTTACGAGGTTTAATCTGGAGGTTGTCTGAGATCGAAATGTAGATGACTGCGGTCATCTAATGGTTTTCCAAGCTGGGGTAATGCCAGGATGTCCTTTCTAGGACGATATGCAGAGAAAACCTGTGAGGTCCTTAACCGAGTTTAATAGGCGAGCTCAGAGGTTTGCCAATGTAGAGGAGACGAGGTCAACACTGAATATGACTTCTTAGTCCGTAACTACAACGATAAACGTAAACTCTGCCTCGACCTCGGCGGACCCACCAGCTTCAAAGCCTCATGTGGAAAATCCTTCCAAAAGAAAGAAGAACGAAGGAAGTAACCCCGAGGCAGAAGGGGGAAAGGTATTTCTCCGTGTACAAAGTGTACACCGAGCTCAACGAGTCTCGGGAGAATATATACCTGGCTAATGAAAACCAGGTCCCTTTCAGGCGTCCAGACCCCATGAGAAATCAGAAGTCCAAGAGGGACTCCAGTAAGTACTGTCGATTTCACATAGACACTGGGCACACTACTGATGAATTCAGGCAGTTGAAGGACGAGATCGAATGACTGATCTCGAGAGGATATTTCAGACAGTATGTCAAAAACCAGAGTAACAATCAGGCTTCCACTAGCCAGAGGGCAGCTGCCCCACAACCTGCTCAAAACAATAATTCCCGAGCAAGAGAAGAAGATAGGTCACCTCCAATTGATGGAGAAGACGTGATAACCATCTCGGGCGGGCCTCATCTCGCAGGGACGGGCAGGAGTGCCCAAAAGCTATATGTGAACGAGCTAAAAACTAGAGATGGGTCCCCTATGAACCCGAACCTAGAGCACCAAAGTGCCAAAAGATTGAATCTCAGCCGATAACCTTTACCGAGGACGATGCGTCCCATGTTCAGTTTCCCCACAATGACCCACTGGTCATCACTCTCCAGCTCGCGAATAAGAGAGTTCACCGAGTTCTCATAGACAATGGGAGCTCAGTGAACATTCTCTATAAGGCCACCTTAGAAAAGATGGGACTCGTGCTTCGAGACCTAAAAGCTTGTGCAACGACCTTGTACGGTTTTTCAGGAGAGGGGATTGCCTGTATGGGGTCCAATGAACTCCCGGTAACCTTAGGAGACTACCCAGTCTCATCAACCAAGATGATGGAGTTTGTAGAAGTGGATCTGCCATCGGCCTATAACGTGCTGCTCGGGAGACCCGCCCTAGTAGGGTTGGGGGCATTCTCGTCTGTAAGGCATTTGGCCATCAAGTTCCCGACTTCTAGTGGCATCGGGACGCTGAAGGGAGACCAGTTAGCTGGAAGAGAATGTTATAGCATTTCCATAAGAGGAAAGAAGCAGGTGAGCACACAAGCACTCGTCGTTATTCAGACTAAGGACGGGATGGTCTTGGAGATAGATGAAGAGATCGATCCAAGAGTGGAGGAAAAAGTTGATCTCGAACCATTGGAAGAGCTCGAAGAGTCAGATCCCTCGAAAACGCTAAAGGTCGGGAAAAATCTCCATGAAGAAACTAAATAGCAAATAATTTTCTTTTTGAAGGAAAACCAGGATGTCTTTGCGTGGTCACATTCGGACATGGTAGGAATAAGTCCAAATATAGTGAGCCACACGCTGAATATCGATAAAAGCTTTCCACCGAAGCAACAAAAGCGAAGACAACTGGACGACGATAGGAAAACGGCCCTAAAAGAGGAAGTCGACAGGTTAAAGGCAAACAGATTCATTAGGGATGCTTTTTACCCCGATTGGGTAGCCAATTCGGTACTGGTCCCGAAGCCCAATGGGACATGGAGAACCTGCATTGACTACTCGGACATCAACAAGGCCTTTCCTAAAGACTGCTTTCCTTTACCACGAATTGATTAACTCGTGGATGCCACGGCAGGGCATGGACAAATGTCATTCATGGATGCCTATTCTGGATATAACCAGATTGCCATGCATGCCCCCGACCAGGAACATACGAACTTCATAATAGATAAAGGGTTATATTGTTATAACGCCATGCCATTCGGGCTCAAAAATGCTAGGGCCACATACCAGCGGCTCGTGAACATGATGTTCTCCGAGCAAATAGGGAACACATGGAATTTTATGTTGACGACATCTTAGTCAAGTCTCAACTTAACAATAACCATGTGTGATGATCTCGAAGAATGCTTTGCCATGCTCCAGAAATATAACATGAAGCTTAACCCTCAGAAATGCTCCTTTGGAGTATCTTCAGGAAAATTCCTGGGTTTCATTGTAAATGCTCGAGGAATAGAGGCTAATCCAGAAAAGATCCAGGCCCTGATCGATATGCCCTCACCTCGCAAACACAAAGATGTCCAGAGTTTGACCGGCAGAATGGCGGCACTAAGTAGGTTTATCTCGAAATCTACAGACCGTTGTCTTCTTTTTTTCAACCTGTTGAGCGGAGGCAAAAAATTTGAATGGACAGAGGAGTGCGAGTTGGCTTTTTAGGAACTCAAGAAACACCTTGCAGACTCCCCTATACTGTCAAAGCCTATTACGGGAGAAGTTCTGTACTTATATCTTGCCACTACCGAGCACGCCATAAGTGTGATGCTCGTACGAGAGGAAGAAAAGGTGCAGAGGCCCGTCTATTACGTCAGTAAAAGGTTGCTGGGGGCAGAATCGAGATATCCCTTAATGGAAAAGCTAGCTCTTAGCTTAATTCACTCATCTCGGAAACTTCGACCCTACTTTCAAGCGCACCCCATCCATGTACTAACTGATCAACCACTAAGACAAGTCTTGTCTAAGCCAAAAGCTTCAGGTCGACTCCTTAAATGGGCAGTTGAACTCGAGAAATTCGAGATCACCTATCATCCAAGGACAACCATTAGGGCGCAAGCCTTGGCAGACTTCATAGTGGAATGCACTGGTATGACCAACGATGAAGTTATAACCCCGGCCCACGAGCTGTGGAAACTTTATGTTGACGAGTCATCTAATGAAAATGGATCGGGGGCAGGAGTAATTTTGATCACTCCTACAGGAAGCAGATTTCATTCTGCCTTGAGATTGACTTCAACGCATCAAATAACAAGGCCGAGTACGAGGCTTTACTGGCAGGACTTCGCATAGCCAAGGAGCTCAATGTTAAAGCAATACATTACTACAGCGACTCTCAGCTAGTGGTTAACCAAATTTTGGGAGAATACCAGGCTCGTGGTACGAGAATGGCAGCTTACTTAGAAAAGGCAAAATCAGCATTGGAACACTTCGAGTTCTATGCGATAGAACAGGTCCCCCGAGAACAAAACTCGAATGCGGACGCCTTAGCCAGGCTCGCTACCTTTACCGGGAATGACGAGCTAAATGTCGTGCCAATTGAACATCTCTCAGCACCTAGTATTAACGAGCCAGAGTAGGAAGACGTGTGTATGATCGATTCCGAGCCTACCTGGATGACTCCGATAGTTGAATATCTCAGACCGGCGTCCTTCTGAAAGATCGGAACCAGGCTCGAAAGTTGATGTATCAAATCCCTCGTTATACCATTATGGATGGAAGGCTATATAGAAGAGGATATTCCATGACATTACTACGGTGTGTAACTCCACCCGAAGCCAAGAAAATCATTGAAGAAATTCACGAAGGGATACTATGGAGACCATACTGGGGGGCATAGCATGTCCAAGAAAATCATACGCCAAGGTTATTTCTGGCCTACCATCAAGTCAGATTCTTTTGATTACGTAAAAAAGTGTGATAAGTGCAAACGATCCGCCACAATTCCCCGAGCTCCACCGTCCGAGCTAACTATGATGACCTCCCCATGGCCATTTGCAGTATGGGGAATCGACCTCATAGGCTCTCTTCCGACGAGCAAGGGCGAAGTAAAATACGCAGTAGTCGCCGTAGATTACTTCACAAAATGGACAGAAGCTGAACCGTTAGCGACGATAACCTCCAAAAAAGTCCTTGACTTTGTGGTGAAGAACATCATATGTCGATATGTGATGCCGAGGAAGATTGTATCCGATAACGGAACCCAGTTTGACAGTGATCTGTTTACCAACTTATGCGAAAAAAAATGGAATAATAAAGATTTTCTCGTCAGTGACCCATCCCCAGGAAAACGCCCAGGTCGAAGCTGTGAACAAGACTCTAAAAAGCTCGCTGAAGAAAAAGTTGGAAGAAGCAAAAGGAAGATGGCCCGAAGAATTGCCCCAAGTCCTATGGGGATATAGGACTACGGCCCGTACATCGACAGGACATACACCGTTCTCTCTGGTGTACGGTTGCGAGCCTATGTTTCTAGTTAAGGTCGAAATTCCCACAATTCGAGCCCTCGCTTACGATCAAGTCTCGAACCACTCTCAGCTCGAAGAAACTCTTGACCTGATCGAAGAAAGAAGGAATGAAGCTCAATTAAAAAATGTTGCATACCAACAGCGAGCTACTCGGTACTTCAACAGATGAGTTCGGGATCGAAAATTCGGTGTGGGAGATTTAGTGCTAAGGCGTGTATTCTTGACAACGCGAGATCCAGCAGCTGGCGTGCTCGGGCCAAATTGGGAAGGACCCTACCAGATAGAGTCAGTCATCTGACCCGGTGTTTACAAGTTGGCGAGATTGGATGGAAATCTAGTACCGCGAGCATGGAATGGCGAACACCTACGACCGTACTATCAATAGTATAGGAAAGATGTTTCCTGTAACCATGCTTGTTTATCTGTATTGTTTTTCTATTGTTGGATTCTGTCAAATAAAGGTTGATTTCGTTTAATATGCTATATTTTTTGCAATCTCTCTTAATTTAATAACCTATGGTCACACTCATAGGATATTAAGGGGGCATTAGTGGTATATATACCATCAGCTTGAAAATAAAATAACATATACAAAATACATACAAGTGTTTGGATATAACCAAATGCGCGAGCTAAGATAGTTTGGATGTAACCAAGCTATCAAACAAAAACCTACAAGTGTTTGGACGTAACCAAATACGCGAGCTAAGACAGTTTGGATATAACCAAGCTAGCAAAAAGATAAAATGTTTGGATGTAACCAAATATGCAAAATGTAAGTGTATGGATTACAAACCTAACACGACCTTAATAGGTTTGGAACAAACCAGCTAAAACTAATCGGAAGTAAGTTGGAACATAACTCACTTCGTGTTAAGCCGAGATCGAGGTTGGAATATCTTGCAAAACAATAGTTTCGACCTCATAACTTCGGAGAACTAACTGAGGATGAGAAAAAGTAACTAAAAAGTAAGATATAACTAAACTGTTTGCATTACACACCATACAAGTACTTTCGGGTGCATGGTTAAAGTAATATCCGACCTTGATAAATAACGAGATCGGAAGCGGATAATTCGAGCAAACTGTGCATGAATGTATTGAACCTCGAGCTTAAATCCAAACTATGTTTGTGTGATTAAACAAGCATATATGGCTCTTTAATATAAAATGTGCAAAAATATTTCAAACCGAGAAATGTAAAGCATATATATTAAAAGGAAGTAAAAAAAAAAAAATAATTGTACTAGCCCTGTGGGCATTAATTAAAACTTTTCTAACACATACACAAAATAATATATACATAAATTACATAAAAACATACTGTTCCACTGATTTCACAGCGTAGCGGCGGCAGTGGTAGTGGAGTAGCGGACCTTGGACACAAAAATAGAATATGTTAGAAATTTAAACAAAAATTAAAAAAATTAAACAATAAAATTTAAATTTTAAAACACATACCGTGGGGAGTGTAGGGTGTCGTGGGTGTGGAGGGCTCAGGTGAAGGGGTTTCATGGATGTGGAGGGGATTGGGTTCAAGAGGGTGGACGGATGATTGTGGCTGGGGTGGAGAACAGGGGCTTGGGGGCGGAGAAGACAGAGAGAAATAGGAAAATGGAAAACTAATGAAAGGGGTGTTGGGGTCTTTTATATAAAAGATTATTAGAGGCGGGGGTCTGTAACTAATAATGGGTTCCTGCTGGTATTAAAAAAACTGTCAGAATTATCCCCCACAATTATTAAAAAACGGTTAGAATTACACATTATTAGCGGCAGGAAGTCCACCGCTAATAATGTGTTGGACCCGCTGCTATAATGTATTAGAGGCGGACAGTCTGCCGTTAATAATTTGTGAGTCCATCGCTAATACCAATTCAAATGGAATACCAGGAAAATTCTTGCACTTTTCCTCTTCTTTATTTTTACCCTCCGCTGCTAATAGTTTTTTATCTGTCGCTAATGCTTTTTTAAAATAAAAATGAATAAAAAAAACTTTATTAGCAGCAGACCAAGTAGTCCGCTGCTAATAGCCATCTTATTAAAAGCGGATTCAGGTCCATTTCTAATGCATCCGCCCCTAGCATTGGCATTTCTTGTAGTGAGCTATCTCTAAACAAATCTATATAAAAGCGCAGCATGAAAAAAAAAAAAAACTCAAAAATGTATAATTATGTAGCTATGTAGCTTGGCTTGGCCGGCTTATATATAGACGTATATAGATATTCATAAAATGACATCAAAAGGCACTTTGCTTTAATTTATATATATTATAAACACTCGATGTTTGAGCTAGGTATAAATATAAATATATAATACTTATAGCATATATACCTCAAAAGTACAACTATATATAGATTCCATGCAGTTTGTTACTATCCACAATCCATTGTCGGGCTATATAAAACTTAATTAAATTTGGTAAAAATATAAATATAAATATAAAAAGAAGAAAAAAACTATAGCATTGTTTTAGTGGGGCGGTAATTAGCAACGAATATAAGGATTATTGCTTACACAAACCCACTTCATCATCCCACTAACAAAAAGTTGAGATAAATAATAACGTAATAAAGTATATGCATATATATATATATATATATACACTTATGATACTGAGCTAAGTGACACGCTCCGAAC
This sequence comes from Humulus lupulus, assembly GCF_963169125.1. Lineage (NCBI taxonomy): Eukaryota > Viridiplantae > Streptophyta > Magnoliopsida > Rosales > Cannabaceae > Humulus > Humulus lupulus. The sequence continues at coordinate 211,226,854 of NC_084798.1, forward strand.
CCACCGAGGTTAGGGAGTGCGGCACTTCACCAGTCCGTCGGCAAAGTCAGCCTAAAAGAGTAGGTATGGAAAACCACTCCGAAAGAGTGTAAGCAACTTAATGAAAGGAACAAGGCAACAAGGTACAAAGAATTCGTACTTTGTATTGATAAGAATGTGTTTACAAGTATAGAGAAAATGTAATGGCAACCCCTAAACAAGTGTGGGCATTGCCATATATATAGGCAACTAGAGAACACCCTAGGCCGACAAGTGGCAAGCTCCCCACCATCCATTTCCCTTAAAATATCTATCTAAAGCATGTGGACAAGCCCATTACTAAATGGCCGGCCCATTTAAGGGAGTAAACCCACCATGCTAAGTTACTTAAGAAGGAGGAGTACATCCATGCTAAGTAATCCCCAAACCGCCCAAGCCCCATGGGCCCTTCGTGGGCCGCGTCACTGGTCGTGACATTACTCGGCCCACTCGTCCGTACGAGTCCGTGCGCAGGATGCGCGCCCACTGGTCGAGGGTCACTGGTCGGGACTTGACATTAGCCTTGGTACGTACGTAGACCACATGAATATAATCATAATAAAGTTTTATTTCATATTAATTAACATACTATTTTAATAGCTGTTTTAGTTTAGACATATATATATATATATATATATACCAAATGTAACTCTAGTGGAATTGCATGTACATATATATTTATAATACCAATGAATAGTCTAATGTTTATTAAGTTTAAAAAAATATCTCTGTCTTGCATGCACTTGAAGGAAAGTAAATTAATGTGTGAAACAATCTTTTGGAAAAAAAAAAAAAACAAATAGACTAGATGTACTTATATTCTAAATTAAGCAAGCAAAGATTTTATTTGTTTTGGAAATGCAAAAAAGTTGAGGGTCAAGTTTCTTAATTAAAATATGTACCATATTTGATTAATTAAGCACTGTTACGAGGTATTATTATACCACGTGCTCTTTATAACATTTCCCTGATTATTAATAATTGGGTGTTTTGCAAATTAATTTTTTTTATATAATTAATTTGTATTATAGTTTTTTTTATATATGTTTTCTCAGAGTACATATGCTCGATACTTAATTCAAAATTTTTGACACATTGTATAGAATCAAATTCATAAAATATATATATATATATCAAAAGAAACTTATTTTACAAAATGACATTAGAAAATAATATATTTTTACCGATCACTTTTATTATAATTATCAACAATCAGGTTCTCTTCGTTGGTTATTATTATTTTGTCTATATAATTCGAGAGAGATTAAAACAAAAACAAAAAAAAAAAGAAGAATATCATATAAAAATTTAAAAGGAGAGTATTTTCAACAACCAAAAAGATAATGGATTATTCATCTTTAAGTTTTCAAAATTTATTATTTCCATATTTTACAATCACTCACTCAATGGTGACAGAGCATTCTGAAGGAAGGTCCTGAGGAAACCGTTTAGTGTCTGCACAATAATTATAAACCATGTACTTATTCTGGACCCATTTGAGTCTCTTTCGGCTACTGAAATCAAGTTCTTGAGACAGCCATTCATGTTGATTCTCAGAGCTAGAATTACTGCACGAAGAAACTCCATTGGACCAAACACAGGCATCGGCTTTAAACTCCCTCAACGTGGCAACAAATGGGGCCTCGGTCCAATTGGTCTTCACAAGCCCACCCCTCGTGGCCCAATCTTCGGCGTTCCAAAGGCTCGAGTACATTCTCATTGCTTGGCTCTTTGGGTACGCCACGCCTAAACCTGCTTCCATGTTTTTGAACTCCCTTATAGGTTTCCCATCAATGGAAAATCTACAAAAACACAAACCAATTATTGCTAAAAATTAGAGTGGAATGGATTTTGGTGGTGGTGAGTTAATATTTATAGTATTATTAGTACTTACACAACATGAGCTTGGTTCCAAAGAATGGAATATGTGTGGAATTTAGCAGTGGGGTCAAACCATAGATAGAATTGCATCTCTCTATCACCTTTTCCTTGACTGTACACATTAGTATGTACAATATATGGCTCACCACTTAGGTTCCCCAAGAACTCAAAGTCCAACTCATCCCATGTTGACCCTTCTGACCGTAACTATATATATATAATATATATCATGGGTTAAATTTGAATGTATATAGCAAATAAAATTCATGAGTTAGATTGTACTGCATGAGATTATTACGTACGTAATAAGCAGTGACGATGCCTGCAGAGTTGCCAGGGACAAGCTTGAGTTTCATATCGAACTTCCCATAAAGGAACTCATTCTTGGATTGAAGGCCTGAGCCAGAAACTTGGTCAAGTGATAGAGTCACAACTTTGCCTCGGTTTAGTATCTTTGCACGCCCATCTCCCCAAGTAATGTCTACATCTTCGGAAAAGTTGTTACTAGCAGCTGCATTAGTTCTACTACTCAATAATAATAAGGAGCTAACAAGAAAAATAATAATCAAAACAAAGATGTTTGAACAGTGGTAGTAATTTGAGAATTTTGAGTATTGAGAAGAAGAAGAAGAAGTTGACAAGGCAGCCATTGACCAATATTTGATATGCAATATGGTTGTTTTTGGGTTGTGGCAGTACTTATAGTGAAAGTGATAAGTAGTGCTAGAGTTTTGGGGAATCTTCTGAGGGTGGGCGCATGGTTGGTGGTGGGGAGCACAGCTGTGGAGCACTAGCAGAAAGTGAATTAAAATTGGGGTTTTGTTCATATATATTTATACTTAATCATTTCACGCCCATAACCTGTATAAGAGATATTCAAATCCGGTTAAAAGTCCGTTATAAACTAAAAATAATTGATGGATGTAGATTATATATTATATGGTTAATATAATATTACGTTTAAGTTTAATTAAATTTTATTTAAGTTATTAAATATATGGTTTTATTATTTTTAAATAATTATTATTGTAATTAAAATATTTTATTTTAATTTATTTAATTATTTATTTATTTAAGTTTATGTCATGTTTACAATCTATCATTAAATATAAAAATATTATATTAAATATAAAAATATTTTGTAAAAAGATAATAAAAAAAAACTGTTAAAACTAAAAAATTTTGTTATTTACACACTTTTTTATATAAAAAAATATATGTTATTTGTAATTTTCTGAATTATATAATAAAAGAATCATATAATAATGTTGTGATGAATTAATTAGCTATTTTTGGCGCAATTATTATAATTTTATTAGCCAATCAAAATTTACATATTTTAATCGAATAATTTGGTCAAAAAACATCACAATTTTTTTTTTCGAATTAAGTTACATTCAAGCATGTAAAAAACACTTGCAAATTGTATTTAAAAAATAGAAGCTTCTAGTAATAATGATTTTTGTTCAAAATTATAACTTGGCTGACTCTAGTACCAATCTTGAATTTGATTTAATAATACGAGCTCAATTAAAATCTAAATCATGAATTTTTGTAAAAAATAAGCTCATACCACTACAAAAATGTTGGTTTCTACCGACGACAATTGTCGTTGGTAGAACCTGAAATGTACCGGTAGAAGTTTTACTGATAACACGTTGTTAGTACAATATTGTCAATAGAGTTTTGTCGGTAAAAATCTTGTTTCTACCGATGACATTTTATGTGCTAGCATTTTAATTATTTCGCAGATTTCTACCTACAATACCAACAACATGTTGTCGGTAGAATTACTTAAGTCTAAAAAAAATGTGAATAATTGATGCTTTTCTGAAAAATTATTGTTGACAGTAGAAGTTTCATTTTTTTTTAGTGGGTCAAAAACAAGTTATTTTTAACAAAAAATATAGAATCCTATTTATTATTGATAAATAATAAGTAAATTAGGTAGCGTTGACCATTCAATTAAGTTTGAACCTCCAAAAACAAACACATGAAACAAAAAATTTACTAGAAGTATTTATGGAAACAATTCTATATTAATTCTCGAAATTCACATCAGACCACACTACATTCTAAGGTTTCTTCAAACTCCGTTATACAAAGTAAATTGGGCTTTTGGGCCTTGAGCTCAAAGAAGAGAACTATATGCCTTGGTCCAATGACTTGGCTTATATAATTAGAGAGTCTCTATGAGTTTTCAACAACATATTAGTACATTATGTTCATCTTATTAATAGATTAATGATAAATATACTTTTAATTTACACCCTAGGTATGTAATCTCAATCATGAATATATTATAGTTTAATTTTTAAATAAATTGAATTTCAAAATGAATTTTATATAATTTCATAATTTTTAAATAATTAAGTGACATGGCATATGATTTGGGAAATTTTTAATGCTGTGTAGGGTAGTCATAGCAAATTTTAAATGATGCAACCCAATCAAACCTCGACATGCGGCAGTCTATGTAGCATATAAGAGTGAGGTACCTACAGTTGTCAAAAAATAGTGACGAAATGTATTTATGCTGTAAAAAAAATACTTAAGTATTAAACTGTTAATTTTAAAAAACTTAAGTATGTTCACTGTCAATTACTCTATATTAAATATAGAAAAAATATATAAAACAAGATGCGACTTTTCACTATACGAGTAGGGCACAACTCTGGATTAGGTACATAAATCAATTATAACTCCAATTTTTTTTTATAATGGTATTCATTATAGTCATAGTAAGCCTCCTACAAATTTTTGGAAAATTATAGATAATTTAAAGTATCAAAATCAGAGTTCAAATGGTTTGTTGCACGTGTGTCTATTTTTTTATACGCTTGTAAAATTGACTTTTTGAAACCTAATTTCGGCACTGTAAATTAACCAAAATTTTATGAAAATTTACAATAAGACGTCTATGACTACAATGAATACTGTCATAAAAAACTAAGGTCATAATTGATTTACGTGCCTAAAATAGTATTATATCCTACCAATAAGGTAAAAAAGTGTATCTTACTCTACACTCTTCCATTAAAAATATATATATATATATTTATCTCTTTTATATAAAAAGTGTGTAAATAACGAAATTATTGGTTTTAACGGTTTATTTTGTTAACTTTAATGGAATATTCTAAATATTTAACGAAATATACATTTAAAACTAACTTAAAAATATATATTTATCAATTATATATTAATATAAATTCAAATATTATAAAATATCACTATTATAATAACATTTAATATAAGACTACATCTATAATAATTATATTAATATAAATTCAAATCTTATAAAATATCATTATTATAATAATATATAATACAACACTAGATATTTAATAACCATATTAATATAAATTTAAATGTTATAAAATATTGTTATGATAATAATATATTATTGACGCCGTTTTTCGTTAACTTAAATCGTAGAGCAATTAAACAACGTAACTATAGAGTGAATGAATAAAAAAGAAAAGCAAGAGGGTTTTTACGTGGTTCAGCAGTTAAATCTACCTTGTTCACGAGTCTATGTTATTAAGGCTTAAAGATTTCTGGAAATTCTTTAGAGATGAATTACCCAGAAATTATTCTCCAGCCAAACGAAATCCATCCCTTACAAGTGGTCATTCCTCCTCTATTTATAGGGGAGGTTACAGAGTTCATACTCATTAATCCATTTAAGTCATCTTCAACTGTGTAGTCCCATACCTACACAGTCTTATAATAATCACACTTGACCTTCCCCAGGCGGTGTGGGATTGCACAGCTTACCTGGTCTTTCCCCTTACGGATCACAGGATTCTAACTGTCACAATCACCCCCTTACGGGCCCGACGTCCCTGTCGGCCACACTTCCAGCTGGGTCAAGGCTCTGATACCATTTGTAACACTCCACGTCACTATGGCTGCTTCCTGAAATGACGACTGGCCCTACAAACCAACATGAGTCTTTCCAACGTGCTTTGTCCTCACTCGCACGCTTCCTAGGAAAACTTCCCAGTAAGTCACCCTTCTTGAGATTACTCTAGGTCAAGCACGCTTAACTTTGGAGTTCTCAAGTGATGGGCTACCGAAAAGAAGATGCATCTTGTTGATATAGGTAGTACCCATCAATCCATTTAAGCCATCTTCAACTGTGTAGTCCCATACCTACACAGTCTTAGAATCATCACATTTGACCTTCCCCCAGGTGTGGGATTGCACAGCTTTACCCGATCTTTCCCTTTACGGATCACGAGATTCTGACTGTCACAATCACCCCCTTTACGGGACCAACGTCCTCGTCGGCCACACTTCCGGTTGAGTCAAGGCTCTGATACCAAGTTGTAACGCTCTACTACCTTAGAGCCGTTACTAAGTGAGTTTAAAACGTGCATTTAACTTGCTAATCGAGGTTTAAGGATAAATGTGTAACCAAAATATAAACAGAGACATAAACTTTGAAAATAATTCCATTTACTGAAAATCGTAAAATGTTTATGATTTGGGATCCCAAAGTACAGTCTAGAAATATTTACAACTCAAAATGTAATCACAGTTGACTAAATGACAAAATCCAGTTTATACATTCATCTCCCAAAAATGCCCCTGACCGTGGCAGTCAGGCTGACCAAACATGTACACGCCGCCTCACGCTCGCCATACTCATGATTGGTTGATTTTCTCCTTGCCCTTACCTGCACCACAGAGCACCCGTGAGCTGAAGCCCAGCAAGAAAACTCACAAACAGACAACATATGCATATAAAAAACTTATCAGTTAAACAGGCCTTCAACTGGCTAAACACATACAGTCATGCCGTCTCATGCGCTTTACCATGCCCTGGATTCGCGGTCCATACCGTGAGGATATCCTAGGTATCCTTTAGGATATATCCTAGCAACTCGCACTCCGCGTGCTAAACGCTGCTTCTGGCCCTGGCCCCTTGCCGCACTCGGCCTTGCACTCCATGTGCCTATCTTCGTTCCCGACCCATTGCCGTTCTTGGCCTTCGTCGTTCTCGGCCTTCGCCGTTCTCAGCCTTCGCCGTTCTCAGCCTTCGCCGTTCTCGACCTTCGCCGGTCACGGCTCATGTCGTTCAACCAAGACATTCACATATGATAAAGCTAATCAACAAGCTAAGCATACATAACCTCAATCAAAGGGTCAAACCCCACAACACAATCATATAAGGCCAAGCCCCACAACTCATGCTCTACGGGAAACAGTAGTTTTCTTACCTGTGTCCCGAGCTTCTTGTGCACCGAAATCACGAGCACGGTCCTCTAACCCGAGCCTCTCTGAAAACCTCAATCAAGAATTCTACCTTAAGCTTCCTTCAATTCCAGTTTCAAATTAATCCCCTTTGATCCCAAGCTCTATATCAACCTTGGCCTTAGCTTGATTCTACAGCCTTAAACTCCTCCCTAGCCTCAAAGAAACCTAGCTCTCTTCCTCTTCCACTTTTCTTCTAGCCCTTAGTTTTCCATTCACTTTCATCAAGAACTGAATTGTCTAAGTATAAAACGTGAATGACTTCTCTTCCCAGCTGAAGTTATCTAAATCCCTGCCAAAAGACTTGTTTACCCTTTCATCTAACTCTCTTCCTAGCTAAACCTCAAGGGCATCTTAGACATTTCTCATCCCTTACAAATATACCATTTTCTCACCTAGAATAGCTATCCTTAATGGTTACAAATGGTTACTCATGCTACCAACATACCATTAACCATTAATCAAAGTCCACAAACCCAATTTATAAAATTCCCAAAATATCCCTAGGCTCCTCCCGAGCCGGGTATTTAATCCCGTTGTGACTTTTAAACTAATTAGCTCCCTAGGACCGTCTCAGAACGTGCATCACAGTTATATCACCATTATATCATAAATTTCCCATATATATTACATGTATGCCCTCAGCGGCTAAAATTACCAATTTACCCCTAACAATCAAACGGGACCCACATGCATATTTATTCCACCTAAACATGCATTATAATCACATAATCATTTAAATTCACATATTGTCATGTTAAATCATTAATTGCCCTCCAGGCATGCTAATCATGGCCTTAAACCTTATTAGCAAATTGGGGATGTTACAGTTAGTTACCATAAATCACTAAACAAATTTTTTATGAGTAATGATTATAATGATGTTGAAAATAAATAAATAAAATGTATTAAATCAATAATTTTAATTTTTTTAGATTAATTAGGTAATAAATATTAGTTGGAAAGATAATAGTCACATTAATTATTCTCATTAATTTTAAAATTAATTTTTTTCCTCAAGGAATGGATAAAAGAAATGAAGAAAAAATGAAGAATAAATATTAAATAAGATTTTTTTATTATTTAATTAATAAATATGTGAGCATCATATCATCATGTGATATTTCTAAAAGTTTAAAAAAATTAAAATTTATTTTTAAAAATTTCAATTAATAATTATAAATATGATATATTTGAATTTTTCGGCAAAACCTCGGTCAACCGATATCGCTTAATGCATGCATGTCAATATTTATCCGACAGATTTAGAAATTAATTTAGACCAACGAATTATTAAATGCAGTCAATTGTCCTATCTACAACGATAAAGAGTAGTTATTGATATTGAGAATTAGTACGATTAATTTCTCTAGAAGCCTTTGACAATTTATTTACGTTTAAATTTCAGCTGAACTTGCATCGTGGTATACCACTATAAATTCTAGTCATTATTATAATATCACAACCAACTTAATTATACCAAACCCTCCTCTCTTTTTTTTTTTTTTTTTTTATAGCATAGCTAGGTTTTGTAGTTTTGGAGTTAAAACTTAAATCTAGGAAGGATAATTTGTGCGGATCAATTATTAACTCAAACTTTCATCTAATTTAAATCAATCAACACCATTCAATCTAGTATAATCTTTTAGAGTGAACATCTATATCTCGGCGGGTTTAGTTAAATTTATATTTAGAGTTTATATATTTTTAGACTATGTGTTTTGCCTCATTATCTGTTTGGATTTTGTATTTTGACAAATTATTTTTTGGACCCTGTATTTTGTAAACTAGTTCAATTAGGTCCCTAAACCTGATTTTGATGGGCAAAATATTGAGTATAACAACATAGTTCTTAAGCAGAATGATTGTATTTTTGTTCTGACTTGTTAGTTTGATAAATTATTTATGATTTTAGTTCAAAAAACTTTAATCAAAATCAGGTTTAGGAGTCTATTTGAATTATTTTAGAAAACACAAGGTCCAAAAAATAATTTGTCAAAACACAGGGTCCAAACAGGTAATGAGACAAAACATAGGGTCTAAAAATGTATAAACTCTTATATTTATGTATATTATTGGATATGCCTTTAATTTATGTGGAATGTAACAATCAAATTTAATACATATTTTCATTATATACTAGATACAAAAAACATGTAATTGCTTAGTTGTATTTATAAAATTTATTAATTATTTTTATTAAATTTGTATCATTGTCAAATAAATAAACAATATTATATATAACAAAAAAATTAAACCATGTTTGTAGTTTTTTTAATATATATATATATAATATGATAATATTTTTAAATATAAATGATAACTTTTTTAATAAAAATTAAGATGATGCATTATATATTATTGTTATAATGTTATTTCATAATATTGAAATTTATATTAATATAAGTATTACATATTTGTATTAAATATTATTATAAGAATAAATAACATTTTCCCCCGAACTATGACAACTATATAGTCCCGCTCCTCAAATGATTCGCGATGTTAAAAATTCCATCGGACTATGCACTTTACTAAAATATGATATTTCTGTTAGATTTCGTCCTAAGTGGCTAACAGATTGTTGATGTGGTATTTTGTCTATTGATGTGGCACTATCATGTATAGAATAATTAGCAATTCCCCCCCCCCCCCCCGAACTTTGAACGCTACCAAATAATACCCATTTTATTATAAATAATTAATTTTTTTCTAAAAATAATAATTAAATCCATAAAAATTTTAAAAATTATTAATAACAAATAACACTTTTTTAGTTTTTCTTTTCTTTTACATTATAAAATAAATATATTTTAGAATTAAAATTTAAAATAAATACTAAAACAAGGAAAAAATATATTTAACTAAAGAGGAGGACAAAAGACGAAAGGCTTAAATAAAAAAAAATTTAATTTAAGAGGGGGAGGATGAAGGGGAACAAACTTTGTTTTATGATTTATTTTTAATTTTTATTTTAAGATATATATATTATTATATTGTAAAAGAAAAGAAAAAAAAATTATTTGTTATTAATTAGATTTTTAACTTTTGAGTATTTGAAAATTTATTTAATTAATTCGAAACTTTTAGTATTGTTTATTCTCTTAATCTTTTAAAGTGATTTTTTTTAATTCGTAAGATTATAATTATTATTTTTAAGAAAAAATTAGGTTTTCTTAAAAAAATTAAATTAGTTTTAATAAAAATTGTACAATTTGGTAGTGGTCAAAGTTTGGGAGAAAAAATTGCTAATTATTCTACACATGACAGTGCAACATCATCAATTTATTAGCCACCTATGAGAAAATCTAAGAGAAGTCTCATATTTTCATTATTGTGAATAGTTCGGGGGGAATTTTTAATATCGCGAATTATTCAAGTAGCACAATCATATAGTGATCATAGTTCGGGGGAGGGGGCATAAATGCTATTTATTCTTATTATAATAATATTTTATAATATTTGAATTCAAATTAATATAATTAGTAAAAAATTAATATTATATATTATTATCATAATAATATTTTATAACATTTGAATTTATATTAATATAATTATTAAATATGTAGTCTTATATTAAATATTATAATAATAATTTATAATATTTGAATTTATATTAATATAATTAATAAATATCTATTTTTAATTAGTTTTAAGTGTATATTTTATTAAATATTTAAAATATTCTGTTAAATTTAAAAAAAAAATCATTAAAACCAAGAATTTTCGTGATTTATACAATTTTTATACAAAGATATAAATATATATATACTAGATACAAGTAATGTGCAATGCACGTTTGCTTAATTTTATTTATAGAATTTGTTAATTATTTTATTAAATTTATATCATTGTCATATAAATCTCAAATAAATAAAAAATATTATATATAAAAGAATGATATAAACATATTAAATAAAAAATTAAACCCAAACATTATAATTTTTTAACAAAAATTCAGATAATGTATTATATATCATTATAATGATATTTTATAATATTTAAATTTATATTAATATAAGTAATAAATGCTTAGTCTTGTATTAAATTTTATTATAATAATATTTTATAATATTTAAATTCATATTAATATAATTAGTAAAAAAATAGAATTATATATTATTATCATAATGGCCTCTGAAATTCATATGGCCTCTGAAATTTGAAAACCCAAAAAATGAACCATTTTTGGACTTTTTTTTCGCAAAAACTGGGTTTGAGTCTAATGCCTATCAGTCGAAGCACCCTAATCCTAGTGCATTAAACTAGTGAGCGGATCGAAAATAAATCCTAGAACCTACGGTGCAACAGAAGCATAACACATACATGAAAAAAAAAATGTATATAATGCAAAGAATCCATGAACCGAAAACTTACACAATGTGATCGGAGGAAATAGAGATATGGATGATTGTATGAGTGGTCGCAAGTACGATCTCACTGAGTCAAAAAGTCCAATGTTGGTTTGTCTCCTTGGTTTGGAAAACATGCAAGAACTAGGCAAAGAAGTGTCTGGTCTTTTCTCTCTGAGAATTTGAACGTGAAGAAAAAATGGAGAAGACGAAATGGGATATATTTATAGATGTTATCCCCGAAAATTGGAGATCAATGACGTGGTGATAGAGGTGACAAGTGGCAGTACATGGTCCGTAAACGACGCATTAATAGTCAATAAATATATTGGCTCCTCAGAGTTGTGATAAAGTGATCTGGCTTAGGAGTGGCCCAGGAATGACCTTGTCTGCCCAGGAGTGACCTTGTCTGCCCAGTGACCTTGTCTACCCAGTAACGATCTTGCTTGCCCAGGCATGACTTTGTCCGACCAGTCAAATGCATGTCTGCCCAGTCAAGTGCATGACTTCCCAGTAGAGGTGTGGCCGACCAGACTGAAGGTGATATGGATCAACTAAATAGAGCAGGACTACATCAAGATTCCCATAAATGACTTCAACAAGAATCGGTCTTGGCATACACGGGAATCTCTCAATTTGTCCCACAAATTTAGTGTATTGTTACATTTTGAATATTAATGTAATTTAAATATAATGAGAATAATAAAATATCCCGATTATGGGGAGATATCATCTGTACGATCCTAAGCCTATAAATACAAGGCTTATGGCATCATAAAGGGGATTCTTCTTCTTTTTGGACTTTGGGGGACTTTGAATCCGAATTCTTATTTTCTAGAGAGAGAAAGAGTACTTGTATTTGAGAGAATTCTTGTATTATGAGAATCTACACTGAAGAAACTCAGTTGACTCAGGTTCATCTGATCTTGAGGGTAGATATATAATCATATCTCTAAGTGGATTAGGCTATTACCATCACATTGGGGCTGAACCACTATAAAATCGTCTGTGTCGTTTAATTTCTCTTGAAAGTTTTATCGTTTTTGACGTTCTCACGTCGTTGGCCAAAAACGCGTCAACATGTTGGTGCTTTCATTGAGAACTTGAAGAGAAAGACAGACGGTCCCTGAAGTATTATGGCGCCTAAGAACACCAATGCGGCCCCCAAGAAGACAGGTTCCTCTAAAGAGCCTGCCAGATCATAAGGTCCTAGACTTCAAGACCGTGAAACTGAGCCTAGAGTCGTGCTCGAGGATGTGACTCCAGAAGTTGAAGAGCTCCAGGAAGCCATGGGTGCCTTCCAGGAGGAGATGGCACAATTCCATGCCAGAAAAGAGGCGTTCGCTGAAGAGATGGCCAGGCAGAAAGCCGCGTTATAGCAGCAAAGGCGGGAAATGGATGCCAAGAGTGAGGAGATCTGACGACAGCAGGAGGAGGCCGATAGGCGACATCGCGAGACTGCACTTGCTCTGGAGGTAGCTATGCAGCTGGTTCAGGCCAATGCCCAAGCTGCAGCACGAGGAGTAGCCACCCCAGGAGCAAGAAATAATGATGCTGGTCGGAGGACCGCTGACAGAGTCGATTCTCGAGGACCGGGCAGAAGCAGGAGTAACCCCCCTGGTCGGGAAGATGATGGGGACCGATCCAGAACTACCTCGATGCAAAAGGAGCACTCTAGAACCCCCTCCAGGAGCCACTGATCAGAGACTTCTAGATCAGGAAGTCACTGATCGGGTAGTAAGAAGACTCCACCTGGGTAGGAGCAAAATAAAGCTCCTCAAGAGAAGAGGACTTCACAATTCAAAGATGGGCATGGTCGTGATGAGGCTGATAGTCATCACACCGACCAGTCAAAGGAAAAGGAGGGCCACGACCAACAAGGAAGGAAAGACTGCCCAGGACATACCGAAAGGCCTCCACTACACCCCGACCAGCAGCGTAGTAGGAGAGAGAAAGTCTCGCATAGTAAGACCTCTGGGAAATCTAAGAGTACGGTGTTCGATCGGGCAGGAAAGCATGCTTCTCGGAAGGATCTAAGGGATGTTATCACCAACAAGAGGAGGATTGTCTCGGTCGAGGGGAAAAATCTGGACCGCCCTGCCAGTCAAGTAGAAATACTTGACGATGGCACGCCAGATGGTAATGCCCGACCAGGCGGTCAAGACCTTGGAACCTCATTAGTTGCACCAGCCATCCAAGCCTAGCTTGACATGCTAACAGCAGCAGTTCAAGGTCTGACGAAACGATCCTCTGCAATCGATCCAGTAGACCACAGGAGTGGCAGCCCGTTCTATGCTCGAATTAGAGCAACCCAGCCACTAGCAAAGTACAAAGCACTAGTTCTGCCAGTATATACAGAAAAGGCGGATCCCATCAGCCATATTGGGAAATTCGAAGACCAGATGGAATTGCTCAGAGTAAGTAACGATTTGTAACGCCCTGGTTACCCCAGAACAGTTACGGTGAACAGTGAACCGGAAATTTGACTCGCTACCCGAGTCCTTTGGTTAAAAATGTGATCTAGGTACCATTAACAGGTTAAGGTGAAAAACCAATAAAAAGGAAATGGTACATTTCATTAGGTAAATAAACTGCTCATGAGCCTTTTAAAATGTTTATAAGATGTTCATAATACAAAAGAGTCGCTACAGTTTCAAATTTACAATCCCCGCCGGCCTAAGCGGCAAAAATAGGGTAAACCCCTAGTTCCTCTGAGAACTCCTTGACCGTGGCAGTCAAGTGGCCTTGAATGTACATCACATCGCCCAAGCTCTCCACTCAAGGCTGGCCAAGCTTTTCCTTTCCTTTACCTGCACCACATAGCACCCATGAGCCAAGGCCCAGCAAGAAAACATAGTAAAACAAGATATAATATCAACAACGATCATAATAACCATTCAGGACTATGAGTCCAACAAATAGGTGACAATAGCCAAAAGTCACAGTAATGAGCATCGCTCCCCCTATCCATGTGACAAAAGGGTCACCAGGGCTTAACTGATAGGTAATTTCCTTCATAAGTTTGTTCAGGACAGGTGCATGGTGACTAGTCACCAACATAACCTTCCTCACGACTCTAGAGTCGAAGCTATGGACAACGTCCCTTAGCCACGTGACAAACGGTCACCGGGGTCATATACCTTGGCTATAGTCATCTGGTCGTAGACCAGGCAAGCGCTTATAAGTTCTTTGACCTTAGGGTTGGTCCCGCATTAATGCCATAGAGCCATTCAATGCATGATCATCGACTTTAGAGTCGGTCCCTGACTAGTCAGTGTCCCAAACAGGTAATCAGCATTCACCAGCATCTAACATGCAATCCATGTCCACGTAAATCAACCAACACGCCTCAATATCAAACCATGCATGTCATATACCTTTACAGGGTGCAACTGTATTCATACACTGTTTTCTTACCTCTGGTTCGAGTGAGAATGATTAAAAGAACGACCCCTGAGAACGATCAACCTTTAGACTCCTTAGCGGTTACCTAATCATAACCAATTAGAAACTATTAATAGAATAAATCAATGGATGATTTACAAACTAAGCCACACTCCCGGGACCAATCCCCCACTCTCGGGACTCTCAAACAACTCAAAAGGAGCAAAGGAACCAACCCCCGAGCCTTGAGAACCATCCCGAACCCTAAAATCAACTCCTCCTGAAACTGGCCTAGCGCCTAGGCGCCACCCACCAGCGCTGGGGCGCCAACTTCAAACCAGCAGCTGCACTAAAACTCCATTCTTGCGATTCCTCTTGAAACCAACCTTCCAAACACATCCCAAACCTTACCAAAACATCCAATTCAACCCATAAACCTTACCTACATCACCTCCTTACCAAAACCCAATCACACACACACCAAAAACTCCCCTTGATTCCAACCTTTCACATCAAATTCTAGAGCTGAAAGCTATAAGAGAAAAACAGAGTACACCTGAAATTCAAAGACAATTCCTTACCTCCAACTGGTTTTGAATCCTCTTAAGATGATGAACTAAGTCCACAACCTCCAAGCCTTGATTCCTAGCTTGCTACCTCAACTTGGGACCAAAAACCTCAAAGAAAGATGGAGAGGAAATGGATGTACGGGAAGGTGAAGAAACTGCTCTGTTTTTGTTCTACAACTTTCTACAGCCTCTTGAAACATATATAACCCAAGCAAAAAAGACTTTAATACCCCTAGGTCATCAAAAGCTTCTAATGTCTCCCCAAGGGTAAAATCGTCATCTTCCACCTATTTCGTTAATCATAATTAACTCTCTCCAATTCCCGCTATTCTCAAAATTCCCAAACACCAATAATTCATATCCCATTACCCTTTTTACTCCCGGCGACATTCTAATCATTAAAACATCCCGAGACTCACCCCGAGCCTCGAACCTAATCCTGTTATGACTAAACCGCTAAATTATGTTGAAAGATCGTCTCATGTCGAAATACTCGAACCAATCCACATTATAATGTGGTCTCACAATATACCATTAACACGCAAACAAATATTCAATTATACCCTTAACGGGCCAAATTACCAAAATACCCTTGTAAACAAATGTGGACTCACATGCACGCATTTAACATCATATTATAATATAATTCTCATAAACATGCATAAACACATTTAATGGCATAATTAAACAGTTATGGCCCTCCCGGCCTACTAATCCAGCCATTAACCACAATAGGGAATCCGGGGCATTACACGATTATCGGTGTAGAGTTTTCCCGACTACCTTGACGGATACTGCCCAGGAATGGTATTGGAAATTTAAGCCAAACTCCATTACCTCTTGGGAAGCATTCAGGAAGGAGTTTTGTAGACAATTTAGCACTGTCCGGACTCCACCAGTTTATGCCAACCACTTGGCAGATATCAAACAAGGAAAAGATGAGTCTCTAAAGAACTATATACATAGATTCATGAGAGAAGCCAATAGAGCAACTGATGTAGGAGACGAGGGGAAGATGGTTGCCATGTCTGCTGGGATAACTTATCGGAGCCCTTTGTGGGACAGTACACATAGAAATCCAATTTCAACACTTCAACAATTTCTTGACCAGGCGGACAAGTATATGAAATTGGATGATGCAATAGAGAAAGAGGAAAATGGCGTAAACAATCCGGGCAGATCAAGTGACTCTGGTGGAAGGAAATGTGGAAATAACTGGTCTGACCACCATGAGGAAAAGAAAGCAAAGTTTAATTCAAGTGAAAAGCCAACCAAGTATGAGCCTCAATTCACTAACTACACCACTCTCTCGACCAGCCGAGCGGAGATATATCTTGCTAGTCATGAAGAGGATCCCTACAAGAAGCCTCCCCCCATCAGGAAAGAGATGAGGAAGAGAGATATGAATAAGTTTTGTCGTTTCCATGAAGATTATGGTCATGACAAAAATGAATGCAATCACCTCAAGGACGACATAGAATTTCTTCTCCGGTCAGGCAAGTTGAGGAAGTATCGGGCAGAGACACCCCAAGGAGAAGGAGGTAGCAGCAATCCTGATTTCAAGCGACAAAGATCTCCACCCTTGCAGCCCGGACCTGTGGACTTTACCTTAGACACCATATGTGGAGGTTCACACTTGGCTGAGGAAAGCAACGAAGCAAAGGAGAAGTATGCTAAGCGGGAGTGCTAGGATCAGAAACCACTGGAGTGGTGAGCATCGAAGGATATATTATTTTTAAATACCGCTTTCAGAGTGGTAGCTTGATTTCGAGTTGTTAGACTTGTTATTTAAGTTTGGTTTATGAGCTGGTTATTTGCTAACCAATCATTTTATTTTTGAACAATTTTGGTTGTTTAAGACATGTTATTAGACATATTTTTTCCTTTTTAATTTACGAGTAATAAAAGAGACTACGCGCAGCGTGGTCGATTCTTGCTACAAATATGCATGTGTGTTAGTTATCCGAGCAGTGTTCAACTGGTCGGTAAAATCGAACAGTGTTCAACTGGTCGATACGTTCAAGCAGTGTTCAACTGCTCGAATATTTTCCATATATTATATGTGTTTCACGAGTAATTAACTGCTCGAATAGATTCAGTCAAGTAGCAAGTGACTAAGGATCTTTCAACCCTCGATCACCTGGGGGGCACATGGGGTATACTGGTATATAATTTAACACAGGCAATAAGAGCGTGAGTTAATATATCTGTATTTAGGCTGACTTGTAAATTTTCGAAGTCCAAAAAGGCCATTAAGCTAACTTGTTTGATAAAGCTTAAGTAACTTGGAATTTTTTAAAATTACAAGTTAGGAGCAGATATTCGTGTGACAATAAACATGCCCATAAAATGTTAGAGCAATAAGAATGTGAGAAAGTATACTTAGTATGGACTTATGAAATGTCTAGAATTTCTAAGTTAGAAAACTAAGTACTCATGCGAAAATATAAGGCATACATCAGAGTGACTTTACTATTCACAAAAAACTTAAAAAAATTTAAGTCTAAAAAGACTTAGAATGTTTTAAGTTAACAAAGAAAAGTAAAGTATAAATGCCAACAACTCGGTTGTATGAGAAAAATATCAAAGCTGCTAAGCAACAATTGTCTTCATAACAAAAAAGAGTAAACTACTGGCAAGGTACAAAGTCTAGCTGATCAAGTGCAACGTTTTCCTGGTCGGGAGAGATACAACTTCCCTGGTCAGCTGAGCATGTATCACTGGTCGAGTAGGAAACTCTATTGTTGAGCATGATTAACAGCGAAGAGTCGCTACTTGGAGGAGTATCGCTCGATTGCAGAATGAAAGTATCAGAATTCGTGTGGTTATCACCTCCACTATAATCGAGGCAATTCCTCTACAAAAAATAAAAAATGGGGAGGTGAGTAACCATACAGATAAAATTCAACAAGAGCAGTGTTTATTTTTTCTACTTAGAAAAATTTTGTCTAAGTAGTGAAAAATTAGCATGCATTGAGGAAAAATAAATTTCGTGCCTAAAGTGCTTAAAAAAGTACTTAAGGTCCTTAAGGTGAGCATGAATTAAAAGTTTTGGACATATAAATTTTTTTTGGTCCAAGTGGCGTGCCATGCTTGGTTCAAGGAGCCAAGAGGTATCAGGAAGCCGTGGTGTCCGAGCGGGTGTGTGTGTGCGTGCCTATGAACTTGAGGGAGCTACACGCGTAGAGCTGTCCGAGGAGCTGGGAGGTGCATCCGAGTGGATGCCTAGACATCCGAGGAGGATGGGCGAAGCATCCGAACGGACGCTGGGGTGTCCGAGTAGCCGTGCCTGGTACTGAGGAGTTGTTGGTGCTGAGACGCCCGAAGAGATGCACGCATGGGGCTGCTGGTCCGAGGAGGCGCGCGCATATGGGTCCGAAGAGGTGCGCGCCTGGGAGTCCGAGGAGCAGCTGGTCCGAGAAGATGTGCTCGGGTGTGCCTGGTCCGAGGGGCTGCACCTTGTGTCCGATGAGCCCAGCCCTAAGGCGTGTCTACGTGGGTGTGCGACCGGACACCTGGTGTCCGAGGGTGCATGTCCGAGCGGCTGGCTGGGGCATCCGAGGAGCAGTTGCATGGGGTCCGACCGGCTAGATGCGTCCAAGCAGTTGCATGGTGTCCGATTGGTTAGATGCGTCTGAGCGGCTGGGTGATGGTCCGAACAGATGCCGTAGTGCTTGAGTGGTTTGCATGGAGTGTCCGAGCAGCTTAGGGGCATACCCAAACGTCCAAGCGGTTAGATGAAAATGACCAATTAGCTATAAGGTCCAAAAGGACAATAAATCTCAAGGACATGGGGGCACAAACGTGTTTTCTTACTCATAGGATACTACCACAAGATCAAAAAATAGAATTTGAAGAAATCAAAAGACAAGTTCAATCGTGGGATTACATGAAAATTATCAACTGGATAGGAGCTTTTGGATGACCTCGAGAACATTTGGTTAGAAGAAAAGTTTATCATACGAGAAAATCATATAATAAACTTGGGGGGAAAATGTTATCCCCAAAAATTGGAGATCGATGACGTGGCGATAGAGGTGACAAGTGGCAGTACATGGTCTGTAAACGACACATTAATAGTCAATAAATATATTGGCTCCTCAGAGTTGTGATAAAGTGATCTGGCTTAGGAGTGGCTCAAGAATGACCTTGTCTGCCCAGGAGTGACCTTGTCTGCCCAGTAATGACCTTGTCTGCCCAGGAGTGACCTTGTCTGCCCAGGAATGACCTTGTCTGCCCAGTAATGATCTTGCCTGCCCAGGCATGACTTTGTCCGACCAGGCATGAACTTGGCCGATCAGTCATGACCATGTCCGACCAGTCAAGTGCATGTCTGCCCAGTCAAGTGCATGACTGCCCAGTAGAGGTGTGGCCGACCAGACTGAAGGTGATATGGATCAACTAAATAGAGCAGGACTACGTCGAGATTCCCAGAAACGACTTCAACAAGAATCGGTCTTGGCATACACGGGAATCTCTCAATTTATCCCACAAATTTAGTGTATTGTTACATTTTGAATATTAATGTAATTTAAATATAATGAGAATAATAAAATATTCTGATTATGGGGGGATGCCATCTGTACGATCCTAAGCCTATAAATACAAGGCTTATGGCATCATAAAGGGGATTCTTCTTCTTTTTGGACTTTGGGGGACTTTGAATCCGAATTCTTATTTTCTAGAGAGAGAGAGAGAGTACTTGTATTTGAGAGAATTCTTCTATTCTGAGAATCTACACTGAAGAAACTCAGTTGACTCAAGTTCATCTGATCTTGAGGGTAGATATATAATCATATCTCTAAGTGGATTAGGCTATTACCATCACATTGGGGTTGAACCACTATAAAATCGTCTGTGTCGTTTAATTTCTCTTGAAGGTTTTATCGTTTTTGACGTTCTCACGTCGTTGCCCAAAAACGCGATCAACAATAGACCCTCAGGGATTTTAAAAGTTAAATTAATCTGAGCCATTGGCCAGATTCCGTATCAGATCTAACGGCTGGGGACAAATGACATGATGGTACCATAAAGTTGGCAAGCGGACGATCGTGGGCAGAGTTTCAAGGCACTCAAGTACACTGAGTGAGCAATACCCAGGTGACGCGTGTCCATACTCGAATGTGTGACGGAACGGTTCCCGAAGGAAGTAGTTCAAAAGTTTCCTTCTCATAGGATTCGAACTAATACTTTTGAGGGGACAAAATATTACACCCAGATTTTGAGACTTGAGATTGTGACCTCGAAAGTTGGACTCGTCAAGTGTGAGCTCGAGATATCTAAAATACTTGTTTCTGGTCCAGATGTCAAACCCTCGAAGATATGTAACCTCGAAGTTCTTTCTAAGCTCGGAAGAACTTAGCATCGGGATATATCTGTTGTCGGATGTCTTCGGATTAAGTAGCCCAAGCTTAAAAGAGTGTAAGCTCGAAATGTAACAACCTCGAGTATCTATATGCTCCGAGCTAATCTTGGAGTAAGGCGGCTAGTTCCTGACTTATCTATAAACCTTGACTGACTTGATGCTGGTCTCCGACCCCGAAGAATGTGACGAGTCATCTGATGTAATACATTTAAAGATATTTATTGTTGTAACATCCCTACATTAAAGGGATATTAACAATTCTGTCACACGTTTCCTTGTATATAGGAGTTGCAGTATTTAATATCATTATTTTAATTAATAAGCAGAAGTATCTTCTCGAAATATGTGGGAATGAACTCTGAAAATTCTCTATAAATAGAGAGTTTATGAACATTTGTAGAGGACAGATCTTTTGATATATACTGAGAGAAATTCTAGAGAATTCATCCTTGAAGAATTTCCAATAAACTCCAAGTCTTAATAAAATAGACTCGTGGACTAGGCAGAGTTAACTGCTGAACCACGTAAAATTCTTATTGTTTTACCATCTTATTTATCTGCGACATAGTTCTTATTGTTTAATTGCTCTACATTTTAAGTTGACGAAAAACGGCGTCAACATATTATTAATATAATTGATAAATATTTATTTTTAAGTTAGTTTTTTTTGGCGCGGTTCTTCGCCAACAGATAATTAAGAAAAATAAGAGAAAGGGGTTAGTGCCTAGGTTGAACCGAAATAGATGGATGATCTTAGAAATGAAATGGTAACTCAAAATACGTTTTTTAAGTGGTTCAAAGGTTAAAATCCTTCTACTCCACTAGTCAGTATTATTGCTATATACTGGATATTTGACTACAGGGTCTTTCTTACAACAAGGAATCCAACCCCTATTAACTCCCAAGGTCTCCATAATTATAGGAGGAGGCACCTGGGAGTTGGTAAGAAGGTCATCCCGTGACCTTCTTACCTATCATGTCAACTCTGTGACATTCATGATTAATTCTTAAACCTGACACATAAGTGTGGTCACATCAGTAGGTAAGGAGGTAATGGGCCGCACGGCCCAACCCAGCTGTGGGTGTCTGAATACGCACGTTCCTGCTGCGTGCCCGAGAAGTCAGGGACATATCACACACGTGATGCCTGATATATGCACGTTTACCTTGTGTGGCTGACTTTATAAAGAGTCATCCTTCAACTCTAGCTCGTACTACGGGCTGGATGCCTGACTTGACCTTCGGCCTTCAGAACCCGGACCCTGTCCTTAAACTGCCAGAGGTGAACCCTTAGGTTAACTCGAGCTAAGGAGGTACGATCTTACGACGACAGCTCCGGTTTCGGATACCCATGAGATAATCATGATTAGGCCACAGCTCAGCTCGCTAATCAGCCCGTGGGAAAATTAGGGCGTACATCTACCCCCCAAGTCCCTGCTCATGGTATACGACGTCGTATAAGGCCACAGCAGGGGCTTTTAGGCTTCCCCACGAACCCTTCACCTTCCACACTTTACGCTGGCGCTTGATACGTGGAACATCGTGGTTGGTGACGGTACGTCTTCCGAGAACCGCATTTAATGGCCTAGCCTATGCCCAGCCGTCGTTTCATATTTCGAGTGGAGGGCCTTGGATCCCACATCAGGGCCATCCAACGGTCCTTCTTATGTGATCATTCGCGTATATAAAAGGGGTGGCCACTTATGCATGGGCCACCCTTTCACTCGAAATTTCTCAGAAACTTTCTCTTCCCTCTTTATCTCAGAAGAAAAATCCCCTCCTTGCCGACTGCCATTTTCAGCGTTCAAGAAGCTCAGGTGCGATGACTCCTTCAGAGTTTTGGACACACATACCCCGGCGAAGCCCCTACCTAGGCGACACCTTCAGCCACCTTCCAACCAAACACTCTGTAAGTCCCCTGATCATGCGCGTTTTGAAAATATTTTTTACTGTAGCTTAGGTAAATATTTACTGTAGCCACATGCAAGGGTTTACTGGTTTTTGCGGGGACGAAGGGTGAAAGCCTTTTAGGTTAGGGTATTTTTGCTGTAGGAAATCACTTAAGGGTATGGTTGACAAGATGCCTTTTTCTGGGGACAATTTCTGGGTAGAAATTTTGACATATTTTGGGTGCAAAACCGGGTAGCTTAGGGGACACGCTTCACAGGCGGTTTTGCCTTTCATACCTATTGGAATTTTCCCTCCAAGGCAGAATTTTAATCTGACCCTCCTGACACGAATTCCGAGTAATCGGGGATCTGTTGGGAGCACAGGCGCGTGTTCATTGAACCGCGTGGTCTCACTCTCCACGGGCTGGGCTTACCTCAGCTCGTGCAAAGAACAATTTGATTATTTCCTATGCTTAGGTCGCCTTTTCTGAAACCTTTTCTTTTGTTCGTTAGGCGACCAGATGGCACCGAAGAGGAACGCTCCAAAGAAGACCGTCGGCAGCTCAGCCTCTCAGCAGGACAAAGGAAAGGTGGTGATGCCGGACTCTCCGATCCCCAGCTTTGGGCCGGCAGTGGAGCAGGAGCTCGAGGAGGCTCCTGACGCATTTTTTGAGGCAGAGAGGATTGTCTCAAAGATCACCGACCAGGCAAAGATCAACAAAATCTTCCTCTCCCACAACATTGCGCTGGGGAAGGCTTCTGTGGTGGCCCGACCTCCCGCAGAGGGCGAGCAGAGCTGCGCGCCGCTCGACGAGTCGTTCGCGGCCTGGAGCGACGAGCATTTTAAGGCGGGGGCCTTCCTGCCCCTGGATCAGTATTTCGCTGACTTCCTGAATTATGTAAAGTTGGCCCCCTTCCAGCTCCCCCCCAACTCTTATCGGTTGTTGGCGGGGTTGAGATACTTATTTTTGAAGCACGAGTGGGAGGTCCCCACTCCTGCGGATATTTTGTACTTCTTCTGCCTCAAGGCCAGCCCAGATCAACGGGGGCGAGGTGACGGGTTTTACTATCTAACCCGATTTCCCAATACGGCTGTAGTCATCGAGCTGCCCAGCCACCCCAATGACTTTAAAGATCAATTCTTTATGTCGACGGGGTTCAGGAATTGCGAGCTCCATTACTTCAATCGTCCTCATAAGTGCTTTTATCTTTAGCTCGTAAGTTAAGTTTCATACAATTCCTGTATCCCTTTCTGACTTATATTAACCCTGCAGCTATCTTCGCGAGGACAGAGAAATCTGCGACCATCGGGGGTCAATACGAGACACTGGCGGGCTTGCCCCCCAGTGAGAAGGACTACCGAGAGCTCGTGACGGACAAGACGATGGTGGCCTGCAAGCTGATTTTTCCAAATTAGACTTTGCATCTAAGGAGGTCTCGGGGGCTTCCCCCAGCTCGTACCTCTAGGCCCATCATCGTGGAGGAGGCCAGGGTGGACGAAGAGGAGGAGGACGAGGAGGACGAGATTCCACTCGTGAGGAGGAAGCGGGAGCTGGAGGTCGCCCAGGCAACAGACGAGGAGAGGATTCGGTCCGGAGCAGCCGCAGGTCCTTCTGGCCAAGGTAACCTTTATATTCTTAGGAATTTAGATAGGGCCGCTGCCGACCCCCGGCTAGATAGGTTCAATCCTAGGCAGCTCGTCCATCGCCACCGAAGTGATCCGGACCTGGACACAACCCTGCTCCACTACGTCGACCAGCTCGTGCTGGACTACCAAGATAGCCGACCTAGGGGGACCGTAGTCGTAGATAGCACCTCATCCTTTAGGTCGATTCTATTCGAGGAGTATGGGACCAACCTTAGGTCATGGCCATCCCTCAAGAGAGGCGTCGTAGCTCCGGGACTTAGGCAATATGTAGAAAAATCTAGCCCGGAACCAGAGTCGGATCCAGAACTTGCTCCAGCTTGGGAAATAATCGATCTAGACTCTCCTGCAGAAACTCCGGAACCGATGGTTGTAACCATAGGTTCTTCTTCTAGCTCGGGGGGTAGGGCTTCCTTTAGTACGTGTATATTTTAATTACTCTTTTTTTCCCCTTTGTTTTTGTTTCTGTATGATTGCTGAATCTTGTACTAACCATGTCTTGGTTTTGACAGAAGAGATGTCCCAGCCCGAGGAGAGCCTGCGAGGTGCGTTTGCCGGGGCCTCTGGGCCGAAGATGAAGAAGTTTCGGACCCTGAAAAGGACCGCCGGAACTCCCACTAGATCTTCTGGAAAGGAGAAGGAGCAGCTCCCCGCCGCGCAGGTCGCGGGAACTGATCTTCCTGCTGCTGGGGGGAGCAACATGCCCCCACCCCCTCCGTGAGCTCCTATCACCGCCCGGGATACAGGGACGGAGGCCGAGGCTTCGACGATTGTACCCTCTGAGGTACGCATCCCAGTCAACCCCCAGGACCTGGAGAAGATCCCAGAGGCCTTCCGGGGAACGGTGTACGAGTCGACGAACTATGCCGTCAGTCACATATACAAGTTCACCGAGAAGGAGCTCCGGGCCATCGAGACAATGAACCCGGTGGGCGTGATGGAGTCTTCAATGGCCATGACCCTAACGGTAAGCTGACTTACCATTTTATGGCTTTGTTATTATTACACTTTGCCCTATATTTTTTTTTAAGTCCTCCTCTGACAGTTATTCCTTATTTCTCGCAGGGTGTCATTGCTCTTTACCGGAGCATCGCCAGGGCCAAAACTCAGCTCGAGGACATGAGGATCGAGCACCAGACCTCTCAGAAGGCGGCTAAGGACGCCTTGGCGTCCTCGCAGGCCGAGTTAGAAAAGACTCGTTCGAAGGTCCAAGAGCTCGAGACTGCCCTCGCCACCTCGCGGAAAAATCTAGATGCCACGAAGGTTGAGGCCAAGGCCGCCCTGGAGGCCGAGCAGACAGCTTCAGAAAAAGCCTTGGAAGACCTGCTCTATCATTGCTAGGCCTACAACCCTGACGCTGACTACTCCTTCCTGCCAACAAGTCTTTGGGAGCGCTTGCTGGTGAAGTTCCAAGCTCGACTTGATAAAGAAGCGCCCTCCGAGGCCGGGGAAAGTTCTGGCGCAGCTGAGCAAGGCGAGACGGCGACCTCCAAGGGGCCACCTGGCGGAGCTTAGGGATTTCTTCTCTTGCACCTTCACTATTTTTTAATATTTTTCGTGTAACCTTTGCATGAGGTGTTTCCACCTCGAGACAATTTGACTCAATTTTTACTTTTAATTGATCTTCTTTCTTGCCCCCACGCATTTTGGTTACAATCTTCGAAAAACTTAGTTAGCGTTAATTTTTATCCATATCTCGAGCTCTTTAAGAAGAACAACGATCAATAGATTTAAACCAACTTCTAAGTTTTATGACCTGGTTATATCCAAGAACTTCATTTGAAAACTTAGTTCGTGTTAACTTTTATCCATATCTCGAGCTCTTTAAGAAGAACAACGATTAATAGATTTAAATCAACTTCTAAGTTTTATGACCTGGTTATATCTAGGAACTTCATTTGAAAACTTAGTTCGTGTTAACTTTTATCCATATCTCGAGCTCTTTAAGAAGAACAACGATTAATAGATTTAAATCAACTTCTAAGTTTTATGACCTGGTTATATCCAGGAACTTATTTTGAAAACTTAGTTCGTGTTAACTTTTATCCATATCTCGAGCTCTTTAAGAAGAACAATGATTAATAGATTTAAATCAACTTCTAAGTTTTATGACCTGGTTATATCCAGGATAGGACTTAGTTAGCGTTAATCCTTATCAATATTTCGCGTTTTTTAAGAAAAACAACGATCAATCGATATGAACCAACTTCTAAGTCATTAAGGCGACCTGGTTATATCCAGGTACCATATGCCCCCCAAGTAACTGGGAAAGGGTCTTTCGTGGTTACTTTAGATTACACTTGAAAGCATGTACAGATATAACAAAAAGTCGATTCTCATTGCTTAATACATAAAAGATGGCCTTCTAGGCCTTACAAGTGAATCATTGATAATATTTCTTTAAATGGATGGCGTTCCAAGTCCGCGGGACTGCCCCTCCAACAAGTCGAGCTAACTTATAAATTCCCTCCTTAACGACCTCGATGACTTGGTATGGTCCTTCCCAGTTTGGTCCCAAGACTCCATCTTTGGGATCTTTACCGGCTAAGAAGACTCTTCGCAGGACCAGGTCGCCAACGCTAAAGGCGCACTTTTTGACTTTGGAGTTGAAATAATGAGTGATCTTTTGCTGATAATGGGCGAGATGGAGTTGCGAATCTTCTCGCCTTTCATCAACTAGGTCAAGGAAATTGCATAATAGCTCGTGGTTGCGGTCCTGGTCGTAAGACTGGACCCTACGTGAAGGCACTTTAACCTCCACGGGGAGGTCTGCCTCACTCCCAAAGGTTTGGGAAAAAGGAGTATGACCCGTAGGAGTTCGATGTGAGGTCCGGTATGCCCATAGGACCTGGGGGAGCTGTTCTGGCCAGACTCCCTTTGCTTCATCTAATCTCTTCTTGAGGCTCGCCTTTAGAGTTTTGTTGAACAGGTCTTTTTCTTAATTATCTGTTGGCGAAGAACCGCGTCAACAGTTTTAAATATATATTTCATTAGATATTTAAAATATTTCGTTAAACTTAACAAAACAAACTGTTAAAACCAAGAATTTATGTTATCTACACATTTATTATATAGAAGAGATATATAAAAAAAAAAAATTGAGCGTTTGGTAAAATATATCTTTTATAGTAGAAAAAATTACATAAAGTATTGTAAATTCAATAAAAATTAAAAAATATAAAATTTTACAAAAATTACAAAAATACGGATAAGAGTTTGTAACAGTTATGTTACTGCCTGTTACAATTTTCTATTTATTCTGTAAATGTTGTTTATAAAATTGTAATATATAATTACAAATTTGTAAATTTTAGTTACAAATTTGTAAACTTTGGTTACAAAAAAATTGTATTTTTACAAATTTATAAACATTGTTTACAAAAACAAAAACAAAAAAAACTCTGTATTTACGATTTTTTTCCTCCGTATATTTGTAATTTTTTTCAGATTCCGTATTTTTAGTATTTTTTTTTCTTCAAAATCTTAAGTATTTTTAAAATTTTCTCTTTATAGTATCATTTTGCAAAATGGCCTTTTAGACATGGTCAAGTAGGGTTTTGAATAATGTTGACAAAGTATCGAAAGGTATTAAGGTGTCTGAAAAAAAAAATTGCAAAAAATTATCAAAACAAAATTATTGTGCAAAGTAACTAAAAAATTATTTGTTAAATGTTATAAAAATTTATAAATTAATATTTCATACAAACAATATATATTTTTAAAAGGTGAAAATTATGAGTTTTGAACAAACTTGATTGAAAAATATCAAATTAGTAGTTCAATATTGCAGTTTATAATTATAATTAATCTGTAGTAATCTAATTAGTACTACTTTTTTTGTTGCTAATTTGATTGAATCGGTTTAGAGGTACGACATAGCAAATGAAATTAGGTGTTATAATTAAAATCGTTACTCAATACGATCATAGAATGAATTATGAACAATCTACTAAACATTCCTAATTATCATTTACTCAAGTCATGTGTCATAAAATGTACAAGTCAAATTAAGTACTCATTAAGTTTATTTTGTTTTATAATTACATTAAAAAAATTGAATTCCTTTTCTATAAAAATATATTTAATTTTTATAATATAAAATAAGGTTTATATTTTTTTGGATCCTGTGTTTTGTCTCATTACGTGTTTGGATCCTGTGTTTTGACAAATTACTTTTTGGACCCTATGTTTTGTAAAATAGTTAAAATAGAACTCTAAACCCGATTTTGGTCAATGTTTTCTCAACTAAAATCTCAAATAATTTACCAAACTAATAATGCAGAACAAAAATAAAATCATTCTGCTTAAAAATTGTGTTGTTATATTTAATTTTTTCTTCATCAAAATTGAGTTTAGGATTTTATTTTAACTATTTTACAAAATATAGGGTCCAAAAAATAATTTGTCAAAACACAAAATCCAAATAATAAGTAATGTAACAAAACACAAAGTCCAAAAAAATATAAACCCTGTAAAAAAAAGTTGTGAGACATGTAAACTATACGGATCAAATATGAATTGTGCTATTGTCTCTTCCCCAAATTGTCAACTTCGAACCATCTCTATTTAATACACCAAAGACTATTATGTGATATTCATAATATATAGACTTTTAACTCAAAGCTATAGATATATTGAGGGAGATTCTTAGGTATTAACATTACTTTTGCTCCGATCATAGGGGCATTTTTTCATTTTCAACAATTGAAGAAATTATAATCTATTTATTTGATATAACAGCATATATAATAGTTATAGTAGGCACCCTGCTAATTTTGAAGAAATTCTGAATAATTTACAGTGTCGAAATCAGAGTTTAAATAGTTTGTTTTCTATGCGTATAAAAAAAATCAGACACACATATAATTGACCATTTAAACTCTGATTTTGGCACCGTAAATTATTCAGAATTTCTCAAAATTTGACGATATACATATTATAATTATAATATACGCCAACATACAAAAATAAAAATAAGTTATAATTTTACCAAGTGCCAAAAATAAAAAACATCGTACAACACGGACAAAAGTAATAACCTACTTAACAAAATTCATATTATAATATATATATATATATATATAAAAATGTATGTCAAAAATTTATATTGTGACGCAAATAAGTGACACAGAAAGTAAAAAAGTCTGAACCTCGTGTTATATATTCGATGGTTTTGGTGTCAACTTGTCATTGTGATGACATGCACACACTCTCACAAATTCAATTGCCACCTGCTTAGACCACCTCTTTTTTCTTCACAACTTGGCATTGTTTCCCTATCTTATTAATTACCATTCACATTTTCACCCTTCTTTTAAAAATCCCAAAACACTTTTTTGCATATACACAAAACACAAGTCCCCCCCAATCCAATGAACCCCACCAAAACAATATGTATCTTACACCTAAGCTATCCAGCTAGCTACCTCATCATCACTCCTACTCATATATAAGCTCAAAATTCCATAACCCTTTTCGATTACAAGAAAACAAACTAATTTTTTGCTGAGAACAAGCCAATTATGGTGCTTAAAATGACACTTGTTGTTGTCTTGTTTAGCTCCATTTTGGCTGCTGTGGCTTATGGTGGCAACTTCAACCAAGACTTCGATATCACTTGGGGAGATGGTCGAGCCATGATTCTCAACAATGGAAATCTTCTCACACTTTCTCTTGATGAAGCTTCTGGCTCTGGCTTTCAATCAAAAAATGAGTATTTGTTTGGTAAAATCGATATGCAGATCAAACTTGTGCCTGGAAATTCTGCTGGAACTGTCACTGCCTATTATGTAAGATTTTTTTTTAAAAATAAAATAAAAATTATTCTTCAGTATTTTTCACTGTGGTAAAAAATTAACAATATTAGTAATGTTTATATAAATATTTGCAGTTTTCTTCAAAAGGGTCAAGATGGGATGAGATTGATTTTGAGTTCTTGGGAAATTTGAGTGGTGATCCTTACATTGTTCATACCAATGTGTACACCCAAGGAAAAGGAGATAGAGAAGAGCAATTCTATCTTTGGTTTGATCCAACGGCTGATTTTCACACCTACTCAATTCTTTGGAACCCCCAACGTGTTGTGTAAGATATAATATTTATCCTATAAAATATCAATAATTATTTTTTAACTTAGTAATTATAAGATAAAAGTCAAATAATTAACTATTACACCTAATTATTACTTGACCTAATATATGGGGTACTAACAACTTGGCCTTAATTAGTATAATAAAAGCACACCAAATATATTAACTATATTCTTCAATGTATCATTTTAGCATAAATGCCCTTGGATTTTTTTGTTCTTAAACAATAAGTCCTTTAAGTTAATCTTTTTTAATAAAATTCTGTCTTTGTTATAGGTAAGTTTGGTAATTTTCTATGTATTATACATCTCCAAAAATTATTATATATAGTATAGGAAAATTGAAAAACAATAATTTCAATTAAACACTTAAAATTTTATGAGAAAACAAACAATAAAATTGGTCACCAGAGGAGGTTTAAACACTTATATATGTACTAATTATAATTATAATTTTATATATTTTTCTAGATTTTATGTGGATAAAATTCCAATAAGAGAGTTCAAGAACATGGAATCGAATGGAATTCATTTCCCAAAGGATCAATCAATGAAAATCCACTCTAGCCTTTGGAACGCTGATGATTGGGCCACCAGAGGAGGTTTAGTGAAGACAGATTGGACAAAAGCTCCATTTACGGCCTCTTACAGGAATTTCAATGCTAGTGAGGCTTGTATATGGGCTTCAGGGAATTCTTCTTGTGGCCCATTGGGCTCTTCTTCTCCAAAATCTAGGCCCAAAAATTGGCTCAATGAGAATCTCGACAGTACCGATCAAAAGAGGCTCAAATGGGTTCAAAAGAATTACAGAATCTATAACTATTGCAGTGATAAGAAGAGATTTCCCCAGGGTCTCCCACAAGAATGTGCCAATACCACATAATTGAGTATAGTATAGACCATAGACACCGTATTTATAATATATATTATATATATACATACATGTACGTATGTATATGAACCATAAATATACTTACTATTGTAAGTTTGTGCTTAGTGTTTTTTTAATTTAGAAGTTATTTTGGAGAAGCTGTGAGACATAGTTTCTCCAAAAAGACTTTTGAGAAATTATTTTCTAAATTAAAATCATTTTTATAGTTCTTAATTTAATCATAAAAGATCTTCTTTGGTTAATATCCAAATATTTTGTAAAGAACTTTTTATAAAAAAAAAATTATGTAATAATTATCCAAACAGAAAAAATAAGTCATAATTTTTACTTATCTCAAACTCATGAATTGATTTTATCTCAAATTTATTATCTTTCTTAAGTTGTTAGAAGGAAAGTTTGGAGGAGTTGTTTATGTACATGTACTGGAGAGTGTATTAGAGTTTACTGTGGTTATAAACAAGTGACTCTGCCATTGTCGTACAGAGTGAAGAAGAGAGAGAAGTTTGAGTATTGTTTGAGGGCTGCAAAGACTTGTATTCATTTTTCTTTTATAGTGGATGAGCTCGACTTAGATTGTAATGTTCCAAATTTCCTAATAAGGTTTATGACATTGATTATGAGATCGTGAGGACCATAATTGATTTATTATGTTATTAAATGATTATATGCATGTTTAGTTGTATTAAATATGCATGTGAACCCATTTCTGATTAATTGGATGATTTTCATATTTTGGTCATTTTGCCCATATTTGGCATATATATGGCATGTGTGTAGTGCTTCATTATTATTTGGTTATACTAGGGTTACTTAGCACGAGATGATCCTAGGAGGTAAGCTAGTGGAATAGTCACAACGGGATTTATTCTTGATTTGGAGCGAGTCAATGGGTATTTAGTACATTACCGAGTTATTGGGTAATGGGAATAAGTATTTGATGATAAATTGGGAGTTAGTAAGATCAAGGGAAAATTCAGGAGGTTTTGACTATTTTCTCCCCGGGGACGTTTTCGGGACCCCGAGCATTAGGATGTGTTTGAGGCTACTTAAGCTTGAAGTAACCTGTTAAGAAATAAAAAAGAACATTTAGAATGTTCTCTCTTCCTAAAAGTTCCATTTTTGTCTCCCGGTCGCATTTTCGAAGAAAACTTGAGTTCTAGGACTCGGATTCAAGCGAGGATCAAGGCATAGCGATCCTAGGGACGATTAGAAGGTTATTAGCCAAAGGATTTAGTTGGGAAACAACTCAATCGGAGGTAATTCAAGTTTTAAGTTCTAAGTTCTAAGTTTTTAAAGTTTTTAAGCTTGGCTTAGATTCTGTGTTTTGATGAGTTTTTGGATGAATTGAAGCTTGGGTTTTATTGATTTTGGATCATGGGGATGTTTGGGAACTTTGATTTTGAGTTTGGAGATGCTTGGGTAGGTTTTTGAAAGGTTTTAAAATGTTAAAAACAAGGAAAAATGGTTGGTTCGAGGTTGGGTCGCGACCCTATTCTAGGGTGCCGCAACCCAAGTTTCCTGAAGGAGGAGATAGGCTTTGTCTTGTTAAGTAATTGTTAAGTAATTCTAGGGGGGGGGGGGGGGGGGCATGGTGTTTGGAGGGCCTAATTATGTTAAGTAATTGTTTGTGCATGATCCTAATTATGTTAGCAATTGTTAAGTAAGCATGCTGAATGCCCTGTATTCAGATATTTGACATATGATACATGCCTGGTAGCATTGTTTACTTGTGCGTGGCACTGACTTACTAGTCAGAATCAGCAATGGTGTCAGAAGTAGCTGTGAAGATGTGACTTACTAGTCAAGTTCGACAATAGTTTTGAGCACTAGTCGCATGTTGCTGACCTAAAAGTCAGGAGCGGCATAAGCGTCGTGAACGCAGAGCCGATGGAAGATTAGATCTAATCAACATCCCCATTGAATGACTCAATATGAGCATTAATGCCGGACCGACCCTAAGTTCGATGAAAACTAAAAGCGCTTGCCTAGTTCTATGACTAGTTACTCAAAGTCGGGGCCAGAAGGCCCAGGTGACTATATCGTCACATGGCTAGAGGGTACGGAACCCACATTAGTGACTCTATGGTCTTGCGGTTGGTTTTGCTTAGTTCTATGACTAGTTATTCAAAGCCAGGGCCAAAAGGCCCAGGTGACCGTATCGTCACATGGCTAGAGGGTACGAAACCCACAGTAGTGACTCTATGGTCACTCGATTGGTTTGCATTGGTGAATTTCTTATCAATCACTTATTCTATTTAAGCTAGTGACATGATCACTTATTTGTAAAGGGAACGGAACCCACCTTAATGACTTTTACAACTGTCACTCTTCTATTTGGGGCTATAAGCCCAACATGGTTATCGGAGCCACCAGTGTTAAATCACTCATCTGATTATGATTGACTTGATAGTCATCCACTCAGGAGGGCTGGATTCCTAATCCTGGATACCCATCATAATTTGAACTTATTTGCATGCGTGATTAAGGCTATTATTGCTAGGCATGCACTTTATGATTTTATGACATGATATTACTGATCATGAGCATATTGAGTTTTCTTACTAGGTTTCAGCTCACGGGTGCTATGTGGTGCAGGTAAAGGCAAAAGAAAGCTGGACCATCCTTGAGTTGGAGAGCTTAGGTGACGATGTGTACATTTGTGGTTGCTCGACCGCCACGGCCGATGGTTGAAAGAGGAACTAGGGTTAAACCTTATTTTTCCGCTTAGGTCGGCTAGTTGTAAATATTTTGTTGTAATAAACCTTTAAATTATATATTTTGGATCTCAATATATTCAGTAAACGTTTTAGTAAAACGCTATATCTTAACTAAAAATTTTAACCTTAAACCGCTAATCATACTTAGTTATAGGGGTGTTCATAAAACCGCCCACACCGCACCGCAATTTGCAGTTTAGAACCCTTCGCGATGCGGTTGCGGTTTGTATTTTTGTCAAACCGTGCGGTGCAGTGCGGTTTACGGTTTTAAATTTTATAAATGCGGTGCAAACCACACCGCACTACATCATTATATATTAATTTTTTTATATTATTTTTTTTCAATTTTACTACATTTAAAGTTAATACATAAATATTTATATAGTATAATATAATATACACAATATCTAGAAAGAAATATAATGTTTCATAGGATACTAACACATATTCTACTTCAATCTAAAGATATTCTTCATTAATTAAAATAATATTTACTTTTATATTATATTTTTTATTTGTTATATTTTTATTGTTTTGCTTAAAGTTTATTAACTTGTTGTACATTTAATTATTTTGTTAAACACTCTATGGTTATGAGATTTATTATGAATCTTTCTTAATTATAATATTTAATTGTTAAATTATTTGGCAATAGGTATAAACCGACAAAACTGCACCACACCGTATTAGTGCGGTCTATGCGATTTGAGGTCTATGTGGTGCGGGTTGCGGTTTGGAAAATTATTCAAATCGCATATGCGGTGCGGTCCATAAAATTAGAGAAAAACCGCACCAACTGCACCACAAACACCCCTACTTAGTTACACGATTATAGCCAAATGACTCGATTAACGAGTTTAGCACTGTTCAAAATGCACATCGTAACGGTCCCTGGAGTTTAGGGTGTTACATAGATGTAGGTTCCAATATTGGAACTGAATTGCTCCATTGTTTTTCTGTTTTATTTTCTAGATTATGTTCACTGTGTGTATTTGTAATTGTGTGGCTTGTGAGTTTCTGAGTTTCAGGAAATTTTGAGTTCAAGCTTTGGTGTTGTGTTGAACCACAACATATATATAATCCAAAGACTAGCCAAACATAGTGTTGTATTTTATTAATGCAATAGAAAATTCTTATCAAAGTGTTAGGAGGTAAAGTTTTTGTTGTATAGCTTCTGGTTTACAGTTGGTATTGTAACTATTTTATGTTAGCTTTCTGTTAGTTGTTTTGTCTCTCTTAAGTGATATATAAACACTATTGTAAGCTTTTCAGAATGTAATGCAAAACATATTATTCATTGTTCAATTATTTTACATGGTATCAGAGACGTAAGATCCTTTGAGTATTCTCTGTTCAGTTTATCTTTCATTCATTTCTTTGCAATCATACGTTCATGGTATCCTTAAATCCATATGGTGTTCTTGGATCTTCTTCATCGATTGTAGTGTTTTCTCACACTCTCTTCGTAAAGCTTGACAACCATAACTTCTTACTATGGCGTCCTCAGATCTTGGTTGCAATCTGTGGTCATGATCTTCATGATTACATCGACAAAGACTTTGATCTGCCTCCTCAGTTCGTGGATGAATTTGACAGAATGCTGAAGAAAATTAACCCTAAGTACAAAAAATGGCTGAAACAAGACCAATTATTGTATTCTTGGTTACTTTCTTCTATCTCTAAAGGAATACTTACAAGAATCATTGGAGCGAAGACCTCGGTTGAAGTCTGGACTATGCTTGATGCGTATTTTGTTGCACAGACAGAGGTGAAGGCAGATCAATTCAAATCGCAGCTCAAAAACATCAATAAAGGATCTCTCTTGTTGAATGAGTATTTTTTTAAGGTTAAATTTATGGTGGATCGGTTGCAATCAATAGGGGAATAATATCAGCAAAGGAGCATATTGTGGCTATTTTCAATGGAATAAATCCGGAGTACGATACATTCATCATCTCTGTAAACTCCATATCTCAACCATGCACTGTGGCTGAGATGGAATCTCTATTGTTGGCTCAAGAAAGCAGAATCGAGAAACAATCACAGGAGCTGGACTCGCGATCGCCTCAAGAAAATTTTGCCCAATCCCAAAAATGAGGTCAGTTCTCCAATCCAAGGTCCAACTCAAATTTCCCCAAATTTGCATCTTCAAATTTCAGTGTAGCACTTGTTGGTCGTGGTTCTTCGTGGAATCCATATGCTATGCCACCCAAAACTATTGGATCTACTTCGAATCAAGCAACTAGAGGAGGCAGTCGAGGAGGTTTCTCATCTCAAACAGTCGGTACCAAACATAACAAACTTTTGAGAGACATACTTCGAGTTCATTGTTCATCTCCTCTCAATTTGAGGGGGTGTTAGGAGTTAAAGTTTTTGTTGTATAGCTTCCGGTTTACAGTTGGCTTTGTAACTGTTTTTTGTAGCTTTCTTTTAGTTGTTTTGTCTCTCCTAAGTGGTATATAAACACTATTGTAAGTTGTTGGGGTTGATTAGGACCTGCACAACACAGCCAATACAGTGCACAAGAATAGCAACAAAGAAGAACAAGTAATAGACAATTAAACAAACCCAAAAGTAATCAAAAGTAAAACACGAAAGAAAGAACACCAAGAATACTTGGTTCAGATACAACCAGTTTGGTTGATCCTACATCCAAGGCTAGGCAGCAATGCCTAAGTCAAATCCACTATATCTGAAACTAGATTACACCCTCCAAGCTCTCAAGATTACAACAACACTCATTCAACTTCTCTTGAAACACTCTCTCACTAGAGTATTACAACACAGTTCTTGCTCTCAGCCAAAACTCTCAGAAATTGAATACACTTAGGTTGATCAGGCCTAAAACTATATATAGGGTCGAGATACAAGAGCTAAAGAGACAAACAGAAACTAACTGTAACTAACAACAATTAGTTAGTCTGTTACAACTTACTGGTGTCCACGCAGATGCAACTAGAGAAAACGTAGATGCAACTGAAAACACCAGAAAACTATGAGCTTTCATTTTGCTAATCTTTTGATTGGTTGAGGAAAGAAGTCACAATCTTCACATAAGCTTTTCAGAATGTAATGCAAAACATATTATTCACTGTTACACATAGCAGCAAACTATTAAAGAATTTTCTTTTTAAACCCTCTCTAAAATTAGAAAATTAAAATTAACCCCCTCTTATATAAAATGTCTCTCTGTCACTAGCAACAAACATAACAAACATACCCTTACAGTATCTAATTACATATCTGATCATCACTAAATAAACTCACATTTCACATTTTTTTAAACGATTATTATATAATTTTTAGGACATTAGTTATTAGTATCACTACAAAAATCTTAGTTTTACCCACAATAAAATTTGTGACTACAAGTAAAAAAATTGTGACTAAAAAAAATTTATTTTACTTATACCATCACTAAAAAGTTTGTGGTTAAAAATATTAATCACAAAAATCACAATTTATTGTCACTAAATGTATTTTTAGTCACAACAATCTTTATCATTAAAAATAATAGGGTAACTAAAACTATATTAATGAAAACTTGTGATTAAGTATGACATTTTACTCACAGTAATTTTTTTGTTATGACTAAAAGTGATATTTAGTCACACAAAATATATGTTGTGACTAAAATGTAGTCACTAAATAATACATTTATTTGTAGTGTATAATTAACACTTGTGTTTCAATAAACACTTGCTTAACTAGCTAGCCCTGCGTATCCGGATCTCTACATATGTTTGGTCATATATATATAAATATATATAGGTATTATTATAGTAGTGATTATTTTTAATCACTACACTACTAGTAGGTATTCTTAGTATTTTTTTGTACATTGTTGACGCGGTTCTTCGGCAACAGGTAATTAAGAGAAGAAGAGAAAGAGATTAGTACTTAAAAGTAGAACCGCCGCAGATATGAAATCTTTGTGAGAAGAACTAGGTGACCCTAAACACGTTTTTTAAGTGGTTCGAAGGTTAAAATCCTTCTACTCCACTAGTCAATATTATTGATCTTTTCTGGGTAATTGGTTTACAAAATATATAGTTCTTACAAGACTATTTTTTCCAACCCCTATCAATTCCCAGGGTCTCCATATTTATAGGAGAAGGCACCTGGAAATTGGTAGGGAGGTCATCCCGTGACCTTACCATTTGTCATATCAAGTCTGTGATATTCATGATTACTTCCTAAACCTGACACACAAGTGTGGTCTAATCAGTATGGAAGGAGATAATGGGCCGCACGGCCCAACCCATCCGTGGGTGTCTGAATACGCACGTTCCTGCGGCGTGTCCGAGAAGTCAGGGGGATATCGGACACGTGATGGCAGGATTATGCACGTTTATCTTGCGTGTTGACCTCCCATAGGGTCAGAGCTTCCTGAGAAGCTCGCTACCGGAGCAATCCATAACCCGAGCTGATCCTTCAGTGGTCGTCGGATGTTGTTCCC
Source organism: Humulus lupulus (assembly GCF_963169125.1). Taxonomy (NCBI): domain Eukaryota; kingdom Viridiplantae; phylum Streptophyta; class Magnoliopsida; order Rosales; family Cannabaceae; genus Humulus; species Humulus lupulus. The sequence continues at coordinate 211,265,375 of NC_084798.1, forward strand.
AGCTCCTGGAACAACAAGAAGGAGCAGGAAACTCCATCCCCTCGAGCTAGAAAGGGCCCGTCCTGAAGATAAAGCCTCTGGCCTGTGGGAGCCTCGGGCTAAATCATGTTTAGTCCGAGGATCGTCCTGCTAAACAGCCCGTGGGAAATCCAGGGCGTACATCTGCCCCCCAAGCTCCTGCTCGTGGTCCATGACGTCCGACATGGGAGACCACAGTTGGAGCTTTTAGACTTCTCCCACAACCCTTCGCATTCCATGCTTTTCGCATGCGTCTGATACGTGGAACGCCGCGGGTGGCGACGGTACATTCTACGAGAACCGCATTAAATGGCCTAGCCTACTGTCCAGCCGTCGTTTCACATTTCGAGTAGAGGGTCTCCCAGGAGCCTTTTACACGTGATCCCCCCTTGTATAAAAAGGGGGTGGTCATCCCACGCACGGACCACCTTACCATTCAGAACCTCTCAAATTTCCTTCTTTTCTCTCTGACCTTCCGAAGAGCAAAACCCTCATTTCCATTGCTCTCATCTTCTCCGTTCACGAAGCTTAAGCGTGCGAGTTCCTTCAAGGCCTTGGAGACTACTGTGGCAACGAAGCCCCTACCCGCGCAGCAACCTCGCTCACCATCCAACCCTATACTGTAAGTCTTCTGTCCCCATTTATTTTTGAAAGCATGCCACTGTAGCCTAGGTAAAAAATTTTACTGTAGCCACATGCAGAGGTTTTCTGGGTCGCGCGGATATGGAGGGTGATGGCCCTTCTTTGATTAGGGCACATTTGCCATGGGACATCGCCTTAGAACATGGGTTCCATGATTCTTTCTTAGGAACAATTTCTGGTAGGATCCGTAGGAACTTTGGGTGCAAAAACCGGGTAGCTTAGGGAATACGCCTTAAAAGCGGTTTTGCCACGCCTTGCCTGTTGAAACTTTCCCCCCAAGGCAAAAAAAAATTTTCTTACTCTGAGCCATCTGACACACGAATTCCGAGTAATCTGGGATCTGTTGAGGGCATAGGCGCGTGTTCCTTGGAACGCGTGGCACCACTCTCCACGGGCTGGGCTTACCCCAGCTCGTGTACTTAATGCTTGCCTCACTCTCCTGCTTGGGTCGCCTTTTCTAAAGTGTTTTCTTTTGTTCGATAGGCGACCAGATGGCTCCAAAGAGAAATCTGCCACAGAAGAATGTGGGAAGTTTGGCCTCCCAGAAGGATAAAGGAAAGGCGGTGGTGACCAGCTCGCCAATTCCTCACTTTGGACCGGCGGTGGAGAAGCAGGCCGAGGTGGCTCCTGACGCGTTTTTCGAGGCGGAGAGAATCGTCTCGAAGATAACCAGCCAGGCAAAGATCACCAAAATCTTCCTTAACCACAACATTCCTCTGGGGAAGACCTCCGTGATCGCCCGACCTGCTGCGGATGGGGAGAGGAGCTGCACGCCGCTCGACGAGTCGTTCGCGGCCTGGAGCGGGGAACACTTCAAGGCAGGGGCCTTCCTCCCCCTGGATCAGTATTTTGCTGATTTTCTGAACTACGTGGGGTTGGCCCCATTTCAGCTCCCCCCCAATTCCTACCGTCTGCTGGCGAGACTGAGGTATTTGTTCCAAAAGCATGAGTGGGAGGTCCCCACTCCTGCTGATATCTTGTATTTCTTCTGCCTCAAAGCCAGCCCGGACCAGCGGGGGCGAGGCGACGGGTTCTATTACTTAACCCGCTTCCCTAACACAGCAGCAGTGATCGAGCTGCCGAGCCATCCAAACGACTTCAAAGACCAGTTTTTTATGTCTACTGGGTTCCGAAACTGCGATCATCATTATTTCAACCGCCCTCGTAAGTAATCCTCCATTTAGCTCGCCTTTTAACGGTTATCTTATTTTAGCCCGTCCCTTATTCCAATTCTGATTTCGACCAACCTTGCAGCCATCTACTCGAGGACCGAAAAGTCCGTGACCCTCGGGGGTCAATACGACACACTGGCGAACCTGCCTCCCAGTGAGAAAGACTACCGCGTGCTCGTGACGGACGAGACGATGGTATTCTGCAAGCTGATTTTCCCAAATCAGACTTTGAATTTGAAAAGGCCCCGGGGGCCTCCCCCAGCCCGCGACAACAGGCCGATCGTCGCGGAGGAGGTCGCAGATGACGAAGGCGAGGAAGAAGGTGAGGAAGTTCCTCTGGTGAGGAACAGGAAGCGGAGCTTGGAGGTCGCCCAGGGGATGATCGAGGAGAGGGCCCAATCCGGAGCAGCCGCGGGTCCTTCCGGTCAAGGTAACTTTTACTTATTTAAGAACGTAGATAGGGCCACTGCAGACCCTCGGCTGGTTAGGTTCAACCCTAGGCAGCTCGTCCATCGTCACCCAAGGAATCCGGACCTGGACACGCTTCTGCTCCACTGCGTTGACCAGCTCGTGCTGGACAACCAAGAGAGTCGGCCCAAGGGTACCGTAGTAGTAGATAATACCCTAGCCTTTAGGTCGGCCATTTTTGAGGAGTACGGGACCAATTTACGCACGTGGCCTGCGCTCCAGAGGGGCGTCTACGCTCCGGGGATTAGGCAGTACGTAGAAGAGTCCAGCCCCGATTCAGAACCGGACCTAGAACCTTCGCCAGTTCGTGAGATAATCGTCCTAGGCTCTTCCAGCTCGGGGGGTAGGGCTCCCTTAGTATTTGCTTTCTTATTGCCTTTATTTCTGTATGATTGCTGATAACCGTGTTTTTTGCTCTTTGGCAGAAGAGATGTCTCAGCCCGGGAATAGTCTGCGGGGCGTTGTGTTTGGTGGGAATCCCCCAGCGGGGCCGAGGTTAAAGAGGCTTCGCGAGTCCAAGAGCTCGACCGGGGTCTCCACCAAATCCCCAGCTACGGAGAAGGGGAGAGACCCGTCATCCCAGGTCGCGGGGGCGAACCTCCCTGTCGCCAGGACAGGACTCATGCATCCGCCACCCCAACGATCTCCACTGGCCGCCCAGGACGGGGTAATAGAGGTCGGGAATCTGGCCGCGGTAGCCCCGGACGTGCGTATCCCGGTCGACCCCCGGGCTCTGGAGAAGATGCCCGAAGCATTCCGGGGTACGGTGTACGAGTCGGCCAGCTACGCCGTCAGCCACTATTACAATATCAGGGAGAAGGAGCTCCGGGCCATCGAAACAACGAGCCCGGTCCGAGTTATAGAGTCCGCTATGGACATGACTTTAACGGTAAAGTGCCCCCTTCTTTTAAGGCTTTGACACTCACACGCCGCCTTTCTCCTTCCAGTTTGCTAATTTATCACTCTTTTCTTGCAGGGCATGGCTGCCGCCTATAGAGGCATCGTTAGGACCAAGGCCCAGCTCGAGGGTTTGGAAGCAGATCGCCAGACTGCCCTCCAGGAGTCTCAGGAGGCGAGAGACGCCTTGGCGGCCTCAAAAGCCGAGCTAGAGAAGGTCCGCTCGGAGAACCAAGAGCTTAAACGCTCCCTGGCCGCATCCGAGCTAGAGAAGCTTCGCTCCGAGAACCTAGAGCTTAAAAACTCCCTGGCCGCATCGCGGGCAGACCTTGAGGTGGCGAAGGCCGAAGTCCAGACCTCCCAGACCGCCCTGAAAGACGAGCGGGTCGTGTCGGAGCAGTCCTTACAGGACCTATTCTATCACTGCTGGTCCCACAATCCGGACGCGGACTTCTCCTTCATGCCGCCGGACCTCTGGGCATTCCTGTTGCCGCGGCTTCAAGCCCGCCTGAATAAGGAGGCTCCTCCTTCGGAAACTGGAGAGGCCTCTGCCGCGGCGGAGCAGGGTGAGACCGCGACCTCCAAAGGGCCAGCTGATGGGGCTTAGGATGCTTCTTGTTTTCGTATTTTGAACTCTTTTTTTTTTTTTTTTTTGTAATTCTCTTTTTTATGTGAGGCGTTTCCGCCTCGAGACAATTTGCTCAACCAGTTTTACATATATATTTTCATGTATTTGGTCATAATTTATCTCTTTATTTTTATGAACGTAGTTCGAGTTAACTTTATCCGTATCCCGGGCTCTTTAAATAAGATCCGCGTTCAACAATTTTCTAGTTCACTCCTAAGTTTTCTGACCTGGTTAAGACCAGGAGCTTATTTTGAAAAAACTCAGATCGCGTCAACTTTTATCCGTATCCCGGGATCTTTAAAGAAGAACCTCGGTCAACAAATTTTAGCTAACTTCTAAGTTTTATGACCTGGTTAAGACCAGGAACTTATTTTGAAAAAACTTAGTTCGTGTCAACTTTTATCCGTATCCCGGGCTCTTTAAAGAAGAACCTCGGTCAACAAATTTTAGCCAACTTCTAAGTTTTATGACCTGGTTAAGACCAGGAACTTATTTTGAAAAAACTTAGTTCGTGTCAACTTTTATCCGTATCCCGGGCTCTTTAAAGAAGAACCTCGGTCAACAAATTTTAGCTAACTTCTAAGTTTTATGACCTGGTTAAGACCAGGAACTTATTTTGAAAAAACTTAGTTCGTGTCAACTTTTATCCGTATCCCGGGCTCTTTAAAGAAGAACCTCGGTCAACAAATTTTAGCCAACTTCTAAGTTTTATGACCTGGTTAAGACCAGGAACTTATTTTGAAAAAACTTAGTTCGTGTCAACTTTTATCCGTATCCCGGGCTCTTTAAAGAAGAACCTCGGTCAACAAATTTTAGCTAACTTCTAAGTTTTATGACCTGGTTAAGACCAGGAACTTATTTTGAAAAAACTTAGTTCGTGTCAACTTTTATCCGTATCCCGGGCTCTTTAAAGAAGAACCTCGGTCAACAAATTTTAGCTAACTTCTAAGTTTTATGACCTGGTTAAGACCAGGATAGGACTTAGTTTGTGATAACTCTTATCCATAGATAAAAATTAACACCTAAGTCGTTAAGGAGACCTGGATATATCCGGGTACCATATGCCCCCCAAGTAACTGGGAAAGGGTCTTTCGTTGTTACTTTAAAATTACCCTTGCAAATAACGAGAAACATTTGATTTTTATTTATACATGGGAGGTGACCTTCTAGGTCTTACACATGTTTATTGATAATATTTCTTTAGGTGGATTGCATTCCAAGTCCGCGGGACCGCCCCTCCACCAAGTCGAGCTAATTTATACGCCCCTTCTTTGATGACTTCGATGACCTGGTATGGTCCTTCCCAGCTTGGTCCCAGAACCCCATCTTTGGGATCTTTCCCGGCCAGGAAAACTCTCCTCAAGACCAAATCGCCGACGCTAAAGGCACGTCTTTTGACCTTAGCGTTGAAGTAGCGAGTGATTTTCTGTTGATAATGGGCGAGCTGGAGTTGTGAATCCTCTCGCCTCTCATCCATCAAGTCTAAGGAGTGGCATAGGAGCTCGTGGTTCTTGTTCTGTTCGTAGGACCGGACCCTGTGCGATAGGACCTTTACCTCCACGGGGAGGACCGCTTCACTTCCAAAGGTTAGGGAGAAAGGAGTGTGACCCGTGGGAGTCCGATGTGAGGTCCTATAGGCCCACAGAACTTGGGGGAGCTGTTCTGGCCAGATCCCCTTTGCCTCATCTAGCCTCTTCTTGAGGCTTGCCTTCAGAGTTTTATTGACAGCTTCGACCTGGCCGTTCGCCTGGGGATAGGCCACGGATGAGAAACTTTTCACAATTCCGTTCTTTTCGCAAAATTCGGTGAACAGGTCGCTGTCAAATTGAGTGCCATTGTCGGAAACGATCTTTTTGGGTAGGCCGAAGCGACAAACGATGCTTTTAACCACGAAGTCTAGCACCTTTTTCGATGTTATTGTCGCCAACGGCTCTGCTTCGGCCCACTTTGTGAAGTAGTCAATGGCTACCACGGCGTAACGGACCCCGCCCTTTCCGGTGGGCAGGGCGCCTATTAGATCTATGCCCCAAATGGCGAAGGGCCAGGGAGACGATATCATTTTTAGCTCGGTCGGGGGTGCTCGTGCAACCGCGGCGAACCGCTGACATTTGTCGCACTTTTTTACGTATGAGATCGAGTCTTTGGACAGAGTCGGCCAGTAAAAACCCTGCCGAAGGATCTTCAAGGCCAGGCTTTGCCCCCCAGTGTGATCTCCGCAGAATCCGTCATGAACTTCCTGCAGGATGGCCTTCGCCTCACTTGGAAGAACACACCGGAGGAGAGGTAATGAATGCCCACGTCGGTACAACACCCCCTCGACTAGCGTATATCTCGGAGCTTGATAAAGGACTCGCCGTACGTCGTTGCGCCCTTCGGGTAACTTGCCCTCGACGAGGTACTCAACAATGGGAGTCATCCAGGTCGGCCTGATGTCAATCATCTCAATATCCGCTCGATCTCCGTCTATGCTTGGTTTGTCCAAGAACTCAATTGGCACCAACCCCAGGGTTTCTGCCTCCCCCGAGGTGGCGAGCTTGGCGAGAGCATCTGCATTGGCGTTCTGCTCCCGAGGTATCTGCTCGATCGACCCTTGCCCAAACGTAGATAATTCGGATTTTACCTTAGCCAAATAAGAGGCCATCTTGGGACCCCGCGCCTGATACTCGCCTAAGACCTGATTCACCACGAGCTGGGAGTCGCTGAAGCACTGGACAGAGCTTGCCTTTAGCTCGCTAGCTATCCTAAGTCCGGCTAACAAGGCCTCGTACTCTGCCTCGTTGTTGGACGCCTTGAACCCGAATCTCAGCGCCGAATGGAATCTATGTCCTTCTGGGGATATCAGAATAATTCCGGCCCCGGAGCCGTTCTCGTTAGACGAGCCATCAACGAAGATCCTCCACGATGAGCCTGAGGATGTGAGCTGCTGTGAATCTTCTGATGGGATCTCACGGAATCCCGCGCATTCTGCCACGAAGTCGGCCAAGGCTTGACTTTTTATGGTAGTTCGGGGAGTATAGAAAATCTCGAACTGACTGAGTTCGACCGCCCACTTTAGCAAGCGTCCCGAGGCTTCAGGCTTTTGCAAAACCTGCCTTAGAGGCTGATCGGTCATGACGTGTACAGAGTGGGACTGGAAGTATGGCCTGAGTTTTCGCGAGGCCGTGATTAGGCAGAACGCCAGCTTTTCCATCAATGGGTACCTTGACTCAGCTCCGAGGAGTCTCTTGCTGATGTAATAAACCGGTTTCTGAGCCCGGTCCTCTTCTCGCACCAGAACGGCACTAGCTGCGTCCTCAGTCACGGCCATGTAGAGGAAAAGAGGTTCTCCTACCCTGGGCTTTGATAGCACAGGTGGCTCAGCCAGGTGCGTTTTTAGGTCGAGGAATGCGCCCTCGCACTCTACTGTCCATTCGAACTTCTTGTTTCCGCGGAGCAGGTTGTAGAAAGGCAGGCACTTGTCGGTCGATTTGGAAATGAACCGGTTCAGTGCAGCCACCTTTCCTGTGAGTCCTTGGACATCTTTCCGCGACCTGGGGGATGGAAGCTCGAGCAGTGACCTGATCTTGTCGGGATTTGCCTCGATTCCTCGGGTATTGACTATGAAACCCAAGAATTTCCCCGATGCGACACCGAAAGTGCATTTCTGAGGATTGCGCCTCATGCCATATTCTCGCAGTATGTTAAAACATTCTTCCAGGTCGGCAACGTGGTTGGTGGCAGTCTTTGACTTGACAAGCATATCATCGACGTACACTTCCATGTTCTTCCCGATCTGATCCGCGAACATTCTATTTACCAGCCTTTGGTAGGTAGCTCCGGCGTTCTTTAGACCGAACGTCATGACCTTATAGCAATAGACATTAGTCGGGGTCATGAAGCTGGTGTGATCCTGGTCTGCTGGATTCATCGCAATCTGATTGTAGCCCGAGTACGCGTCCATGAAGGACATGAGCTCGTGCCCCGCCGTGGCATCCACCAGTTGATCGATCCTCGGCAACGGAAAGCAATCCTTGGGGCAGGCTTTATTCAGGTCGGAAAAATCAATACAGGTCCGCCACTTGCCATTGGGCTTTGGAACTAACACGGGATTGGCAACCCAAATGGGAAATCTGGCTTCGCGGATAAAGCCACATTTCTTGAGCCGGGCCACTTCTTCTTCAAGGGCCTCGGCTCGGGTTGTCCCTAAACGCCTCTGCTTTTGAGACTTTGCAGGGACGCTTTTGTCTAGGTGGAGCGTGTGCATGATTACGCTCGGACTGATCCCTATCATGTCCTCGTGCGACCATGCGAATACGTCTAGGTTCTTTTTCAGAAACGCGGTCAGATCCGCCTTTCTTCTATCGCAGAGGTTCTTTCCGAGCTTCACCGTCCGTGAAGGGTTTTGTTCATCGATGCCTACCTCCTCGAGATCTTCAATAGCTTGGAGCTCGGACCTGTCCTCGCCTACTCGGGGGTCAATGTCCTCGCTTAAGGCGAGCTTTTCGTCTTCGGAAACCCGAGGTTTTTCAATCTCAGGGGCCGCCTTGGGTCCCTGCGATTCCTCTTCATCCTGAATGGCCATCGCCACCTGCCCGGGTTTAGATTTTCCCTTCATGGAAATGCTGTAGCATTCCCTGGCAGCGAGCTGATCGCCCTTGATAGTGCAGACCCCTGTCGAAGTAGGGAACTTCATGGCGAGGTGCCGGACGGATGTGATGGATTCGAAAGCAACGAGCGTTGGTCGGTCCAAAATTGCATTGTAGGCAGCGGAGCAGTCAATGACTACGAATTCGAGCAGTTTGGACACTGTTCGGGACTCGTCGCCTAGGGTGATCACCAGCTCGATCGTTCCTATCGCTGCTGACCCTTCGCCTGAAAAACCATATAGCATCATCGAGGTTGCCTTTAGCTCGGAGACGGTCAGACCCATTTTTTCTAAGGTTGAACGGAATAGGAGATTCACCGAGCTCCCATTGTCCACTAACACCCTCCTTACTCTCCGGTTGGCGAGCTGGACTGCTATGACCAAGGGATCGTTATGAGGGAATTGGACATGGCCCGCGTCCTCCTCCGTGAAGGTGACTGGTTGTTTCTCTAACCTTTGTTGTTTTGATTGACGCTGTTCCGGGACGAACTCCCCTCCATTGTGGGCCTTCAACTCATTTATGTACCTCTTCTGGGCGCCTCTGCTCGTGCCAGCCATGTGTGGCCCTCCAGAGATGGTGGAAATCTCTCCCTCGACCACGGGGGGAGGGACGTCCTGATCTACTCGAGGTCCAGGTTGACTGGCTGGGATCTCCGGAGCGGGTCGACCTGTGGGGACCCTGTTCCGCGAGTATTGCGCCAACGGACCTGCTCGGATGAGAGTCTCGATTTCATCTTTGAGGTGCCTGCAGTCGTCGGTATTGTGTCCGACGTCGTTATGAAAACGGAAGAATTTGGAAGCGTCTCTCTTTCCCTTAGGGTGCTTTATTGGCTCCGGTCTTTTCCAGGGGACTCGCGTAGCGTTGGCCAGGAAAATATTCTCTCTGGTTTGGGTGAGCTCGGTATACGCTGTGAACACGGGCTTGAATTTATCCACGGACTTATTCTTCTTTTGACCGTGCTGGACGTTTTCACCATTTCCTTTTCTTTTGCCGCCACCGGGCTGGTTGCTCTGCGTGACGTCGGGAGTCGCTACTACGGTCTCTGTTCCCGCCCCAGCGGGCTTCTCGAGGACCTGGCTGGTCCCCGCGGCTGAAGCTTCAGCTTCCTCCAAGTTTATCCATTCTTGGGCTCTGTTAAGGAATTCACTAACTGAGCTGACCCCCCTCCTTTGAATATCCTTCCACAGATCTCCGCCTACTAGGATCCCGGTCCTCATAGCCATGAGTTTGGAGCTGTCGTCAGCATCTCTGGCTCGAGCAGCGACATTTGCAAATCTGCTCAAGTAGGCTTTTAGCGTTTCTCCAGGTTGCTGTCTCACGTTAGCTAGGGAGTCGGCCTGGACCCTGGCGGCCTGAGAGGCGCGGAATGCCCTCTTGAAGTCAGCCGAAAAGGTCTTCCAGGAGCTGATTGACTGCCTTTTACTTTGTTTGAACCACTGCCTGGCAGGTCCAGTTAGGGTGGAAGGAAAGATCAAGCAACGAAGCTCTGGCCCGATGTTATGAGCCATCATTAGGGTGTTGAACATCCCTAAGTGGTCAGATGGGTCTCCATCCCCGTTGAACTTTGACAAGTGAGGCATACGAAAGCCAGAAGGGTATGCCGTTGCTGCTATGTTGGGGGCGAAGAGCTCCATCTCATCCCCTGAATCATATTCGTCTTTTTCTTTCTCTGACAGGAGCTTCTTCATCAGCTCCTCCATTTGAGTTAAGCGCTCTAAGGTTTTGTCCTGAGATCCTGGGTTATTCCGGGGCTGTTCAACAGCTCCGGACCCGTTGTACATATTAGGCGGGTTATTGCCCCTCCTATCTGGAGATAGGTCATTTGGGGCATTCCCGCCATTACGTACTTCGGATCGGACCCCAACTGAGCGGGCCTGGCTACCATCCCTAACTCGATCCTCTCTGTGAGAGTTGAGGCGATCTCGAAGGTCGCCTCCCTGGGTATTATGGTGACTTTGTGCTGAACTTAGTCGCTGTCGCAGGTCTCCTCCCGAAAGATCACTCCGTGCACTACCGGTCCAGTGACTCCTGCTGGACAGGCTCGATGTGCGTCTTTGGCGGCTCTGACCTGCTCCTGCTCCTCCTCCCGGCGCCCTGCTGCGGCGGGAAGGCCCGGCCGATGGCGGGTCTCTCCTACTATTTCCGTAGGCCGGGATGTCTCGGATGGTTTGAGGAGACGGATATCTGATGGGAGAGGGAGGATGTCTGACCGGAGAGGCGATCCTAGTGCCGTCTGGACGGACTAAATTTGGTGGGGGCCTCTCGGCCCTGCCAGCTTGATGGTTTCGCGCTGGGCGATCTGGACGAGGAACTGGACGCTCTTCGGGGACGGGCTGACGTCTCCGGATCTCTTCGGCCCTCCTTTGGGAATTTCCCCTATCTCTTCTGGGTGTCCTCGAGGAAGGCTGAGAGCTAGGGGTTGATGTCCTAACCGAACGGCTGTACTGCTGCGGTTCGGTCTGAGGCATTTCCCTGAAGTTCGCCTCTTGATGGCGTGATGAAGGGGTGGAGTTGGCTGCAGGGAGTCTACCCGAACGGCTATACCTGGATCGATTACTCCGGCGAGACTTAGGAGCCTCGCCTTGCCTCTCTCCAACGTTACCGTTGGTTGTGAGAGGGGGTAGTCGACTCAGAATATCCTGAATTTGCTGACCAGCTGCTGCTAGCTGGCTCCTCAGTTGAGCATTCTCCATCTCCACCGCAGTATAATAACCTGGATTCGGATTAGGCGGCCGGGGCGTCGAACTACCAGTATCGTCTTGGCCGGCCGGCTGCTTTCCTGGCCTTTGCTGGACTTCAGGAACTTGCTCCTCGGGGAGGGCAACATGGCGGGCCTCCTGCCCATCATGCTGTTCTGTCTCGTTGCCATGTTTGGATCGAGTGGTCACCATAGTTGTATGTTTGTGGTAGTACTAATTAGATTCGCTCTCAATGAAAGCACCAAACTGTTGACGCGGTTCTTCGGCAACAGGTAATTAAGAGAAGAAGAGAAAGAGATTAGTACTTAAAAGTAGAACCGCCGCAGATATGAAATCTTTGTGAGAAGAACTAGGTGACCCTAAACACGTTTTTTAAGTGGTTCGAAGGTTAAAATCCTTCTACTCCACTAGTCAATATTATTGATCTTTTCTGGGTAATTGGTTTACAAAATATATAGTTCTTACAAGACTATTTTTTCCAACCCCTATCAATTCCCAGGGTCTCCATATTTATAGGAGAAGGCACCTGGAAATTGGTAGGGAGGTCATCCCGTGACCTTACCATTTGTCATATCAAGTCTGTGATATTCATGATTACTTCCTAAACCTGACACACAAGTGTGGTCTAATCAGTATGGAAGGAGATAATGGGCCGCACGGCCCAACCCATCCGTGGGTGTCTGAATACGCACGTTCCTGCGGCGTGTCCGAGAAGTCAGGGGGATATCGGACACGTGATGGCAGGATTATGCACGTTTATCTTGCGTGTTGACCTCCCATAGGGTCAGAGCTTCCTGAGAAGCTCGCTACCGGAGCAATCCATAACCCGAGCTGATCCTTCAGTGGTCGTCGGATGTTGTTCCCAGCTCCTGGAACAACAAGAAGGAGCAGGAAACTCCATCCCCTCGAGCTAGAAAGGGCCCGTCCTGAAGATAAAGCCTCTGGCCTGTGGGAGCCTCGGGCTAAATCATGTTTAGTCCGAGGATCGTCCTGCTAAACAGCCCGTGGGAAATCCAGGGCGTACATACATAAATTAGCCATAACTCTAATTGTTTTTAGATGATAGTATAATGTAGTTATATGAGACCTCCCACAAATTTTTAGGAAATTTTGAATAATTTAGAGTGTCGAAATCAAGATTTAAACATATTGTTGCACACATACTTAATGTTTCAATATACGCACGTGCAAAATGATATTTAAATTTTGATTTCGGCATCCTAAATTATTTAAAATTTATTAAAAATTTGTGAAAGGTTCTTTATAACTATTATACACCAATAAAGTTATAACTTATCCATATAACGAAAATACTAAAAATATCTACCGGTAATTTTTTTCCATATATATACCATATACACTTGTATGCATGTTTTGTCGGTGGGATATACTTGATCAGATGAGAATTGATTCATAATAAAATACCAAAATTAACATAGGCTGCCCCATGCCCATATCATATATACTATTCTACCTCAAATCTAACTTAAATAATGAAATTAAACCTATCCCATATATAATTAAATTGCTTTTGTGTAGCGTTGATCCAAAACCCCACTTCATGAATAACACAAAATAGTGTTAGAAACACTTATTTTCCCAATACATCCTACTCTATATAAATATATAAATTTATATATATATATACACATATAAATATTGTTTATTGACGTATCTAATGTCCAAAAATTATTTGTGAAACCCCACAATGCACCTTAAACCACATCTTCCTAACTTTTACAGCTATTAATCATTAATTAATTCCATTAATTAATATATATACGAATTACACATTTAATACTTTATTAATAAAACCTCAAATAATAATTATAATAATAATAATAATAATATCTATATAAACACAGGAATAATGGTTGTTTTGTGTACAATGGCGATTGCATTACTACTTCTTCTCTTGCCTGACCTTTTCACGGCCGTGGTCTCAACCGGAAATTTCAGCCAGGATTTTGATCTAACGTGGGGAGATGGCCGAGGTCAGATATTGGACGGTGGTGATCTTCTAACATTGTCTCTTGACAATATCTCCGGCTCCGGATTCCGGTCAAAAAAAGAGTATCTTTTTGGCAACATTAACATGCAACTCAAGCTTGTTCCCGGCAACTCTTCTGGCACCGTCATAACCTATTATGTAAGTACATACATAATTAACCTATTAATCAATAATCAAATTATCTCTTGATCATTAACTTCAAATTATATTAAGCTAATTAATTAATGGTATCATTAAAATAGCTTGCTTCGAACAAGTCGACATTATGGGATGAGATAGACTTTGCATTCGTGGGAAACTTGAGTGGTGAGCCTTATGTTGTACACACAAATGTGTTAACTCAAGGCAAAGGTGACAAAGTGCAACAATTCTACCTTTGGTTTGACCCAACTCAGGATTTTCATACCTATTCTTTCCTTTGGAATCCCCTTCGTATTATGTAAGTACTAATTTTTTCCTTATAAGATTGTTTGACAAAATGTCTCATTTAAAATCATTTTGATTTGACAAAAACAAACTTGAGATGCATAATATAATTTAATATGGATTTGTCAAATGTAATAATGTGTTTTGATGTTAATAAACTAGAGAAATATAAAGAGATAATAATGAAATAAATAAATAAATTATAGAACAGTATAACTTATCATCCTTGTCATCATTTTCTACAAGATATATTCATACCTATAATTGAATGTGTATTAAACAGCAATAACTAAACTTATGCACACTATTCAATATACTTGATTTTTATTCACTTGATGGAAAAACCAGGCATTACTTGTGTTTGATCTCACTGCTACTAGATACAAAATGAAAGTAACCCTTATTTAAACTAGTGACTCCTCTTTTATAATTGAAATGTTATAATTTATGAGTATTGTTATTTGGCACTTTAAGGTATCCAACACCACATAAAATGACACTCCTGATATTGAATTTTAAGCACCAGAAATATCCCTTAGTAATGCTCATCATTTATACCCTAGAACTTTTTTTGGAAATATATGCTCTAGAATTTTCTACTTCTCCACAAATATCTTGAATATATTTAAAGATTTTTCTCCGTTACTATTTTCTAGAAATTGGGTTATCATAAATAGTGGGCCTGGGTGATTAACTTGGGCTTTCCCATTGGGATGGTGTGCCCATTTTACCAACAAAAAAAATTACACTTTGATTTTCTTTAATTAATGTTGCATCAATTATATATGATCTCTGTTATACTTTTTATCAACATTTATTTTTTTTTAAAATATTTTTATGGAAATTTACTCATTTGGTATCTTGTGTTTTTGCAAAGTATCATTTTGGTACACTCTTTTTTTAATAATGCTCATATAGTACCATGTATTTTAAAATTATACATATCCTAGACTCAAATTTGATAAATAAAATTTTATCAATATGACCAAACTATTATCAGTTATATGTAATTAAGTAATTAAACTAGAAAACATAACCGCGTTCCGCGCAGTCTTTTGTAATTATTAAAAAATATATATTTAAATATTTTTTTGGAGATTGTGGGATAGTGATTCATTTTCACCATTCTCGTACAACATTCTCTTTATCTGGACATGTGAATGCATCTTGACCATAATTTTTTATTTCATGATGGTGTTCACTGTTCATTGTATAGCGAACCTCCTATAGGTTTTTGAAAAATTCTAACAAATTAAAGTATCGAAAACAAAGTTGAAAAAGCTTGTTGTATATGTAATTTTATTTATTATTATTATATGTTTTGCGTAGTTTTTTTTTTATAAAAAGTCTAAATTATGGTCTAATACCAAGTTGTAACATCCTGCTAATTAGGGTCTGTTACCAAATGTGTTTAAAACTAGTGCTAGACTCGCTAAACGAGACATTTGGACTAACATGTGATTAAGCCACTAAGGGTTCAGGTATTTAAAATTTTGGTCAAGACATAAACATTTTCATAAAACAAAAACTTCAATCTTTACATGGAATCCCAAAATACAAGTTTAAAAGTCGGTTACAACCCAAAGGTTAAAAAATAAGTCGACCTAGGCGGCAAAACTGGGTCCAACCTTAGCTTCCTTGAACTTCTCGGCCGTGGCGGTCGAGCGGACTGCATATGTACACGTCGCTGCTATCGCTCTCCAACTCATGGCTGGACAAGCTTCTCCTTACCCTTACCTACACCACAAAGCACCCGTGAGCCAAAAGATTCAACAAGAAAACGTATCAAACAATTCACGAAGTAAAACAGCAGGCTTAGCAGTAATAACTAGAACTAAGCATAAACACTATACAAATCAGTAACCATAGGGTTACACAAGTGTGTGTTGCACTCCCTCTTATTCATATGGAATCCAAGCCAATCAAGTACATAAGGCACTCCCAAGGTGGCCTAGCCATAACGGCATGCGTTCAACGCACATCACATCGATCACGGCTTATAAGCCAAACCTTATAGACCCTCGACTTATAAGTCGAGCCTTACAGACCCTCGATTTATAAGTCGAGGCCTCTTTTTACCATACTTATCCTTGACTAGCAGATCAAGCTTGAACAGATACAACAAACAGATTCTCGGTTAATAAACCGAGCTTCCTATCCAGAGCAAACATCCACACAATACAATAATCATATATGCAGGTACAATGCCTTATTGTATACTAAGCAGAAATGCACAAACACAATTATAATCATGATCATTAACTGGGCCCGAGCCCTAATCGCATTTATATTTAACAAATGGGCCAAGCCCTAATCATATTACATTAATAGTTGGATCGAGCCCTAATCATACATTCCACATATAAGGTGTAATTTTCTTACCTTTGGTCCAAACATTGGATATAAGCGAACCCCAAGTACAATCCCGTCCTGAGCCTTAGCGACAACCTAGTCACAACCCATAGATAATGCATTATCAACATTTGATTCCATAAATGAACCCTGGGTCCAATCCTAAGCTCCCGGGAACTCCAGTTTCACCAAACGGGGTGGTGAAATCGTCTCTCGAGCCCTTGAGCAAAACCCTAAAAAGTACAAAAAAAAATCAAGTTCTGAAAGCTGAGTAGCGCTACAGTGCTACGGCGCTAGAGTCAGAAACTCAAACCGCCCAACAACACAACCTAGCATTGTAGCGCTCCCAACCTAGCGCTATAGCGCTGATACCAGGAAAAGAGCCAAAGCTCAAAATTCTGGGTTTTTCTCTTCGAATTTCCCCGAGCCAAAGCTCCAAAAATCCATCCCTCAATACTCCCAAACCCAGAATTAAGCATAGAAATCAGTTCTACTCATCAAAAGCAACAAAACCCGACCAAGTTTTCCTAAAAGATTTCCACAAATCTCCAAAATCCATAATCAAACTCTCAAACTTAAGAACACATCAAGAACACAGAAAAACTCAAAGATTCAAAGGCTTAAATTGTTACCTCTGTTGCTATGAACGACCTTAGGTTGCTGCTATACCAATTCCTAGTCCCGAGCTTCCAAATTCCAAGCTTTTCTCTTTCAAAATGGAAAAATCCCAAGAGAAAGAGAGATACGAGAGAGAGAGAAAGGGAGAGTGTTTGTTCAGTTTTTGCCTTAGCTTCTAAGTTTTTTTTTAATATATAGGGCAAATGACCATATTGCCCTTAAGCCCATAACTTGCCACTTAATGCCCTCAAGGGCATTTTGGTCTTTTACCACCACATTTCACCATTTCTTTAAATAAGTATCAATTATCTCTAAATGTATCACTAAACATGTATTCCCATTACCCTTACCTTGGTAATGTACTAAGTGACTAAAATATCCATAAGTTCACCCCGAGCTAGATATTTGGTCTCATTATGACTTTTCCGCTAAATTGCTCTTTAGGATCGCCTCTTGCCTACTATCCCAATTATATCCACATAATAATGCGGTCTCACACATAGATCACATATATGCACAAACATATTCAAATATACTCATAACGAGTCAAAATTAAGAAAATGCTCTTCTAATAAAAAATAGCTCACACGCATATTTAATACACTTAAACATGCAATACTAGTCATATAATAATATAACGCATATAGTCACGTAATGATATACATATATATCACATATACACATGGAAGATAATTAATTCATGTTTTAATCATATAAAACTCCAAATTTGTCAATTTGGCCCCCTAATCAAGGCCTTAAAATTATTAGGAAATTTGGGATGTTAGAGTGGCTATAGTTTTTGGGGGACAAAAATTCTATTTATTTTTTTAATTTATTTTACTACATAGTAAGTTTTTTTTAAGCTTTTTGTAGATTATTTAAAATAAATATATAAGAGCTGGTTGTTACTGAGCGAGCCTGAACTCATTATTATTTGCTTTCATTCTCCTCCAACCTTACTCTGTGATTGAAATGTAATTATTATTATTACTTTTTATATATTGATCAGCTTTGCAGTGGATGGTTCTCCTATTCGAGTGTTCAAAAACTTGGAGTCATCAATGGGAGTTCCATACCCTAGAAGCCAGCCAATGCGGATATACTCAACCTTATGCAGCGCCAAGGAGTTGGTTACAGACGGAGGCGGCGGATTCGTGGAAACGGACTGGAGCAAAGCTCCGTTCAACGCCTCATACCGGAACTTCGACGACAAAGAGTCGTGCGTTTGGTGGTCAGGGGCGTCTTCTTGCAACTCCACCACCGCTGCTACGTCCCCGTGGCTGTCGGACCAGCTTGACTCCGCCAGCCAAGAGAGGCTGAGATGGATTCAGAGTAATTACATGATCTATAATTATTGTTCTGACGTTCAACGATTTCCCGATGGCCTCCCACCTGAATGCGACGTCGTTTGATAAAGCATGTATTCATTACAAGTTCACGTACGTAAAAAGCCGGCCTATATGTATGCATCTCTTATTATTATGTAATTAGTTTTTGGGAACAAAAAAAAGTTGTGTTCCATTATCTCTTTCTCTTCTACACCGTTTATTTACTGCTAATGATATGTTCACCCAAAATATGTTCTTAAATATTACACATAATCAAATTTGGCTCTTGGCGCAAAGGTATTAGGCATGTGCCTAGGCCCCACACAAGCCCCACAATGAGACCCCAAATTTTTAAAAAATATCATTTTTTACATACACAAAGGCCTCCAAAGTTTAAAAAAAATGTCATTCTATATATAATTTTTTTTAAAATAACATATTTTATGTAGGGTCTCCCACAACTCAAAGTCGGCCATGCACACAGTAACGTGACACTGTTTTTTAAAACAGTGAGTCTCAGTTTTGATAAATATGATTGGCTAGTCTAAACTGCAACATCACTGTGTAATTTTAAATGCACATATTACTCTTTATTTATTTGAAATCACTCTCTTACATAATTTATAAATGAAGAGTAAATTTAAATAAATAATGATGTGTAAAAATTTATGTAATGTGTTTTTGGGTTGTATACCTAACTTTAGTGCTCATATTAATATTGGTTTGGTAGAAAATTGGTATGTTGTCTCTCTCTAAGCTATCTTCAATGGAAAATGTAAATATTGTGTTAAATTTATTATAAAAATTCAATAAATGATTCATTTGGCACAATTTTTACAACTATATATGTTTCATTGCATATAAATGTAAACTTGAATATAAAAATAGTTTTAATAATTAATTGTCATTTAATATTTATTGAAAATATTAAAAAATAATAATAATTTTCTACATTTATATTTAATGTCAATAATAAATTATATATTATAACAAGAAAATAATCATTAGTGGCAAAAAAGTAAATAAAAAAATTAAGCATTTATTATTGATTCAAAAATTTATATCATGTTATATTATTTGTCAAATTTAACATACATGTGCTAGGACCGAAACAAAAATTAATTTTTAGGGGTAACAATTTTTTATTTTTATTTTAAGGAGGCTTGATTATAATTTTTTCCAAAATTTTAGACCATAATAATAGCTTTTAGTTTAATTTATGTATAATATTGAAGAGAGCAAAACATTAGGGGCTACTGACCCCAAACTCAGTAACTAGCTCCGTTGCTCATTGTATATGTATGAAGAAAAAAACTTATATTTGATTTTAAGAGGATGATTTCTCTATGATATAATTAAGCTGTAAGAAACATATGATATTTATTGTCAATTAGAAAAATATATGATATTTCAAAACCTATTTTTGAAACATACCATAGTTCTAAAACAATTTAACAAATTACCATTTTTATAGTTGTTTGATAATTTTCCATAGCATCTCAATGTCTTTTTCCGTGATTTCTTGATGGTCATTCGATGATTTGTGGGTCGTATTCTCATTATAATCAAATTAGAAAATAATTCTATGTCAAAAATATTTTCAGAATTACCAAACTTATTAAAGCATCGAGATATCGCAAACTACCATGGAAAAATCACCACGTTCAACAAACCATGGAGATAACCCTTTATCCATCTAGACAAAAGTATTTTTTTGAAATATGATAATTTTCTAACTAATTATTTTAGTATCTAACTACCATTGAGATCATTTTCGATGATTTTTGCAATTCTTTTTAATCGAATCCGTACATAAATTTAGTAAAAATATTATTTTAGCCCTTATGTTTTGTACGATTATCCGTTTGCACCCTATATTTTGTTAAATCACTGTAAAGTCCTTTTTTGACTAACTTTATTTTAGACAAAATATTTTAAAGTTATTAAGGAAAATCAATAGTATCTCCATATTGATTTTCGATTTTATTTGGCAATATTTTCAGCTGGTTTTGTAATGTGAAAAGATTTTTAAGTGTGAATATATTTGTTGCTTTATTTATCTCAAATAATCATTTTTTTGGTAAAAATATATTGTGCAAATATCTTGAGATTATTTTCAGGGATTATGGTTATCCTGGAAATAAAGAAAGTGTCGAAAATGAACATGGTCAAGAGAAATGACCATGTTCGTTCTGCCAGATCAAACGGATCACGTTGCTGACTTATCAGTTTCCTTTTCTGTCGACACAGAATCCATCTGGTTGGCTGTTTTCCTAAATCAAAGGAATTCGCAAATTGATTTCAAAGATACCAGAAAATCATGGCCTTGGACGATTTCCCTTCCTATAAATACCTTGCCAAGGCCTTTGGATTTTTCACCTCTTCCATTTTCAATATTTGTAAACATTATTTTGAAGAGTGTCTTTATTTGTAGAGATTAAGTTTGTTCACCTTAATCTTTGTGAGAGTGCTGAGTGTACTTGTGGATATCTATCTAGTCCATTGTAATCAGATAGTGTCTATTTTGAACGTGTTCATAAGGATCTTCGGGAGAGGATTCTATCTAAGTCTCACTTCGGGAGGAAGTGTGCACTCGCTATTCTTTGAAGGGAGTTCAAGAGAATCAGCGTTTCATCAAACCAGATTCGTAGAGAAGAGTACAACAAGATTGCGGCAATAGTTTAAGAGGGAGTCTTACATTGTTTAAGTCAATGCTTTTGTACACTTTGTTTCTTTACTAATTGGTTTATTCTCTGGGCGTGGCCCCAAGGAGTAGGTTATCCGAAAGGGTTTCTGAACCTTGTAAAAATTCGCTGTGTTCTTTAATTTTTGCACTGTCTATTTATTGTGTTCAGTTCTGTCGTGACAAGTTCGGATTCTGTTCCGACAGAACTGGTATCTGTGTAAACAATTAATTACCATTCCGCATTTTAATTAATTCATGGTTTAATTAATTTGGTAATTACTAAAAACAGAATTTCAATCACATTTCAAATTTTGTCATATTTTGGTCAAAATAATTTTAAATATAAGATCAATTATTGGGTCATCTAATACAATAGGTTTAGAAGCATAAAAGATGGCCGAGGAGTAGACAAGGAAATATTATTTGAAATTATTTTGACTAAAATTAAGTCCAAAATACTATTTTGTAAAATACAGGGCCAGGTAGAAAAATATAGGATTTAAACATGTATTTAGCTAAAACATAGAGACCAAAATAGTATTTTTTTATAAATTAAAATTAATTTACTTATTTCACACATTTATGACCTTATATTATTTCGGAATATCTTTATATATTATAAAAGTGAGTTTAACAAAAATTATTGTTTTCCGTTAGATTTAATATATTTTTTATTATTTTCTAATACCATTAGTTTTAAAGTCATCTAAATAAAGTAAATAAATTGGAAAAAAAATGTAATAATTGAGCCATAATAATTTCTCATCACATATTTTAAAAGTTCATATTAAATTACTCTATCAATTATGTTTTCAAAAATATAGTCAAAAAATATTTATGTACTTAAATTTATTCTTTTTATTCTTTATTAATTTTTTATTTTGTCATTTACCGTTTTTTGTTTATCCAAACATATATGGAATAGTGAAATCAAACATAAATATACATATTTTTTTATTTTTCCATTTAATTTTTTTATAATGAGAAATTGCTTATTTTAATTGCTCTAGACATTAATTAAATAATATATATTTATATATAAATTTTTGTTGGCTTTAAAATTTAAATTAAATAATTAAAGTTTGATAAAATAAAATTTTTAAATTCATAGTTTTAATTTTTTAATATTTTATTATATTGAAATTCATAATATTTGTTCTAAAAGAAAATTAGAAAAAAAGTATTTAATTTTAAAACTAGAATTAATCATATCTTTATATATATAAAAGTGTGTATCTAATGAAACAATTTTAATAGTATTCTTCGTTTAACAATTTTTTTTAAATAAAATAAAAATTATCATATATTAAAAAAAAACTATAAACAATGTATTAGTTTAATTTTTTTTAATATGTTTATGTCATTCTTTTATAATATATGATATTTTATGTATTTAAAATTTATATGATAATTAAAAAAATAAACTAATATATTCTCTAATAAAACTAAGTAAACGTGCAATTACTTTTACCTAGTATTTATATCTCTTCTATATAAAAAGTTTGTAGATAACATAAATTCTTGGTTTTAACAGTTTGTTTTGTTAAGTTTAACGGAATATTCTAAATATTTAACAGAATATACCTTTAAACCTAATTAAAATAGATATTTATTAATTATTCTAAATATTTAACAAAATATACCTTTAAACTAATTAAAAATAGATATTTATTAAGGGTTTATGCTTTTTTGGACCTGTGTTTTGTCTCATTACCTGTTGGGACCCTGTATTTTGACAAATTACTTTTTGGACCCTATGTTTTGTAAAATGGTTAAAATAGAACCCTAAACTCGATTTTGGTCAATGTTTTCTCAACTAAAATCACAAATAATTTACCAAACTAACAATTCATAACAAAAATAAAATCATTCTGCTTAAAAATTGTGTTGTTATATTCAATTTTTTCTTCATCAAAATTGAGTTTATGGTTCTATTTTAACTATTTTACAAAACATATGGTCCAAAAAGTAATTTGTCAGAATACAGGGTTCAAACAAGTAATGTGACAAAACACAGGGTCCAAAAAGGTATAATATAAATTCAAATATTATAAAATATCATTATTATAATAATATTTAATATAAAACTACATATATGTAATAATTAAATTTAAATTCAAATTCAAATGTTACAAAATATTATTATTATAATAATATTTAATATATTTAATACTTATATTAATATAAATTTAAATATTATTATAATAATATATAATATATAATCTTAATTTTTATTTTAAAAAATAATCATTTTTGTTTAAAAAGGTCATCATATTATATATATTTTTAAATCATAAACAATATTTTAGTTTAATTTTTCATTTGATATATTTATGTCATTCTTTTATATATAATATTATTTATTTATTTAATATTTATATAACAGCGATACAAATTTAATAAAAGTAATCAATAAATTATATAAATAAAACGAAGCAAACCACTTTATTTGTATCTAATATATAAATATATATATATCCTTCATAATTTGGAAGGGTATTATTTCTACCAAAAATTACAAAGGAAAAAAACATATAAATTAAAACTTTCTAAAGTGAGCATATATATTCCTAATAATGCAATTATGGAGTACATTTAACCTAATTTCCCTTTTGTAAATATTATTTTTACCATGAATTTAAAATAAAATAAAAACAACTAAAATACTTCTAAAAAAAAGTTGTTTTTTTCTTTATTTTTTACAAGAAAAAAATCAAAATAAATTTTAAACCCATTTATATACATTTCTCTTTTTTTTTTTAAATTGATCATATATAATTAGAGAGAAAAAAAAAAATACAAATAGAGTGAGTAAAGGAGAAGCCATGCAATCCAAATTCCTATAACTAAGATCCACATGCCCAAATCTTGTCGGTTCTCTGTCATATACAGCCTAATGCACAACAACACTATTTCACCAAATAACCTAACCCCACCTCAACCCAAAAAGGAGAAAACAACATTAATTACAAATATTAATACACATTACGAAAAAAGATATTTCACTCATAAAAATGCCTCTTATGATATGTATATTATAATATGACAGTAAGCTCTTGCTAGCTGGAGCCTGTAAGAATGCAATAAAATAGCCCTAATGGTCTCATAAAAGTTCCAACTTTTGATAAAGACAACTATATATTGAGATTTTAGAGAGTAGCAGTAGCAGAAGGCAGCCAGAGACCCACCCACCAAACTCTTTTATTTCGTCCCAAAATATTAGTACTCGAAACCGAAACCGTGTCCACAGTTTGGTTAATGCTTAGGTAGTGGGATTCTGACTTGGCATAAAATCTTGCTACTTTCCTAGGCCCATCTATTCTTAACAACTGTCTACAGCTTCAGAGACTTGGAGAAGGTGAAAACAAGAGATACCTTCCTCAGCTACTTCCTCGTAACTTTTTTTTGCTATTCTGACCAAGTATAAATATGACCCCAGTTCTTATATTTTTAAACCATTATTCAATTTCAGTACAACTCTCTAAGTCTCATATTCAACAAGTCTCGTAAAGTTAGAAAGAAAAGAAAACTATGGCTTCTTTTTCTCATTCAGCAAATTTGTTTGCGGTCTTTGTGGTGTTTTGCATGGTTGTTGTTAGTGCTTCAGCTGGTGATTTGAACCAAGATTTTCAGATTACGTGGGGTGATGGCCGAGCTAATATAATCAACAATGGAGAGCTTCTTACTCTGTCAC
Organism: Humulus lupulus; assembly: GCF_963169125.1. Lineage (NCBI taxonomy): Eukaryota > Viridiplantae > Streptophyta > Magnoliopsida > Rosales > Cannabaceae > Humulus > Humulus lupulus. Next base: position 211,289,639 of record NC_084798.1, read on the forward strand.
TTGACAAAGCCTCAGGCTCTGGATTTCAATCCAAGAATGAGTACCTCTTCGGCCAAATTGATATGCAGCTCAAGCTTGTTGCTGGCAACTCTGCTGGCACTGTCACTGCCTATTATGTAAGCAAAGCTCTTATAGCCTACTCTTCAATTCAATCATATTGTTATGCATATAGCTTATTCTTATTATATATGTTTATCTCTGAATTTTCAGCTGTCATCAAAAGGGTCGACTTGGGATGAAATAGACTTTGAGTTCTTGGGCAATCTGAGTGGTGATCCTTACATTCTTCACACCAACGTGTTTAGCCAAGGCAAGGGCAACAGAGAGCAACAATTCTACTTATGGTTTGACCCAACTGCTGATTTTCACACATATTCCATTCTTTGGAACCCTCAGCACATTGTGTAAGTACTCTTTGCTACATACTTTTCCAAACTTTTTTTAGTCACATGAACTAGTTTTCCTTGATGGGTTATTATCAAGACCTTGATATTAATAAAAAAGTCTTGCTTTGTTTTCAGCTTCTCTGTGGATGGTACCCCAATTAGAAAGTTCAAGAACTTGGAATCAAAGGGTGTCCCATACCCAAAGAACCAGCCAATGAGAATATACTCAAGCCTTTGGAATGCTGATGATTGGGCCACAAGGGGTGGTTTGGTCAAGACTGATTGGAGTAAGGCTCCTTTCACAGCCTCCTACAGGAACTTCAAAGCCAATGCCTGTGTTATGAGCTCTGGTTCATCTTCCTGTGCTTCAAACTCTCAAGCTTCAAACTCATGGCTCAACCAAGAGCTGGACTCTGCTGGTGAACAAAAGTTGAAATGGGTTCAAAAGAATTACTTGATCTACAATTACTGTTCTGATTCTAAGAGATTTCCCCAAGGTTTCCCTCTAGAATGCACCGTGGTTTAAGGACTGACTATGAGATTTCCCTCTTTGCGTTTTGATCTTTCAACTTTGATGTAACTATTAGTTTATTATTTCATTTGTTATTAAATACAATTCTTTTATTCGTCTTAGATATGTCCCACAATAAATTTATCAAATATTTGACAAGCTCAAAACACAAGCACATGACATCATTATATATAATTTTGATCTAATTAAGTCTAATTCGTGCTGTTTTGACTTCTAATGACCCCTTTCAAAAGAGAAAATCTAAGATGAAAGAATAGATTGAAAAAACAATCTTCGAAATTAGTCAATGTTATGTGGATAAGATGAATTTAATTAATCAATGATATGAAGTATAAGCAAAAGCTTCTCCATTTGACCATGCATGTGTCTCACCAAATAACACAAATAAAATGGTAACCAATCCCAGGACAGTTGCATGCATTTCGTTTAGCGATACCCCATAATATTTATGAAATTCAAATATGTGGGACCTGATATTGAATTACATCAATAGCGATATGTCACCTCCTTATGATGATGTTGAGCACAACTGATGCCGCTTAGAAGTTATCTTATTTTGATGTATTTGCTTCTGGATTGGATTTTATTTGTAAAATAATAATATATTATTATGTTTTCCTCACTAATTTGGGTCATCCTATTTTAATTTTATATAGGATTGAACCATGAATTTTAAATTATTATAAATATAATCATGTAAAAAATAAATAACACTTAACTAGATTTTGGTCAATATATTTTTTAATAAAACCAAAATACCACTAATTTAATTTTGATTAATGAATTATTTTTTAATATTTAACAAAATTCAAATAATATAAGAACTAATTAATTAAAAATTATTTTAATAAAAATAAAATTATGTGGCAGAAGAAGGGAAAAAAAATAAAAAGAGATTTAGGTATTGATTTTTTTTTGTTTATTTAATTAAATTTTAATTTTAAGTTGGTTTTAGTTTTACTTTTTTATTTTACTTTTGTTGCCCTTTAATACTTAACTAAAAAAATTATTGAAAAAAATTAAATAAAATAATTTATTCACCTCAAAAAATTATTAAAATCTAATTAACAAATTATTGAAATGTTAATGAAAACAATAAAAAAAAATTATTGTTTTTGTTTTAATTAATATTTTAATAATTTGTTAATTAGATTTTCATAAGTTTTTTAGGTAAATAAATTATTTTATATAATTTTTGGCATAAAAAATACTTGAGCATTAAAGTGAAGCAAAGTTAATTACATAGGTACTGGTGTCACAAATTTCTGAAAAATGAATTTTGCCGCCAATTGGGTGATATCACGTGTACCGTTTGACACACTTAACAATTGAGGGACCAACATTTACATCAAATGTGTAACGGTAATGATTTTTGTCGCCAAAAAAATTCCATAAAGATTTAAGTGCTACAAAATAAACTACATAAGAATTTATGCCACAAATTTTCCTTACAATAATAATAATAATTAGGATATTGAATATATATATATATATAATCCAATACGTTATTAATCTATCTGCCACAAAATACTTTCATTTTTTTATAGATAAATTATGTATATAGTTTTAAATTTTTTGAAATATATAAGAAGAGTAGTAATAACTTTTTTGTATATACTTTCACTCTATCTATACATATGTATTATTAAATAATGTTTCTTTACCCTACTTTAAATTCTATTAGATAAAGTTTCATCTTATTCTGTTGGATATTAATTGGATAGGATATAAACAAATTTTCAGATTAAATTTTCATTCCTATCTTATATATAATTTTTATTATTCATATTTCACAAATAAATTTAATTATCATTTATAATATTTCTAAAATTTATATTTAAATAATATGCACATATACGAAAGAAAGAAAAAAACAAAATATCAGTACTTCTGTCCAATATGCACGCTTTGTTCAAATTGGCCATAATTTGTCGGTGTTGTCCTACGTAACAAACAACCGACACTACAATATTAATAAAAATAAACATTATTTACATTTTTTTCTTTTTCAAATCAAAAGGTTATTTATTACATTGATTACAAGTAGGCGAATTCTTTAATCCTTCAGAGGACTGAGTCCTTCAGTTTTGGGCCTATTTTTTTGTCGAGTGTCAAATTTTTATAGGAGTTTGTCTCTTTTTCACATTTGCTTTTGACTTGCAATGACCGGTTGTCTGAATCGGTTGGAAAGTTACTGGTGATGTGGGTATAAAAAGTAGGGGCAAAAAAGTAATTCCCTGTCAAAAAATATGTACAGTTGAGGACTTGATCGTAAACTTAATATGAATTTGAGAGATATTTACGATTTTGGTAACGTAAGCACTGTGCTTCCGCCAAATGATTTATATGTTATGTTGAGTGAGACGCAACAATAACCACGTAAGTAAAACTGATATATATTTTGTAGTTGTTTTATAAGATTTTTTTAAGTTTTTTCCTGGAGATGTTTCATTTATTCCCCAACAACCCTAACTTTCCCCCCATCAATCATAAATATATATATGCATATATATATATATACATATATCATTTTCAACAAGATATCAAAAAATTTAAACATCATTCATAAAAACAAATTATAAAAATGCACACAAAACCTTATTTTGAACTAACCCAAGGCCACCATCACGTGCGAAGAGCTCTGTTAGTCACCGTTAGCGAAGAACTCGACCCACCGTAATGGAGAAGTTGAGCCACCGTTTCTAGCCTCGTGCTTGTGCTCTACGCCTTGTCGCCACCAACCCAGGAAAATGAAAGAGATGGAGATATTTTACAACCAGTAGAAATGACTGATTCATGGAGTATATCCAAAAGAAGAATCAACATATATCTAATGCCCAACCAAAAATACACAAACAAATAATAGATATAATAGGAAAGGGAGATTCAGAGTTAGAGTCGACTTAGCAGTTGGGTGGAGTAGAAAATCGACTGGGCCCACTGAGTTAGAGTTACATTCTTGAGGTTACAGCAGCCATGCTGACAAGGATTGAGATGGGAAGACAAATATGGTCTTTTGAAGTGAGAAGGAAATGCATGCACAGATGATGGACGTGAGGGAAGAAGAGAGACGAAGGATTGCTTTTTTTTTTTTAAGCAATTGATTGATAAAGAGTAATAGACCCCACCGAAAAAAAATTCTAACCAGTTACAGGTTTTTAAGGGTAGTGTGGTATTTTAACAAATTTTTACAAAATAAATTGATCTGATGGCTGACAATATTTATATTTAAATCTAATGGTTAAAAATCTATGATGGATTTAGTCCTTCCAAAGCAAGTGAGTGACTAAATAATTGCCTTTAGAAGTAACTGGTTACATTTGAAATAATTTTTTATTGTAAATAATATTCAAAATTTAACTGCCACAAAATTATATTCAACATTTAATTATTATGAAAATATAAAATATAAATGCTATATTTATAAAATAAAATTGCCCTTATTTTAAGATAATTATAAGAAAAACTAAATATTAAACTTTTACTGTTTTGAATAATAACCAAATATAATTAAATATTTTATTATTTTATTCGCTTTAATTTGGATCATATTTCTATAGCTCTCTGTTCAATTTTGGTCGAATATATGAGAAAAGTTTTTTTTTCAAATGACAAAATGTTTTCATTAAATCTCAGCATGCATATAAAAGAATTTACTTGTAAATCAAAATATAGTGAAATTTGAATCAATAAATGGTCAAATTCACTACACTTAGTAATTAATAATTTAGTTATAATTAATAAATGGTAAAATTCACTTCACTTAGGATTAAATGGCAAGCATCTCAATAGGTGATCTGTTCTATCTTTTCAAAATGCATCATCAAAATTCTATTTTCTTTTATTTTTCCTCACATTTTTACATTATACCAAACATCAAATTCTCTATATTTTTTTTATATCATTTAAATATTATGTTAAAGTTAAAGAAAAAAATTGAAAAATAACTAATGGGAGAGAGAAAGGAAAAAAAGATAATAAAAAAAACAGATTGAAATATATTTAGGTTGTGTTTGGTAAAAAAATTATTTTTGAATTTTTTAAACACAAAAATAGAAATATTATTTTTATTTTTGTTTCTTTATTTTTAAAAAATAAAAATATGTTTGATAATTATTTTTGTTTTTTGTTTTTTGTTTTTAAAAACAAAAAATAATAAATACGCTTGATAACTTTTATTTTATTTTTTGTTTAACAATATAACATGAATTGTTTATTTGAAGAAGAGAAAAAAAAAACGAAAAGTGAAAAACAGTTTAAAAAAATTTTGAAAGTGAAAAATTTTTGTTTTCAAAATTTAATGAATTTTAATTAAATTTTAAAAAAATAATAAATAAAAATAGTTACCAAATATTTTATATTTAATTTTTAAATTTTTAATTAATAAGCAGCCCACCAAATGATTAAACCCCAATACTCATATCAAACCGCGTCTCATTCTAATTCTATTGCTTCTTCTTAGAAACACACAAACACACTTACCAACTCTTATTATTACTTTATTATTCTTTTCTACTTAACTAGGCCCAACTACAACTGGCTACACCCCATCCAATCCGAGCATCGTTCTCTTCTCACTCATTTGAACCTTCCTCTCTTACTTCCTCCTACTCCTTACAATTACAACCCTTATTATAAATACCTTCTCTAGTCAAGTTCCAAAACCATATACACTCATTACATTCAAATCTTTTTAAGTCTCTAAACCCCTCACTTAGAAAGAAAACTATGGCTTCTCTTTCTTCGCTCATGAAATGTTCCTCTGTTTTGCTGGTGTTTTCTCTTCTTGTTTTTGGCTCCTTTGTGGTTGATGTCTCAGCTGGAGATTTGAACCAAGATTTTCAGATTACATGGGGTGATGGCAGAGCTAACATAATCAACAGTGGAGAGCTTCTTACTCTGTCACTTGACAAAGCCTCAGGCTCTGGATTTCAATCCAAGAATGAGTATCTCTTCGGCCAAATTGATATGCAGCTCAAGCTTGTTGCTGGCAACTCTGCTGGCACTGTCACTGCCTATTATGTAAGCAAAGCTCTCGTAGCCTACTCTTCAATTCAATCATATTGTTATGTATATACCTTATTCTTATTATATATGTTTATCTCTGAATTTTCAGCTGTCATCAAAAGGGTCCACCTGGGATGAAATAGACTTTGAGTTCTTAGGAAATCTGAGCGGTGATCCTTACATTCTTCACACCAACGTGTTTAGCCAAGGCAAGGGCAACAGAGAGCAACAGTTCTACTTGTGGTTTGACCCAACTGCTGATTTCCACACATATTCCATTCTCTGGAACCCTCAGCACATTGTGTAAGTACCCTTTGCTACATACTTTCCATAATTTCAAGTCATAATCTTTATACTAATAAAGCTCTAACTCTGTTTTCAGCTTCTCTGTGGATGGTACCTCAATCAGAAAGTTCAAGAACTTGGAATCAAAGGGTGTCCCATACCCCAAGAACCAGCCAATGAGAATATACTCAAGCCTTTGGAATGCCGATGATTGGGCCACAAGAGGTGGTTTGGTCAAGACTGATTGGAGTAAGGCTCCCTTCACAGCCTCCTACAGGAACTTCAAAGCCAGTGCTTGTGTTATGAGCTCTGGTTCATCTTCTTGTGCCTCAAACTCTCAACCTTCGAACTCATGGCTCAACCAAGAGTTGGATTCAGCTGGTGAACAAAAGCTGAAATGGGTTCAGAAGAACTACTTGATCTACAATTACTGCTCAGATTCTAAGAGATTTCCCCAAGGTTTCCCTCTAGAATGCACCATGGTTTAAGGATTGACTATTAAGTTTATCTCTGTGTGTTAAGAGATTTTGTGTAACTATGGTTAATTATTTCATTTGTTATATTAAATATAATTCTTTTATTCGTTTTAGATACGTACCACAAATTTAATTTATCATATAATAAAATCTTATTATACAATTTAATAGTTGACAAACTCACAACATAATCACATGACATCATTATATGTATTTAATTGCAAATACCAAAACTAATAATCTATCACTAATTTTTATTTAAACCAAAGTAGTGTGACATTGATATTTCTGTAACCTCAATACTAAGATTATGTTTGGTAGAAATACAATGGATGGAGTTTAAGAAGAATGGGAAATAGGATGGATGGTGAGGATATATTTTTATGTTGTTTGGTATTAAAGATGGACTCGGAAGATGAGAGTAAATTAATTATTAAAATTATTATTTTATTTTTTTAATATAAATATTTATTATTTTTATAAAGGACATATGTGTCATTTACATAATATATTTTGTCTTTTTCTTGATCCTCCATTCTAAGGGGATTGAATTTTTAAACTTTTGAGGATCTCTAATCTCTCTTCCTCTCTCCCATTTACCAAACAAAAACAAAAGAATTCAACGTGTAAGTCAGATCTAATTTTATATTTTGTTTTTGACTTATAGTGACTCTTTCAACAGAGAAAATCTAATATTAGGAGGAATTAATAGGAAAACAATCTTTGAAAAATTGGGTTAGCTAATATTATTATTACATTATAAAGTAGTCGATGTTATGTGGATATAAGATTAATTTATTAGCCAAATGTAGGTTTGTTAATTAGCAAAAAAATAAAATTAAATGTATGGGCGAAAGCTTTCACCAATTGAGTCGTACGTTGACCATGCATGTATGTATCTCACCAAATACGAGTAACACAAATTAAATAGTGATCAATCCCATGATATTTGATATTTAAAATAAATTATTGCTAACTTAACTATTAAAGTTCAAATGTAACATATATTAATATATTTGTTCATTATTGACAAAATGAGAATTATTTTTTTGGAGATTATTAGTACGGTGAGAAATGATATGACCAACCTCATATTTTAATTTCTTAGTCAACTTTCGTCTCCAAAAACATATGTTAGTGTATTTTTTTCTAATTTTTTATATGACGGTATTCGTTGTAATTACAACATCTTTTTTACAAATTTTCGAAATTTTTTGAATAATTTACAGTGCCGAAAACAAAGTTTCTGATATTTTTTTATATTTCGGTTTATCATGCATGTTCGAAAAAATACAAATCTGTTTTTGACACAATAAACCATTCGATTTTTTTCAAAAATTTGCAAGTCATAATAGAAATTGAAAAAAAAAAAAAAATACTCCAACATGTGTTTTTGGAGGTGGAGATTGACTAAGAGCACTCATAATGGGTGAGGTATATTACCTAAAATTAAAAAATAAATAGCTCAAACTAAGTAAAAGAGGCATACAATGGATGATTCATTTTACAAATATTTTTATATTTATCTACAGTAAATAGTTATAGCTAATGTCTACTATTCATCCTTCAAAACAATATTTTATTAATTTTTCAATTCTCCTCCCTTTCTCTATCTTCAAAATATTATATTATATTTAAATATTTCCAATTAATACTCTCAAAATATACTTTGAGAATAATAATTATGTGATATTACATATAGGTAGATATTATAAATATTAAAAGATATAAGGATATTATTGATAGTTTTAAAAAATATTTGAAATGAATAAAAAATATTTAAAAATATAATATTTAAATAATATAGAAAAAAAAATTATTGTATGGTATAATGTAAAATTTAAAGGTAAAATAGAAAATTATGTGTTTTGAAGAGATATTTTAAAGGATAAAGTAAAATACTATTGAGAGTGCTCTAAGAAGTTGAAATAGAAGATTGTTGTTAGCACTTTTAAATATTCTAAAAGTGTTTTATTGTTATTTTTTCAAAATCTTAGAATGCAATAATTGTGTTTTTAATTTGATTTATATGAAAGTATAAAAAGGAAAAAATCAGCAGGGCCACTACCAATCTACACACCACTGTAACTTGTGGTGATTGGCGAACCTGTGGATGGTGGCAGCTGGCTGCCCCATTTGATTTTTTATTTTTTTAGATATATTTTTATGTTTTTTTTCATTCATTTCTATAAAATTTATGGGTAATGTTATAGTAGTTCCCTCAAAAAAGGGACTACGGGTATGCCCTTTGCGTGTTTGGATAAATGGATGATTTTTAGCAAATTTTTTTTTAAGACTTGTACATTGAAATTATAATAGGTAAGATTCCAAATAATTTAAGTTATCAAAATCAAATGGCAAACCATTACAATAATTTTTCAAAAATCATCAAGGTGCCCAAACACCCATTGGATGTACCAGTAGTCAAAGGGGACTACCCTAGAAAAATCTAAAATTTATTGTAATGAATTTATTAAATTTTTGTATGTAATTGTTTTAGGGTGCTTTTTTGGTGCACCCGCACCTTTGGCTATACCGGTGCACTCATTTTTGTTTTTCGGTATCTGGATAATTTTTGATGCAGTTTTTTTATGATCGTGTATATTGTAGTTATTTAAAGCATTTTGTAAATTTTTAAGGAAATTTTGAATAATTTATAATGACGAAAATATAGTTCACATATGCTATTTTCTACACGCATAAAAAAACTACCTATGCAACAAACTATTGAATTTTATTTTCGATATTATAAATTATTCGAAATTTCTTGAAAAATTAACTAGAAGTTTTAAATAACTATATTGTACACAATCATTTAAAAAAAAATTGCACCAAAAATTATCAAAGTACCGAAAACAAAAAGAAATGATGTTACCGGTACACCCAAAACTAGGGTGTGCATTGTAAAATTTTCCGTTGTTTTATATTTTTCTCTTTAAAGAGAAAATCTCAAAGAATTGTAGCGACCTCATCTTTCCAAAGAATTCTTTTTTTTTTCTCTCAATTTCTTTATTTATCTCTTCTTTTTCCTTGGCATTTATCCTTGTTTCCCCATTTAGGTGTATCATTCTCTTCATTCTTCTCCCTCTTTTACTTTGACATATAAATTAATTTTTATTCATGAATTAATAATAATGAGATAATTCTTTTGTAAATTGCTAGGATAAGCTTCATTATTGCTTTTGTTATTAGGCATATACATTTATGAGTAACGTTGTTGAAACATGTTAAAATATTTAACACTCCTAAAATTCCCAAATATAAGTCAAAAGTGGAGTGCAACATAAGTTTATCCAAACTCTAATACCATATTACAAAATAAGTTTGAAAAAAATACTTTCTAGATAAGCATGTTTATATGTTTTCCAATATTGAAATTATATAAATATTTGTGTTGCTTTATATGTAAAATTAGATATTTTTTATAATGTTTGGTATACATATCGGGCAATAATAGAAATGTGTATCTTTATACCTTTATTTATACATATATTGTGTCAAACATGATCCTAACCTTATTCTAAATTTTATTAGAACGAGTATTGTTGACACAAATTTTCGTTAAGAATATTTAAATAATACAATTAAACAATTTATAAAAGATGAACACAAAATGTTTTACGTGATTAGTAGTTAAAATCTACTTATATACATACGTTAGAGCTATGAAACTATTTTCCAAGAATTTTTTAGACCAAGAATTGAGCCTGGAAAAATAAATGACCAATCTTATAGTACTCTCTCATATTCTCCTTTCACGATTTTAAGTGAGATTACAAGATATTTCATTTAAATTCAAAATACAAAATCACAAATAAATGATAAAGGTAAACTAGATAGAAGAAATATTTAATTAGTTTCATTGAAAAGTGGAATGCCAAATGAATCTAAAGTAATGTTAGAGAAAATATAAGAAAGTGTGTGATATATTCAACAATTTATAAGAGAATGGGTTACTCCACCTATCACTAATTGATTTTAAGATAAAACTTCATACATTTTACTATACATCTTATTATACTTCTTGAACATTTTCCATATTCTAATAAGTAAGATTTTCTTTTACGTGCATTCGAGCTGACTCATACACGTAGGACTTTTCCGAACTAATCATGTTATTCAAAAATCTTTGTATAAAGCAATTCTTTTCGAAAATCAAGTATAACAACTACATTATTGACATATTTTCGAATTAAATTTTCATTCCTATCTTTGACTTAATTATTCATTATTTAAAAAATAAATATAACTAATTATTTTTAATATCTCTAAAATACAATTATTTAAGTAATATCAATACATGAATGAAAAGAAAGAAAGAAAGAAAATATATCAGCACTTCTCTTTACTATGCACTCTTTGTTCGAATTGGCCAATTCAACTCTTATCTGCAAAGCCATAATTTGCGGTGTGTTGTCCTACTTAACAAACAACCGACCTTAAAGTAATAAAAAAATTATTTACATCTTTTTCAATCATTTATTTATATTTCTTACAAGTAACTGATCATTTATTCATTGTAAATAATATTCAAAATTTTATCGCCACAAGAAAAAATATTCAAAACGTTATTGACATAAAAATAATAATTTAGCATGAGTAAATATACACTTTCGGTCACAATAAATTTCTAGTTATAAAAATATTGTGTCTCAAAATTTATTAATAAAAAATTACTTTTTGCTCTGCACTACTCTATTTTTTTATTTATTCTTTGACGGTGCTAGTTTAACTTAAAATAAATGTAAAATGGCAATATCTTTTCTATATAAAAATTGTGTAAATAACGAAAATTATATTAGTTTTAAATGTTTTTTATTTTTTTCGTTAACTTTTATGAAATATTTTTATGTTTAACAGAATATTCTTATATTTAACGATAAATTGTAATATGACTTAAAGTTTAATAAAATTAAATAAATAAATAATTAAACAAATTAAAATATAATATTTTACAATAATAATTATTTAAAAATAATAAAACCATATATTTTATAACTTAAATCAAATTTAATTAAACTTAAACTTAATATTATATTAAACATATAATATATAATATTTTGTTGTCACTGCCAAATTCAAAAACCAGAACAAACATAAACTTAAACAAAACAAAAAATTAATTAATTAAAATATGATATTTTTAAGTCATTTTATGATAATTTAAATAATTAAATCATATTTATTTAAAAAATAATGAAGGCATACATATCATTTTTGTATCTTATAAATTTGTGTGATAATTTATTTTTTTATCAAGTGATTTGAACTATTTTTCTTCATCAAATTCACAAAGGACATTGTGATATATATTAGAACTAAAAATAATTTATGGATATACACTATTGTCTACACTATAACTTTTTTTATTCTTATTTTATTTCTATTATTAATTTCTTTTTAAATATTATTATATTTTATATATATATCATGTAGTCATGTAAATATATATTTATGTCAATGTTGTATTTCGATGTTATATATGTAGAGATTATTGATATAAATATTTATATATACTATATAATTATAATTCATTTTATTATATATATATTAAAAAAAATATTAAACCAATTTTTATTAAAATTATAAATAATATTTGCAACTTTAAAACTAAATAAACGTGCATTGTCCGTTGCCTCTGTCTAATACATCAAAAAAAATATGAATAATAAAGGGATAAAATATTTATTTTGTAGTTTGAAGAATTGAGGTAATAGATATATAGTTGACAGTGATAGTAATTACTAATTAATCATATAATTATCAAATAAATAAAAATGAGACCGACTATCCTGAGGCCTAAGAATTAAAGAAAGAAGACAAGTTATAGTGACAGAAGCCGAAAGGTAAGGTAAGCAGCCCACCAAATGACCAAATAAAATCATATCACTTTCAATTCAAACCGCGTCTCATTCTAATTCTATTGGTTGTGCTTAGAAATCCACACACACACACATACACATACACATACCAACTCTCATTACTTTATTCTTAACCAGGCCCAACGCACAGCTGGCCACACCCCATCATCATCATCATCATCAATGGACCATGCCATGCATTGCATCATTCTCTTTTCAACATTTGAACCTTCCTTTCCTACTTCCATCTCCTACTCCTTCCAATGAGCCAAAACCAACTATAAATATATACCCCCTCAACTCTCAACTCTCAACTCTCAACTTCCAAAACCATATACACTCATTACATTCAAGAAACAAAACTATGGCTTCTCTTTCTTCGCTCATCAAATGCTCCTCTCTTTTGCTGGTGTTTTCTCTTCTTGTTTTTGGCTCCTTTGTGGTTGATGTCTCAGCTGGAGATTTGAACCAAGATTTTCAGATTACATGGGGTGATGGCAGAGCTAGGATAATCAACAATGGAGAGCTTCTTACTCTGTCACTTGACAAAGCCTCAGGCTCTGGATTTCAGTCCAAGAATGAGTATCTCTTCGGCCAAATTGATATGCAGCTCAAGCTTGTTGCTGGCAACTCTGCTGGCACTGTCACTGCCTATTATGTAAGCAAAGCTCTCATACCCTACTCTTCAATTCAATCATATTGTTACGCATATAGCTTATTCTTATTGTATATGTTTATCTCTGAATTTTCAGCTGTCATCAAAAGGGTCCACTTGGGATGAAATAGACTTTGAGTTCTTGGGCAATCTGAGTGGTGATCCTTACATTCTTCACACCAACGTGTTTAGCCAAGGCAAGGGCAACAGAGAGCAACAGTTCTACTTGTGGTTTGACCCAACTGCTGATTTCCACACATATTCCATTCTCTGGAACCCTCAGCACATTGTGTAAGTACCCTTTGCTACATACTTTCCATAATTTCAAGTCATAATCTTGATACTAATAAAGCTCTAACTCTGTTTTCAGCTTCTCTGTGGATGGTACCCCAATCAGAAAGTTCAAGAACTTGGAATCAAAGGGTGTCCCATACCCCAAGAACCAGCCAATGAGAATATACTCGAGCCTTTGGAATGCTGATGATTGGGCCACAAGGGGTGGTTTGGTCAAGACTGATTGGAGCAAGGCTCCTTTCACAGCCTCCTACAGGAACTTCAAAGCCAGTGCTTGTGTTATGAGCTCTGGCTCATCTTCTTGTGCCTCAAACTCTCAACCTTCGAAGTCATGGCTCAACCAAGAGTTGGACTCAGCTGGTGAACAAAAATTGAAATGGGTTCAGAAGAACTACATGATCTATAATTATTGCAGTGATGCTAAGAGGTTTCCGCAGGGGTTTCCTCGAGAGTGCAGCATGGTTTAAAGATGAGATATTTGGTGTAACTATAATGTTATCTCATTTGTTAGTAAATATATATAATTCTTTATTCGTTTGGAATATATGTATGTATGTATGTATGTCCCAGAAATCTACCTAATAATAAAATTTTATTATATGCAATTGTCATCGTTATTATATCCATGGAAGTATCACTTATATATGCGAAACGACAAAACGAAGTCAAATATATGTCGTTTTGACTTGTAGTGAGTAGACCCCTTTTAAAATAGAAAATCTAGTATGTATACTTTTTCTTATATGAAAATTGGGCTAGCTAATAATATATTTAATATAGTATGAATTGTTCAATAATTAATAATTGATAAGATTAATTTATTTAAAATGTGGATGAAGAAGTATGGGCAAAGGCTTTGACCATTTGAGTCGTAAATTGACCGTCCACGGTTATCTCTAATGGTCATAAATATTTTGTACGGTGACAAGATTATTGTAGTTGTTTAAACACTGTAGATAGTATTTACAACAAAGTCTTCTATCTATATATGGTTTCGCATTAACAAATCAATAAAACTTTAAGGCTATTCATAATTTTTTTGTGCCGTTAAAGTTTTCCGAGAATAGTATTATAAATTGGCATTTTCATCTAATTTTATCTAACGTAGCTAATGATACGGTGGCGTGCCTTTTTGTTTGTAGATGTATTTTAGTCACGTAAGCGGTACACGTGTATTTTTAATAAAATTTATTTAATAATATTAAATTTTTATTTTTTTATTAAAATTAATAAATTTAAAATAAGTCTTAATTTATAAAAAAGTTAGAAAGTATTTTTTATTAATTTTAAATAAAAAAAGAGTTTTTTTAATATTTTTAATTTAATTTTTGGAAAGTATATTAAATGTATTAGGCTATTTTTATTTCAGCAGATTGTTATTAGTTGGTAACTAATTACCAAATTATATAACTAATTTCCAGGTCATGTAACTAATCTTACTTTCATGAACTAATTTCCTTTTTTGTAAGACTGAGCATTCCAATCAGTAAAGCAGAGACTTTAATTCACTAATAAAGTATAAGAAGAAAAAAAAAACTTAGTTTTTCTAATTACTGATTGGATAATTTGCTTTGAAAGAATTTTTTCAATTCACAAAAATATATTTCAATGTAATTAATTTTTTCTTTGATTAGAATAAGGTAAACAATGAATTATATATTAGAAAATGGATAAAATGAGAAATTTTAAAATTTAAATAAACTTAAAGCAATATTTTTTTTAAAAAGAAATTCTTGGAGAAGCTGATAAAGATTTATTTATTTAAGTAGAGCTTCCAAGTTCTAAACATAAAAAGTACTTTAAACACTCATCGTAATTTTTTTTTAAGAAAGTGCTTTTAAAATACAAAAATTCTTTGGAAAACTCTTCCATATACTCTCAAAACTTTGGAATATCTTTCAATGCTATGTCAAATATACCCACGTTGTTTTCTTAAAGAAAAATTTTAATCACTTCTGAAAACATATTTAAATACTATAAAAAGTAGATTTTAAGCTATAGTAGAGCTTTCGAAGTCGTGTCAAACATATATTATAATTATTTGTCATATAACCTTGTTAAATAATTTATCCAACAACAAACAACGTTATATAAAAAAATTAAAAAAACCTAATTATCACATGTAGCTTTTGTTTGGGTCAAAATCTTTCCCCTAAATCTTTTTTCTAATTTCATTTAATTATAGAGTCAAAACATTTTATTTTGTTGATGAAGATCGCCTCAATCATACTCATTTCGTTGCCAACGACATGAATGTGTTCTTCGTTAGAATGAGTAGAGAAAACAAAACGGTTGTGCCTGCAAAAGACACTTCGATACTTAAGTCATTACAATGTTCTTTCACTTAATCCTCAATCTATTCAAACTTTAATCCTCAAAGTCCAAGGTTCCAAATTTGGTCCATCTTCTACTATTTATAGAAAAATGATAAAGAATAGGGTTAGAGAAGCTTATGGTGATTGGCCCACGTGTCCAGCTTCACTAACTTTCTTCTCACTTTCCTCTATCTTTCACATGATGAGCTCAAAAGCTCATCATTTCCTTTCACTCAACACTCAGTCTTAGGTTCTATACGCGGTACCACCTATGAGCCCAAGACTCATCGATCAGTTCTCTTCATTCCGAGCTTTAGAGCTCATCCCTCAATTCAATCACCATGAGCTCAGTGCTCACCAGTGTATTCATTCATTATGAGCTCAATTCCCATCAAATTTGCTCAATCACTTTAAACTTAGAATCTGCCGATCTTGATTCAATCATTTTCCAATCTTGATTCAGTCATTTTGAGCTCAGAGCTCATCGATCTCAATTCATACATTTTGAACTCAGAACTCATCAATCTCAATTCAATCGTTCTGAGCTCAGAGCTCATCAATCATTTTGATATTAAAGCTCATCAATCTTAATTCAATCATTTCACACTCAGTGCTCATCAATATGTTCAATCACTTTGATCTCAAAACTCATAAATCTTATTCAATCATTATGAGCTCAGAGTTTATCAATCTTAATTCAATTGCTTTGAGCTCAAAGCTCACCGACTTTAGTTCAATCATTCTAAGCTCAGAGCTTACCGAACTTAATTCAATCGCTTTGAGCTCAGAGCTCATCACACTTTCACTCTCTTAACAAGTTGCTTCTCAAATTTTCTTATCCCAATGTAATCCTATGTCATCTAAGAGAAATTACTCCCATACAATTTTAACACTCATTCTTTGTATATTGTATGTGTATATATAAACTTGGAGAAAAAGAAATTATCTACCCTTGATACTCAAAATGAGAATAAAAATAAATAGGATAAAAAAAACACACTCAATTATTTTGAAGGGAAAGAAAGAAGAAAAATAAATTAGGATCTTAGAAAGTTGCAAATGGGCCCCTTTTATATTTTATGGTTTAATTGGTGAAATTGGACAGCTTGTCTCTATTCTAGAATACTACCAACTCGTAATGAGTCGGTGTTGTGATAATCACATAGAAAATTCAACAAACAAAAGCCACAATTAATTACTTCTAACTGAATACCATTTACAAACTTGAATAGTATCAGTACCTAATTGGTACAAATATTTAGAGAAATCAATAATTAAAACTAAAAAAGAAGAACAAATCAATCCCAATCTCCTAAAAAAAAAATATAAGGCATAATGAAAGAGACCGAAAGGTGAGTAGCAGTGGGAGTGAGTAGCCCACTAAATCAACAACTAGCCAATTTGGTCACGACATCAATAACCAAACCGCGTCGCCGGGCGTCCCATTGTCTTGGGTGGCCATTCCTTATATGCTCTCATCCCAACTCAAACTATCATCACTTTATTCTTTTCTTTCATTCTTTTACTTGGCTCACCCACAACTGGCAACACCCCATCGATTTAACTGCACCACAATCACATGACATCATTATCTATTTCACTGACTACGAATACCAGAACCAATTATCTATTACTAATTTTAATTGGAAAATTAAACGTTAAATAATAATATATTTTTCTTCGTCATTATGATAAATTTAATAATCATTACAAATATATGTTAATTTGTATAATTTTAACTATAATGCTCATTTTATTAAACCTCTCACTTTCTCTAACATGAATGTCCACTTATGATTAATTTTTGTGTTCTATATCAAAAAGTTTAAAAAATGATGTTATTTCGATGCATCTATTTAATTTTTTGGCCAAAACTGTATAAATTCGATGGAAAATCGATGCAATCTTGAAAATTTGATTTTTTTTTTTTGCTAAAACGATATTTTTTCGATGCAAAATCGATATTGTTTCAATGTTCTTGCGATGCAATCATGTAAACTTGATTTTTCGCCAAAATAACGCAAAATCAATGCTCTGCGCTGAAATTTGATAAAAAAATTTGGTGAGTCATAACTTTTACTTTTTTTAATCATAGTATTTTTTTTTAGAACTATACGTTTAGTATATTTAAAGTTTTAAATTTGTGATGTAGAACACAAAAATTAATTATTAGTGCATATTAATAGGAGGAGTGTTTATGAAATAGATATTTTTGTCCAAAACATGATTGGGGGCATATTAACGGAAAGAGTATTTAAGTTGGCATATTAAAAAAAATTCATATGTTATGAAGCATAGGAACTAAAATTTCCCTTTGAATTTAAAGCATGCAGTGTGATATTGATGTATATCCGTAACGTGTACTAGCTTTATATAATTAAATTAAATCAAATCATAATTTTGTTTTGACTTAAGGTGACCCCTTTTAATAGAGAAAATCTAATATATTAAGATGAAGGAATAGAAAAAACAATCTTTGAAAAATTGGGTTGGCTAATAATACTATTATATTTTAAATTGGTCAATGTTATGTGGATAAGATGAATTTATTACACGTTAATGAAGTATGGCCGAAAGCTTTCACCATATGAGTATTACATTGACCATGCATGTACGTATTTCACCAAAAAAATAACACAAATTAAATAGTGATCAATCCCTATTTTCTTTATTTGATTAGAATAAGGGTAAAGTTCCCTTAAAGAAAATAAGATTAAACAATGAATTTATTATAAGAAAATGGATCAAAATCAAATGATAAAGTTTAAAATTTTAATAAAACTTAAAAGAATTTCTTGAAGAGTATATCAAAGAAAAATTTTAATCGCAAAATTAATTCTAAAAATATATTTTAATGCTTTAAAAAGCAATTTTTAAGCTCAGCATTCCAAGTTATGTCAAACAAATTTTATAGTTATTTGTTATATAACCTTGTTAAGTAATGTCATTCCACAACAAATAAAACAACTCTTTAAAAAACCACTATTCATCACATGTAAGTTTTAATACACATATTTTGTATGTGTATAAACTTTGATAAAAAGAAATTCTCTACCTTTGATACTCAAAATATGATAATACAAACAAAATTTAAAATAAATAGAAAAAAATAGAGAAGCACTTTCAACTTTTTTTTTTCTTTGGGAATAGAAGAAAAACAAAAGTGAGAAGGACCTTATTGTTAGAAAATTGCAAATAGGTTTCATTTCATTTTATTGTTAATTGTTCAAATTGGCTAACTCAACTCTATTTTTGACGCTATTCATGGCGAAGAGCAAAGGGGTTGTTGGGGTTCGGTTAGTGTGGTAGGAAATCAGATCTTGTCATCCTCAGATCTGGTTTTCCTATATCGTGTGGAGGCTTATATCTTCAACTTGTTTTGGTGGTATCTTTAATACTTTGTTTGCATTAGTTATTTCTTTGAGTTGTTTGACTATTTGTTTCTCTTTTATGGGACTTTATTTTTGTTTCCCTTGTGCGGGACTGAGAGTGAATAACTCAATTACTTTGGTTGTTTGCTCTAATTTTATATTTCTCCTTGTATGCGATTTGGGGATTAATATTTTTGTTTTGTTTTGTTTACCGACTGTCTATGATAGTTTAGTACTTATTAACGGCTATGACTACGTATGGCATGTGTGGGTTTAGTCACTCTATTGACTTTGTTGCTATTTGATCGTGGAATATTTTGTCATTTTGCCCTAAAAAAAACTCTAATTCTAGAATAATACAAACTCACAGCGAGTCGGTGTTGTGATAATCACAATGAAAAATACAACAAGCAAAAGTAACTAAAATCCACTTCAAAGACCTGCTGACATTAATTACTTCTAACTGAATATCATTGACAAACTTGAATAATATTAGTACAAATATATAGTGAAATTAAAATTTTTTTTATTATAAAATATTTAATCCGCCGACTCTCCTTAAAAAAATAAGGCATAATGAAAGAGACCGAAAGGTGAGTAGTACCGACTACTAAGACCGAGACGAGACTGAGTAGCCCACCAAATCAACAACTGTCCAATTTCGTCGCCACATAACAAAACCGCGTCGCCGCGGGTTCCATTCTATTGGTTGGCCAAATGGCCACTGCTTGGATACTCCCAACTCAAACCATCATTACTTTATTCTTTTCTTTCATTCTTACTTAGCTGGGCCAACCGCAACTGGTTACACCCCACCCCATCCCATCCCATCCCATCCATGTCTCCTATGTCAACGTTTGAACCTTCCTCTGTTACTTCCTCCTACTCCTTACAATTACAAACATTATTACGTTTACGTGTGAGCCAAACTCAACTATAAATACCATCTCCAGTCAAGTTCCAATACCATATACACTCATCACATTCAACTCTCATAACCTCTCACTTGCAAAACTATGGCATCTCTTTCTTCTCTCATCAAATGCTCCTCTGTTTTGCTGGTGTTTTCTCTTCTTGTTTTTGGCTCCTTTGTGGTTGATGTCTCAGCTGGAGATTTGAACCAAGATTTTCAGATTACATGGGGTGATGGCAGAGCTAGGATAATCAACAATGGAGAGCTTCTTACTCTGTCACTTGACAAAGCCTCGGGCTCTGGATTTCAGTCCAAGAATGAGTATCTCTTTGGCCAAATTGATATGCAGCTCAAGCTTGTTGCTGGAAACTCTGCTGGCACTGTCACTGCATATTACGTAAGCAAAGCTCTCATAGCCTACTCTTCAATTCAATCATATTGTTAAGTATATAGCTTATTCTTATTATATATGTTTATCTCTGAATTTTCAGCTGTCATCAAAAGGGTCTACTTGGGATGAAATAGACTTTGAGTTCCTGGGCAATCTGAGTGGTGATCCTTACATTCTTCACACCAACGTGTTTAGCCAAGGCAAGGGCAACAGAGAGCAACAGTTCTACTTGTGGTTTGACCCAACTGCTGATTTCCACACCTATTCCATTCTTTGGAACCCTCAGCACATTGTGTAAGTACCCTTTGCTACATACTTTTCCAAACTTTTTTTATCAAGACCTAGATACTAATAAAACTCTTACTCTGTTTTCAGCTTCTCTGTGGATGGTACCCCAATCAGAAAGTTCAAGAACTTGGAATCAAAGGGTGTCCCATACCCCAAGAACCAGCCAATGAGAATATACTCAAGCCTTTGGAATGCTGACGATTGGGCCACAAGGGGTGGTTTGGTCAAGACTGATTGGAGTAAGGCTCCTTTCACAGCCTCCTACAGGAACTTCAAAGCCAATGCCTGTGTTATGAGCTCTGGCTCATCTTCTTGTGCCTCAAACTCTCAACCTTCGAACTCATGGCTCAACCAAGAGTTGGATTCAGCTGGTGAACAAAAGCTGAAATGGGTTCAGAAGAACTACATGATCTATAATTATTGCAGTGATGCTAAGAGGTTTCCTCAAGGTTTCCCTAAAGAGTGCAACGTGGCCTAAAAGATGGAGAAAGTATTATTAAGTGTGTTGATATGTAATTTTGTACCTATTACTAAGTAATTGTTTGATTCATTATCAATTAATATAATTCTTTTATTTGTTTGATCAATTTCTTCTTAATTTTTAGTACGTAATATAGACTAATTATATATAAGTTACAAAACTTGTGTTCTTATAAAAATGGTAGTTACTTAGTCCATCAAAATCACATTTAAACCTATTTAATATAAAAATGTACACACACCTTGTAGGAAACATGGTGTATTCTAGTACTAAGACCCAAGACAAAAAAAAAAATTAAGCTGTTTAATTAACCAAAAAAATATATATATACCATTCATATTTTCTCCAGAATTTTTTAAAATATTTTTTTAAGTACAAATTTGAGTTGCAAAATTATATTTGATATCACAATAATTATCAATCTAAACATATCTAACAACACTTTACATCACAATATTAATAACCAGAAACCTAAACAAAAAACCAAAACAAATATCAATTTAACACAACCAAAATACTCATATCCAAATTAGAAGTTTTATGTGGAGCAAAGTAATATTTACTAAGACCTCTTTTGTAGCTTCACCAATGACAATATTATTGCCCAAACAACATTACTCGTTTGTAAGTCTATATTATATTGTAATAATCTGTAAGTAGTATTTTTTTATTCATTAATATGCATTAATTCTGCCAAATATTAATAATATATGGAATATATATTAGTAGAAAAAAAATATTGGCTTTCTCAAAATAAAGATTAATATTACCATAAAACAATATTAATTTTATGTTTTGATTTACTATCAATAACAAGTAGCTGGAATAGCTCAGCTGGTTAGAGCGTGTGGCTGTTAACCACAAGGTCGGAGGTTCGAACCCTCCTTCTAGCGATTTTTAATTGTTTTTTCTCCTTTTTTAAATTTCTGTTTTTTTAATACTTAAAAATAATATCAAGATTACATGTGTTCGTTAAGTATGTGTCCCATTAATAACCACCTTTGACAAGGTATCTATCTAAACAAGTAACACGTTTGCACACAAGATAGTGTATTGCCGTATTGGGACTCTTGAAATAATTACCAATAATTACATTTCAATGATGTGTGGTTATATCAATAGCATTACTAAGGGTAACAGTGGGTGCCTAATATCACAAAAAGATGACGTATCGCTAGTGTTGTAATTTAATATCAAGTCTCATATATTTAAATTTAAAAAGTATTAAGGGATATCACTAATCAATTATGAAGTGTCACATCGTGTGATGTTAGGCATCTAAAGGTGACAAATATAACAATACTCTTAGGGGGTATTTGTTTTGAATAGTTGAATTGTCTTGGATGTAGAGGGACTTAAGATGGAGGTAATATTAAACTATTTTGTATAAAAGGGTTCACTTTACCCTTAAAATACATATCAGGCTCACACAAATTATTAACTTTACCCCTTTAAAATTTGAATCAAACATAAGAAGGATTTAGATTCTCATTCCTATATTTACTTTGTCTCGTACCAAACACCCTCTTATATTAACAATACTCTTAGGGGTGTTTGTTTTGAGTAGTTGAATTACCTTGAAAAGTGTAGAGGGACTTAAGATGGAGGTAATATTAAACTCTTGTGTACAAAAGGGTTCACTTTACCCTTAAAATACATATGAGGCTTATACAAATTATTAACTTTACCCCCTTAAAATTTGAATCAAACATAAAAAGAGATTTAGATTCGCATTCCCACATTTTCTTTGCCTCTTACCAAACACCGACTTATATTAAAGGAATGGTGGACTATGGGCTGGCCTTACTTTTTACTTAGTCCAACTCAAAACCATGTTTTGGCTCCTTGTTTGTTACAATCAAATTAGTCAAACTCAAAACCATGTATACACACTTACTATTTTAAGTGATGAAACTCAACTCAATAGATCTTATCCCCTAATGAGTACCAACCAACCAACCAACTAAAAATCCAATAATTTCATAATTAACCACATTAATATCTAAGGTCAAAACCGTGTCCATTATTTGACAACAACAATATATCAATTTATCATCATGACCCAACAACTGGCCACTTCATGAAACTAATTAACACAATATTAGCTAACTATATAAATAGTAAAACACTTTCTTTAGTTAAAGCCATGCAGTTAGAGCCGATTAATCTCTTTCCATTAACGCCATTGATTTTAAGTCTCTCATATACTCATAATAATATATCCTTTTCTATTTGGTTGAAAACACCTTCATCATCATGGCTTTTATCTTGACAAAAATCTCAGTTTGGCTGGTTTTTTCCCTTCTTGTTGGTTCTTTTGTGGTTGGTACTTCAGGTAGTGATTTCAACAAAGATTTTCAGATAATTTGGGGTGATGGACGAGCTAAGATACTCAACAATGGGGAGCTTCTTAGTCTGAATCTTGACAAGGCCTCTGGCTCTGGATTTCAGTCGAAGAATGAGTACCTCTTTGGCCAAATTGATATGCAACTCAAGCTTGTTCCTGGCAACTCTGCTGGAACTGTCACAGCTTATTATGTAAGGCTTTTATTTAGTTTAAATAATTTTCATTCAATCAAATTCATCAGGCATTAAAAAATGCAAAAAAGAATGTGAATTTCATGACAAAAAATATGTCAACTATTAAATTATGGTGTTCCACGTAGAAAATGTTTAAAAATATTAGCACCGGTCATTCCGTTAATCATCAATTAGTTTTTAGTTGTAACATCGTGCTTCTTAACATTTAATCATGAGCCTAAAAGAAAAATAATTAATTAATTTTTTGATGAAATCTAAATAAGTTGTGGATAATCATTTTCCAAAATACTATATATAAGAAAATAAGTATTGTGCAAAATAAAAACAGTTAATTTATCAAACACCCCATTAATTCCTCACCTAAAACTCTTTAAACAAGAGAACAAAAAACCAAAACTCACTGGGCATATTTTACTCAGAAAAACAAATAGAGAACAATTTTAAAAGCAACAAAATCATAAAATACATCAAAGTAAGAGACATCAACGTGACCAATCCATTTATTGGTTTTTCTCTAAATTTTCAGTTGTCATCAAAAGGGTTAACTTGGGATGAGATAGACTTTGAGTTCTTGGGAAATCTGAGTGGTGATCCCTACACTCTCCATACAAATGTATTTAGTCAAGGCAAAGGGAATAGAGAACAACAGTTCAAGTTTTGGTTTGACCCAACTGCCGATTTCCACACATATTCCATTCTTTGGAACCCTTTGAACATAATGTAAGTACCACTTAGTTTTTTTGTTTTTGGTCGAAATAACCCTTGATCTATATAAAACTCTTTGCTTTGTTTTTCAGCTTATCTGTGGATGGTATCCCAATTAGAAAGTTCAAGAACTTGGAATCAAAAGGTGTTCCTTACCTAAAGTACCAGCCAATGAGATTATACTCAAGTCTTTGGAATGCTGATGATTGGGCCACAAGGGGTGGTTTGGTGAAGACAGATTGGAGTAAGGCTCCTTTCACAGCCTCCTATAGGAATTTCAAAGCCAATAATGCTTGTGTTTGGTCCTCTGGTTCATCTTCTTGTGCCTCTAATCCTCAACCATCCAATCCATGGCTCAACCAAGAAATTGATCCAAATGGAGAGAAGAAGCTGAAATGGGTGCGAAAGAACTACATGATTTATAACTATTGTACCGATGCTAAGAGGTTTCCCCAAGGCTTTCCTCCAGAGTGTAACATGCTCTGAAAAAGTTGATACAACTGAACTGATGGGATTAATATCTTAATGTACCTAACTAGAATTGTGTTCACGCCCGAATTTTAAGTCGTGGTAGATAATATAGTATAGGTTGTCAGATATTCTCAAAAGAGTAATGAAACGTGCACTCAAATATTATACGCAGTGACACAAAAATTATTAAAATTGGGACCCACTGTTTTAAAAAGCAGTGACACGTCACTGTGTGTAATGTTTGAGCGCACACATATCATTACGCTTCTCAAAAAATAATATTTTATAAATAATATATATAAACTTAGTGAAAGATAGACTAATAGCTCCTATTATTTATCCTACAATATACTTTAGGACTATTTACCATGACATATAATAAAAAAAATTATCACCAAACATTCAAAGTTTCAGGTCATTTTAGATATCGAACAAGGCTCAACGTATTAAAAATTAAAAGATAAATATATTATTAAAATATATATATCACCAAAATCTTATTTTATATTATTCTCTTATTAAAAATGATAATTTATTTAATTTAAAGCATTTGGAAAATGTTAATATAAAATGAATTTATTTTCTTTTCTAGTCCCTTTAAATTAGGGATTATAATATTTTGGATCATTTGTTTTATTTAATTACTTGTTTGGATTTTGTGTTTTGATAAATTATTTTTTGAACCTTGTGTTTTGTAAAATGATTCGAATAGACCCCTGAATCTGGTTTTGATTTAGGCATGTAAATGGGATGGGTCTACCCCGCCCCGCAAACACTTTGCCCCACCCCATTTGCCTCATTTAACTTTTTTTTTAATGAAACATTAAATTATAATTTTAGAATTATCTCTAAGTTTAAATATTATTTTTTTATTGCAATACTTATTTTTTACACTTCGTATCAACTGCACCCTCAAATATTTTATTTTTTTTATTTTAAAATTTATAAAAATAAATACAAGAATAAGAATAAATTATATATTTAAATATTTACAATTTTTTCATAGAGTAGTTGTGGAATAAAAAATTATATAAATCTTACACCTAATGTCTATTTAGAATTAAGGATATTCTAAACCACATATAAAATATTAATTTTACGTACTATGCATGTATATAAGTAGCATGAGAGAATTGGGCTAGAGTATAGAAGAAAAAAAATCGGAGCAAAGCGGGGGCAAAGACACCTCGTCGAGTCGGGGCCCCGCTTCACCGCCCTATTTTGTCATGCGTATTTTGATCAAAGTTTTTTTTGAACTAAAATCACAAATAATTCACCAAACATATAACCCATAACAAAAGTGCAATTATTTTGTTCATCAAAATTGAGTTTAGAGGTCTTTTTGAATCATTTTACAAAATATATGGTCCAAAAAGTTATTAAATAAAATACAGGGTCCAAACTGATAATAAGACAAAATACACGATCCAAAATAATATAATCCCATAAATTAATAGCATACACTACTACAAAAAAGACTTTTCTCTGCGGATTTTTTACTTAATACACTGCGGTTTTCGAGAGTACTGAAAAACGCAGTATATTCGACCGCAGAGAAAAGTGGTATGCCAACCGCGGAGAAAGAACATCTTTCTCTGCAGTTGTAATAAGCCAACCGCAGAGAAAGATGTACTTTTCTCCGCGGTTTTTTTAAAACAACCGCTGAGAAAAAAAGATTTTTCTCCGCGGTTTTATTGAAAAAACCGCAGAGGTAAGTATTGTAATTTTTCAAAACTTTGACGAAGCATAACTTTGTGCTCAGTTGTCCATTTTTGGTGTTTTTTTTTTAAACTTTGGTATTTTTTCGAGATCTATCTAGCTGCATACAAAGAAAATCTGAAAACCTGAAAAGAAAAAAAAAACAAA
The DNA here is from genome assembly GCF_963169125.1 of Humulus lupulus. Lineage (NCBI taxonomy): Eukaryota > Viridiplantae > Streptophyta > Magnoliopsida > Rosales > Cannabaceae > Humulus > Humulus lupulus. The sequence continues at coordinate 211,316,477 of NC_084798.1, forward strand.
ACAAAATTTTCAGGTTTTGTCACCGAAAATTCTGAAGAAAAAAAATTCAGCAACCAAATTAATAATTTACGAAAAATCTCTCAAAATTTTGATTTCTATTTGTCTATTTCACACAAAATAAACTCTAAAAATAATGATGAAAAAAAAACAAAAAAACTATACAAACAAAGATAATAGATCATTACCTATTTTGAAGCTCAAGAACACAATGTATGCCCAAAAATACAGTGAAAATGGACAATTTTTCGACCAAATCCTAACCATTTTTACAACCAAAAACCTGAAAAGAGACAAATATCAAGCATCTACTTCAGTTTTTAACTAAGATTTAGCTAGAAATGATGAAAAAAAAATAGTAAGATTAAGGTTGAAAGACATACCGCCGCTGTTGAAGAAGTTTTTCGCGAAATGAAGTAGGTTTACGAACCTTGTGGAGAAGAATGAGTTTATATATAGGTCTGGAACCTTTTCTCTGCGGTTTTCTTAAAAAACCGCGGAGAAAAGTAGTGATTTCTCTGTGTTTTTTTTTTAAAACATTTTCCTACTTTACATTGTGTTTTGTAACGATTGAGTAGAGAACGAGAAAATAAGAGACACGAGAGAAACGAGAGAAATATGATGAAGATGACAAAATGACTGAAATGATCTCAACGTGATGTTGAGACTAACTTAGCTGATATTTATAGATAGAGAGGCAACAAACAGTTACAACCGAATTAGTTATGCCAGTTGCAGACAGCTGTACAAGCTCATAACAACCTAACTAATCAGACATTAGGAGCTCAACTAATCCCTGATTAACTACCCTTAACAGTATTTCTAACACCCCTCCTCAAGTTGGACATAGAGAAGTGAAGTCCCAACTTGTTACAAAGACTGTTAAAGTGTTCTATAGGTAAGGGTTTTGTCAAGATATCAGCTACTTGGTTTGCGGAGTCGACATATCGAACATCCAGAAGCTTGACCAGTACTCTGTCGAGAACAAAGTGTAAATCGACTTCAATATGTTTTGTTCGGGCGTGGTATACGGGATTCGATGCTAAGGAGCCTGCCCCCAAGTTATCACACCACAGAATCGGACATGCAGACGTAGAGATGCGCAGTTCAGCTAAAAGCGATTGTAGCCAAATGAGTTCTGCAGTTGCAAGCGCCAAAGCTCGATACTCAGACTCCGTACTCGATCGGGCTATGACGGATTGTTTCTTTGAACACCAGCTAATCAGATTGCCTCCTAGGAATACAACATAACCAGATGTTGACTTGCGATCATCAAGACATCCGGCCCAGTCAGCGTCAGAGAAAGCATGCAAATCCAGGGAAGAGCTGCTGGTGAATCGAAGTGCTTGAGATGGTGTACCAGCCAAGTAACGAAGGACTCTCTTGCAGGCTGTCCAGTGCGTTGTCGTTGGTGCTTTCAGATACTGGCTCAGGCGATTGACTGCGAAGGAGATGTCCGGTCTCGTTAGTGTGAGATACTGTAGAGCGCCTATGACTGACCGATACAAGGTTGGATTGACTAATGGAACTCCTGAATCAAGTGTGAGTTTGAAACTGGGGCACATGGGGGTCGGCTGAGGATTGGAGTCTAACATATTCGTCTTGTTGAGTAAGTCACGAGTGTACTTTGCTTGACTCAAGAAGATGCCGTCTGATGTTCGCGAGACCTCAAAACCAAGGAAGTATTGCACTGGACCAAGCATTTTTAAGGCAAAGCGAAGATTGAGATCCACTATAAGACGATGTATCTGGGCACTATCACTGCCAGTGATTAATATGTCGTCGACATATACTAGTACAAAGAGTTGCTTGCCATTGCCAACTGAGAAGAATAAACTGGTATCTGCTTTAGAGTGTTGAAGACCCCAGCTGAGCAGATACGACTTGAGTTGATCAAACCACGCACGAGGTGCTTGACGAAAGCCGTAGATTGCTTTGTTAAGTCGACAGACATGGTTTGGAAAGGTAGAGTTGATGAAGCCCTCAGGTTGATGCATGTAGACGGTTTCTTGAAGATTGCCATTCAAGAAAGCATTATTGATGTCGACTTGTTGTATTTCCCACTTATGAGCTGCTGCAAGTGTAAACATAACCCTTATCGTGCATGGCTTCACCACTGGGCTGTATGTCTCAAGAAAATCGATGCCTGGAGTCTGCTGGAAACCTTTTGCTACTAAACGGGCCTTATGTCGATTGATAGTGCCATCACTGTTGTACTTGATCCTGAAGATCCATTTGTTGTTGATGACAGCCATATCTGGAGTGTGAGGAACTAGACTCCATGTATTGTTTGCCTGCAAAGCCTGAAATTCAGAGAGCATTGCTTGTTTCCAACAAGGGTTAGTGAGTGCACTTTTCACATTTAGAGGTTCTAGTTCAGTGGAAAGATTAGCCAAATAAGTCTTTGGTTTTAGATTGCCTGTCTTTGACCTAGTGACCATGGGATGACCATTTGTGGGGTTTGGAGGAATTGGTAAATTGATTTGTCTATCTGATATGGGAATAAAAAGGGGAACAATTGGTATATCTAAGTGTTGAGACATGGACACTGACTGTGACTCAGAAGAGTTTGGTGTTGTAGGGGACTCATGTGGACTAATGATTGGTGAAGAGGGAGTAGAGGGGTGATTTTGAACTGGAGAATTTGACACTGGAGAGACCTGTTGTGGTGACTCTGAAGGCCTATTAGGTGAGTATGATGGCATTGGTTTGTTGAGTGACACTAGAGGAAGACTAAAGCCAGGAGTAGAGTTTGTGGTATTGTGTGATTGTGGTGTTTGAGGGGACTGAAATAATAGACTATAGGGAAACTCAGCTTCATTGAAGGTAACACTACGTGCAATATAGAGTTTTCCTGATGGATGTAGACACTTGTAACCTCGATGCAGGGAGCTATATCCAACAAACACACACTTAGATGACCTGAAAGAGACTTTGTGATTTTGGTATGGGCGAACGAGGGGAAAACATGCACACCCAAATGTTTTAAATAACGTGTAATCTGGTTTTGATTTGTGTAGAGTTTCATATGGTGAGATGTTGTTTAAGATTGGTGTGGGGAGCCTATTAATCAAGTGAGCAGCAGTGGAGAAAGCTTCCCACCAGAGATTGAGTGGCATGTTGGCATGGGCTAAAAGAGTGAGTCCCACATCAACAACATGTCTATGTTTCCTCTCCACTCGACCTTGTTGTTGATGTGTGTGAGGACAGGAATGCCTTCGAGAGATGCCTAGTTCATTAAACAGCTGAAACAGTGACCTATATTCACCCCCAAGATCCGTTTGGATGCTTTGAATTTTTGTATTAAATGAACGTTCAACAAAAGCATTAAACTGCTTGAATAAGAGAAAAACTTCAGATTTTACTTTCATTGGATAAAGCCATACATGTTTAGAGTAATCGTCTACAAAACTCAAATAATACCTATAGCCATCAATTGAAGAGTGAAAGGAAGGGCCCCATACATCTGAATGTACTAATTGAAAAGGCATAGTTGTTTTATTAGATGTACTCTTAAACGTAAACTGATGTAATTTGCCAATTTGGCATGCATCACAGAACTCTACATGTTTACACTTCAAAGAGGGATTTAATGATGACAATACAGTAGCTAGTACAGGTTTAGAAGGGTGACCTAAACGAGAATGCCATATCATAGCAGCTTTAGACTTATCAGATACTACATTGCTTGTAGTGGTTATATTGTAAGCTTGCTTGATAGGCGACTTTATTGTAGTGGACTGAGACAATGGAGTAGCAAGAGATGACTTGGACGTTGAGACCTGAAGTGTATAGAGTCCATCACGAAGCGAGCCCTGAAGAAGTGCTTGCCTCGTATTCTTGTCCTTGACAACACAGGAAGAGGAATCAAACTCAAGAATGACATGGTTATCTTTTGTGAACTGTGATATACTAATAAGGTTCTTGGTCAAATTAGGCACAAGTAATATATCCTTTAGGATTAAAGACTCATTAGCTTTAATAGTAGATATTGAATTAGAACCAATATGTGAAATAGGTAGAGACTCACCATTGCCGACTGTTACCTTTGCTTTCCCTTTGTAGTCAGTTCTGTTTTTCATGGCGTGGTCGTCATGAGTCATGTGGTTCGTGGCTCCTGAGTCAAGGATCCAAGCACTCGGTGCATTGTCAGTGTATGTTGCTTCAGAGATCAAGGCATTTGGTGACTCAGTGTTGTTGTTTGGGGGCGTATCACTGGGAGGCTGAGTACCTGAAAAATGAACATCAAACCGATGAAAGCAACGATGCACCGTATGTCCGGTCCTTCCACATAACTGACAGCTCAGTCGACTCGATCGACCGGATCCACGTCCACCATTAGGAGGTCTGTTGCCCCGCCAAGATCCACGTCCACGAGGTTTGTTCTGATCGCGAACAGAGAGTCCAGCAAGATTGGCTTGGACATTGTCGATGTTGGACGATGTATGTTGCTGGAGTCGCATTTCTTGCGTGTGAAGGCTGAACTGGACGTCTTGGATCATCAGCGGCTCAGATCTGTTGGTCAGATTGACTACTGTAGCTTCGTACTCCGGTCCTAATCCACCAAGAACATACAAGCACAAGCTATCGTCGGAGACCGGATCTCCTGCTTCAGAGAGAGTGTCGGCATAGGTCTTCATCTTCAAGAGATAGTCATCGATCGACATGGATCCCTTCTTGGTGGACTGGAGGAGTCCTTTGATCTGAAGTATCCTTGCTTTCGACTTTGTGGCAAAGAGTTGTGCAAGAATCGTCCAGATCTCGGCCGAAGTCCAGCAACGCACCACATGTCCGAGCATGTTTTCAGTAACAGAATTGAGAATCCAATGCATAATGAACTGATCAAAGCGGAACCACTGAGCATGAAGAGGATTTGGATGATCCGTACCTGCAATCATCGACGGTGGCTGAGGAAGAGTGCCGAGAACATATCCGTCGAGAGTGTACGCGCGCAGAGCAGCCAGAACTAAAACGCGCCAGTAGGAGTAGTTGTGACGATCCAGGCGGAGATGAAGCGGAAGCAGAGTGTTGTTGGGGAGGGGAACTTGATCGACGACGGCGGGAGCTTGTTGAGCATTGTCAGCAACGGAGTGAGTCGTTCCTTGAGACGCCATTACCGTGTAGCTCTGGTACCATGTAACGATTGAGTAGAGAACGAGAAAATAAGAGACACGAGAGAAACGAGAGAAATATGATGAAGATGACAAAATGACTGAAATGATCTCAACGTGATGTTGAGACTAACTTAGCTGATATTTATAGATAGAGAGGCAACAAACAGTTACAACCGAATTAGTTATGCCAGCTGCAGACAACTGTACGAGCTCATAACAACCTAACTAATCAGACATTAGGAGCTCAACTAATCCCTGATTAACTACCCTTAACAGTATTTCTAACACGTTTTTAAAAAAAAGCGCAGTAATATAGTTCCTAAGTGTCCTTCAATCCTTTTTTCTGCGCTTTTTATTTTAGATTTAAAAAAGCGCAGAGAAACTCTATATTTGTAGTAGTGATAATTCAAATTATGATTCACATTCTTCTCTTTTCTGCGCTTTTTATTTTAGATTTAAAAAAGCGCAGAGAAACTCTATATTTGTAGTAGTGATAATTCAAATTATGATTCACATTCTTCTCTTTTCATTTCCATTTTTTTCTCCACTAAATTATTCTGATCAGCACAAGGACCTCTTATGCTCTTATGGGCCTTTAGCAACTGCGAATGTTGTAGAATATTGGGTTGGCCGTTGTTGGTCTCTGTATATTGGAAGAATTAACTTTCAATAAAATCTTTGTTATCATTGTTAATTTGTTGCATTAATTTTTTTTCCTACATTAATCAAAACGCGTGAATATGCAGTCTTGTATACATATAAATATATAATATAATTATATATTGGGTTTATATTTTTTTTTACAATGTATTTTGTGTTATTATTTGTTTGGACATTATTATATTTTGAAAAATTATTTTTTGGACTCTATATTTTGTAAAATTATTCAAATAAAATCATAAACACAATTTTAGTCAAAGTTTTCTTAACTGAAATTACTAATAATTCACCAAACTAACAATTCAGAAAAAAAATAAAATCATTCTGTTTAAAAATTGTATTATTATATTTAATTTTTTCTTCATCAAAATTGAATTTATAAGTCTATTTAAACTATTTGACAAAATATAAAATCCAAAAAAAATGAATATTTTAAACCAAAGTATCCCAACAGACAATCAGCCTTGTATATTACTAAAAAAAAATAAGACTCGAGACTAAATCTTGAGGCAGTGACGGTTTGATCAGACTATACTTTAAAATGAAATATTAAAACAATTACCACTTGAAGAACTATAGAAAGATATAATTAGCTACAAGGTAAAACCCTCAGTACCAACTTTCATAAAATAATATTATACTAAAAGTTAAAGAGTAGTACTACCAACCATGCATATATATATATATATATATAATCTTTTCTTTTCTACTTTTTACAATCCAGCCATGCAATTTCGTCACTATATATAATATATACGATGACCAAAACCGTGTTGGGCCAACTGCATATCATATGCTGCTGAACTGGCCACAGCTGATATACCTTCACTGTTTACTTTACTGAACCTTCCTTTGCTACTTCATTACCTACCCATGCATATATATCAACCTACCTCTACCTTCTATATATACCTCTTCTCATTGTATACCATACTCATCAATCTCTAACTCTGAATCTCAGATCTTATTATAACAACTACTCATCCTTCCATGGCTTCTCCTTCTTCTAGCAACTCAGCTTTGCTGCTGTTCTTACTTCTTGTAGTTGGCTCTTTTGTGGTTAATGTCTCAGCTGGAGATTTGAACCAAGATTTTCAGATTACGTGGGGTGATGGCAGAGCTAACATAATCAACAATGGAGAGCTTCTTACTCTGTCACTTGACAAAGCCTCGGGCTCTGGATTTCAGTCCAAGAATGAGTATCTCTTTGGCCAAATTGATATGCAGCTCAAGCTTGTTGCTGGCAACTCTGCTGGCACTGTCACTGCCTATTATGTAAGCAAAGCTCTCATAGCCTACTCTTCAATTCAATCATCTTGCTATGTATACAGCTTATTCTTATTGTATATGTTTATCTCTGAATTTCAGTTGTCATCAAAAGGGTCCACTTGGGATGAAATAGACTTTGAGTTCTTGGGCAATCTGAGTGGTGATCCTTACATTCTTCACACCAACGTGTTTAGCCAAGGCAAGGGCAACAGAGAGCAACAGTTCTACTTGTGGTTTGACCCAACTGCTGATTTTCACACTTATTCCATTCTTTGGAACCCTCAGCACATTGTGTAAGTACCCTTTACGGCATACTTTTCCAAACTTTTCAAATCTCATAAACCAGTTTTCCTTAATGGGTTTACCCTTATATTAATAAAAGTTCTTGCTCTGTTTTCAGCTTCTCTGTGGATGGTACCCCAATCAGAAAGTTCAAGAACTTGGAATCAAAGGGTATCCCATACCCCAAGAACCAGCCAATGAGAATATACTCAAGCCTTTGGAATGCTGATGATTGGGCCACAAGGGGTGGTTTGGTCAAGACAGATTGGAGCAAGGCTCCTTTCACAGCCTCCTACAGGAACTTCAATGTCAATGCTTGTGTTATGAGCTCTGGTTCATCTTCTTGTGCCTCAAACTCTCAACCTTCGAACTCATGGCTCAACCAAGAATTGGATTCATCTGGTGAAGAAAAATTGAAATGGGTTCAGAAGAAATACTTGATCTACAATTATTGCAGTGATGCTAAGAGGTTTCCGCAGGGGTTTCCTCAAGAGTGCAGCATGGCCTAAGTAAAAGATGACATAATAATCAGTTTATCAGAAATGTGTTTAAAATATTTTATTATACTTTGTAGACTATTAAATTTGTTATATTAATACAATTCTTTTATTCGTTTTACTCATGTCCCATAAATAAATTGATTTGATATTCAAATTACTCTCATATATAATTTATATACATATATATACTTGTACGCACAAATTTATCTTCCTCCTCTCCAAGCTGCCCAAGAAGCCATTATCAAGGATTGTTTGGATTCCTCGAGTTCATATGCTTTTTGTTAATTCTGTCATAAAATTAGATAACATAACAATTAGTAGATTTACATTTTACTTTGTTGTTGGTCGCTGCTGATGCAGGTTTGTTTCATGTTATTAGTGCTTTTTGGTTATTGTCGTTTGTTTATTAATATTCTTGTCGTTTTTATGCTGTCCTTTATGACTTTATTGTTGTCTTTACATATTAGTGTCGTTTGTCATAATGTTGTCGTTTTACGAATTATTGTCGTTTTCCAAATTAATGTCGTTTATTATACTGTTGTCGTTTCTAAATAACTTTTGTTTTCATATTATTGTCGCTTTTCAATGATGCTGTCGTTTTTCATTTTTTGTCCTTTTTTTTCATCTATATTTTTTGCCCTTTTTATGCTCTTGTCGTTATTTTTATGCACGAAAGTTGAAAGTCAATTTCTCCATAGAATCAATTCCATATTAATGAACATGAACAATAATATAAAACATACTAATGAAGCTTAATTCTAGTGCCCACTGCCTCATGAATTTGAAGTCCCCAGTTTATTATAGGAGGAGCCATTTGGTTGGTGTACACTAATAATACAATATACAGCAAGAATAGTTTTACTTAACTAAACTTAGCACTCGTATAAGTTCTTGAAGTGATCCAATAACCCCAACAACTGTCACAAGAATGCAAAACAAAGCTAAAACTGTTTTCTCGTCAAAGCCATTTTCTTGTCCAAGGAAAAATGTTGTTTTGCACAAAGTACATTTCCATGGGGATATATATAGCCATAGGCCAAAAACTCAGGTCCCTGACTCTCGTAAAACTTGATTCAAATAAGGAAAGAACATGGCAATTCTAGTTGTAGACACTGTTGGACGCCACAACACGTGAAAACGTAATTACTTTATTGATACAAAAGTAATTACACCAAGACTTGATTACAAATCTTGACCACACACACTAAATACTCTAGCTTACACTCTTTGGAACACTTTTAGATGCACTTTGTTTACTCACTCTTTGACTCACTTTTGGGACACTCACTTTGCTACAACCTTGGACACACATTACATTTGTATTTATAGGCTACCAAGGAAACATCTACATCTTTCTAGACTTTTTTAACTTTATAATTTATTTAACTACTTTCTTCATTTTTCTAAATGTTTCTAGAACTTTCTATATTGTCTAATTAGTTATAAACTATTCAAGAACTTTCTAGAATGTTCTATATTCTTCCTAGTATATTCTAGAACATTCTAGAATTCTAGAGCATTCTAGATACGGTAATGACTTTTAACAGACACTACACATGTATATATATATATATATATATTTAGTTGAAGTATAGGCAACAATGGAAAATGGTTGTTGAGAAGATTGCAATGACTGAAGCTTTTGTTCATGGTGTGGTGTTCTGCTGGGGGAGACTTCATTCATATTCATTCAAGACCATATTCAGTGACAACATGCCCGTTGGGCTTGGCTTAATGAGCACTTGAAGTATTTACTAATTAATACGCCAAATATGGCTATAACACCTGTAATTTGACAGTAATTTAAACTATATGACAGATTGTTAAATCCAATAAAAGAATATGTTTATTCATTCAAAAGAAATAAAATTACATTACATATATAAAGATATAGAATGATATATAATAATCAATCCTTGTTTCAGGACATGTTGCACTCTTTAGGGAATCCTTTAGGGAATCTCTTAGCATCAGTGCAATAGTTGTAGATCATGAATTTCTTTTGTACACTTTTCATCCTCTTTTCACCGTTTGAATCCAACTCTTGGTTGAACCATGAATTGGAGGGTTGAGACTTGGAAGCACATGAAGATGAACCAGAAGAAGCTATAACACAAGCATTGGCCTTGAAGTTCCTGTAGGATGCTGTGAAAGGAGCTTTGCTCCAATCTGTCTTGACCAAGCCACCCCTTGTGGCCCAATCGTCACCGTTCCAAAGGCTAGAGTGAATTCTCATTGGCTTGTCCTTCAGATATGGGATACCGTTTGATTCCAAGTTCTTGAACTTTCTAATTGGAGTTCCATCCACAGAGAAGCTGAAAGCAATTATTTTTTAGTAAGTTTTTCATCACGAGACTTTATGGGAAAATATATGAAATTAGTGTACTTACATAATGTTCTTAGGATTCCAAAGAATGGAGTAGGTGTGGAAATCAGCAGTTGGGTCAAACCATAAGTGGAACTGTTGCTCTCTGTTGCCTTTGCCTTGGCTGAACACATTGGTGTGAAGAATGTAAGGATCGCCACTCAGATTTCCCAAGAACTCAAAGTCAATCTCATCCCAATCTGACCCTTTTGAGGACAACTGAAAATTCCCAAAAGAAATACCATTATTTATTAAAGCTATATACGTATAATCAACATACAGAGAAAACTAATCGAGTGTTGTGATGAGCTTACATAGTAAGCAGTGACAGTTCCTGCAGAGTTTCCAGCCACAAGCTTGAGCTGCATATCGATCTGGCCATACATGAACGTATTCCTCGACTCAAAACCAGAGCCAGAAGCTTTGTCAAGAGAAAGAGTGAGAAGCTCGCCATTGTTGAGCATCTTAGCTCGGCCATCACCCCATGTAATCTCCAAATCTTTTTTGAGATCACCAGCAGAGGCAGCCAATATCGAAGAGCCAATAACAACGAACAACAGCAAATAAGCTGAGTTTGATGAGGAAAGAGAAGCCATGGATGAGTACGTAGTGACTTTGATAGACAAGGATTGTCTTGTATTGATGAGTTAGGATGGTGAATGTTGGAGCTATATATACAGTTTTGGTTGGCTCACATTCATATATATTATGTTATATTATATGGTTCATTAGTAAGGTCTCGAAGTAGCATGGGAAGGTTCAGTACAACTTAGTCTTATGTGCTGTGGCCAGTGTTGGCTCCACCAGGTTCAGTATGATTAAATTGATTATGATGAATGTGGCCAGTTAGTGGCTTGATTTCTTTATTAAAAAAATAAAAAAAATTAATATAGTTTGGTTTATTTATCTAATAATACAGAATAGTCCTCTGTTTCCATAATATATTCCAAATCCCAATATCATGAATATATGCTAATCTTTGGTTGTTAATGGTTTAATGTATTATTGTCATATTTCTTTTTTATATTCTCAATCATAACCTTATAAGGGCCATCACCGCTACAAAGATAAGTTTACTAAATGATTTAGTTCTAGTTTTATGGTCATTTTCAAATATGTTCAAAACCCATGGCTTGATTGATTTGATACCTTCATGATCATATTTTGGGCAGCATTATTAGTAGATCTGCCTCTGAATTACAAACAGAAAAATATAATCTTAAAGATTTGATCTCTTTAAAAAGAAAACCAACTCATTTTTCATCTTCTCCCACTCGACCTTAACACAATATATTTATATTGGTGAAGCCTATATTGATGGCCTTAGGTTCTGCAGGGTACCATCTGCACCTAATAATGGAGCAAAAACATGACCAAGAGGCAAAAAAAAATGATAAAAAAATAGAAAATCTCAAAACAAATATCACACAAGAAATGAATCTTATTGTGTTAACTAAATTGTATCGAACTAGTGTCATAAAGCATTGATTTAAATTTTAGATCGGAGAGCTAAGCTATTATACTATGGTGTCTTACATAGAATAAGTGTAAGAATATTGAACTATTATTAAGAACGTGTATAACTCTACTAATTACTAATTGGATTTTAGATAAAACATCATAATTCTTGGAAAAAAAAAATTTGCCATAAAATTTGAATGAAATTGAGAATTTAAATACAATAAATTTGATGGTGGGGACTTAAGTGTAAAAACCGAGTTGCTACTTGCTACAAATATTTTAGTTTAGAATAAATCAAAATTTCTTATATCTTGTTTGATGTTTGAAAGTAATTGTTGGATGACTTTTTTTATATAATTTTGGTATAATGATAGGGTATATTAATAATAATAATAATAATTTCTTAAAATATTGTCGATCAAAGATTACTTTTAACGTTTAGTAGTTTTCTATTAATAATTTTTTGTAAGTTAATTAGAAAAATACTATTGTTTTGCCAAAGTTTTACAAATTTTCTTTCATAGGCGTTATCTTTCTGAATCATTGTTGTTAGGAACGTCAAGCTTGATCACTCATTTTATAAATTTTTTTTCTACCATTTCTTTCATGGCATTTCCTACTACTTCAAGATTCAATAGTTCTTCGGGTGCTAAACAAATTAATGTAAGTTCGTTAATGCTCCTTTCCCCATCGATCGTATCCTTGCAAGCTCAACTTGACCAGACGTAACTACACCATCGAATCCCCAAGCTTAAGCTAAACATAAGTTTTAAAGTACAATGGATAATATTCGGATATTCGAAATTAGCATCATTGCTTAGAATATTTTCTTTCAAATATTATTTTTTTACATTTAATAGTTTCTATAAATTGTGTGCCCGAAGTTAAAAATCTAATTCATGGGGAAAATACCATTTTAGCTCGTGTATTTTCTGAATTGCGATCAACTTCTATATTTTATTAAATGATAATTTAAATCTTGTATTTTACAAAATAAGTTAAAATAGCACCTTAGACCCGATTTCAATTATAAGATTAATTCTTAAATTGTTAGTGATGCGATAGGTTCAGAGAAGTGGAAAAAGTGATCGAAAAGCTTCGAATGAAAAATTATATTTGAAATTTTTTTACCAAAATTATATATAAGATACTAATTTGATTCGTTTTGTAAAATACAAGGTTTGAATTGTCATTTAATAAAACACAGAGATCGATCATATATTTAGGAAAAATACAGTAGCTAAACTAGTATTTTCCCTTTTAACATTCAACAATATAAAATATGTATAGGGATAAATCTAACAATTAAGAGTTGCTAAGGAGCACCTCTAGTACCCAACACCATAAAAAAGTGGCATACTGTTATTAGTGCAATCAAATATCGTATCACATATATTTTAATTTAATAAGTATTATAAAATATCACTAACTAACCATATCAACTAATGTACGTATCAAATAACAACCCTAGCAAACTTATTGCCTTTACTACACCGACTCATCTCAACTCAATCTGACTTGACTCTCTTGGAACTCACTCCATATATTCCTGACTAATACTTTACAAAGTAAGAAATTACTTACTGATGGGCCAATATTCTTCTGGGAGACTGCCTGACCCACTCCTCATAATTCTTTGTTACAAGCTCCTAAATTTTGATTTTTGGGCTTTTCGTATTTAGGCCTCAAACTGGGCCATGAGCTTCTAGAATTAGATTCATTTAGGCACCTAGCCATCTTCATCCCTCACTCACACATATAATGTCATTTTTATTATTATATTTTTGGTGGGAAAATAATTTTCGATTAAAATGGACCACAGTCCTCTCATAGGTCTCACAAAGCAGATAACCAACTAAAAGCTAAGCTAACCAAGCTGAATACACTCATAAAGTAAATCAATCCAAGAACTAAGATCACCCCCTCACAAGTATAAACACTGGCTTAAAATATAAGTAAAACATACAAAATAAAAAATAAAAACTCCACAAAAATACAGAACAATAATTCATCGTGTAAAGATTTTGCAATCAAGCGGAAAAAAAAATATTAGGAACTTAAATGCTACTGTGTTAAAATATCATAGACTTTTACTTTTAAAAAAGAATCAGGAACTTAAATGCTACATTATCAAAATATTAGAGATTTTTGCCGCTAATAATCCTACATAATATAATCAAAAATATATTTCTTTTGGAAAAAAATATAAGTCACACATATATAAGATATGATAGTTACATTATTATTCAAATGAAAATAGATCTCCTTTTTAGTGTTTAATCAAATTTAATTAAAGATAAAATAATATTACGATAAAAGAAAACTAAATCTTATTAATTTATTTATGCCAACTCTAAGTTTTACTGATTTCTTGTATTCTACAAGTCCATTGTGCAAGAATGAAGAGAAGAAGAAAAAAACTAAGACAAATATTTAGCACCACACATTATTGTCCTACTTAATGCTGTATTATACAATAATTAATACGTTAAACCATTAACAATCAAAGATTAGCATATGTTTAATGAAAAGTGTGTTGCTACTTTAAGGTGTTCAACAATACATGAGTTGGCACTATATGATAAATTAGTGATACTTCATAATATTTATAAATTTTAAATGTACGAGATTCGATATTAAATTACGCTAATAGTATTTCTTAGCAATTCTCGTAATTGAGATTGAAATAATTATATATAGAAAAAACTGATTATTCTGAATTATTTAGAAATAAATAAACTAATAACCTCAAACCATGCAAATTATATTAATTATAACAATTATTTTTAATAAACAAACCAAGCCACTAACTGGCCACATTCATCGTAATCAATTTAATCATACCGAACCTGGTGGAGCCAACACTGACCACAGCACATAAAACTAAGTTGTACTGAACCTTCCCATACTTCGAGACCTTACTAATGAACCATATAATATAATATATATATGAATGTGAGCCAACCAAAACTGTATATATATATATATATAGCTCTAACATTCACCATCCTAACTCATCAATACAATACAATCCTTTTCTATCGTTCAAAGTCACTGCGTACTCATCCATGGCTTCTCTTTCCTCGTCAAACTCAGCTTATTTGCTGATGTTTGTTGTTACTACAAAAAATATTTTTTAAGACTTGTGGGGGTGTGCGTCATCTATTTGAGAGCCTTAAAAATTGAGGTTTTTTAGGATTCACGTTGCAAGTTCTAAAAAATCTCGTTGAATGTCTTTAAGTAAGTTTTGAAGGCTCTCTTCGCAAATCCTAAAATAATATTTTTAGGACTCGCAATGTGTATCCTAAAAGATCTCATTGAGTATCTTTAAATTAAAACTTTAAGACTCGCTTTGCATGCTCTTAAAAGTTAATTTTTTTTCAAAAAAAATTGTAGCTACTTTTTTTATTTTAATTTAAAAAATATATAGCATTCAAAATAAAAAATGTGTTATATATGTTAGATTTCTAAAATTTCAAAAGAAAATACTAAAAGAAGGCCAAAAAAATTTTAAAAAATAAATTTAAATTTATCATTAACATGTATTGTAAGCTGGCTTATAACATCTTTCAACATTTATCAATAAAAAAAAAACCAAATACATAAAAAAACTTAAACCATCTCTAAGTCATAATAACAATCTAAATATTTCAATATGATACTCTATTGATAGATCTTACAAATAATGTCACTCTAAAATTGTTCTAATTTTACATTATTCATAAAAGGACAAACCAAATGGTGTATGAGAAGTGTGTATGAAGCTTGTCCCCTCAATAAAAAGCATCGGACTAGAATAAATATAATCTCAGAAGTTCGCCTTAGCTGTCCAGTTGTAACGCCCTGGTTACCCCATTACAATTACGGTGAACCGGATATTTAACTCGCTACCTGAATTCTTTAGTTAAAAACATGCTTCTAGGTATTATTAACAGGCTAAGGTGGAAAAACAATCAAAAGGAAATAATGTATTTTTATTTAAAATATAAAATTGTTCATGGGCCCATAAAAAAAACATTTACAAGTTATTTACAACTCAGAATGGTCATTACAGTTTCAAATTTACAAACCCGCCGACCTAAGCGGCAAAAATAGGGTAAACCCCCTAGTCCCTCTAAGAACTCATTAGTCGTGGTGGTCAAGCGACCGCATATGTACACATCACCACTTAAGCTCTCCACTCAAAGCTGGGTGAGCTTTTTCTTTCCCTTTACCTGCACCACATAGCACCCATGAGCCAAGGCCCAGCAAGAAAACACTATATAGCATGAATATAATATCAACAATGATCATAATAATCATTCAGGACTTTCAGTCCAAAACAGATGAGTGACAGTCGCAAAAGTCACTAAAGTGGGTTCCGTTCCCTCTAGCTGTGTGACGATAGGGTCACCGGGGCTTTACAAATAAGTGATCATTTCACTAGCTTAAACAGGATAGGTGCTTGATGACTAGTCACCAACATAACCTACCTCGTGACCATAGAGTCACAACCATGGGATTCCGCTCCCTAGCCATGTGACAAGTTGTCACCTAGGCCTTTGGCCCTGGCTCTGAGTAACTAGTCTTAGACTAGTCAAGCGCTTATAAGTTTCATCGACCTTAGGGTCGATCCAGCATTAATGCCCCTAGAGTCATTCAATGCTGATATCGATTAGATCTAATCTTTTATCGGCCCTGCGTTCAGGACGCTTATGCCGTTTCTGACTCTCAGGACAGTAATATGCGACCAGTGTCGTCCCTGGCTAATCAGTGTCATACACAAGTAAGAAAGATCTGCTAAGCATTTAATATGCAATCAATGTCCACATTTATCAACTAACATGCCTCAACAACAATCATGCATGTCATATACACGAGATGTAGTTTTCTTACATCAGGTTCGAGCGAGAAATAATATAAGAACGACCCTTGAGAACAATCAACATTTAGATTCCTTAGCGGTCACCTAGTCATAACCAATTGGAAACCATTAATAAAATAAATCAATGAATGGTTCACAATCTAAAACCACACTCCCGGGATCAATTCCACACTCTCGGGACTCTCAATCTACTCAAACGGGGTAAAGGAACCAACCCCCGAGCCTTAAAAACCATCCCGAGCCCCAAAAATGGCATCCCCTGAAATTGGCCTAGCATTGGGGCGCTGACCCAAGGCAGAGAGACCCTAGCCTCTGCCCTGCATAGCGCTGGGGCGCCAGCTTCAGACCAGCAACATCCTTGTTTTTCCCTCCTTGCGATTCCCCTTGAAACCAACTTTCCAAACCAATCCCAAACCTTACCAAAACATCCAATTCAACCCCAAATCTTCATCTACATCACATCCTCATCAAAACTCAATCAATCTTACACAAAAACTCTCATTAATTCCAACTATCCACATCAAAATCTATAGGCTAAAAACTAAAGAAAAACAGAGCAATACTTGAAATTCATGGATAAAATCTTACCTCAAGCTGATTTTGAATCCCCTTCAATGGATGAACCAAGTCTATAACCTCCAAACCTTGATTTCCTATCTTAATTCTTCAATTTGGGACCAAAAATTCCAAAGGAAGATAGAGGGAAGATGATGTACGTGAAGAAGAAGTGAAGGCTCTGTTTTGTTCTGAATGTTTCTACAGCCAACTAAGTCATACATATCTCAAGCCAAATGAACTTAATTCCCCTATGTCAAATAAAAGTTTCTAAAAACTCTCAAGGAAAATCGTCATTTCCAACTTATTTCGTTACTCATAAGTATAATTATGATCATGCACATTTACAGAGACTCGAGCTCATATCAATTCCATATTCAACATTCATGCCATGCCATAATCATGTGTATATCATGCCTCACATACTGGGTGCAGTTTTCTTAACTTTAGCCCAAGCACAGGTTACCAATGAACGACCCTCGAGTACGATCTTGTCCCGAGCCCTAACTATAACCTAGTCACAACCATAAAATAATAATCTCATAAGATTCAATCCTTAAAAACAAACTCTAGCAGGACCATTCCCGTGCTCTTAGGACTTCCAATCCACCCAACGGGGTAGTGAAACCATCCCCCGAGACCCCAAAGTCTTCCCAAGCCCTAAAAATGGGCTTTGCTGAAACAAGTATAGCACTGGGGCGCTATGGATAGCGCTGGGGCGCTACCCCAAGTTAGAGAGCACCCATTTTCCCTCCCCTGACTAGTGTTGGGGCGCCCAAAAGTGGCGCTGGGGCGCCAACTCTACAGCCCATAACCTTCTGGTTCTTCCCTTGCGTTTTCCCCTGAATTCCAATCACTAAAACCTCATCTAAACACCATCCAAACTTATAATTTAACCCCAAAACTTCTTCAAAACTTCATCAATACATCAACCTCATCAAAACCCAAGTTCAAACACAATCAAAACACCACTAAAAGCTAAAATCCAAAACCTTGAATCTCAAAGATCAAGAACATAAAAACTAAAACAGAACTCAAACAAAAACTAAGTTTGAATCCTACCTCAATGGTGAGTATGCCCTCATATCTGCGACTAATCAAGCCCCAAAGCAAGCCTTCATTCCACGCTTAAGGTCTCCATTAATTTCCTCAATAATTCAAACCAAAATAGAGAGAGGAAGAGAGAAACCGAGAGAAAGAGAAAGAGCTCTGTTTTACTGCTGTGAGGTTTCCTTTTGCTGAAGGAAAGAGTGAAAGTCACTAACTTGGCACCAAAATGACCATATTGCTGTTGACCCTGATTTTGGCCAACTGACACGGAGTCAAATACGCTTGACGTGGACAAATATATTGTAATGAATTCGAAGACGAAAGCAATAAGAACGCAAGAATTTATAGTGGTTCGGCCCCAGAATCTGGTAATGACCTACGTCCACTTGAATTGTTATTGATATGATATTCAAAGGGGTGATCAAAGAACTAGGGTTCAATGAGTTTCACTAACCTTTGAAGAAGAAAATACAAATATTCTAGTGTAATCTCTCTACCCTCAAATAATTCCTTAGCCAAAAGAAAAGTCCTCTTCCCCTGAGCTCTCTTCTTCTATTTATAAGCTCAGGGAAGATTTACATTAATTTGTTACAAATATTCTTTCCTAAATAATCGGATACTCAGGAAATCATGGGAGATAATTTCGGATTCAATCATAACTGACTAAGATTTCCTCCGTGTACCGCGTGCATACGACCAGGCTGGTCGCATGAAGAAATCGATCGTTGTGACAATAGATGTCTGTTGCGATATCTTTTTGCTATGCAAGTGCACACAGTCGCAATTTGTAATAAAATGGTAAAAACCAAGTATTGTCCTCAAGGACTGATTTATCAATTAGTAGTCAATTAATTTCTTATTCTATTTGATAAATTAAAAGTCTTGATTTTTGTAAACACAGCAAAAGAAACTATAAAGTGCAGAAACAATAATTGAAAATTGAATGGAATAACAACTAATAGTAAAACTTTTAATTTAACCACTGAAGAAACAATTAAGATATTTAATTTCATCAACTATCCTCCCTATTATTCCCTAATGCAAAGTATGAGTTCTTCTTCTTTTTACCTAATTCAATTAACAAGTTGATACAACAGCCTATAATCATACTATGAATTATAAACTCAACCTAGGTGACAATTTCCTATATTTCTATGGTGAATTGAACCACAAAGGTAGCATTAATCTTGACAACTTAATAAACAGTTACACAATTAATTCAGATACTTTCGTTCTAAATTAGAATTATGTCCAATATAACCACAGCAGATTTAAATCTCACTTCTTAGATTTTGACTTAAAAACATGTATGTCTGACTATAGATGGCCAATCAATAATCAGTCTATAAGAACAGGTTATATGGAATTGAATAAGATTGAAGAAGAAGAGAATTGGAATTGCATTAGTTCATAATAGGGGTTCAAGTGATTCAATTAAACATCCTAAATAGAAAATTAGTTCATAATCATAATGCTAATCACAACAAAAATTAAAGATAACATCAGGAAGAAGAAGAAAAACATGTAAAAATACTCCAAGCCTTCAGCCTTCAAAACCAGAACTCCTCCACAGTCCGTACGTCCTCCCTTTTGTGTTTTTTTCGCCATATTAAAACCTAGGATTGAATTTTTAAAAAGGCGGGCCGCGGCTCTACATGCACCATGCCGCGGCTCGTGTCAAAATTTCTGGGCGAAATGCTCTTTCCATGCTGCGGCCCGTGTCGAGGAATTCTGGGTTGATGCCCATCTATGTTGCGGCCTTCTCTAGCCATGCCGCGGCCCGAGGATCTCCTTCAAAATAGTGGTTCTGTTTCACCATCTAGCCGCGGCTCTACTTTGCTCATGCCGTGGCTCTTAAGGGATTTCTCAATTTTTCAAGTTTTCATCCCAAAAATTCACCGACACTTCCAAATTATGTTGAGATCCATTCTTTCTCAAAATATGTTGAAAAACTTGGTTATTTCTTCCCTTTCTTTGACATTTTCCTCCAAGTGCTCAATTCTTCCTGATATTCACAAAGACAAACAAACAAAGCATAAACCCGCACTAAATGAAAGAAAAACGAAATAAAAGACTACTTAAAACATCACCTAAACATGACAAAAACTAGACTCAATAATGTCTTCTTGGTCGATAGTCGAGCACGAATTCTGCCAGATGTCAACCACGTGTATTAATAATTTGCCATGTCATCCATGCCTAATTTTTTGGGATAACAATTGCCCTTAGCTTAAGCCTTGCCCTCTTAAGCCCTCAAGGGTAAATTTCTCATTTGCCACTTATCCCGTTAATCACAATAAATGTCTCACAATTCTCATTACTTCCAATGTCCTCAAATAATTTCCCAATTACTCGATATCTCGGTAATGTGTTAAATACCCAATATATTCCTTGACTCACTCCGAGTCAAGTATGGGTCCCGTTGTGACTTTCCCACTAGCTTGCTCCCTAGGATCGTCTCGTGCCGAGTAACTCAAACATATCCACATAGTAACATACCACATATACACCAAATATACTCATAACAGGCCAAATTATGAAAATTTCCCAATTAATCATAAATGAGTCCCAATGCATATTTAATACACCAAACACATGTATATCAAGTCATATTATAATATAACTCACATAATCACATAATAATGCACATATATATCACATATTCACATAATTTCCATAATTTTCCATCCTGGCCACCTAATCAAGGCCCTAAGCCTTGTTTATAAATTTGAGACGTTACAAAATCTAAATAGTAATATCTGATTACAGGGTCAACACAATAGAGCAAGGACAAATTTATAAGGACAAGAACAAGAACACAGTGAAATCTGATATTAGCTACTATGTCATTCTACATAACTTCCAGTTCAAAACAAAAAGATCAGAACCGAGAGAGTACTTGGTTACCTACGCAGATGACACATGCAGTTGGTTTGTGAGAGCATCTAAGTACAGAAATAGTGGTGTTCCCTGCAGGAAGACTAAGAAAGAAAAGAACAAGATCAAGAGGGAAACCAAAAGTAATAATCACCTGTGGGAAATGTGGCCAACCAGGACATAACAGGAAGACTTGCAGGAATCCTCCAATTAACAAGGCAAATAAAAAATAACCAAAAGACATAGCTTGATATTTTACAGCAAAACAACCCTATCATAGCTTTATTCATTAAAGGAGTGACTTTCATATTCATAAATTGTTATTGAGTATTATAATAAGTCTGTTACAAATTCAAATACATTGAATGATTACACAAACATATAAAATTCCTTTTAGAATAAATTGTTGGTTTTTTTGTTGCCTGTTATATATATATGCCACCAACACCCGAAAAACATGTTTTTTAAAAATTAAACACAATATTCTGGGTAATTGGTTACCACTTTGTATATAACATGAGGACCCAAGTGGGTCCCTGGTTACATTTAATATATCTCAGTTGCTTTAAAAAGTGGAATATATATTATATATAATTATTAAACATAAAATACATAAAAAAAAAATAAACAAGAAACTAGGTACTTTTCGCTAACAATTGCCACAAAAAAAAAAAAAAATAGCAAAAACGTCAAGCACCAAAGATAACCAGTTACCCCTTGTATATAAGATGAAGACCAAACTAAGTACCTAATTACTATTAAAATATCTTAGTTGCTTTAAAAAGTAGAATATATATAATTATTAAACGTGAAATACAAAAAAATAAACAAGAAACTAGGTAATTTGCTCTAAGAATTGCCACAAAAAATAGCAAAAACATCAAGCACCAAAGGTAACCAGCTACCCTTTTGTACATAAGATGAAGTTTAAACAAAGTACCTAGTTAACATTAAAATATCCTTGAAATTAAGTAAATATATACAGATAAATAACACGAAAAAGATCAAAAGATATATAAAATAATTTTAAGTAACCAAGGTCTTACAATAGTAGCAATTTAACATAGACAAATATCCAACTAACTATTGGTCATCATTTCCAAAAGCTGATCTGGTCTAGAGTATAGACAAAAAAAAAAGAGTCATATATCATTTCCTAAAGCTTCCTAAATAACATATGCAATAGTCTTAAGTAAACCTATGCAGCAGTCTTCCTCCTCTTATGCCTCCTATCCAAAAACTTTTCACTAAACTCATCGTTAGTCAAATATCCATCTTCTTGTTTCTTCTTCCCATGAAAATACAAGCTAACAACAATGTCTTGGCGAAGCAATTGAGCATCAAATTCTTTTGGCATCTCATTTTCCTTTCCAAGAATTAATTGCTCAGCAAAATAAGTTGTAAAAACCCCACAGTCGATGCAATATTGCAAACACAAACAAAAACTAAGAACATAAAAATAAAACCAGAACAAACTTAAAACAAAAAAGCCTCACCACTCAACTTGTTGAGGAACGCATCTAGCAATAGTCAATTGCAAAACATCATTCTCAACAACATCATAAGGACTAAGATCAATATTTATATCAGGACGATCAGAAAAACCAATATTTTCCAATAGAAGAGGAATCATTACAATAAATGCTTCAATTACAGGTAAACTCAAATTTTCATGCCTCGCCCCCGACATAGAATCATAAACAATGAGCAACCTCATATTTATAACCTATACATGTATAAAAAAAAACAACTATAAATTAGCAACACCAACAAATAAAACTTAAAAACGATTACTTATAATCATTATAAACAAAAACTCACAAAAGAAACCAATTACATACCAAAAGTAACCAGTTACCTATAAAATTACACAACACATGAAAAAAGCATACACAACTACGGAAACCAATTACTTGTAAACTTAACAAACTTCATTACAACCTATACAAAGAAAAAAAACAACAAATAAATGATCACTTAGCATCATTCAAAACAGACACTCTAAAAAATGAACCAATTACTTACCAAAGTAACCGGTTACTTTAACAAATAAACAACACATTTAAAATACGAATAATGTCAAAGTAACCAATTACCTAGAACCAAAAGAGATATAAATAAACCACAATAAACAAAAATATAGAAACCAGTTACTAAGCATATAATAATTTGTTAACTAAAAAACCTATTAAGAAGAAAAAAACAACATTAATGTTAGGAGTGTGTCCTAAAAGCATGTAAAGACATTTGTTTTTTCTGTGAATAAATAAATACAATGGTTTAATTATTATTGTTATATTTAGATTGTTAAATTATTGTTTGAATAATTTTATAAATATCAGAAAAATTCCATATTCATTATTGAGGATGTGATCTTGTATTAGTACGAGAGAATTAAGATCACATGAATGAATAAAAATAGTCAACAACAACAAATTAAAGTTATTAAATTCTTTAATTGGATTTGTAAGTACGGTTTACTGAGTATCATAATAATACAAATAATCTAGATTCGGATTATTGGTGTGGTAAGACATCTCGGTAAAGGTGATTTATATAATATGATTATATATGACATGGACCGATATGAATTAAAGTCTTTATCCAAAAACAATTTAATAATAAAGACTTGTAATTCATATCATAATTGATGATCATTTATAGATCAACCTAAATCCTGAGTGTTCATGAACTCCTGTTCATGTTTATTAAATCTTTTGATTCATTCGTTAAGGTCTCTTCAAAGAATGAGGCTAATGACTTTTGTTTTGGAGATTTAATATCATGGATAGCTGGGAACATGTATCAACAATACGAAATCTAATCTTTCCTAACGGATCATATATTAGTTCCCTTAAGGGTTAATTCTGGAACTGAATGATTTTGAGCTCAAATCTATAATTAGATTATAGATTTATTATTCACTAGTGAATTAATGGTACTTAAGGAATAAGAAGTAAATTAGAAAGGTTAAATGGTAATTCTTCCATTCTAATTTATGAACTAATTAATTAGAGGGTTGAACTATTGTAAGATGGTTATATCAATGGACGACTTAAGAAAAAGATTTCTGTAAAAATATATCTATAACATAAAGAGTGCAATTCTGAATTTATAGTGGAGTAATATCAGAGTTAATAAATTAACTATTATAATTAAAGAGTTTAATTATTTAGTTTCAATTTATTGGAGCTTAATGTTATAGGTCCATGGTCCCCGAAATGCTCAAACAATCACTGTCAAAGGCAAATACAAAAAATGGGCAAAAAGGACTTATGTGATAAGTAAAATATTTTTCTATGTATCAAACATAATTATTGTTTAATTATGTGTAATTGATTAATTAAGAATTAATTAATTATTTGATTTAACAAAAATATAATTAATTTTGAATTAATTTATTTTTGGGATTTTTTGTATTTAAATAATAATAAAAATTGGGAAAAATCACATGCCTGCACAGGCATGTGGTATACGTGTGGCACAGTGCACATGCACTGTGCTACACGCATAAGAGATGGACTAAGTCTCTTGATTCCACAATTTTAGTTATTTAAATATTAAATAAATAATTAGATATTTTAATATGATTAAAATATTATTATTTAAACAAAAATCTGATAACTAATTAGTTATTTTGAATTTGTTTAAAATAACAAATATTTTAATATATTGGATATTATTAAATATTGGATATTAGTTTTCACAGAACGTAATTTTTCAGGGATAGAAAAATATCTAGGATTCTCTCAGAGAAAAGAGAACAGTGGCAAAAACAACGGTCATTGTTCTTCACAAAACCTAGGTCCCAAACTTTATCATATCTCATGTGTTGAGTGTTAGAATATTTTATATGGACTAACATAATTAAGTGTTGCTCACACAGTGTCGGTATTAGCATGTAATGATAACTATATAATCGATAATGCATGATATTACTATCGGGCCATAATGGGATGGACATAACGTACTAATATGCTCGGGGCCCATGGACACGCTCTAAAACGTCTTTGGTCAGCCCATTGGGCCAAGACAACTAATTCTCTCACATTGGGCATGTAAGCCCAATTGGCCCATAATTCCTTATATAAAGGGTTGTGCTCTTGATTGATGATTAAGGTGGAATGAGTGTGGCTATGGTGTAGAGAGAATGATAGAGTAGTGTTCATTACTCTCAAGCTCTCCTTTTCTCTATATGTGTAGATCAAAGAAGTGTAATCAACATGATTATTAGAGATCAAGGCGATAATTAAAGGTACGTATATTATTATATTAATGCCCTAAATAAAATGTTTGATCATGGAAATTCACGAGCATGATTTGATATTGATTATTGTTTATTTAATGCTCATTGTGTTTTAATTATATCATTGAGAACATTTGATAAATAGTTATTGCCTATTATTTGTATAGCGAGCCCACACTCGTTCTTTGTGTGACTGAGAACATTTTGGAAGATCTTGGTGTGAGATCTTAAGGATTCAGCCATACGAAAAGATAGCAGCAAGGAAGGACCTGAGGTAATTTTTATATTCTTGTCCTTGATTCAATATATATATGCATGTGAAGAAGTAGATCTAGAAATCTTACGGGATTAATCTAACAATTTGATTGTTGTTCCGCTGCGCATAATCTCTGATTTGATCAATAAAAACCAACAATTAAAACATGAAAATAAGAAACTAAAATACCTGATTGTTAGTCTCATCGATAATCACAGGTCCACAGGGCTTCAACCTTCCCCCAGGACTTCGAGGAGAATGTCGCTATTTTACTGACAGTCCAACCTCATCAATGGACTTAGAAGGGCCAGTGTCCCCTCCCTTTTGAACCATTTCTACAAAAACACAAAACACAAAAAAAGAACATTGAAACAACATATATGATATAACTTCTAGCTTTATAAATTTTGAAGCATTGAGTTCTTAGCTCAATGAAAAATATGTGTATAAATTCAGTGTAACTATATTACCCAAATAATGCATATAGTTTAAGAAACACAACTATATATATTTACTAAAGTATGGTCAATATTATTTCTGCTTGACAAACTAAAGAAATTTACCAAAAAAAAAAAATCTAGTTGGCTACACCTCAACCACAACAAGTTGCTTAAGCAGGAATTCAACCATAAAAATCTAGTACTAGAATTTGTCAAAAACCATGAAATGTACTTCTCTCCCCCCTTGACTGTAAAAATTAAAACCCACTATTCAAAGAACCAAAGCTCTGATCACAGTTCACCGTTTGCCACTCGAAACCTCCGTTCTTTGAAGCTGCAGCACTCCGTACATCGAAGTAAGTTGGGTCCGATCGAAGACTATGAAGACCACAACTTGCCTTCGTTCATCGACCTCCGTTCGCCTGCACTCAACTCTGATGGTCAAACGCCTTCAAGTCTGTGGCCGGTTTTCCCAAATGTTGCAGAAAACCCCAAATCGCCATATATGGGTATGAAGCTTTTGTAAAAAGTAAATGAAAACAACAAAAGTAACAATCGGTTTTGTAAAAAGTAAATAAAAACAAAATGTAAATGTCTCAATATATAAAATAATATAAAATCAATTAAAAAGTTTTAAAAAATGTAAAATATTGAACACTAATTTTTTTCTTTAAACTAAATAGTCAATTTAAAATACTTAAAATAACATGATTACCCTTCTACTTTTATAAAACATCATTAGTAATCAAAATATGACATAATGATAACTTAGTACAAAAATATGAGAAAAAAAACCCACAAAAATAAATAAAATGTTTCAAAAGCCATATTTTTTAAATCTTAAAAAAGCCATATAAAATGTAATTTCCACCTATATTATTTTAACCATTGATATATCTATTTAATTTTAGGGCAATTCGATAACATAAGTGATGAATTTTTTTTATCTCTTGCAATAAAAATTGTGACATAATTATTTCCCCACAATATTTTTTAACCAATGATATATCTATCTTTTTTAGCTTTAACGTAGGTCTTAATTATAATCCTCAATTCATTATCCAGAAACAAAAAAACATAATTATGTAGTACTACGTTTTTTGTACATTAAATTCAAATCAACAAAATTAACCTATCTTATTTAATTATATTTTTAATAATGTAAATTTTAACTTGTAATATAATCTATGTATATATATATACAAATCTCCACTAATTGTTCTAATAAAACTCCTAAAATGTAAAATATTTGAGTTTTTTTTAGTTATATTTATTTATATTCTCAAAACTACATTCTAAATAATAATAGTAATAATTGATTGTCTTTCGTTAAAAAATAAAATAATATTAGTAAAAAAAAAAAGGAAGTTCCCGCGACAGCCAAACGCGGTCGAATCACTCTCACAAAACTTTGGCGCACTTTATCAAAATTCCAACAGCTTCATTTCAAAACTTTTCACCAATCAAATACAAGCAAAACTAATCCAACGGTTCATAAGCCAAACTGACTCCATACGCGGATCGCGACCTAATCCAACGGTTCTAATCATACATCTACACACCTATAAATATATCTTCCAAACATCGTTTGTAACAGAAAATCAACGACTCACCACTCTAGAGAAGAAGAAGAAAACTCAGCGACGGAAAGAAAGGACTGAAACATGTCAGGAAGAGGCAAAGGAGGAAAGGGTTTGGGAAAGGGAGGAGCCAAGAGGCATCGTAAGGTTCTGAGGGACAACATCCAGGGGATCACCAAGCCGGCGATCCGCCGTCTGGCCAGGCGTGGTGGCGTCAAGCGTATCAGCGGTCTCATCTACGAGGAGACCCGCGGCGTCCTCAAGATCTTTCTCGAGAACGTCATCCGTGACGCCGTTACTTACACCGAGCACGCTCGCCGGAAGACCGTCACCGCTATGGATGTCGTCTACGCTCTCAAAAGGCAGGGCCGGACTCTGTACGGATTCGGAGGTTGATGAATCGGTCTTCTTTTATGTTCTAGGGTTAAGGTTTATTTAGGTTTCGAATTGGGAATTTGCATTATGAATGTAACTTTTGGAAATATTATGTAATTTCAATCTTGAGTTCTTATTATACAAATGGCTTTTGTGATGAAATTGAATTTGACTCGAACCAATTTTCTTTCCCTGTCTGTGATTTCTGGCTCGGTGCTCCTCCATCTCTTAAAACAAACAAACAATCGTCAATGTACTTTGTTAAAATTGATGGGTATATCAACATCTGCCATTTGTCTGAGTTTATCCAGATTACAATGGATATACACGTCACGCCGGTCATGTCAAAGAAAACGTGGCTTCCTCAAGGTCAAGAATTTACTTCTATATTTTCAACGTCTCCATGCTAAGTTCAATGTTTGATTTTTTATTATCATTAATTAATGAAATTAATTTCATTTAAATTCAAATTCTACTTCAAAATTGTATTAATTTTTGTATGCTAAATTAATATCTTTAATTTACGATTTTATTCAAATTTTAAATAAAAACTATGTTTCCAAATTTGAAATTTTATATGATTAATTAATATCTTTAATATTTACTATTAACATGTTCCAGAACACTCATAAAAAAAAATGTTTGTGCAGATAAAAAAATGTTTTTATTTGAAAGAGAAAGATCCATCAAACTTTTACAAAATAAATAGAAATCCAATAAAATAATATTAAACCTACTACTAAGCTGTCTCATAACTTATTTTAGGGTCTAGTTATTTGGACTAATTCTTGCCTATTATCTAATTCGGTAAGATTTTTAATTATTAAGTGTATTTGTTTTTTTATTATTTTAATCACTTTTTATTATTTAATAGGTTTTACCGAAAAAGATCTATAATGGATTCTTCATATTATTAATGGATATACAAAGAGAAATGCTATATTTCACGGTGGAATTTTATCCCAAGCAACGTGATTGTACTTTTTTTCTATTTTTAATTGCACATGGTTATACTACAGGACTAAGTTTAATATTAATAATAGGAACAAAAAAAGAACAAAAGGAGTGTCACTTTTTTTTCTTTCTTCTCTGTTCTTTTATCTCTTACTACTATGCTTATACACAATATATATATACACGACAATTCTTTTATACTTTAAACCCTATTGGTAGGGCTCTCAATGTTTCTCGACCCGTGAACAGTTTTCGGCGCGATTTTTTTTTATGACCGTGTATATTGTAGCTATTTAGAGCATTCTGCAAATTTTCAGAAAATTTCGAATAGTTTACAGAACCGAAATCTAGGTTCAAACATGTTGTTGCACGTGTGACTAATTTTTTTTATGCGCGTGGAAAGCAACATGTTTGAACTTAGTTTTCCGTACTGTAAACTATTCATAATTTTCTGAAAATTTGCAGAATGCTCTAAATAGCTACAATATACACGGTCATAAAATTAAATCGGGCCAAAAATTGTTCACGGATCGAGAACAGAGAAAACCCTACCGATAGGGCTTAAAGTGTAGCTCCTATAGGAGAATTTTTTTTATGCGCGTGGAAAACAACATGTTTGAACCTAGTTTTTGGTCCTGTAAACTATTCGGAATTTTTTGAAAATTTGCAGAATGCTCTAAATAGCTACAATATACACAGTCATAAAAAAAATTGCGCCGAAAACTGTTCACGGGTCGAGAAACACTGAGAGCCCTACCGATAGGGTTTAAATTATAAAAGAATTGTCATGTATATATATATATATTGTGTATAAGCATAGTAGTAAGAGATAAAGGAAACGAGAAGAAAGAAAAATAGTGGCACTCCTTTTGTTCTTTTTTTGTTCCTATTATTAAAATTAAACTCAGTCCTGTAGTATAACCATGTGCAATTAAAAATAAAAATAAAAGTACAGCCACGTGGCTCGGGATAAAATTCCACCGTGATATGTAGCATTTCTCATATACAACTCTCTTATTTTATTTATTGACATATTAGGTATTTCACTTCTTCTTTTGTCTTTTTGCAGCAATCAAATCAATGTCAATTTTTTGCTTTTATATATATTTTTTATTTTTATCTTTTTTCTTTTGTTTTTTTGCTTAATATTTTGTTTAGAAATCATAAACCTATCAAATCAAGATCACTACGCAAGTAAGCACTTATCATAACTCAACTTTAAATCACGAGTTCCAATCTAAACCCTAACCATTGGAACTGCTATTCAATGAGATACTAGAGATGTCCCTCGAGCCCCAATGTAGGCCACCAAGAGAGGCCTTATTACCCTCGAACCAAGTCTCAAAAGCTACTAAAATTACCATTTTGGGGCACCTGGCGTGATCGCTCCCATAGAAAGTTTGGGCTTTCTGGCACACTGGTGCGGTCGCGCCATACCCAGCGCGATTGCGCCACAACTCTGGAAACCCCAATTCCAATTCAAAATTCCCTGGTTTTTTGGGACACTAGCGCGGTCGCGCTAGGTTGCCAAAAATGCAAAACGAGCCTAGAACCTAAGTGTTCTTCCCCAATTAATGACCATGTGATTTTTACGATTTTCCAGCTCTTAAACCCAACTCAAAATCGCCCAAAACAGACTTTCAACAAATTTTTTGACCACAAACCACCTCAAACAACATATGCAAACAACAATCAAACACAAAATGCCACAGAAATACACCAAAACTCATTAAAATCACACTTGGTCATAGTTGAGTCTTAAACTCAACTTAAGCTCCAAAATCCAAATATCCAACAAAGTTGATGCTACCAGCATCAAATCCAAGCCTTAGAACTATTTTAAACTGGTTTCTAATCTTAATCTAGCATCCAAAACCAACAAGAATTTGAAATTGTCATAAACCTTCAAACTTTCCCCCAAGAACACAAACGAAAAGGAACAAGAATTTTACCCTGATTTCTGAAATCCTAGCTTAATTTTGAAGTCTCCAACAATTTCTAATTTTCTTACTTTCCACTAAATTCCTCAAAGAATTGCCCCCAAGCTTTACCAACATTTTCTTCAAATCAAATGCTCAACACTTAGGCACTTTAAGATAAACCAAGAAAAAGAAGAACAAGGGAGTAACGTAATGAAGACAAGTCTGTCCAAATCACTTAGCTGAAATTGCCCACCCCTTTTGTCAAAGAACCAAATTACCCTTCATCCCAATACCCTTCTTAATGAACCCCCCCTCCCAAGGTTAAAATAATCATTTTGCCTCAATTTCCTCTAAACCTCAAATTACACCTATAATTTCCAATTTAATCCCCTAATATTCAAAATACTAATATTTTCCCCAACTATACCTTACATTTAATAAATTCCCAAAATATGTAAAATTACCAAAATACCCATGACTCACCGCAAGTCGGGCATTAATCTCCGTTGTCACTTTTTCTCGCTAAATTGCTCAAAATGGTCGACTCATGCCAAATAACGAAAATATATCAACATAATAATGTGGTCTCAAATATATAGCATATAAAATTATAACTATATCCTCAACAGGTTAAAATTACGAAAATACCTATTTTTAACAAAAACAGGTCTTTAAACGCATTTAATACACATAATCATGCATACTCAATCACATAAGCATATAAATCACCTAATTCAATTAATTACCACATAAGCATCTCACATGTCCTCCTAGAACGCAAATCCACATACTTAATTCTATTAGATATTTCGGAACATTGCAATAATTATTTTATGTTATTCTATGTATTTACGAGTTTATTCATATGTTAGCATGGTTTAATGTTTTCTATAGCATGCTCAAGACGAAATGTTTCCTAATGAAGCCAGTTTCTATGGAGGTGCTAAAGGAAGTGTGGCAGAGTGCTTGCTAGAAGAATACAAAGCTAACTTAAGAAAATAAAAATGGCAATAGTGGAAAGGAATCTCGAGCTATTGATTTGTCATCATCAGAATGTATAATAATATTAGATAATTAATCAATAATGCATAATTATTTTGTTTTTCAATTAAACATATTGTGTAATGATGTTTCGCCCCTAAAGAAAGGAGTTTGTAGTGAAGCTCGCCTTTGCTGGCGGTCTCGATGCCCTCGTTGTGGACGAAGTGGGAAGAAGAGGAATTTCGTGGATTGGAAATATGGTCTTCGTTCTTGTCCGCTTCGATTCTCACCATCAAACCAAGTTACTGGATAAGCATAGATTGTTGGCTTTTCACTAGAAAGCTTTGCCCCGTCGTCATGACGAGGTGGTGATGTGAGGCTTGTGTCTCACGGACCTATAGTCAGAGTCTTGATATGATTTTGTAGAATCGATCAAACGTGATGAATGTGCAGGAGGTTGTTGAAGGTAGGTCATTGAGAGCTAGTCATCATCACTGATAATGATAGTGAATTGGTTGGGTCGAATTCGCCCAATGTTTTTCTTAATGAACTTGGTTTTGTACATATTACATTCTGTTTATAATTTGAGAAATATATGATCAAACTGAATTTTTCCAATAAAATTTGGAAAAAGCTATAAAACTAAAAATTTCCCATAAAGAAATTATGACATACATAATATATCCCCAAAATATAACAAAATTTTACAATTAGAATATATATTTTTTTAAATTTAGATATTGTAAGAAGAGCTTAATTCTACAATCTTATTGTCTCAAATCTACTAAAAATTATTTATTTATATAATATATCGTTATTTCTTCCGATAAAATATTACTTTATTTTTAACAAATATAATAGTATTTTATTATTTTTTGTAATGTGAAATTGTAATTTTTTTTAACAAATTGTAACTTGTAATACGTGTTTTCCCCTCCAAACTAAAAAACTTGTACATTTTTCAATATTATATCCAAAATAATAATAATTAAAAAAAATTATGGAAGTTCCCGCCATACCAAACCAAAAACCCCTCAACTTGAATTCTTTACAGATCCGCTTAAAATGTTTTCCACCAATCAAATTCAAGCACCTCGAATCTAACGGTTCACAAGCAAAACGTACATTTGACGCGGATCGCATCCTGATCCAACGGCCAGTTTATCACAACTCTACATCTATAAATATTCCCCAAACCTCAAATCGTTATCATCAGCCACTTCTCGAAAGAAAAATTAAACCATTTCAAGAGAGAAAGAAAGCAACCAAAAATGTCTGGAAGAGGGAAAGGAGGAAAGGGTTTGGGAAAGGGAGGAGCCAAGAGGCATCGTAAGGTTCTGAGGGACAACATCCAGGGGATCACCAAGCCGGCGATCCGTCGTCTGGCCAGGCGTGGTGGCGTCAAGCGTATCAGCGGTCTCATCTACGAGGAGACCCGCGGCGTCCTCAAGATCTTTCTAGAGAACGTCATCCGTGACGCAGTCACTTACACCGAGCACGCTCGCCGGAAGACCGTCACCGCCATGGACGTCGTGTACGCCTTGAAGAGGCAAGGCCGGACCTTGTACGGTTTCGGAGGCTGAGGAATCAATCTTTCTAGTGTTAGGTTTCGACAGTTTTCTATTTGTGAATGGTGAAAAATGTCTCGAATCGTTGTTATTATAATTGTTTGATTTTCAAGATGAACGAAGCTTTTCGAAATATTCTTGCACCAATCTTGAGTTCTTATGCAATGGCTATATGTTTGGGGTTCCAATCTTAGTATGATAGTAATAAAAACGTGCAGGAGGAAAACAACTGCTATGCATCCACATTTTAAAAAATTGATTTGAAAGAATGGGCAAAAAGTGGGGAAAAGGAATCATAAATATTAACATGTGTATCAGTTTGATTAAATCTTTTTAATTCTCATGACTCATTAATATTTTTATAAATAACAGACAAGAGGCTTATTTTATGGATCTGGATGGCTTGTGATTTGCTTGATTATGGATTGAGATGAGAGAATCATTGACTAAATTAAGGATCGAACTATCTTTTTTGCAAAATTTTGCCCCGGAGAGTATCATACTTCAAATTATGTGAAGGTGCCACTCTGGGCTAGTTCAAGTTGGGAAAATTATAGTTTTAGGAAACTTTTGACTCAAAACGATATCATACTTAAAATCGTTTTAAGGAGTCACTTAGGGTTTGTTTAGGTAGTTGGGTGTATAAGTTTGGGAGAGATTGTAGTATTTCAATTCATTATTGTATTTTAAAAAACATGTCAGTGTAAGGATTCTAGATATGAATATATAAATTTTTTCAATGAAAATTTTAGGCTTCAATCGAAATATTCGAATCCGAAAACGAAAGTTAGCCATTAATTACCAAATTAAGAGGTGAAGCGATCCTTAAATATATATGCAGATTATTTATTTTAACTTTATAGTATATTAAATACAATTTTTCATATGTTTTCCACATAAAAAGTGTATAGATAAATGGTTTTGCAAAATAGTCTCGTTTTATATCTCATTTTGCATTTTGGCTTAGTTTCAATAGTTTTTAGTTTTTAGTTAAATGACCTATTTTATTAATGAATATTTTATATTACCCATTTTACCATTAAAAAAATAATAATAAATTAAAACAATAACCCTAAAAACTAGGGCTGTACAGAAACGATCCGATTCAATAACAAACCGACCGCTAAAAATTGGATATCCAATCATGATTGGATTGGATCGGATGACATTTTTAAAAATCCAATATTGGATCGGTCGGTTCTTGGATGACATGTAAATCCAATGGATCCAACCGACCGATCCAATCCAATAATGATCCAATACCATCCAATTAATATTCAGATAAAAAATATATTATATATTTTTTTCAAAGTTAAAATATATTATATTTTCTTACATTTACTGTTTATATATATTATATTTGATGTACTAAACTTTTTTATTTAATTATGATGTATTATTGTAATTTTATGTTGGATTCCTACAAATTATTAAGACTTATGTTTTTAATTTTATGTTGGATTCCTACAAATTATTAAGACTTAAGTTTTTAATTTTATATTAGATTTGTGTTGTAAACTTCTAAATCATTACAATTAAATATTTTTATTATTTGGATGAGTAATTAGTGTTTTTATAATTGAAATAATATTTTTTTTTTTAAAAAAATCAGCCTAAATAAAGGTTTTAAAAGATCGGATGGATCCGATCCGATCCAACGGATAACCAATGGATGCATCCAATTGATGGAACCGAACCGATCCAATCATCCATTGGATAGGATCGGATCAGTTGGTTCAAGATGATTGGATCGGATCGGTTCCAAAAATCCAACATCCCATTGGATGATTGGATCAGATCGGATGGGCTTAAAAACATTGGATGTCATCCAATGAACACCCCTACTAAAAACTATCATCTTCTTCCTCTCATCCACCCACACCCATCCACAACCTCCCACTCTCATCCCATCGACACCACCACCACCACCACCAGCGACCACTGGTCCTTGCCGCCGCCACTGTCGGCGAACACTGCTCATCATCAGCTGCCATCGTCTCTCCACAAATCCGACCACCACCACCCATTCAAAATGTTAGTTTATATTTTTATGAAAAATGAGATTTTTTATATTGTTTTTGTATATTTAAAATGCAAAATAATTGTTTTAGTATATTAAAAGTATAAGCAAGGATTTAAGTTTATTTGTGGAGTTTGATGGAGGTTAAAGCATGAAAATCTGAAAAATTTAATTGTGGTTTTGGCCATTTTCGAGATAGAGAAACCCATAATTTTTGGAGAGCTTGTCTAATTTTTCGACAAGGAATTTGATATTTTAGACCAACTGTCTAAATTTCAGACCAGTAGTTGTATTATTTCAACCACCTGTCTAAATTTTAGACTATCTATCAAATTTAGACAAGTAGTCTAATTTTTAGACATATCGTTGTATATTTTCAACCACCTCTCGGATTTTTAGACAAGTTGTCTAATTTTGAGACAGGTTGTCGAATTTCTAGATTTTCAACTTAAATTTCATCTTTTTATATAACTTTTCAATCAAAGTAATTCCTATAATTTAAATTTGTGTATTGTATTATTATTTTTTTCATATGACATTCAAAAATATTTTAATATTATGTGACGGGTTGTGGAAAAAGAATGAAGACTCATGGAAATGGATTTCAAATGGCTCACGATCAAGATCAAGTTTGGTACAAACTAACCTAACTTATAAGGAGTTAGTTGAACACATTTATGAATTTACAGAAATCAATCGCAACCTCTTTGATATAAAATTAACTTACAAGATGACAATTGTGGAGATTGAACCAATTGCAATAGAAAATAGTAGAGACATTGTTAGTTTATTTGCATGGCAATTGCAAGATAACGACAATGATCGCAACATTCTTGTACATGTTGAGAGTTTTCCATTGAAAAGATTCCATGTCTCACAGCGTCGCTGCGACAATGTATCGTGGAGTAGATGTATATAGTCTATGCTCAAAATACACGACTGAATTTTGGAGGATGGCTTATGCAGAATCTATTTACCCTTTACCACCTGAAATAGAATGACATCTTCCAAAAGAGGTTAAGTCTCAAGTTGTTATCAAACCAGTGAAGTTAATCCCCCAGGGAGACTAAAGAGTAAACGAATTCCTTCGAGATGATAGTTTCCAAAGGAGAAGACTAATTCTGCACCTGAATCGTCATCAAAGAAAGTAAATGGTAAGGTTTTCAATGTTGATGGGGAAAAAAAGCAATGGAAGTGTTCCAATTGTGGATGTTATTGTAATGCCCCAAATTTCCTAATAAGGTTTAGGACCTTGATTAGGAGGCCAGGAAGGCCATAATTGATTTATTGTGTTATTAAATGATTATATACATGTTTATGTGTATTAAATATGCATGTGAGTCAATTTCTGAGTAATTGGGTGATTTTCATATTTTGGTTATTTCAGGATATTTGGCATATATGTAATATGTGTGTGGTGCTTTATTATTATTTGGTTATGCTAGAGTTACTCAGCACAAGACGATCCTATGAGGTAAGCTAGTGGGAAAGTCACAACGAGATTTATTCTTGACTCGGAGTGAGTCAAGGGGTATTTAGAGCATTACCGGGTCATTGGGTAATGGGAATAAATATTTGGTGATAAATGGGGAGTTAGTAAGATTAGGGGGAAATTCTGGAGGTTTTGACTATTTTGCCCCCAAGAGTGTTTTCGGGACCCCGAGCATTAAGATCTGGTTGATGCTACTTAAGCTTGAAGTAACATTTTAAAAGAATAAAAGAACGTTCTGTACGTTCTCTCTCCCTCTAAGTTCCATTTTCATCTCCCAATCGTATTTTCGAAGGTAACTTGAGCTCTAGGACTCGGAATCAAGCGAGGATCGAGGCATAGCGATCCTAAGGAAGATTAGAAGCTTTTTAGCCGGAGGATTTAGTTGGAAACAACTCAATTGGAGGTTATTCAAGTTTTTAAAAGATTTTAAGCTTGAATTGGACTTTGTGTTTTGATGATTTTTTGTTAGATTTGAAGCTTGAGTTTTATGGGTTTTGGATCATGGGGATGTTAGGGAACTTGGATTTTTGGATTTGGAGGTGTTTAGGTATGTTTTTGGGAGGTTTTAAAAGGGGAAAATCGGGGTTATGGCTGGTTCTGGGTTGGGGGCCGCGGCCCTAATTCGAAGAAGCTGGTGGGGGCTTGTTGGCCTTGCTGGGCGCCGCGACCCTGTGTGTGGGGCGCCGCGGCCCTTGCTCTTGGGATGGCTGGGGGCCGCGGCCCGAGGTGCTAGGGTCGCGGCTCAGGCAGGTTTTTGAGCCCGTTTGGGTGTTTTGGCCTCGGGAACTTGGTTTTAGGCCTTAGGATCATTCCTTCTACTCGGATTAGTGGGGTTTGATGTCTTGGAGGCTAGGTCTTGGTTTCGGGATTGGTTTTGAACTTGAACCCATTGGATCACCATTTGTGGTTGTGACTAGGTTATCACTAGAGGCTTGGAATCAGGATCGTGCTTGTGGCTTGTTTATTGGTAACCTGTGCTTGGACCAAAGGTAAGAAAACTGCACCTCATATGTGACATGCATGATTATTCTTTATGCATGTTGGATGTTTAAATTTAAACATTGATAGCATATTGAATGCTTAGTAATCTTGCTCATAAGCTTATGGTTATTATGGAGGCATGCTGGATGATTAAATGTGATGCATGTGATGCACGAGAAACATGTGATTAGGGCATGCCATGAATATTGACTATGAGATTGATCAGAGCTTGAGTCTCTGTGTTTGTGCATGATCATAATTGTGCTTGCAACTGTTAAGTAAGCATGCTGAATGCCCTACGTTTGCATATTCGACATATGATATATGCTTGGTAGCATTGCTTACTTGCACATGGCACTGACTAATTAGTCACAATTGGCAAAGGTGTCAGTATCAACTGTGAAGCTGTGACTCATTAGTCAAGTTCGGCAGTGGTACTCGGCACTAGTTACACAGTGCTGACTCATAAGTCAGGAACGGCCTTAGCGTGTTCAACACAAACCAACAAAGATTAGATCTAATCAACATTATGCATTAGATGACTCAACAAGAGCATTAATGCCGGACCGACCTCAAGTTCGATGAAAACTAAAAGCGCTTGTGTGACTTACCCATCAGTCACTCATCCGTTTAAGATAGTGACTACCCATCAGTAACTCATCTGTTTAAGCTAGTGACTACCCATCAGTCACTCATCTGATTAGAGCCATTCCAAGAAAGCCCAGGTAACAGTTTCGTTACACGGCTATGGGCACCGAACCCCACAGTGACTTACTTGTCAGTCACTCAGTATGGTTACTAGAACCTCTAGTGTTAAGTCACTCATCTGATTAGGATTGACTTGATAGTCATCCAATCAGGAGGGCAGGATTTCTTATCCTCGATTCCCCAGCATTGTTTGAATTTATTTGCATTCTTGAATAAAGCTATGTTTGCAAGACGTGCCAGATATGATTTGATATCATGATATGACTGTTCATGAGCATATTGAGTTTTCTTGCTGGGCTTCGGCTCACGGGTGCTATGTGGTGCAGGTAAAGGCAAAAGAAAGCTGGACCATCCTTGAGTTGGAGAGCTTAGGTGACGATGTGTACATATACAGCTGCTCGACCGCACGGCCGAGGTTTGAAGGAGAGGAACTAGGGTTAAACCATGTTTTGTCGCTTAGATCGGCTGGTTGTAAATATTTTGTTGTAATAAACCTTTAAATTGTATTTTTGGGATCCCAATATATACAATAAACGTTCTAGTGAAACATTATATCTTAACCAAAAATTTTAATCCCTTAACCGCAAATCATACTTAGTTACACGTTTATGGCCAACTGACTCGATTAGCGAGTTTAGCACTGTTTGCAATGTGCACCGTAACAGTCCCTGGAGTTTAGGGCGTTACAGTTATGGACACAACAAAACCACATGAAAGAAATGATTATTTTTTGATTTATTTTGGACTTGGTTAGATATGTAATGTTTTGATAATATTGTATGATTTCATATTTTGGACTTGGTTTTGTTGACCACGATTTTGGCCAACGACGAGTAGACGTCAAAATGACAATAAGCCTTGAATAGAAAATACGACACCAATATTTTATAGTGGTTCAGCCCCAATTTATTGGTAATAGCCTAATCCACTTGGACTTGTGATATATTTAGCCTACATTTAAGATCAGATGAACTTGAGCCAACTGAGTTTCATAAATGTAAGTAGAAAAATACAAAGTTTCTCTTTCTAGAGAATACAAGCTTTATCTCTCTAAGCTCTCAGAAAATGCCCCAAGAATGCCCCAAGTAACAATCCAAAAGTTTCAAAACTAGAGAGTTTTTCTCAGTCTAAAAATATCAGACCCCCTAAATTATGTCATGAGCCATTTATTTATAGGCTCATGGATCGTACATCAGATATATCCCTTTGACGGGGTCCTTGGTTCTTCCATCAGACTTTAATTAACTAACATATAAATAAATTCAAATTAAAATAATATAGATATTGTTTCGGGATATCTTAGAGATTCCCGCGGAAGTTGCAAATGATTCGTGTTGAAGCCGTTACTGAAGCTTTTACTGAAGAGTTACTAGACGGTAACTTCTGAGATTCTGATCCGTGGACCGACCAAATCCATCCCCTAAGTGACTGGTCGGCCAAGACAACTCACCGGTCGGCATAGGCAAAGCACTCCTCCAGCACACTTCTGGTCTAACATGACACATCTCTGGTCTAGCATGACACATCTCTGGTCTAGCAAAACACTTTGCAGGTCTAGCAAAACAAATGACTGGTCGGCCAAAATACTCCACTGGTCGGCCACAACATTTTACTGGTCAGTCAAAAATCTTTACCGGTCGGAAAAAAATTCTACCTGGTCGGTCAAATCACTTCCAAACCAGATGAATAATTTTCTTGACCAGTAATATCACAACTCCGAAGATTAATCTCAAACCTTTCCCTCCTTGGCCAATACATTTATTGACTATTAGTGTGTCATTTACTGACCATGCATTGCCACTTGTCACTTCTGATTGTCATGTCATCGAACTGATATTTTGGGGATAACAGGTTTGGTATGTAATGTTTTAACTAGGTTGCCTAAATATTGAAACTAGTTGTTGATAGTTTATGTAATGCCCCCGATTCCCTATTATGGTTTAATGGCTGGATTGGTAGGCCGGGAGGGCCATAACTGTTTAATTATGCCATTCAATGTATTTATGCATGTTTATGAGAATTATATTATAATATGATGTGAAATGCATGCATGTGAGTCCACATTTGTTTACAGGGGTGTCTTGGTAATTTGACCCGTTGAGGGTATAATTGAATAATTGTTTGCGTGTTAATGATATATTGTGAGACCACATTATAATGTGGATTGGTTCGAGTATTTCGACATGAGACGATCTTTAAACATGATTTATCGGTTTGGTCATAACAGGTTTGAGCTCGGGGCTCGGGGTGAGTCTCGGGGTGATATAAATGATTATAGCGTTACCGGGGATTTTAGGGTAACGGGATATGAATTATTGGTGTTTGAGGATATTGAGATTAGCGGGAATTGGGAAGCGTTAATTATGATTAACGAGATAAGCGGAAAGTACCAATTTTACCCTTGAAATGGTTTTAGAGGCTTTAGGTGGCTTAAGGGTATTTTGGTCATTTGAAGGGATTTATATTACCCTTTAGTTGGCTGTAGAAGGTTATAGATTAAACAGAACAAAAACAGGGCTTCTCTTCCTTCCCGTACACTATTTTCTCCAATATCTCCTTTGGTGTTCTTGAGCTCGAGGAGAGGTTTCTAGCTAGGAAACTCAAAGGCTGGGTTGGTGGACTTGGTTCAGCTTGTGAGGGAGATTCAAAACTGGTTTCAAGGTGAGTTCTAGTCACTTATTTCAGGTGGTGCTCTGTTTTCCTTTTAGTTTTCAGCTCATGGTTTTTGATGTAGAAAGTGGGAATCAAAGGGAGTTTTTGTGTAGGTTTGGTTGGGATTTGATGAGGGTGAGTTATGGGTAATTTTTGGGGGTTTAATTGTGTGTTTGGAGGAGGTTTGGAGTTGGTTTGAAGGGCTGGTTTGAGAGGAAAAACACAGGGGAGAATTTTGGTGCGCGTGCTGCCTTTTTGCCTGTTCTGGGCTGGGCGACGCAGCGCAGCTGTGGTGCGCTGCGGCCCTTGGCGTCTGGCAGGGAAGGCCCCTTTCTGTTTGGGGGAGCGCCGTGGCGCAGCTGGGGAGAGCCGCGGCCCTTAAGGTCATTTTTGCCAAAATGGTGTTTTTAGCTTGGGGATTCAAACCTTAGGCCTCGGGGTTGAACCTAGTACCCAGTTGGGTAGTGTTTGATGTCTCGGAGGCTAGGTTTTGGTTTGGGAACCCTCAGTTATCATTTTTATTTATGAATCCTATATTTTGGTTATGACCAGGTGACCGTCGAGGAATTTAAAGATTGATCGTTCTCAGGGGTCGTTCATATAATAATTCTCACTCGAACCAGAGGTAAGAAAACAGTGTATGAATACAGTTGCACCCTGTAAAGGTATATGACATGCATGGTTTGATATTGAGGCATGTTGGTTGATATGTGTAGACATGTATTGCATATTAAATGCTAGTGAACGCTGATTACCTGTTTATGGCACTGACTAGTCAGGGACCGACTCTAAAGTCGATGATCGTGCATTGAATAGCTCCATGGCATTAATGCGGGACCGACCCTAAGGTCGAAGAACTTATAAGCGCTTGCCTGGTCTAAGACCAGATGTACTTAGCCAAGGTATATGACCCCGGTGACTGTTTGTCACATGGCTAGGGGACGTTGTCCATAGTTACGACTCTAGAGTCGAGAGGAAGGTTATGTTGGTGACCAATCACCATGCATATGTCCTGATCAAACTTATGAAAGAATCACTTATCAGTTAAGCCTTGGTGACCCTATCGTCACATGGCTAGAGGGAGCTGTGCTCATTATTGTGACTATTGGCTATTGTCACCTTTTTGTTTGGACTGATAGTCCTGAATGGTTATTATGATCGTTGTTGATATTATAGCATGCTTTATTATGTTTTCTTGCTGGGCCTTGGCTCATGGGTGCTTTGTGGTGCAGGTAAAGGGAAAGAGAAGCTCACCCAACCCTGAGTGGAGAGCTTGGGCGATGTTGTGTACATACAGGGTCGCTTGACCACCACGGTCAAGGAGTTCTCAGAGGGACTAGGGGTTTACCCTATTTTTGCCGCTTAGGCCGGCGGGGACTGTAATTTAAAAACAGTAGTGACTCTTTTGTATTACAAACTACTTGTAAACATTTTGAAAGGCTCATGAGCAGTTTATTTACTTAATGAAATGTATTCTTTCTTTTTTATTGGTTTTCCACCTTAACCTAATAATAACACTTAGATCACGTTTTTAACCAAAGGACTCGGGTAGCGAGTCAAATTTCCGGTTCACTGTTCACCGTAACTGTTCTGGGGAAACCAGAGCGTTACAGGTTTAGACTGCATATCGAAATTTTTAACTGGTGGTCGAAAATTTTAGATAGATTGTCGAAACATAACATGACCTGTCGAAATATACAAACAGGTGGTCAAAAATTTTAGATAGGTTGTTGAATTATAAGACAAAATATCGATATATATATATATATATAGACAGGTGGTCGAAAATGTTTAGACAAGTTATCGAAAGTCACGACTTATTGTCAAACAGGTATAATTAAGATCAAATTCTACATGATAAAGTGTTGCTCTAATACTATGAAGATAATCATCATATCATTACCTCAATAGCATATATACCACCAATCATTGATCATCATAGTAGTTGGATTGAAATATGTACCACTCAATCTTAATCATCATAATCTCATAAAGATTAAGTTTTGTTTAACTTTATAAAATGTTAATTGGGATATTATAATTAATATATATCGTTATATAGTTATTGGAGCCGTTTTGTACATTTCAAACTTTTTGGACAACCTGTGAAAATGTTTAGACATGCTGTCGAAATTTGAGACTACCTGTCGAAATTTGAGATAAGTTGTTAAGGCTCACGACTAATTGTCAAAAATGTATAATTAAGATTCAATTCTACATGATAAAGTTTTGAAATACTATGAAGATAATCATCATAATAGTACCTCAATAGGATATCTATCACACAATCCTTGATCATCATAGTAGTTTGATTAAAATATGTAC
This sequence comes from Humulus lupulus, assembly GCF_963169125.1. NCBI lineage: Eukaryota > Viridiplantae > Streptophyta > Magnoliopsida > Rosales > Cannabaceae > Humulus > Humulus lupulus. The sequence continues at coordinate 211,359,971 of NC_084798.1, forward strand.
CACTCAATCTGTAATCATCATAATCTTATAAAGATTAAGTTTTGTTTAACTTTATAAAATATTAATTAGGATATTATAATTAATATAGATATGGTTATATAGTTATTGGAGCCTTTTTGTACATTTCAAACTTTTTGGACAATTCGTGAAAATATTTAGACATGTTGTCGAAATTTTAGACAACCTGTCGAAATGTTTAGACAAGTTGTCGAAACTCGCGACTAATTGTCAAAAAGCTATAATTAAGATCCAATTCTACATGATAAAGTGTTGTTCTAATATTATAAAGATAATCATCATAGTAGTACCTCAATAGAATATCTACCACCCACTCCTGATCATCATAGTAGTTTGATAAAGATTAGAATCTATTAGATCCATTGATCATAATAGTATTTTGAATAAAATATTTAACACTCATTAAGATTAAGTTTTGTTTAAGTTTATAAAATGTTAATTACGATATAAGATATTTTTTTGTGTTATTGGAGCCTTTTTGGACATTTCAAACATTTCAGACAACTTGTCAAAATTTCAGACAGCCTGTCGAAAGTTTTAGACAAGTTGTCGAAATTTCAGACGAGGTGTCGAAAGTTTTAGACTGGCTATCAAAATTTCAGGCGGTGTCGAAATTTTTAGACAGGCTGTCGATATTTGAGCTAGCTGTCGATATTTCAGACGAGTTTGATTTTGGGATTGGGTTTGCTTAGGAGCAAAAAAGTCTTTTTGGATTTGGGAATATGTCATGATGGGGCTTTGGGCTAAACACTCTAGCAGATTCACGTTCATCCCCTCTCACTCTCACTTTTGGTCACTCTAAAGTACACACTTAAGGAAATTATTGAAGGTCTTTTGAAGTTAGTGGAATTTCTTGAGAGAATGTGGGATTTGTTGATGTTAGGAGCTACTCATGACACTTAATCATCTTATAGTTTGACGGGTTACTATTAATTATGAGAGGTTTTGTATCATTTTCGACATACAGTCTAAAATTTAGAATACTTGTATCAATATTTCAACAGGCTGTCCAAAATTTCGACTGCCTATCTAATGATTTCAACATCACCGTATTTGTCATCATCAATATTGTTTCCTTCCTCCTCTTCAACATCATCGTATTTGTCATCATCATCATATAAACCGACATCGTTATCATTGTTTAAACCAAAATCATCATCACTAGAAAGGTCTGCAATAGAATCAACCTTTGCAGTAGAATCTGTTGGGTTTTATGCCCTTATAAAACCATGTCGGACATGTAGCACGATTTCATATTATCAATAAAAGTAGTAGAAATCATTTAGCTTGACAATCGTGTTGCTTGCTTGTTTTATTACATGATTATTGAAATAATACAAACATTTATAAAATCCCGAACATATGGATAGTTACAATTATAGTGACTAGGTCACAGTGGATTATAGTTGTAATTATATGTTCAAAAGAACGAGTCCTAAGATTAGATCAGTGCATTGGATTTTCACTGATTAGGCAATCTACGATATGATCTACTTACACATTCAAGGTGTGATGTCTTGTCCAAGGCATCGACCAAGTAGATAAGATCAGATGTATTTAGTTACATCGGACTAGGACCGATATTGATTATTGATTGATAAATAAGTATCGTTGTTATCAAATCTAATCAATATCACAACGTTGACCATATATTAAGTCGATATTAATTCTGAGTGATAATATTCTGCTAATTATATTATTTAAATCTTTTGACTTGTTCGTTACCAGCTTACCCTACGGTCTAGCCCATACTTACATCTTGGAGATTTATTACTGTAATTATGTGGGAGTATTATTCATAGATACGAAATCTATAACTTCTGTATGAGAAGTGAAAAGATGATTTCCTTAATTGCTTTGTTCAAAAGGTTAAATGATTGAGATCTCATTTCTGTGATCAAGTTCACAGAAATATCATTTATAAGGAACTTAGTGGGAGTTAAGGATAAAATAGTGATGAGGGGTAAAACGGTAATTTGCACCCAGCTCGTTAGTAAGTCATCGATAGAGGATTGACTGATTGTAATGGTTATAACAATGGATAACGTATTTATGGTTTTGAAAATACGTTCTATGAATTTAAGAGTTCAATTCCGAGTCTATAGTGGAGTTACGAGGAATTAATAAGGTAGTGAAATTATTCGTAAATAAATTCACGGTAACTTGTTGGAGCTTGATTTCATGGATCCATGGTCCCCGCATCACCTTTGAGTAAATCATCTAGAATGTCTCAATTAATTGATTTAATTATCAATTAGGATTTTTAAAGTTGACTAGGTCAATTTTGGAAAATTTACAGAGATATGAGATTTAGAGAATAAAAGAAAATCTTTGGGTAAATTTATTAATATTGATAAATTGGTATCAATATAAATAAATAATATTAAATCAAGTTTCAAATTATAATTAGTTAATTTGAATAAGGATTTAATTAATTAATTAAAAAAAAATAAATAAATAAAAAGTTTTGAATTTAGGCCCAGTTGTGATTTAAATTCAAAACAAAGAGATTGAGCCCAAGTCCATTTATAGCAGCGCAAGGCTTTTATTTTTGTTTATTATTTTTAATTAATTTAAATTTAAATAAATCTCATTAAGTTATATAAGGAATATGATATATAGGATTTTCATAAGGAAGCAAGTTAGTCTCAGTTGATTTGGGTAAGTGAAAATCTAGACACTCTAGTCCTTTCTTAGCCACATTCTCTTCTTCTTTTCTAGATCTCACACTAGTTCTAGGTTGATCAAAGGCTTAGTGAGGAAGACTGTGTTGCTGATCTTGTTCAATCTCTTGATAATACTCTTCTATAGAAAGGAATCAAAAGTTAGAGAGATTGAATGATGGAGTTGTTACAGTTTCGCTGCGTAATGTAAGTTTTTATGTTACTTTGTATTTGTATCAATTTCATAGGAGAATGTTCTAGGAATTTGCATGTTTGTTTGATAATATGTAAATTGCATGAAAATAAATAAAGATACTGCAATGAGTTTTTCCAACATAATCAATATATGTAACAAGTTTATCCTTAGTGGTGCATTTTTCATCTTCTTTATCAAACCTACACATAATGGAATGAGATCACACTTTTGCCATGTAAATAAACTAACAACGTCTCTACTATTCTTTATTACAACCAGTTCAATTTCAACCATCGTCGTTACCTTGTAAGTTAATTCTATATCGAAGAGGTTGCGATCGATTTCTGTAACTTCATAAATATGTTTAACTAACTCCTTAAAAGTAAGGTTAGTTTGTACCAAACTTGATCTTGATTGTGAGCCATTTGAAATCCATTTCCATGAGACTTCATTATTTTTCTATAATCCATCACATAATATTACAATGTTTTTTGATGAAATCTGAATAAAAAATACGACAAACAAACAAATATAAATTATTGGTATTACTTAAATTAAAATATTATATAAGAAAATTAAAATCTGAAAATTCGACGCTCTGTCTGAAAGTTCGACAGTCTTTCTAAAAATTCGATAAGTGGTCGAAATAAATGACATGCTGTTGAAAAATTCGACATGTGGTCTAAAATTTAGACTGGTGGTCGAAAATATACTACGACTAGCCTGAAATTTAGACAACTAGTTTGAAATATCAGACAACCTGTCAAAAAATTAGATAGGTTGTCGAAAAATTCTGGGTTTCTCTGTCCTCAAAAATGTCTGAAACCACCATTAATATATTTAGATTTTCAAGCTTTAAGCTCCATAAAACTCCGGAAATAAACCCAATTCCTTACTAATACTTTTAATCTACTAAAAAAAATCATTTTACACTTTTAATCCACAAAAACAACATCAAATCTAATTTTTAATAAAAACTCATATAAACTAACCTTGTTGACGAGATTTGTGGAGAGGCGTGGTGGCGGTTGTGAGGTCTCTCAGTGTTCTCGTCCCGTGTACAGTTTTTCAGCGTGATTTTTTTATGACCGTGTATATTTTAGCTATTTAGAGCATCCTACAAATTTTTAGACCGTTTACGGGTCGAGAAACACTGAGAGCTCCACCGGTAGACTTAGAGTGAAGCCCATATAGAAGAATTGTCTTATATATATATCTTTAAATTTAGATATGGTAGGAAGAGCTTAATTTTACAATCTTATTGTCTCAAATCTACTCAAAATTATTTATTTATATAATATATTGTTAATTCTTCTGAGAAAATATTATGTTATTTTTAATAAATATAATAGTATCTTATTATTTTTTGTAATGTGAATCGTAATTTTATTTTAAGGAAAATTGTAACTTATAAGAGCATCTCCAATGTTCAAATGGTTGGCTTAAATGCCCATCTTAAAAAAAATACAAATTTTAATATTTTATTTAGTTAATATAATTGTTTATTAAAATTAACAAAAGAAAAAGAAAGCAACGTTGCCAAAAGTGGGCAACGTTGCCAAAATTTTAAGTTGAAAGTACTCTCTTTTGTTGACTTTGGCAGCCATCTCAATATGAGTACTCTCTTTGGCCACCCCGGTTAAAGATGCGCTAATACGTGTTTTCCCCGCCAAAATAAAAAACTACAAAACATGTGCATTCCTCAATATTATATCCAAAATAATAATAATTTAAAAAATTGTGGAAGTTCCCGCCATAGCCAAAAGCCAAACCAAAAACCCCTCAACTTGAATTCTGTACAGATCCACTTAAATGTTTTCCACCAATCAAATTCAAGCATGTGGAATCCAACGGTTCACAATTAAAACGTACTCGAGACGCGGATCGCGTTCTGATCCAACGGCCAGTTTAAGACAACTCCACATCTATAAATATTCCCCAAACTCAAGCAGAAAGCAACAGCCATTTCACGAAAGAAAAACTTAACCATTTCAAGAGAGAAAGAAAGCAAGCAAAAATGTCTGGAAGAGGGAAAGGAGGAAAGGGTTTGGGAAAGGGAGGAGCCAAGAGACATCGTAAGGTTCTGAGGGACAACATCCAGGGGATCACCAAGCCGGCAATCCGCCGTCTGGCAAGGCGTGGTGGCGTCAAGCGTATCAGCGGTCTCATCTACGAGGAGACCCGCGGCGTCCTCAAGATCTTTCTCGAGAACGTCATCCGTGACGCAGTCACTTACACCGAGCACGCTCGCCGGAAGACCGTCACCGCCATGGACGTCGTCTATGCCTTGAAGAGGCAAGGCCGAACTCTGTACGGCTTTGGAGGCTGAGGAGTCAATCTTTCTATTGTTAGGTTTCGACAGTTCTCTATTTGTGAATGGTGAAAAATGTTTCGAATTGTGTAATTATTTGATTTCCAAAATGAATGAAGCTTTTCGAAGTATTCTTACACCAATTTTGAGTTCTTATGCAATGGCTATATGTTTGGTGTTCCATTCTTATATGTTCGAAGATTTTGGTTTCGCGGTTTGAAAGATTGAATTTTATTCTATCTTTAGTTGAGTATAATCTGGTCATTACCGATGTTTATAATTTTGTGAGTGCGAAACTGCCCTGCCTTAAAATAAATATTATTTCAGATTCGCCGCAATCTGAAAGGGGTTTTGGGTACGAAAGAATCTGAAAAATTAATTTGAATTTCAATGGCGTCAATATGGTTGTAATTTCTTAAGAGGGCAGCAAGATTTGGATGTAGGCATTTGGTTAATGTGAACAAGTGTCCCTTCTTGGTAGACAATTTCTTAATATATTTAGATTTTATTGAATAATTTTTGTCGTTGATGCTATTTCTTGTTGAAGATCAATTTAATCATCCACATCTGGCGAAAATCAAAACTTATGATGCCTTATTATTTGTATGTTAGGGAATAATTTTACATGTTGCAAAGATGAAGATATGAAATGCGCCATTTTGATACATAAACAAAAGCTGGGCTCAGAACTCTGAACGAATGAATAAATCCAAAACTCATATAAATGTGTGGATGAAGAGCTTAAAACTCAGAATAAATAAAGAGGTCAGAATTTTGATCCAACCAAGAGCTCCAAACTCTAGATTAATGAAAAGCTTAAACCTCTTAAGGAAGAGCATAAAGCTCTGTTCAAATATAGGAACTCTAAGTTTCGTAATATGATATGATAGTAAGTGAAAGGGTGCAGGAGGAGAATAACTGCTATGCATCCACGTTTTAAAAAAATTGATTTGAAGGAATGGGAAAGAAGTGGGGAACAGGAATTATAAAGAACAACTACCACTAATCAATTGTTATTTGCTTGATTGTGGATTGAGAAGTGAGAATCATTGACTAACTTAATCATCAAACTAATTTTTTGCAAAATTTTGACCCGAACAGTTTCATACTTAAGAATATGTTAAGGTGCCACTTGGGGCTAGTTCTAGTTGAGAAAGTTATAGTTTTAGGTAAATTTTGAGTCGAACAGTATCGTACTTAAAACATTTTAAGGTGTCAGTTAGGGCTAATTCAGATTGTTGGGTGTATAAGTGTGTGGAGAGACTTTAGTATTTCACTTCTTTATTGTATATTAAAAAACATGTAAAGGTATGAATTCAAGATATGAATATATAAATTCTTTTAATGAGAATTTTAGCTTCAAAGGAAATATTCGAAATTGAAAACGAAAGTTAGCCATTACATATATATGAACAGATTAAGAGGTGAAGCAATCCTTAAATATATAGCTAGTTCAATACAAATTGTTTTCAAATTTTCGTATTAATTATACAGATCATTTATTAACTTATTATTTTTTTAAACTTTATAATCTATTAAATACAATTTTTCATATACAATATACATACATATGATTGTTAAAAGATATTGGGCATTTTGCTGTAAGTTATGAACAAATTTTTTTTGTTACTCTATCGCATTATATGTGACCATTATTCTCAAATTATCCTAACGGCATCTCCAACCTATAATACTATATATGGTGTTACAACGACAACAAAACTAAAAAAATTTAGTACTATATTTTTTTTCCATTCCAACCACAGCACCAAAACTTACACCACAATATATATTCTTTATTATTATATTATTTTTCAAAAACATATAATTATAATATATACATTTAACAAGTTTTATTAGTATTATATATAAAAAATAAAATAAATATACTAAATAATTTTTTGCCGTGGTATACAGTGCCACCTCAAATTTTGTTAGGCAACAAACTCCAATTGGTTATGAGTCAGTTACTTAACAGCTGGTTTGTTGTAACAGAATGAGCTGTCCAATTCTGTTTTGCTAACAGAATTCAGTTGCCCATTCTTTCTTTGTTCGAAGCTCCTTTCAGCTTCTTCTTGTAATGTATATATTCCTTTTCTATTCAATAAAGAACTATCATAATTCAATTCTTCAAAAACTTCTTTTACTTAGTTTCTTAACTGGTATCAGTAGACCAAGGTTTTTTTTTCTTTCTGAAGCTTCATTAATGGCAGACTCTTCTTGCAGCAATCCAGAACTTGGTGCCTCTCAGCCCAATCCTGGAGGGATAATCCACCTGCTTCTCCGGCGCTTCCTGTACCACCTCCGACGATGGCTTTACCGGCGAACATGGTAGCTCTGAATCTACGTCTGAATCGTACGAACTACTACATATGGCGTTCTTAAGTTCTGCCTATTGTTTGAGCACATGATCTTGAAGGATTTCTCACTAGTGAACATGTCCGACCACCACCTACCATACCAGATCCCTCAAACCCATCTCGTCTGGTTCTGAATCCTGAATTCAATTCCTGGCTGCGCATCGATCAGATCCTCATGAGTTGGCTATTCAACTCAATGTGAGAGGTTATGCTTGGTCATGTAGCCAGATGCGTCTCTTCAGCACACAGGTCTGGTCTGAGTTATCTCAACTTTTTTCAAACACTTCCAAAGCTAGAATCCTTTACCTTCGAACTCATCTCCAATGTACAAAAAAAGGCTCCACTCCTGTGGACGAATACATTCTCAAGATGAGGTGCCTAGCTGATGCATTGATGGCTACTGGTCAGATAATCACTGATGATGAGCTCATATTATACATTCTTGGCGGCTTAGGACCTGAATATGATTCGGTCGTAGTTAATCTTACAACCCGAGCGACTGTTTCGATACCAGACCTGCAATTCTCTCTTCAGTCATGAAATGAGACTTGAATAACAACATTCTGCTGCTACATTGGAACTTCAAAATCCTACTGCCAACTATGCTTCCTTCAACAAACGTTTTGGTAACACTCTGAATCAGAGTAATCGTTGTCGTGATTTCAACGCTCGTGGCCGAGGCATTCGAACCAATGGAGGTCGAAGTTCATACAACAACAATCGCCCAATATGTCAGGTTTGTGGCAAGCCTGGTCATATTGCTCTGAAATGCTATCACAGGTTCGACTTGAGCAATCAAGTAAACTTTACTTCTGCTGCATCTGAGTCCGACAACCAAACCACAACACCTCAAGCTCTCCTTGCTACTCCAGCTACAGTGGGAGATGCAAATTGGTATATGGACAGTGGTGCATCTCATCATGTCTCTTCTGATCCAACCAATTGATGGACCCAAAACAGGTATGTTTTAAATATTTATAAATCGCAAGCGCACGAATCGTTCATATAGAATAGTGATCGTGTAAGTAAGGATGTCGAACCCAAAGGAGTTGTCTAAAATCGAAAAGAAAACTATTTTAAACCAAAATTAATAAATTTTAACCTAGCATCAAAGATTGATGAGAATTTGTAACAATAAAAATAAAAATGAAAGACAATAATATAGAAATTAAAGACAATATATATTACTAAATTAATAATTGTAAACAAAATGGTAAAATAAGATTATTAAGGATTAGAATCTACAAAATATAAGTTCAATAATATTTATAAGTACATTGATTCCCAAGTTTTAGTGATAGTTAAAATAAATTAAACTATCATTTTACAAATAGATTTATAATTTTAAGCACAAATTACTTCTAAAAAGATAAGATTTTTCTTCACTTTTCAAAATTATAATTTCAAAACATTTAGTGTAAATCAATCTAATGAAATAACAAATAAATCAATGAACATTATTTATAAGACAAAACATAATATTTTTGTTCTAAGCATGGATGTGTACAATTTAATGACACATCTTATACAAAGAATATTATGTTTTTGCACTAATGAAGAACAAAGTGTAAATATGCGCTAACAATCCAAAATACATGATATTTAAGATGAAAGAAGATATTTTAAGAAGAAAATTTCATAAACTTTGTTGCACAAAATGTGAAATCAACATATAAAATAAATACTATCTAGTTACGTATTGTTTCATCATCACCTTAATAATCTTAAAAGGATTAGAAACTCATAACTAGAATAGCAAATACACACTAAAAATTACAAACATAAATAGGAAAATTTGGAGGAGAAACCCCCAAATTATTCCTCTAAAAATACATAGAAAAATAACAAAAAAGAAGAAGAAGATGAAGAGAATGGAGATGTTTTGAAATGTATAGAATTTTTGGTATGGTAACCTCTTCCCCAAATTGACACCCCAAATCCCTTATTTATAGCCAAAAAATGAGCATTAAAATAATCAATTTAAATTAATTAAATTGATTAAATTAATTATAATATGGCAAATAGAGATAAATTATAGGGTGTAATAATGATGTTTTTGGGTAAAATGTGTAGAAAAATGCCAATTTTCCTTCATTTTTCTTGCTTTTTCAAGAGCAAAAAATACAACAACTTCTCAACAAAAATAAACATAAATTAAATTAAAACTAAATATTTTCGATAATAAAATATACAACATAAGTTCCATGAAAATATTAATTAAAACTTAATTCATTTAAACGTTTAAGGTCAAAATTGCATCTTTTTACTTCTAACTTAACAATACTAATTTCAAATAATTAAACTACAACATTTTGCAACAAAATAACTATAAATATACACAAAAATCTATAAAATTAAAATAAACCTAATAAATTCAAAATTATTTAAAAACTTAATAAATCAATTAAAAACTCAATAATTAAACAACAATTAGCACATAAAAAGTGGTAAAATAACTCTATTTTGTAGAGTTATCACCAATCTCACTGCTCCAATCTCTTACAAAGGCAAAGAGAAATTAGTAGTAGGTAATGGTTCTTCCCTTAAAATTCAAAATATTGGTCACTCTCTCATTCAGACCAGTCGAGCCTTACATCTTAAGAATATTCTTCATGTACCTGATATTAAGAAAAATCTCATAAGCATTTCTCAATTTACCTATGATAATAATGTCTCAATTGAGTTTACTGCTAACTCTTGTTTTGTGAAGGATCTGTCTACGAAACAGGTTCTACTTCAGGGCAAACTAAATGAAGGGCTCTACCAACTGATGCTTCCCACTGCCTCCCAAAATCGTTCAACTCTACCTACTACAAATAAACGTTCTACTTCACATTCCCGAGCTACTGCTCTTTCAGCAACTGTTCCAAATTTCCAAAATGCAAATAAATGTTGTACCTCTTCTCATACAACTTCTTGTAAGTCCTATCGGGTTGCTAATCTGTGGCACAACCGACTTGGGCATCCTTCAAATGTTGTTCTCAAAAAGGTTCTGAATAGAATAAAACTTGGTTGTTCAGTTTCAAAATGTACATTCTGTGATGCATGTCAGTATTGTAAAAATCGCTTAATGAATTTCCCAAGCTCATCTTTAAAAACTAATGCTCCATTACAATTAGTTCATTCAGATCTTTGGGGTCCAGCACCTATTTTATCACCCGAGGGTTATCGGTTCTACATTCTCTTTGTAGATGATTACACCAAATACTCCTGGATTTATCCACTAAGACAAAAATCTGAAGCATATAACACTTTTCTTGTGTTCAAAACCTTTGTTGAGAAACAACTAAATTAAGATATTAAGTGTCTTCAAACTGATTTGGGGGGGGTGGGGGGGGGGGGGGGGGGGGGGAGTTTCAACCCTTTCAAGTTCGCCTACAACAAATGGGAATAGAGTTTAGACATCCTTGCCCACATACTCATCAACAACAAGGTAGGGTAGAGAGAAAACATAGGCATGTCACTGAGGTTGGCCTTAATTTGTTAGCTCAGGCTCGATTACCATTACTTTTTTGGTGGGAGTCTTTTGTTTCTATTGTATACTTGTTGACGGTGTGAACTCGTCAACGAAGTTAAGTTGGAAAAATTATCAAATTAAAATCGCTAATTGGAAAGCTATGAAAACTTGAACAATAACTCAAGAACAATGGAATAACAACAATGGGGAATTCAGTATCTCATTCACACTAATGTCTTTGCTACAGTTAAATTTCCAACCCCCCTTCAGGTGGCCTTGGAATTCAATTTATAGTAGGCTCTAACGGCCTTAGGTACATAGTGGTCCAGGGGACCAAACGGTACAAACGTACTGTACTAGGGGAGTGGCTTAAGAGGTTGTGGCTGTACATCCCGTACAGGAGCAGGTGTCAGGGGGATGTCTCCACTACTTGTCTGTACTCCTTCTTGAGGCGTGGTAGCAGGCGTGTTGGCGCAGGAGGTAGTGGTGTCGGCTCTGACCCATGGCCGTAGACGTACGGACCACGATCCTCGCTGGCACTGGCATCCGTACCTAGTACCCGGTCGTACAAATATGTCTCATTCGACTCATTCTGGATCTACTAAGCATAGGGACTTTGAGGTTGTGAAAAAGGGGATCTTTGGTGTCCGTATTGGCCGTGGCGTTGAATAGGGGTCTTGGGCCCATGCGCATCAAGTCACGGTGTGTCGGCCTCCTGAGAAGATGGCGGGCTGGTGGACCTCCCGGGGCGCGCGCGCGGGACCTTGCGCGGCCTCGCGCACGGGGCGCCATTGGCGGCCTCGCAGCCTCCTTCGGCCCCGCGCATGGGCATGGTAGGAGTGGCCCAAGGGCCTCGCTGAATAGGGCGCCTCGCCCTATGGTGGCCTCGCTAAATAAGGCACCTCGCCCCTAGGGTGGCCTCGCTAAATAAGGCACCTCGCGGAATAGGGTGCCTCGCCCCCTAGGATGGCCTCGCGGAATAGGGCGCCTCGCCCCCTAGGATGGCCTCGCGGAACAAGGCACCTCGCCCCTATGGTGGCCTCGCTAAGTAAGGCACCTCGCCCCCTACGATGGCCTCGCTAAATAAGGCACCTCGCGGAATAGGATGCCTCGCCCCCTAGGATGGCCTCGCGGAATAGGGCGCCTCGCCCCCTAGGATGGCCTCGCGGAACAAGGCACCTCGCCCCTATGGTGGCCTCGCTAAGTAAGGCACCTCGCCCCCTACGATGGCCTCGCTAAATAAGGCACCTCGCGGAATAGGGTGCCTCGCCCCCTAGGATGGCCTCGCGGAATAGGGCGCCTCGTCCCCTAGGATGGTCACGCGACATGGCAGCCTCGCGACTTGGTGGCCTCGCGGAACAGCGTCCTCGCGAGACGGGATGGTCTCGTAGATCAGGGGGGTCTCGCCCATCTGATGGCCATGCGAAATGGGGGGGGGGGGAGTACGCCCAGGTGACGACCTTGCATTTTCCCTTGATGAGATTATGAGCATCAACAATACTTAATAAATATGCTTCCTACTGTTGTCAATCAATTCAACTCGCCTTTTGAGTAAATATATAACTACCCCCTAGACTATAAATACTTAAAAGTATTTGGGTGTGCCTGTTTTCCATATCTTAGACCCTACAATTCACAAAAATTCCAATTCAAAACTTCTAAATGTGTGTTTTTAGGGTACAATCCTCATCATAAGGGTTATCATTGCTTACACCCTACTGGCAAAATTTATATTTCTAGGACTGTCAATTTCAATGAAAACGAGTTTCCTTACTTAGAATTATTTTCCAGGCCTTCGGACTCTCACTCATCTTTGTTTCAGCAACACTTTTCCTCACCAATCTTTGTTATTCCTCAAACATCTTTTCTATCATCACATATTCCTTCCAACATAGGTCCATTAAATAGTGCTACCACTTCTCATTCCATTGACTCTCCTAGTTTTAATACATCACACTCAAATTCTCACTCAAGCTAAGTTGGTATCTCTGATCCGCCACAAGTAGATCCTGTTCCAGCAGTAGATACTTCTCCACAAGAGGTACACTCTTCATCCTTTTCACCTCCTCATTTCTCCAATATATCCACAACTGATGGAACCAATGCAGAGATACAATCTTCTATAACAGTTCCAACTGTTCCACCACCGATTCTCAATACTCACTCTATGCAAACAAGATCAAAGTCAGGCATTTCTAAACCAAAGGTCTATGTTGCAGCTGGTTCTAATAACATTTTATTTGAGGAACCAACTTTAGTGAAGCAAGCCTTGACTATACCTAGCTGGAAAGATGCCATGACCTCTGAATATGATGCCTTAGTCAGAAACAAAACATGGACTTTGGTTCCCTACAATGATGATATTCATGTGGTTAATTGCAAATGGGTTTCTTGCACAAAATATAAGATTGATGGTACCTTGGACAAGTTTAAAGCACGATTGGTAGCAAAAGGTTTTCAACAAACTCCTGGCTTAGACTATACAGATAGTTTTAGTGCAGTGGTAAAAGCTTCAACTATCAGAGTTGTCCTCTCTTTAGCTATCACATATGGCTGGGATATTCAACAAATTGATGTGAACAATGCCTTCCTTAATGGCAGCCTCCAAGAAAGAGTTTATATGAAGCAACCTACAGGCTTTGTTGACAAACAATTTCCTAATCATGTTTGCTTGTTACACAACGCCATTTATGGGCTCAAACAAGCTCCAAGAGCTTGGTTTGAACAACTCCAAAGTGCTTTACTTGACTAGGGTATTAAGTGTTCACCTTCAGATACCTCTCTTTTTTATACTACACTTGCTGGTTCTTCTCTTCTTCTGTTAGTCTATGTAGACGACATTTTAATAACAGGTCCAAACACAATAATAATTTTGCAGCTCATTGCTCATCTCCACTCCAAGTTTGCTCTCAAGTCTCTTGGTTCCATCAGCTACTTCTTAGGATTTGAAGTTGGTCACACTACCACAGGCCTCCATCTTACTCAAACTAAGTATGCTACTAAGCTTCTACACAAGACAAATCTACAAAATTCTAAACCAGTTCCTACTCCAATGATTCTTGGAAACAAACTCAGCCTTGGAGATTGTTCCCTCTATGAAAAACCAGAGGTTTATAGAAGCATCATTGGAGCTCTACAATATCTAACATTGACTAGACCTGACATTTCCTACCAATATCTAACATTGGAGCTCTAATTAACTGAGTCAATTTATTAAAGCTCCTACGGTCAACCATTGGAATGCCTGCAAAAGAATACTTCGATATGTTAATGGCACACTCAATCTGGGTCTTCATTTCACACCAGCATCTCACTTAACAATTGAAGCCTATTCTAATGCAGATTGGGCATCTAGTTTGGATGACAGGAAATCTACAAGTGGCTTCTGTCTGTTTCTGGGAGGAAATCTAATCAGCTGGGGTTCATAGAAACAAAATGTTGTTGCTCGCTGAAGTACTGAATCAGAGTACCGTGCACTTGCTTCAGCTGCAACTGAACTTGTGTGGCCCACCTCCTCACTCACCGAAATTGGTATTCACATTTCAGTGTTGCCTATTTTATGGTGTGACAATCAAGGGGCTCAAGCTCTGGCATTAAACCCAATTTTCCACTAAAGAACCAAACATATAGAAGTTGATATTCACTACATACAAACCCAAATAGCTGAAAAGAAGTTGGAGATTCGCTACATTCCTTCTGTTGAGCAACCTGCTGACTTGTTTACTAAGTCTATCTCCCCTCCTAAGTTTGAATATTTTTGTAACAAGCTCCATTTATAGTACTCTAAATATAGCTTGAGGGGGGTGTTAGGCAACCGACTCTAATTGGTTATGAGTCAGTTACTTAACAGCTGGTTTGTTGTAACAGAATGAGCTGTCCAATTCTGTTTTGATAACAGAATTCAGTTGCTCATTCTTTCTTTGTTCGAAGCTCCTTTCAGCTTCTTCTTGTAATGTATATATTCCTTTTCTATTCAATAAAGAACTATCATAATTCAATTCTTCAAAAACTTCTTTTACTTAGTTTCTTAACTAATTTGAGGGGCAATTGTAGCTAACAACATAAATGTTGTGTAATATGCCGTTCGGTTGGAAGACAATTGGTGTAAAATCACCAAAAATTTGGTGATATCCCGTTTCGTTGCAGTTGGCTTAACATCCTCATTTTATAATTACAAAAATATTAAACATATTGGACAACCTTAGTTATTCATCTTGATAAATACAAAAATTCATTTTAGAAAGAACTCACATAATTCTTTATAAAGGTCGAAAACAGTATATTAATGTTTAATTATTTTTCGTCATAATCAATCAAAATTTTATTTATTTTAGTACTACTTCCACACAATATAACAAAATTTTACCATTAATACATATTTTTAAAACTTTGATATAGAACAGTAGAAAATATTAATCATAAATAAATTTATTAATTAAATATATACACCAAAGTTTTTTTTTTTATATAAATAATGTAAGTTGTAATATAATTAAAAAAAAAAAAGAATTTTCCGCTACAGCCAAACGCGATCTATTTCACATTCCCAAAAGTTCGGCGCATTTTATCAACTCCAAACTTCACCGATCCGCTTAAATAAATTTCCACCAATCAAATGCAAGGATGAGGAATCCAACGGTTATAAAGCCAAATACACTAAAGGTGCGGATTGACACCTAATCCAACGGTCAATCTCTCACATCTCCACATTTATAAATATTCCCCCAATACAAGAACAACAATCAGTCAATCCAAAGAAAAACACGACAATCTTTTGAGAGAGAAAGAAAGAGCAGCCGACCATGTCTGGAAGAGGAAAAGGTGGAAAGGGATTGGGAAAGGGCGGTGCGAAGAGGCATCGTAAGGTTCTGAGGGACAACATCCAGGGGATCACCAAGCCGGCGATCCGCCGTCTGGCCAGGCGTGGTGGCGTCAAGCGTATCAGCGGTCTCATCTACGAGGAGACCCGCGGCGTCCTCAAGATCTTTCTTGAGAACGTCATCCGTGACGCCGTCACTTACACCGAGCACGCTCGCCGGAAGACCGTCACCGCCATGGACGTCGTCTACGCCTTGAAGAGGCAAGGCCGGACCTTGTACGGTTTCGGAGGCTAAGGAGTCTAATCTTTTTAATCTTTTTAGGTTTCAGATTTCGTGTAATTGCTGTTGGATAAATGTTTCCAAGGATTATAATTATTGTATTGTGACTCGCAATGTGAATGAAGCTTTTGGAAATGTTCAAATTTCAATCTTGAATTCTTGTACATTCGTTTTGTGGTTTGAGTTGACAAGAATTCACATTCTATAAACCTATTGAAATTAATTTCGTGAACTGTAGTTCTTCCTTTCACATTCTAGATTTTTCCGTACCTTTTGAAATCAATGTCGTTTTTATCAACAATTGGAAGAAGTAATTGCTAAAAAATGGAGAAAAATTATTTCATGCGTTTTCTAGTAATTGAAAATGGTAATAATATCGGTAAATTTCCAAAATGTGAGCCCATAAATTGGTGGGCCAATTAAACTTTTTGGTTGAATGGTTAGTCCGGCCCAATATTGGTCGGATGAAACTAGTTAACCTTGTTTAGTCCAATTAGGTTAACTTCGCAAGTTAGCTACTTAAGCTGTTCTGCCAACTCTAGTAGAGATAATTGTATTAAGTTTTATGGATTTTTACATAACTCATTACAATATTATTTTTAATTATTATATTAATACTAATGAATATATTTTCATTTATATTTACAAATATTAACCAATTTTTCATTTTATTTACTAAAATTTTCTTTATTATTTTTGATACAAATATTACATAATTAATTAAGAAGCATGATATTAGAATATATATTTAATTGTTACCATTTAAAAATCTTCTCTTTCTGGATTATTTCAAAAAAATTTTGAACCTCTGCCCATAAAGCGCATGTTATATACATTTCCCCAAACAATGCATATTTTCCCAAATTCAAATTCAAAATCAAAATCAAAACCCCAAACCTCTTTTTCTCTCCATTCCCAATCGAAAACTGATACACTCAAACCCATTTCTATTCTTCATCTTCCAAACCCATGGTCTAAACAAGGAGTGTCGGTGATATACTTTCCATAGACTCGCTGGAGAAGGAAGAAGAGATGGAGGTTGAGTCTGAACTCGAGGAGACTCATCGGTGATACTCTTTAACGTGACTGCTTGTTTATTTTTATAAACAGAATAGTATATTTTTATTTTAAATTTAATATATTGGTTATTATTAGTAGCAATTTTGTTTATTTTTATGTTTATGATCATGATGTCATTTTTAATTTTTTTGATTGTTTTGTATGTTAATTTTTTTTTCCTTTTTATGAATATAAAGTTAAGTTTATATTTATTTTTATGAATATTTCTTGCTATGAATATACAATTAAGTTTATGTTTATTTTTTGGAAAACATTATTTATTTTGTTAATGTTGAATGAATATATTGTACTTTAAATAAATTTGTTTATTTTTTTAATTGAATATATTTGTGTATTATGTTTTAATAAAATAAACAGTATTGTATATGTTAGACAATAACGCAATTGTTAAACACCGTTTTCATTTATTTTTATCATAGTATAGTAAAATAAACAAAAATATTTTAGTTAGAGGGGTAGATTATAATTATACATAATAATTTTTTTTAAATCTTTATCAATAAAATAAAAATAAAATAATACATTATAATAGCATGTTATAGTTATATAAACGTTTTGTTAATTTATTGTTCAATGTGTACTTTTATACTAAATACTTTTATGTTTATTTTTTTTCAATATATTAGTTTATCATATTAAACAATTTTATTTAGACAATTTATAGTAGTTTTTCTGAAAATGGTTATTCAAATATTTCATGAATTGCTACGAGTTAATTGTAGTATCTCATTTAATTGAGATAATAATTTGAATATTATATAATTACTATTTGATTTATTAATTGAATTCATATATTATTAAATATGAGAAAGTTATATATATGTAAAACAAATTAGGAAAGTGGCTAATTGGTGGGATTGTGTTTATATAATTATGTTTAATAAAATTGTATATATTGTACATAATTTTGTAAATAATATATGTGATATTATTATAGTAAATTTTTTACTTTTTCTCGTATATAAGTGAAAACATGGCAAAAATAGTCACCAAAAGCAAGGTTAATCCAAATTTTGTGTTATGGGCTTAACGTGTGGGCTTTGGGCCCAAATTACAATGGGTAATTTGCCAGATGCTTAAAATGTGTTTGTTTCTTTCACAAACTTTGTAATATATTTGTTGATAAAAGTCAGTTATTGTATGTTAGATAATAAAAAGTGGAAATTTCATTTTATATGGACTTTTTATTGAAGTTTTAAAAAATATGGCTTTTTTTCAGCATAATTTTTTTATGGCTTTTTATACTTTTTTATCATTTTTATGGCTTTTTTTTTTCCATATTTTTGTTAAAATTTCTAATTATGCCATATCTTTATTACCATTGAACTTTTTTTATTCAAGTAGAATGATAGTTTTGTAATGTCATTTTATTTAATTTTTTTTAACTTTTCTATAATACATTTTTCATGGAAAAAAACTTACATTTTCAGTTATTATTAAGGGTAGTTTTTATATTTTTATATTATTTTATTTTAACTTTTTTATATTACTTTTTATATTATTTTAGGTGTCATCAAACCAACTAAATAAGCATGAAGCAAGAACTGTCATTGGTATTTTAAAATCATTTTAAAAAATATCTTGAAAACTTCCTCCTGCCATCTAAAATCAACCAGTTCTCATAATGATTTTCCTTTCCTGTCCATGAGATTTTTATTAGTTCTGACAAAATATTGGTCATTTTTCTCAAGAGCCTCATCAATAATGCAAAACTACAAAATTTAGAGAAAAAGTTTACTGAATGTTACTGAACATATTAAGAAAAAGAAATGCACTAAAGGACATTGGTACAATTAAAGCACCAGAACAAATAAATACACATATATAGACATAGCAAGAGGGCATATACATTTTGTCTTAGTATTATAAACGATGGGGACCACCCTTTTGGGTTTTTTGGTAGGTTGATAATCAGGCTCTATTATATATATCTTAGCTAACTCCTATTCTTGGGTCCTACTCTAAGATTGTATTAGCCAAACACTTGGGGTAAGCAAACAATCCCTTTGACTTTCACATTATGTAATTTCTATCGAATTTCTTTAATTCCACTCCACACAAATGATTTGATATACTACTCATTCTTAACAATCACAATATATTTACTTATCTTTTTTGCACTGTTAATTTACTTGGAATGAAACTTCCCCATTACTAGAATTCTTTGACTCCTAAGTCAAAATTTGAATTAGAATTCTTTTTATATAACTAATTTTATACTAATTTGTTTTTTGGTTGTTTTGCAAAAATCTATATATTTTTTTTTGTGATATGAATTGTATTTATTATTTTTTATTTATTTATTATAAACATTTTTTTTCTTATTTTTATATTGTATGTTTCTTTTTTCAAATCCTGGGTAAGGTAACCAGTTACTTGATTTATCTTTGACAATTATGTAAAAAAAAATCCTAAAGCTAGGTTAAATAACATGTACTAGGAAGAGTAACTAGTTACCCTGAGAGAAGTAACCTTCTGCCATAAGAGGGGTAACCAGTTACCATAAGAGGAGTGACGGGTTACTCTTATTAAATATGAAAAGAAACATCAAATCTGAATGAAAAAGAGGAAGAACACTTCTTTGAAAAAAGGAATAAATAACTATGATTTTAGTAACATAGGTAACTAGTTACCATAAAGAACCCATAAATATATACACACATCATAACATGAAGGTAACCAGTTACCCACAGAAATATACACACAAAAAACGTGAATGTAAGCAATTACCCCAGAAATATACATACAAATAATGGGAAGGTAACCAGTTTCCACAAATTTGAAGATAGAAAAAAAAAATCAGATCCACCCCTTCTTGTCTCTCTTCTTCTTCATATAATTTTTTTTTCTAGATTTGAATGTTCCCATCAGGGTAACTAGTTATCCATTCATGTTTGCATATTTTTATTAGTTTTCTTTCCAAATTTTGGTGTTCCTATAAGGATTACAGTAAAAAGAAAATGCTGAAAAAATTGATTTGAATTTTTATATATAGTGGAAAAAACCATAAAAAAAAATTACAATAATAAAAGATAATACATAAAAAATAGTAAAATAATTATGTAATGTTAAAATATGTGTGAAAAAAAGGGAAAAAAGAAAATGGAATGAGAAAAAAATAAGTACAAAAAAAAAAAAAAGAAGGAAAAAAAACTTAGGAAAGAAAACTAAAAAAAAATATGAAAAAACAAAACAAAAGAAATGATGAAGGAAAAAATAGATGAATGAATAAAAATGAAAAGAAGAAGAAAAATAATGGGAAAATGGAAAGAAAAAATTGAAAAAAAAAATGGAAGAAGAAAAAAAGAAAGAAAGAAAAAGCTCATATGTTTGAAAAATGAAAAAAAAAATGGAAGAAGAAAAAAAGAAAGAAAGAAAAAGCTCATATGTGTGAAAAAAGAAAAAAAATGGGAGAAGAAAATAATAAATACAAAAATGAAAAAAAAAAACTGAAAAAATATGAAAAAAAAAAACATTACAAATGAAATAAAAAATTTGATAAATTAATAAAGAAGAAGAAGAAGAGGAGGAGGAATGGAAAAATGGAAAGAAAAAAAAAAAGATAAAGAAAAAAATTGGTAGAAAAATAAATAAATAAGTAAGGAAAAAAGAAGAAAAAAAATAACTGAAAAAATAATTAAAAAAATTGAAAAAAATAAAAAAATAAAATTACTTTCAAAATCAAAGAAAATATAACTATGATAAAAAAAAAGTGACATTTCCATATTTTAGTTAGCTACTAATTGTGTTTCCCATATTTTAATTTTGTTTTTAATAAATTTTCCCATACAAATTAAGAAAAGTATAATTCCCATATTTTTGCACATTGATGGTATAAAAGCCATATTTTTGAAAAATCCCCTAATAAAAACGGTAATATGTTTGGATTAATTTTGTTATTAATTAATTAGGATGTACATTTTTAATTATTTTTGAGGATGCAGACAAATAAAAACACGATTATTCAGAATTTCTTATTACCTTGTACACAAGAATTATTCAACTATGATTGCATCATCTTTAAAATATTATTTCTGCTTACAAAATTTATTTTAAATAATAAAGTGAAAGTAGACTTACTGAGGGAGTTTTTTTTTTCAAGGAGGAAGATACTAAGTGAAAAAAAAAAACGACACAAGCCACACATAATAGAATCCAACATAATAATAAAATGAGTGTTGTTATATGAAACTTAAAGTGCCCAACACTACCTAATATAACAAATTTGGATTGATGCTATTTGATAGAGTCATACATATTCAAATTTAAATCGAATTATATAACACCAAATATTAAATTATACCAATTATAATTTGTGTTCTATGTTAGGGCACCATATGGCACCCCATACTAATATTCTAAAAAAACACTGTTGAATATTTTCTTTTTAGAATTATTTTATATATATATATATTTTTTAGGGTAGGTAACCATTTGGTATCTTATATTTTTGTAAATTGTTATTTTGGTACCCTGTGTTTACAATAATGTTTATTTGATATTCTATATTTTAAAATCGTACGTAAATAGTATCATATATTTTGAAATCGTACATATTTGTTAATATAAACTCAAATTTAATTAATAAAATTTTACCAATTTAATCAAACTGCTTTAATTATATGAGTTCCAAATTCAAATTTAATTACTTAATTACATATAACTTATGATAGTTTGATCATATTGATAAAATTTTATTTATGAATTCTGAATCTAGGGTATCAAATATGGATGAAATTAAAATACAAGGTGCTTTAGAAGTATTATTGAAAAAAGAAAATAAAAAAACAATACTTTGCAAAAATACAAAATGAGTAAATTCCCTTCTTTTTAAAAAATATGACTTGTGTTTCAAAAATGCTGTGAACTAAATATACCTCAAATTTACCTAATATACATTCAACATCTATTACACATATATTCTACAACATATACCCCATATACCAACTATTGGGGCTATAACAATGGTCAAGGAGTTTTGTAACAAGGGCCCAAAGCCTAGCCTAAATGCCAAAACTAGACCAAAGGCCCAAAGCCCAGTTCCGAAGCCCAAAAGATGTTGGTCGATGAGTTTGAAAGCAAGCCCAATTCAAGATAGGGCATGAAGGGTTAAATATTTATAAGAGATATAGAGGAAACTAATAGACGCTACCACGAACTCGACCTATGTATGCCTCAACACCACTTGAATAATGATAAAAGAACACATTTTACCTCTATAAATACAACAATTCAAGACTATTAATGGTTAGAAACTCTAGGTTGTATTCGAGAGTATTTACTTATTGTAAGAATCACATAATTAATATACTGACCAAAGTGGACAAACGTCATTAGTGGCCGAACCATTATAATTTATTCCTATCCTTTACATTTATTAAAAAAAATATTATCTCTAAGGTTTATGTAAAAAAATACAAACCTTCTAACTAATTAAGTTGTCCAAAAATTGAGTCAACATGTTTGGCTCGACCTAACATAAAGTAAACAACAATGCAATGCATATATGCTCTATTTATTAGAAAATAAAGACTACTAGTCCATGACATCAAGCATGTTATTCACAAATTCACTATGTCAAATTAATTTTTTTTAGCAAAATCCATTTGTAATTAAATTGATGAGCATAATCAATTGCATAAATAATTGTAAATGATTCAACTTTAAAAGCAAAAATTTGACCAACAAAAGTTAGATAACATCCATTTTGAATTTTGAAATGAATATAACAACAAACTATTTACAGTTCACCATGAAATCACAAATTGGAAGAAAAAAGAGAACAAGTAATTGGGGTCACAAGAATTCTAAGCATAAAGATACCACAATTGTTTATGATGCCAAAACAAGTTTCTTGCACTTATAAATGCCAATCAACCATATACTTTCACTTTTGAGCACAACATAGTAATCACGAGTCTTTAATCAAAAGCCACATAAAATAAAAAAGAAAAAATGTATATACATTTTTGGACCCTGAGATTTGTCTCATTATCTGTTTGGACCCTGTGTTTTGACAAATTATTTTTTGGACCCTGTGTTTTGTAAAATGGTTAAAAAAGAAGCCTAAACTCAATTTTGATAAAAAAAAAAATTGAATATAACAACACAGTTTTTAAACAGAATGCTTTTATTTTTGTTTTGAGTTGTTAGTTTGGTAAATTATTTGTGATTTTAGCTGAGAAAACATTGACCAAAATCGAGCTTATGGTTCTATTTTAACTATTTTACAAAACATAGGGTCCAAAAAGTAATTTATCAAAACACAGGGTTCAAACAGGTAATGAGATAAAACACAAGGTCCAAAAATATATATATATATATAAAAAAAAAAGAGTTGGATCAAGACCATAAATTTTTATGTGAGTTTTTTCAACATTACATCATAAAGAGACAACAAAAATTCAACTCAAAGCCTTTGCTAACAAACATTATGAATAAAATTTGACTGTTCTCAAAACTTTCCATTTGATTTCTTTTTAAGCAATATCATACTACTATAAATATATATATATATATATATCAATTACTTTAAAACAAAATAGTATTATGGAACACACATAGTGTTTTTACGTGAGTTCCACATCTGTATTAATTATGGTGATTTACACGTATGATGTTCTTTATGTTTTTTTTTTCTTTTTGGAAAAAAAAGAATAAAGAGGAAAGAAGAAAAAAAAAAAGAGGATGATTTTTTTTATTAATCTAATTAAATTAATTAATGTAGAGAGAGTGAAAAGTTCCAATATAATATATCATATCATATACGATTGCATTTTTCTACCAAGTTTATTATGTTGTTGTCATGACTCATGTATGTGAATATTTAAATGATCCTTTTTTAAACAATTAATTAACCAAAATAATTGAGTTTCAAAGTCTTCACTGCCAAATGGCTTTACACTCACTGTTTTGCTGTTTTAGGGTGGATGGCTCTATTTTATCATACATTCATTTTTGTATAATCTTCTAGTTTTCAGATTCTGTGTTTTGTCTTATTATTTGTTTGGACTTTATGTTTTGACAAATTATTTTTTAGACATTGTCTTTTGTAAAATGATTCAAATAGACATTTAAATCTGATTTTGATGAATAAAAATTAAATATAACGATATAGTTCTTAGGTAGAATGGTTGTATTTTTGTTTTGGGTTGTTTGTTTGATAAGTTATTTATGATTTTAGTTCAAAATTTTTTTGATCAAAATCGAATTTAAGAGTTTATTTGAACTATTTTACAAAACACATGGTCCAAAAAAATATAAACCCTTCAAATTATAATAATAATTATTATAGTTAAATTAAGAGTGAAAAAAAATCCTCGAAAAATACAAAGAGATTTTTTCCACTTCCATTTCAGATTTTTTCGAATTTCGGGTTTCCATCAATTAATTTTTGAATCTAGAATTGCTTCGTTTGTAGTGTACTGTAACAACGATATTGTTATGGCTTTCTGTGTTTTTTGCATATTGTGATATTGATAGTGATATTCTTGAAAATGTAATATTTTTGTGAAAGTTATTATGTTGTTTTAAAGGCCCAATAAGTGCCCGAATATTTTCAAATGGGTTTTGATACATGTTCTTGCAACCCGAACTTGACAGGAATATTTTCCGGTCACCTGATCGTTTGGACTCAAGAGTGGTACAATCATGACCTATTCTTCAAAGTGGTCATGTTGATATACCAATTTCCGATATACCAATATTGACGTGGCACAATATATATGCAAATTAGTTTTTTAAATATATTTTTGGAATAAATTTACATTATACGTACATTATGTGCGCCCTACTTTTGCTATGCAAAGTTAACAAGAGTAAAATTGGCATTTCATATATATATATTTAAAATTTAAAATTTGAATATGATAAACACACGTAATCACGGCTGCTTATTCTCTAAGTTAATGTTTGGTTACCATTAATGAGCATAGGAATGGAATTGCTATTCCTAAACATGACTGATTCAAGTATTTGGTTTGCATTTTATTATTGGAATGACTTTTCCAATAGGAATTCTAATTCCATGAAACTAGGTATTTGAGTTTACTAAATTAAAGTCATTCCATTCCATCATAATTTTTGTTATTCCATATATGCCATATATATATATATATAAATGGTCATGGAAGAGTTTTGATAAAAAATAATAATATTATAATATATATTTATATCATATGTATGAGAAAGAAAAAAAATATATAAACACTAGACAATTAACATTTTTTATTGTTCTTTTTTGTGTAATGATTATTTGCTATTTTATTATATTAAGAAGGTGTAATTTTATTATTTTATTTTTTAATAATAAAAATATAATAAAATTCAATAAATTTATAACATATTTATATTAATAAAAGAAATCCATTCAATTAAGCACATTTTTTAAAGTAATAATATCTTTCTATAAAAATTTTGTATATTGAGTATTAATAATTAGAATTTTATTATTATTTATTTTCTTAATTTGTATGTAAGGGTAATTTAGTAAAATAAAAATTAAATTCAATTACAAAATAGTATTTTGGTATATAATAAAAACTAAAATTACAAAATAATAGCAGTTTGATAAAAAAAATTATTCATTATAAGAGTAAGGATAATTTGGTCAAAATGTTAATTCCATTCCATTCCATTCTATTCCATAGTATATCAAACATAGTAATCATTATTCAGCCACTCATTCCAAAATCTCTACCAAACAAAAGAAAGAAAATTTCATTCCATTCAATTCCTATTCCTATTCATATTACCATTACCATTAGGGGTGTTCGTGGTGTGGTTTTTCTCTAATTTTTTGGACCGCACCACATATGCGGTTTAAACAATTTTTCAACCCGCACCGCATAGATCTCAAACTGCATAAACTGCACTGCAAAAATGCGGTGCGGTGCGGTGCGGTTTTGGCAGTTTATACCTATCACCAAATAATTTAACAATTAAATATTATAATTAAGAAAGATTCATAATAAATCTCATAACTATAGAGTGTTTAACAAAATAATTAAATGTACAACAAGCTAATAAACTTTAAGCAAAACAATAAAAATATAACAAACTAATAACAAATAAAAAATGTAATATAAACGTAAATATTATTTTAATTAAGGAGGAATATTTTTAGATTGAAGTATAATATGTGCTAGCATTCTATGAAACATTATATCTCTTTCTAGATATTGTGTATATTATATTATACTATATAAATATTTATGCATTAACTTTAAATATAGTAAAATTGAAAAAAATAATATAAAAAAGTTAATATATATAATGATGCGGTGCGGTGTGGTTTGAACCGCATTTATAAAATTTAAAACCACAAACCACACCGCATCGCGCGGTTTGGTAAAAATACAAACTGCAATCGCACCGCGAAGGATTCTAAACCGCAAATTGCGGTGCGGTGTGGGCGGTTTTATGAACACCCCTAATTACCATTACCGTTCAATTTTTATTTTGTAACCAAACGCCACATAAAATCTTTATGGGCTTTTTTTTTATAAAAAAATAAAGTCTTAGAGTAAAAAAAAGAAATATTCTAAAAAAATAATTTGCAAAATCTAAATCATTTGTGTCACTAGTTTTTTTTTAAGGTATAATATATTTCTATATTTATGAACAATTAATTATCGTCAAGGAAGTCACAATTAACTTATTATAATTAATTATATAGTGTGCAAATTGATAGTATTGTAGTTCTTAAATTTAAGTGGGCATTAGAGTTTATCATTAGTTTATTTCTTTTTCCATATTAACATTTGATTATTACACAAAACTTAAAAATTTGGATACTTCATCCTATATGATTTAGACATGTCAATCTTTCCATATATAATTTAAATTGTATCTTGTTTAGTTATCCAACTCCTCAATTATATTATAAAACCAAATCTGTCATTGTTTAATAGTTGGAATTTTAATTTAAGTATACTAAATATCAAATTAATTAAAATAGATAAGATCACGATATATCAAGAGTATATACAATGTACAAGCAAACTAAAATTTATCTACAAGCTACATATGTGCGTTTACTTAATTTATTTATAGAATTTATTAAATTTATATCATTGTTACATAAATTTCAAATAAGTAAATAATATTATGTATAAAAAAATGACATAAACATATATTAAATTAAAATATTGTTTATAATTTTTTTGAAATATATATAATATGATACTATTTTTAAACATAAATGATAATTTTTTCAATAATAATTAAGATTATGTATTATATATTATTATGATATTTTATAATATTTAAATTTATATTAATACAAATATTAAATATCTTGTATTACATATTATTATAATATTTGAATTCATATTAATGTAATTAGTACAAAATTAGGATTATATATTATTATCATACTAATATTTTATAACATTTAAATTTATATTAATATAATTATTAAAAATCTTGTCTTGTATTATATATTATTATAATAATAATATTTTATAACATTTGAATTTGAATTTATATTCATATAATTATTATATATGTAGTTTTATATTATTATAATAATAATATTTTATAATATTTAAATTTATATTAATATACTTAATAAATATCTATTTTTAGTTAGTTTTAAAAGTATATTTCGTTAAATATTTAAAATATTATATTAAAATTAATAAAATAAAATGTTAATTAATATTAAAAAAATAATATAATTTAATTAATATTCAATGAGAATTGGAGATATTTGTTCTCATAATAATATAATTATTTTTCAGTGTGCATTTATTCTTATCAATATGTTGTAGATATTTGTTCTTTTCATAGTACCTTCCAATATATATAACACAACACACATTTGGTTACTCTTATATATTTTGTATAAAATATAAATTTATACTTCCACATGAAACATTAAATATATATAGAAAGATTTGATTTCTTTCTTTAATTATAAACTATATATACTTATTAATTATTAAGAAAAAGAAGAAGGTTGACTGTCTTTTACATATGATAACAAGTTTAATAATTCAAGACAAAATAATTAAATATCCAAAGACTTTGTAACGTTGAATAAAACGGCCTCCATTAACTAGGGCAATGACCTTATAATATAGCACCACTAATTAGAGCCACCAAAATTAATTAAAAACAAAAAATAAAAAAACATTGTAGTAATATTTAATAATAAAAGAAAGAAAAAGTACCTTGTATTTAATATATCTTTGTCTTTTTAAATAAAAAACCGTTGAACTCGTCTTCAATATGTGACGTTCGACGTGAAAGCATGCATTATTACTATCTCTATTAAATAGTTATATATTTATTTATGTTAGAAAATATTTAATGGGATTTGAGCAACTTCAACATTGGTCTTAATATACTAATAATGGAGTTGGAAAAAAGAATGTATTATATATCTATATATATTTATTAATTTTCAAGTTGAAGACTTGGTAAACCGCATGCATATATGAAAATTAATGCCTAGCACTAACTTATTATGGCTAATTATACTCCTTAATTAAGTTGGATCTTAATTAATGGTGTGTGTAGGGTAAAATTAAAAATGAGTATCCATAATCTTTTAGGTTAATTAATCAATTTAATCTATATATACATGGGGCTTTTACGATAGGATTGGCCTTTTTCTTGGCACTACTCGTAGGAATTTTTTCTAGTTTTGGTACGCATATACACGTGCGTACAACAAATTATTTAAATTATAATTTTGACATGTTAAATTATTTAGAATTTTTTAAAAAATTCTTATACCTGTAATGCTGTTATATAAAATAATAAAAAATTAAGATTATAATTTATCCATGTTAGTGAAAATATGTCCAAAATAGAGTTAATGCCGCTTTATATATAAATATATATAATAGCGTTAAAATATTTGATACCATAATATAGGACATTTTCACATAAAAGACAACATATATTTGGTATGAAATAGTTCAACATGAATATTTTGGTGTTATCTAAGGCCTTTTCTTTAACTTTTTTTTAAAAAAAAAATAATATATAAGACAAATTTAAGAATTGGAGCAAATTTCTTTATCACATACAAGTTGTTTATATTGTTATATTATTTTATAATATGATATGTAGATTAAATAATGTGACAATGAGTGTTATATATTGTACTATATAAAAGAGAGTTATAAATTTGTAATCTCTAAATATTACCAAATAATGTGTAGATTTGATATTACATATTTTGATTTGAATTTGTCAAAGCCATAAGAGATATGACTATGATTCTAAACCCCATAATGTGTTTGGAGGTTACAAAGTCATGTGGGAAGAGTATAGAGCTTTTGGACAAATATTGTAAATCTTGTTCAAGTTGGTGACCTCCAATGCTCTTCAATATAGTTATGTGAGTGAGAGTATTTGTTATTGTTCTTGTTCTTCTTTTTTTCTACTACTTTTTATTATCATATCTTTATTTATCTGTTTACATATTTAGTTGTATCTTTATGCTATAAAATTGTACTTCCATCTATATCTCATGTTCTTCATCATTTAGTTTATTTATATCATTTTGTTATAGAGTTGTATTTTCTATTTCTCTTCATCTACATCTTTATATATATATTTATATGTAACTTTTGCGACAGAGTTGTAACTTATTTAATCAATCACTCTGTCATAAAAGTTACATGTAAATATAGAAATATGTAAATGAAAAGAGCAATAGAAAATACAACTCTATAATAAAATGATACAAATAAACTAAAAGACGAAGAACATGAGATATAATAACTTATTTAAACAATCACTTTGTTCACTTTGTCCTTTATTATATTTTTTAGAGTTATAATAGTTTTACTATTTTACATTTACTCAATATAATTATCTCAAACATATATTAGGTTATGCTTTCATGCACATATATACGTACTCATGCATATTCCATTTTCAGAAAGTACAAAATGAAGTTACTCACAAATTAAGATTAATCATTAAAGATAATTTTAATTATTATATATATATATTACTTTTTTATTAATAAAGAAACCCTAAAAGGTAGATGGGAGCTTTTTTATGATAACAATGACAAGTCATTTTTTGAGATGGGTAAAGTGAGTACAACAAAGCAAAGAAGACCCAATTGAGCACAAGGCTTGAAGTTACAGTAAAATATGACTATTTTGTGAAATATTGAGATATTTTTTTTTTTATATATAAAAAATTTATTGGTGAGGAAAAGTCACCTTTATTTATTTATTTATATATATATATATTCCCCAAATTCTCACGTTAAAGAGTGAAAACAAACAAAACTTTAACTACCAACTAACAACAGCTTTATCTAAATAACCTCTTCTATTGTTCATCTTTACCGGTCAAATAACATAAACAATAATAATAATAAATAATTAAGCTAATTTAAACTTAAATCATCTTCACTTCCAACTAATTACACTTGTCTCCACTTCATTTTTTCTCTTTTATTTTTTTAGCTGCCGGAAATTTTTATAAATAAAGAATATGCCTTTGGTTGTTGCTGTTTTTTCAAAATTTTCTATTACTAACAAATTTATAAAGTTAGTGTTGATTTTATTTATTAATTAATTTATTTGTAATTGCATTAGTGGGGTGATTAAAAATAAGTTGACCATCGACAACAAAACAAGGTTGAAATTCAATGGTTTTATTTGTTGGCCTGCCACACAATTTGTTACCACGTCCACGTGTAATTGGTGTGAAATAGCTGCTAACAAATTAATATTAAATAGAAATTATATATATAAGTAGAGTAATTATTACTAATTAGTTATAATAGATATTTTCAACCTTATTTTGCAAAATGATAATTTTTTTAATAAAAAAGTAACCTTACAATATAACTAATTTTAAATATGAAGTATGTCAAAAAAAGTTATTTTATATAACAAAAATTAAAAAATTATTTTACATAATTGACATAAAAAAATATGGATAGCTTCATTTGCTCCTTTTTTTTCTAAAATAATAAATACCCATTTTGCATAGATTTTTTTTATTAATAAAAAAATAAAAAATACTTTGATATGTACACTTCTCAATAATTTTGTAAAAAAACTCACAAAATTTAATTTTTATTATCTTAAATACAAAATAAGAGTAAGTAAATATAAATATCACTAAAATAAAAAAAACCCATCTCATAAAAAAAAAATATTTATATATATATGTCTATGCAGGGGCAGACTGAATGTGGAACGAGTGGGGTGGACTTTTATAAATTACATGTACATATGTTAATATTTTTGTAATATTTTAAATATTTTAATAATTAAATGTATTGACCCCACTAAAATATTTATATTTTCTTTTTTCTTTTTTAAGATTTTATAGTTCTGTTTGTTTATTTCAAACTTTACCACATGTACTTTGCTTTTAATTCATGAGAATATTATTCATATGTATTTTTGTTAATGGATTTTTTTTTTTTTTTGAATTTTTTTTTTGACCCCAGTAAAACTATATTCTAAGTCTGTCCCGTGTCTATGATTGTAAGCATCAAAATATGTAGGAAAGAAAAATAATTCTTAATACTGATATGATATGGATTTATATGTAAATTATTTACATAGAAAATGTATTATGCTAATTAATCACTAAGTTTATTCTTATGTATAGATCTTTCTTTGTGTTTATTCTTCTAGAATTAATAGAGATATACCCTTTCTTATATCACTTTATTTTCTTTCGTTCTAGAAGCCATCGACAACGAAAGAAAATACAATCATACCTCTCTCTCTCGCTCATTTCTCTACACAAAAATATAATCAAATAATTTTTAAATAAATAAATAAAATCATTTTCTTTTGGGTATTTATTTATATATATAAACTATCCAAACAAAATTCCAATACATTCTCTCCATAACACTTCTCTCTCTGTATATATATATATATACATAGCTCGAAACTATCTCTGTCTCTTGTTAAACCACAAAAAGAACCAAACTTTCTCTTCTCTCTTCACAACTTTTTCATATTTGATATTAATGGAAGACAATATATTTAAGTTCAACATTGATCTTGATCATCTTCATCCTCAAGATCTCGATGAAGAAGTAGAAGAAGAAACAGAGGAAGCAGATGAAGCTCTTTCTCTCTCCGAACTTCCTCTGAGCTCCAACCAAAACGATCAAAACTACGGCCAAGAATCCTTCAAGAACACCACTCTTAGTCGCCGCTCCTCGTCGGAGCCTCCGGAGTTCTTTGAGTTTTTCAGCGATGTAAGCTCCGGCGAGAACATGTGTTCCGCCGAGGACATTATCTTTTGTGGGAGATTGATACCCTTTAAGGAGCAGTACTCCGATAACCATAGCGATAAGATGTCTTTGAAGAATGTTATTAGTTTTCCCGAAGATTTTATCAAGAAACAAACAGGTTTACGGCGGCGATCGGAGTCTTTGTCCGAGTTGCAGAGCAGCTCTGTTTCTCGGTCGAGTAGTACGAAAGCCATGGCGATGAGGAACAGCCGTTCTTTGGATTATCAGAAGCTCCGGAGGTCTTCAAATTACTCGATGGTGTCGCCGGGGCCGCCCGATATCGATCGGAATTCGTCTGTGAAGAGCTCCGGGAAATCAGACTCGCCGCCGAAGAAACCATTCCGACCGCGGTGGTCGTCGTTTCTGATGTTTGGGATGGCGAGGTTTCCGACGGAGATGGATCTCAGCGATATCAAAAGCCGGCAGGTTAGACGGAGCCCATCGACGCTTTTTCCGACTCTGGATTCCGGCGGTGGGAATTTCCCGGTAAGCCGGAACTCCAGCTCCGGCAAGGCTTCCTGGAAGCTGCTCAAGGCGTTGAGCTGTAAAGACCATGCGAGTGTGGCTGTAACGGCGTCGCTTTGTGTGTCGCACGTGTGAGATACTTACCAGTCACGTGCATGGCACGTGGTACAAAAACGACAACGACACAAACAAACCCGTTTCGCTACTAATGTTTGTTGGACTATTCTATCCATGAGTTGTGGTTTCAATTTTGAACTTTTCAGTTTATCGTGGAAGGGTAGAATGGTCAGAAGAAAATTATAGCATTCCTTTTGCTTGGATTGTTTGGACAATGATATATTGATATATTTTAATTATTATTATTATTATTATTTTTGTGTAATTATGTTAATACTTTACGTAGAAGTTAAGATTGGGTACAGTGTGAGGAGGAGTGTCATATATTAATTTTTTTTTTGGTGATGATGATAAATATATTTTCTCATTTATTTATTTTTGTTAGGTGGCTAAAATTAAATGAAAATCACGAGATTTGTGAGAGGGACATAATTTTTATGTTTTTCAAAATTAAATTGTTTACTTATATTTAGTTTTTGATCTTATCAAAGATATACATTCATTTCCACATTTATTATATGCATCTAACTTTGAAAAAAAATAATCGAAATTAAAATAAGTATACTACTAAAGAAGAAGAAGAAAAATAAGTCTAAATTTTCTTTGAAAAAAAGAAGTCTAAATTGTAATAAATTATTTTCTCATAAAAATGAGACTCGGTTCAATACATGTTTTTACTTTACATTTAATATTTATTGAGATTGATAATATACTGTATAAAATAATTTTTATATATTGAATTAAATATCAAGTATCTATAATCAAATCTAATTAATCACTCTTGATAATAATATGGAATTGTTATAGTTTGAATAATATAACTATTTAGATTCTTTGAGACTTTTAGTTGTAGTATAAATAAATTTAATGAAATTAATTATTATTATAAAATATTTATATGCACCAAAAACATTATTTTCTGTCATAGTAATAATATATATATATAGAGAGCAACTACAACATATCTATTTTTTTTTGTAACATCGGTGCATCATTTTTCTGTTTCGGCACCTAGATAATTATAATCCCAAATTTTTTTATATGATAGTCTACATTATAGCTATCTAGAACATCCTACAAATTTTCAAGAAATTTTGAATAAATTATGGTACTGAAACAGGGTCTAAACTGTTTGTTGTACGTGTGTCTATTTTTTGTGTACGCGTGTAAAATTTGATAGTTTGAACTCTGTTTTCGGCTTCATAAACTATTCAGAATTTCTTAAAAATTTGCAGGATATTCTAAATACCTACAATGTACACCGTCATATAAAAAAATTTGGGATTATATCTATCCCGGTGCCGAAACAGAAAAATGATGCACCGGTGTTGAAAAAAAAAAATGCATTGTAGTCGCTCCCTATGTATATATCTATTAGAAAAAATATATATTTATATAAATTATTATCTCACTTGCATGAAGCTATATATAAGCAAAGTTTTTATTATTATATTATTATTTGTAATTTTTTTTTAAAAAAAAATGGTTGAGATAGTTTCAATGGATATCTACTCTAATATTATTGGATTTTAGTGTTTGGCAATGGGAATAAGGTGAGTGATCTCTATGGTCACTAAATAATAATTAAGTTGAAAACTAAAACCAAGTTGATACGGTATTACCTAAGTTATATCATGATCCATATAATGCCATATTTTTTTTATTGTACTAATTCATTTTATTAATTATAACCTAATGTGTCACTAATAATCATTTATTAATTAAATTGACGGTTGCGTGTGAGATCTTTTGATTGTCCATTTTTATTTTTAGTTCGAGAATTGAGAATGAATTAATATATTTATAGTTATATATAATCATTTTACATTTTAAACACCAAATGATCAATTAGGTTGTTTTATAAAAATATATAATAAATTAATTTTGTTTACAAGTCTACATGTATTTAACGCAACTTGAATTACAACGTAATTTGAATATTAGAAACAAATTAATTTTTGGCTGAGAATTTTCTTCTAATTATTTATTTTTTAAGAAATAGAAGAATATATATAAATTTATATAATTTAAGGGTAATAAAAGTTATATCAGATTCACACAAAAATAAATATTAATATTAATCATCTAATAAAATTTAATATAATAAAATTCATTTATATAATATTTTGTGTTTCTCAATAAATAAAACATCCATATTTAATTTTTATTTATATAAATATTTTTTGATAATATTTTTGGACCAGGGCACTGGCAGACACAACATATGACTAGAGGCAGCAGCCCCTTGACTTGTTTTTTTTTTTTTTTTCAATTCATTTTATAAATTTTTTATTATCATGCTACTATTTTTTATATTTTGACATTTATTTATATATTTCAATAAATACATATATTTTGTATATTTGTTACAATTATTTAATTTTTGCTTTTCATGATTTTTTTGTCTGATATTTTATACTAGAGAAACCCTATATAAATATATAATATCAGCTCAAGAACACATACATAGCAAGATTTTAGTGATTAATACCAATTTGAATAAATTTTAGATATTAACCTAATATTTAGACGGTGAAAGCAATGCCCTAAAAAATGAAAGTTTTCTTTCTTAATTATCAGACAAAAATTAAATGATTGTAGAGAAGAAAAGTTAAACAACATTTTCCCATGCTAATTAAGCACAAATACCATCATTATTAATCTCTAATTTGTATTTTTAAATTTTCTTTTATGGAGGACAATAGAGGAGTAATTTTGTGGTCACCTCTCTCAACTAGTCATGATCATGAGTTAAGAAAACTTGTACTATTCTTTTGTCTCAGCCAATTTTTTTGTGTTAAGAAAGCAAAGTCTAGCTTAATTAGTATAATTATTAATTATACTTTGTAATTGATGTTTTGACAATAATTAATTACTGATTCAATTGTAATTTCTAAGCAAGAACTTCTCAAGTCAATCCCTAAAAAATGTATATTACAAAGTAAATAAAGAGGACCCATTAAGCAATCAAAGCTCTTTTAGTATAATTTGTAATAATTATAACATGAAAAAGATACCAAAAAAAAGTATGATAATTTTATGACTTAAATTATAAGTTTTTATGTTCATTGACTTAGATCATATTTTATACAGCATGCGAAGCAAATGAATGTTAATTAGTAAGAGAACCTATATATATTTATTTATTTATTTATATATATTTACTAAATCATTACAAAGTATTATACTGTCATGTGTTAACAATGATAATGTTGGTAAACTTATATTAATATTTGAAAATATTTTTTTATATATATATATATTATAGTGAATGTGAATAGTAATTTTTGATGAAACTTTCTTTTCTTTTTCTTTTTTCTCTACAAATTCTTGCACTTGAATCAATAAGAAAAATCTTTGAGAAAAAGAAAAAAGAAAAATAAAAATCAAGGCAATGGATGAAAGCAATTTGCAGAGACACTAGAGATCCATATTTGTCTCATTTATTGGGTGGGAATAATGAAATTGATTGATATGAGTTGTACTTATTTATTAAAAATTGGGACCAAATTTTGATCCATAAATTTTAATGATGGACCTTTTAGGACATATATATTTAGTCAATTTTGCTTTGGTGTTGTTACTTTTAATTTTATAGTGTTTTTATAAAGGACTCTATTGCTGATCTCTTGAATTGTCTTAATCAAGTATTAAATAATTTTTTTTAAAATAATCAATTCATTGGTGGGCAAATTAGAGCCCATTGTTTCTAATTATCCAATGAAAACAACAAAACAAAATACAAAAAATTATTACGAATTAATTAAGTCATTTTCTTCCTTGTTTTCTTGTTTATATAATTAACTATTTTTTTTTAAAAAAATAAAAAAATCTCTAATTACTTTAAAATTATTATTTAATAAGTCACAATTGGTAATGTAAAGCTCTCACATGGGACACAATTGATCAGTCAGCCTCAGCCAAAGCATATAGTAGACAATCCTTATTATGTAATATCTCTTTCTTCATCATCATTTTCCTTCTTCCTACTCTTTTTTTTTAATAAAAAAATAATAATAATTAAAAAAGTAATTACTCTTTTAGATTGTGATGAAAGAGTCAGCTATACTAAAGAAGAAATTTGTTACTTTTGACTGAAGTAAGTAACCCTACTTGTTGAGCAAGTCTAGTGATGAAAATGATTCTGAGGAGCCTTGAGAAAATAATGATAGTTTATTGGAGCCAATTGACTCCAATGACAGTACAATAAAATGCATTCTTAAAATGTAAATTTGATTATTGGATTTGATAATTATAAAGTTTTGTACAAAATAAAAGTCTAAGGTAAACATTAAGCAATTAGTAGTGTGCTTCCTTGTGCTGAATTATAGTGGAAATTTGAAAGCAAGGCTAATCTACTTCAAGAGTGAGGTAATTGTTAATCATTGGTCAATATGTTTAATCCCACACAAAAAAAAAAAATCAACTTAGTTTATGTTTGAGTAAGGATATTTTTTAGAAACACGAGGACGAGTAGCAACATGAGGACATACATGTCATTTGAACAACCATGACATACCTCATATCCTAAATGAAATTCAATTGAGACTAAAAGTATTTTTATTTATGTTTAGTAAGGAAATAGAAAAAAAAATTGAGAATATAAAATATGGAGGATTATGAATCTAAAAATATATTTGCATTATATTTGATTACTATATAGGAATAAAATTAAATAAACTTATTATTTAATTTGTAAATTATTACTTTGTTGTGTGCAAAAAGGTTAACTCTTTAAATTTAATAAAGTTTTGGTATATATCTCAATTTTAAGAAAAGAAAAAGTGACACACAAGTCCCTCTATAATAATAATAGTAAGCTCCTTTCAATTTTTTTTCCATTCACTTAACTCAAACCCTCCTATTTTCTCAGCAACCAAACAACTTTCTTCTAGGTATACATATAAAAATTATTAGGTACTGAGGTAATTCTAGTATTTTCAGTGTATAGATTAGAAGTAATTCTACTTTTTTTACATAACAGTGCATACTCTAATAGGGAGCTTTTTACAAATTTTCAAAAAATTCCAAATAATTTAAGATATTAAAATCATGATCGAAACAACTTGTTGCACGTATGTGTTTTTTTTCAATTTTTGTATCAACGTACAACAGACTATTTGAATTCTAATTCCTACATCATAAATTATCCGAAGTTTTTTTTAAAAAGAATTGAAAAGTCTCTTGTAACTACATAATACATCGTCGTCATGTAAAAAAAATAAAATTACAATTTATTAATGTATCAAAAATACTAAAAGTACCTATAATTATTGATTAAAAACAATCGCTACTATAACGATATATATATAAATATAGTTTCCTTTTCTTTCTTCTATTATATATCCTACTTACGTACCAATAATGGCCTAAGAAAAGGACATGAAACATAAATAATATTTTATGAAAATGTGATGTACCAAAGATGAAGAAATCTCTGGTTATGGAAAGACCGACACTAATAAAGAAAGTAGCACTAGTAGATATAGTGGTATGATTGGTCCCATTTGATTTACACCTAAAAATCTCTTATCAATTATTATTGGGAATTTAATTCACAAATGTTTCTGAGCATATCTTGTTTAGCACCTGATGAGGTCCCAAATTTTATCTTATTATGTCATTAAAGTTTCAAATTATTATTTTGTTGCTTTCAATTTTATCTTTAAATTTGTGAATACGTTAATTATTGGATTAGTTTTTTTCATTCGAAAGGCCTTTAAAGCTACATGAGATGAGATGCCCATTTGAAAGACATTGATTTAAACTAATAAGAGTGTTAGTATACAATACTTTAAAATACCTAGCACTACTACATACACTACTATGTGATACTTATGTATAATTGATGGTAACTAACACAACTTGTTAAATTAAAAAAAATGAGTTTAGATCTTTTTGGATCCTGTATTTTGTCTAATTACCTGTTTGGACTATGTATTTTGACAAATTACTTTTTGGACATTGCATTTTATAAAATGGTTCAAATAGAACCCTAAATCCGATTTTGGTCAAAGTTTTCTCAATTGAAATCACAAATAATTCATCAAACTAACAATTCATAACAAATATAAAATCATTCTGCTTATAAACTATATTGTTATATTCAATTTTTTCTTCATCAAAATTGAGTTTGGAGATCTATTTGAACCCTTTTACAAAATATAGGATCCAAAAATGAATTTTTTAAAACACAAAGTCCAAACAGGTAATCAGAAAAAATACAGAGTCCAAAAATGTATAAACCCTTAAAAAATATTATTCATCATATTTGAATAAATATTATGAACTCTGTTAGTATAAAATAATTGGTTATAAATTGAGAGGTTCTAATTGGTCGTTAGAAAAAAAAAACACTAAGCTCAATAAAAATTAAACACTTGCATTGTGTTGCTGATCGTCCCGAGGATGAACAGCACTTCTTAATTAAATTAAAATAACTAGGACACAATTTTAAATTCAACTACACATTAAGTGATTCCTCATACGGTGCTGGACATCAATTTTCGATAAAAGTACCCCACAACAACACTATCATTAAGATCGATAATATTTTTTTTAATCATCATTTAACTCAACACAATCTCCTTTGTACAACAAATTTACTACTCAATATACTCTCATCAATTGGTAAGTTTGGTATAGGTTGCTTTACAACAGAGGTATTTAGTTGGATTATGCAATTAAAATTTTATGGTTTAAAAAAGTTCTTTGGAAATTAAAATTATATATAAAATAAAGAGAATATAGAGAAAGAAAACAATAAAATATTGTTTTGAAGAAGGATTGAGTTAATTTTATTTAAAATAAATTTTAATTTTTTTTTCTTCAAACAGATAACCAATCAATATTTTTTTAAACGAATCTCACCATGAATTTTGTCGAAACCAGGGGATGAGCTCGATCAAAAGAATGCGATCAGGCTCGGAAGAAATCTGAGCTATTGAAAGAATCGAGCATCGAACATGTATTTGACGTAACAGGGGAAAAGTTGATTTATTTTTTAGAATATCGGATTTTTAGGAAAAAAGTTGGCAGTTACTCAAAAAGATGATATTTTTGGGAAACGTGCAATTTAAAAACCCTAATTCCA
Source organism: Humulus lupulus (assembly GCF_963169125.1). Taxonomy (NCBI): domain Eukaryota; kingdom Viridiplantae; phylum Streptophyta; class Magnoliopsida; order Rosales; family Cannabaceae; genus Humulus; species Humulus lupulus. The sequence goes on from NC_084798.1 coordinate 211,400,071, forward strand.
TGCCCCATTTCTTGGTCTACACAATATGTTATCCAAAATTTAAAAAACACAGTAAAAGAGCCATATTTGCATCTTTTATGCAAAATATGGGTTTGGAAACCCATAATATCATTTGAGCCTAAGAACTACATGGTATCGGGTAAAACATTCTAATACTAAACTAGTAAATGTGCCTACAATGCAACAACAATACAAATGTGCATGGAAAAACAGAATATATATATGTACGTATGGGTCAAGAACAAATACTTACACAATGGAGCTGGAGGATACAGAGAGATTGATGACCGAAGAAGTGGTTGCAAGAACGATCTCACGGTGTCGAACAAGTCAACGTTGTTTCGTTTTCTCAGTTTGGAAAACATGCAAGAACAGAGCGAATTTCGGTTCTAGTTTTTCTTCTTTTTCCTCTGAAAACTCAAGGCGTGAAAATGAAATGAAGAAGATGATGGGGATGTATTTATAGGTCCCAAGGGATGTCAAAGGTCGGGTTAATCTGAGCCGTTAGCCAGATTCCATATCTGATCTGACAGTCAGGAACAATGGAAGTGATGGCGGCATAAAGTTGGCAGACGGACGGACGTGCGCATGGTGCAAAAGACACTCAAGTACTTTGACCATTCAATCCCTGGCTGATGCATGTTCACACTCGAGTACAATTGATGATACAGTTCCCAAGGAGGACAGTTCAAAAGTTTCCTTCTCATAGGATTCGAACTAATACTTTTGATAGGGAAAAATGTTACACCCAAATTTCGAGCGTGAGATTGTGATCCTGAAATCTAGGCTCGTGTGTGTAATCTCAAAATAGACACGGTCACCGTGCGTCCTTTCAGTTAAACTGTTTCTATAAACAGTGACCTCGGAGGTGCGAAGGTGTGTGTAGCCTCGAAAATGCTCTGAGCTCGCAAATAGCATGGTGTGACACTTGGACATATCCTTGAACCATCCCTTACTTTCCAAACTAGTTCGAGCTCGGAATGTGTGAGTTCAAATGTAGCGACATCGTCAATGTCTACCTGTTCCGAGCTTAGACACAGTTAGGCGACGAGCTCGTCATCGACTCCTAGTCTCGGAGATTTGATGAATCTCGTATTTGAGTTAATCAGTTATATGTGAACGTACTTATTGTTGTGCAATCCCAATGTTTAAGGAATATTATTTAATCTGTTATCCGATCCCACATTTTATGGGACGTTTCCGTGTATGTAGGAAATAATGCATTAAAAAACATTATATTAATTGATTCACAGAATATCTTCTCGAAATATGTGGGAATGAATTCTGTAACATTCTCTATAAATAGAGAAGGAAGCACTATTTGTAAATGACCGAAAAACTGGTTTCTTGAGAGAAAACACTGGGCAACTATTCTCTGAAAAGTTTCTAGAAAACTCTCAAGTGCTAATAACATAGACTCGTGGACTAGACATATTTAACTGCTGAACCACGTAAAAAACCTCTTGTGTTCATCTTTGTTCATTTCCTCTGATATTTTCTTGTTTAATTGCTCTCCTATTTAAGTTGACGAAAAACGTCGTCAACAAATTTAAATTTATAAAATTATTTTGAAGTCTTAAAACTTCCTTATTACTATTATGGACAAGGTTGACTATCTCATTACCTAATTTATCATATGTAATTCTTATATGTCCAACCTAATTTATCATATGTAATTCTTATATGTCCATTGTCTAGCTAGTGTCATCTGACATTTTTTACATTTTTTTTAATCAAAAGAAAATGTAGGAAAAGGATAACCCACAACTTAGAGATAATATCTAAATCCAATAAATGATAAATGATGAAATAAGCAACTTGATCATTTAATTAAGGGTTTATACCTTTTTAGACATGTGTCTTTTCCTATTACTTGTTTGGACCCTGTATTTTGACAAATTATTTTTTGGACCCTATGTTTTGTAAAATTGTTAAAATAGAACCCTAAACTCAATTTTGATGAAGAAAAAATTGAATATAACAATACAATTTTTAAGCAGAATGATTTTATTTTTGTTCTGAATTGTTAGTTTGCTAAATTATTTGTGATTTTAGTTGAGAAAATATTGACTAAAATCGGGTTTAGGGTTCTATTTTAACTATTTTACAAAATATAGGATTCAAAAAGTAATTTGTCAAAACACAAAGTCCAAACAGGTAATGGAAAAAAACACAAGGTCCAAAAAAGTATAAACTCTCTAATTAAACTATTAATACAATATGTTCATAAAAGTCCACACCATGGCGGTATTTGAATTGATCTGAATAAAAATTCTGTATTCAGTTTAAAATTAATTATATGAGAGTATTTTTTGTAATATTTTAAAACAAAGAATATATATATATATATATATATATACATAAAAAGAGTAGAGAATTTGTAGACGAACTAGACACTGAATATTATTTCTTTGACCATCATCTCATCAATGAAGAGAACCCTAGATTTTCTTCCAAAGTTTTGTTATGTTTTGTTTGTTTAGAACAAGGAGAAGAAGATATGAGCATATGCATTTAATTCTTGTGTATGACCAATAACGGAAATATTGTTGCACTCTTTGAATATAAGGTACTTTAAATTATTTAGAATTTTTTAAAAAGTTGCAGAATATTTTAAATAACTATAATATACACTATAATATACACTGTCATAAAAAATCGCACCAAATTTTTTTTACAGATCGAGAACACACAAAAACACCCCATCAGAGGAGCTCTTTTTGAAGCACCTTCAACAGAATCCCCCAAACATATATAATATTTATTGTTTGGCAAAATTTGATAAAAATCTATATTTTATGTAAAAATTGTTGCTAAATTAAATTTAACACAACTTGTAATATATGTATTCAATTTGACACAATTTTAAAATTGCATTGGAAGAAATTTGAGAATGCATTATAGATGCTCTAAAAACATTTTCAATGGAGATTTAAATGTGTTAAAATATTATATTTTAGTATATTGAATTAAGGAAACAAAAAACCATTTTCTAATACAATACTAGAAGTTGTACTAAACACTTTAACGCAAAATTAGTATGTGTAAAATTTAACACAATAATGAAAAAAAACATTTTTTAATTATTATATGCCATTAAAATATATTTTTTAATATCTAAATTATTAATTTATTTAAAATTTGAACTTTAATAAATATTTAATTAACTATTAATAATATTTTATCTTTATTTTTTATTTATTTTAAATGACATTAACATTATACATTGAAATACAAATGAAAAATATTATCTCAAATTTAATACTTTATTGAACTTTCAACACAAATATTTAAGGGTAAATAAGATATTTTTCCCGAAAAATTTTTCTCGTGACAAAAATAACCCTGAACTATAGCAACTATTATATATGTACTCTTTATATTACATTTCGATCATTTTTTTTTAAAAAGTGATGCTGCGTTAATGTGATAGAATTCAACAATCCTATCAAACAAATACATATGTATATAGTGATATAATGACAAATTTTAAAAATATGTATGTACATTTTAAAATTAAATTTTGTATATATAGCGTCAATAAACTTGATTTCGACTAATTTTAATTAATCAAATAGACCCTCCTACTGTAACTATACATGTGACATGTGTCTACATAACAAAGTGCTTAAAAAATGAACAGAATGTAACAAAATGAACATGTTTACAATAATTTCCATAAATCAGGGGCAAAATTGTGCAAGGCTATAGTTCAAGAGGAGAAATAGCTATTTGTCATTTTAATTATTTATCTTAGTCCAAGGTTTGTCATTTAAATTTCAAGTTTGAGAGAAATCATCGAGGGTTTCTTTCAACAACAGAATCTATATATACTCATGGTTCCATTTCCCAAAGTCCAAAAATAGAAAGAAAACGAACAAATGTATATAACAATATATGCTTATACCATACTTGAAGGGCCTCACATAATCTGTGGCATCAGTAATACTTATTGGAGTCAAAACTGTGACTTAACACTAAGCTAAGCTTCATAATCTACTGCTTTTGAATGAGCTTTCAGTTGTCTTAACTAGGCTCCCAGCTAATATAGTATATTTGGAGATTAGAAAACTATAGCAGTTACTATGCAAGTACCTAAGGGTTCGGACCTTAGAATCATTTGAACTATCTATTTGGGAGAAGGGTCAGCTGTCATTTTATTACAGTGACAAACTTATATGTTATGCAATTCCTTTGGTTTTATTAGTGTTCTTTCTTTTGATTGATAATCATACGCCCTAAGATGTTGCTGTAATAGATGATTACGTATCAGAGATAAACGAGTGATAGTGGATAAGAACAATACAAATTTCAACTATGAAAACATCAAAACTCAAATTTGAATTACCACCAATATTATCCTGAAATCATTGAGAGAAGCAAGGAAATAATAATGCAGAGTAGAGCTAGATTATGAGTAAGATACGAGCTAAGCATAACCTCTATAACTAGGAGCTATAATCTTCATCAACAAGAACTGTATGATAGACCCCAAGTAGAGCGAACAAACTGATAGAACATAATAGAGCCACAGAGCAGAGAGGTATTCGAGAGATCTCAGCTCTCCCTAGTGAGGTATTTCCATCATTGTATTGAGCTTTCAATTCAATTACCCTTTCTGATTGCGTGTGTTATAATAATATATATAAACATAGGAAGTGAAAATAGACACGAGACAGACGTATATAAAGGAAAAAGAATATGTAGAAGAAGAATTCGTACAAACAAAAATCAAAGAGAATGCAACAAATCATATCGCAAAATTCCCTTAATGAAAAGAAAAACAAACATGAAAAATCTACAATGAAAGAAACAATCATATTTCATAATGGATCAATTGCACATATACACACCACTTTCAAACCTGTGACTAACCTCATAGAAGTCAGTCTTCCCCTCGGTGGCAGGTCGTAGACAAAGCCCGGACAGTGATTGCGTTCCTTGTACAGCGAATTTCACATAAACAACGATTTCCATCTCTTCGTCACCATCATTTAAATCCACAGGCATCCTTGCCCTCAACCTACCAGGAGAGCCCTTTTGTGGAATCTCCGGAACATGCCATTTCAATTCTTTCTCAGACCTATTCAGCATTGCTTTAGGAGAAACCTTTAATAATGAAGGGTCTATTGGTAGTTTCAAAACAAAAGTCACATCATTCAATGGCATCGGCAAGTCAGGATTCGATACATACTGAATCATCAGAGAGAGTAAGGTTCCACTATAACGTTTTATAAGACGAACCCTTAAAGGCAATGGTGCTGATCTTGGAAGCAAACTATACTTCAAAACCGGCAAAGGTTCATCTGAAGCTGCAGTCCTAACGTGGAACATTCCATTGCCTAAACTACTAACACGGGAGCTCTGCATAACAAATCTCTTAACTGGGCTTGTGCCCTCAACTCGGAATGAGAATTCAGTTTCTTTATCACCAGAGGTTTTGGTAGGCAAAGTTTTCAAATAGACAGTACCCATTAATCCAACTCTGGCAAGTAATGATTCTCTAAACTCAACATTAATCTGTTCAGATATATACATCTCTGGGCCTTTCATTTCAGTAGACTTAACAAGTTCATCAAGCGGCGTACCTGTAGCCCCGGTGGCTGCAGTGGCGGCATCCACTTTAGGAGCATTATCCGGCCCAGTCTGAAGCAATTCGAGCCCTCCAAGACCTTGTGTCTTTGGACCTTTTGTCGGCCCGATGAACTCCGATGGATCCAATCCTCCACCCCACGCGGCACTGAGCCCTTCAAAAGTTTCTCCAAGAGAAGCTTGTTCATTCCCAAACTCAATTCCACCATACTCACCTTCAAACCCTTCAACAGCAATATGGGTCGACTGGGTCGCCTCCGCAGGAGGCAACGTTGTGACCTCGAGCCCAGCTAAAGCTTTAGTCAAATCCGTAGCAGAGGGGTCTCTGTTCTTCTTGAACCCACCCACAAGGTCCTGCGGCTGGTTAATCTTATCACTCGCAGCAAAGGGATCCTTTTCAGCTTCAGTCTCCTCCGGTTCCTCCTTCTGATCTTGCAGCTGCTCAGTCGGCAACGCCGGAGCGATAGTGGCTGCGACCTCGTCCCCGGCAGCAATCGCCTCGGGCGGCATTTCAAATGAAGCATGGGAAAAAACTTCAACGTTCGCCAAGTGTTCGACGGAATTCACCTCCACACTGCTCCAACTATCAGCACCGCGGATCTTGTTCTCGGTGTCGAGCGCCGAGTGGACCATCTTGGCAATGCTATCGCCGTGCAACGAAGCAAGCATAGCGGCGAGTCGGATATTGCTAACTCCCCTGAGGACAATGTCCAAGGCCATGTAGATCTCAGCGTACTTCCGGCCCAGCTTCTCGGGCGTGACGTCGACGCCGCGGCAGGCAGTGACAATTACGCTCACAGCCTGGTTCACCACGTGGATGCACTCGAAGACGTTGATGGAGTTGTCGTGATCGGCTGTAGTGATCCCGAGAACATAGATGCTGTTGACGAGTCGGTACACGACTCGGTACCGGCTCTCGACTCCAACGATGAGCTGGCCACTGGAAGCTGCGAGTGGATCGTCACCTATGGAGTCGACGGAGGCATCAGAATCGGAGAAATGAGATTGGTTGTTGCTGTGCTTGCCGGTGGCGAAAGCGAATCGAGTCTGGCGAAAGGCGGAGAGTGCGACGAGGGCTCGGGCCGGAGGGAACCACTCTCGGGTCTGGAGGAGGATGTCGGAGCCATTGGCGGGTTGGAGAGAGAGGGCTAAGCACGACATTGAGTTTTCAAATTCAGATCAAGCTTGGGATCTGAATCTGATATCTAATCGATTTTAGGGTTTCGAAAACTCGATTTTCAGGGAATTGGGGATCTGAATGATTCGGAGGAAGAATTGATTTAGTTCTAGAGAGAGAGAATTCTGAACATTTTCCAGTTTTAGAGAGGGAAGGAAAATGAAATGAGGAAAGTGATGGGTTTCGTCGGGAACTCGCTTGACTCGGGCGTGTCGACTCTCACAGGGCTGTGCAAATGCAAAAGAGAGGAGAGAGAGTTTTGGGCCGAGTTTGGTTTAAAAGGCCCATGAGCCCAAAATCAGATCTTGCCCGCTGAAGATGGGGCTTTTACCATTTTCTTAAAACATTTGTTATAAATACGAAAGTTCACCGAATACATGCAAATTTCAAAAAACAATTAAATTGTAAGCATATATGGAAATTTCTGAAAACAAAAAGTAAAATTTAGTTGTGTTTTTTTTCTGAGTTATTTTCAATCAAATTCTTATTATAGCAGTCTTCCCTAGTTTTTGAGCTATTTAATTGAACACAATTTTATCTAATTTACTATTACTATCATGTATCTTATTCATCACTTTTTATGAATAAAATAACATAAAAATTGCCTGAGCTTTACAAGGAATGTAATTAAAATATTACTAAATGAAAAAATAAAACAGTAGAAATAAAATATCAAAGTAATTTAAAGCTAATAGAAAAATAAGAAATGCTGCAAAATTTTAAATAAAACCAAGGGAATGACATTTCAGCTAAATAATCATTTTCTAGTGAAAATGGGCCATTCTCGTAGGCCCAAACTTATAGAAATCAATATATATCTTAGATTATACAAATAACATATTAAAATTATATAAAAAATATAATATATATATTTTAAAATATATAACTTTTCTAACACTTTTTATACATTTTTTTTTTCATAAATATATGTTTTTTTATTTTATAATTTTATAATTGTGGTCATATATATAAAAAAAAAATTTCTTTCAAAAATATATTTGTTCGTAAAAATTGATGTTGTTAATGTTTAGCTTTTCTAGTAAAGAGTTGATGTACATTAGTTGATATGAATGATGTCACTTTTTCCAATAAGATTTTAGAATTGATGTGGTTGATGATCGAAACATGTTACCTTCAACTTCCAGCTGTGTTAGTTCAACCTAGTTGGAGCTAGGGGTGAATATTTGACTCGAAAAACCCGCAAATCTGACCAAATTTGAATTTTTGTAAACCCGTGAAATTCGGTCCGAACTCGATATGGTTTGGGTCGGGTTCTGATTTTGAAATTAAGAGCACACAGGTTCGGGTGTAACCTGACCCCGAACATAATTAAAAAAACAATAATTTAAAAAAAAATTACCAAGACCTAATTTGTAAAAAATCAACATCACCAAACTAACAAAAAAGTTTAAAAAAAAACATGTGAAAAGTAAAAAAAATTCAAAATGTGTCAAAAAAATAGTATTTTTGAATTTCTTTCACCAATGCCCATTTTTGAACCAATCCCACCTGAAACCTGACCAAACCCGAAATCACCCCAAAACCCAAAAAATTCGGACCTAATTCGGTACCACTTTCCTCCACCCGAAACCTGCAAAACCCGAACCCGATGCACCCGAAATCTGAAAACCCTGCCCGTGTGCACCCCTAGTTGGAGCCTCGCGTAAACTAGAGGAAAAATTCATCCATAAAACCTCATTTTATCATCTACCAACCCACGAACATTTTAAACACAACTTCTTAAGGGATTTCATCATTTCTTTGGATTAATAAACCTCTTAAAACAAAATTTTAATTTTTTAAAATGTTGCCAATATTCCTACACACACCTAACCAATTTTAATTTCACACAACCATGCCTTGGTAAACAGTACCACTGCTACTTAGATACATTAGATACATGTAATTGTGGTCTTATTTTTGCATTTCTTTATAGTCATTTATGTAATTGGCATGTAAAATACACCTTATAAAAAAAGGGAATAACCTTCTTTGCAAGAGCTTGGGATTCATATTTTCTAAAGTAATACACAAGCATTTCTCCAACTATTTCTTTTTCTTTTGCTTCGTTCTTTCTTACTATTGAGAATTATTTTATGACATGTTTACTTAATGGGAATGAAAATAATTTGTGTAATAATGATTCTCATTCATATGCTTATTAAACTAAAAATATAAAAAAAGTTGGTTGGGTAGAAAAGAAAAGAATTAATGAGACCATTTTTCGCCCCAAACACCTAAAGAATTGCATTACCCTCAATGACTTTTATTTCTTTTGATTTTATTTTTTAAAAATTAAAAAATCAAAAGATAATTTTCTCCTTTAAAAAGCCATCTCACCAAAATAATACTTTAATTTCTTTTAATAAAAAATAAGGTTTATACATTTTCAGACTATGTGTTTTGCCTCATTACTTGTTTGGACCCTGTGTTTTGACAAATTATTTTTTGGACCCTGAATTTTATAAAATTGTTCGAATAGGCCCCTAAACCTGATTTTAACATTTCGATTTCGTTTTTTGATTATGTAAACAAAATAAATGATTTTGATTTCCTTTGAAGTTAAGTTTAGTAATCGATTCTTTTATATTTTGTTATCATTCATTTCTCTCTTATTTTATTCATATTATAATTTAGTGATAACTCTACAAAATAAAGTTATTTTACCACTTTTTATGTGCTAATTGTTGTTTAATTCTTGAGTTTTTAATTGATTTATTAAGTTTTTAAGTAATTTTGAATTTATTAGTCTTATTTTGATTTTATATATTTTTGTGTGTTTTTATAGTTATTTTGTTGTAATATATTGTAGTTTAATTATTTGAATTATTGTTGTGTTTAGTGGTAAAAAAATGTTGTATTATTGAACTTAAATGTGAAATATAAATTAAGTTATAATTAATATTTTCAAAGAATTAAATTGATTTATTTTATAGTTGAAAATATTTTATTATGATTTATTTTATATTTATTTTGTAGGGAAATTTATGACACTTTTGCTCTTGAAAAGAAAGAAAAATAAAGGAAAGGTAGCATTTTTAAAGTAAAGAAAGAAAGAAAAAATTGCATTCTTGAAATGCCATAAACAAGGCCCAACCTTCAGCCCATGAAGATGTCCTAGGCCCACGAAGCAAGCCCAAGTCCTCTTCAGCTTCCTGCCCAGCCGTGCATCACATATGCACATCAACAAACCAACTTGCTATCACATATACCCAAGCCTCTCCTCTTCAGCAAGTAGCCACCCTTCACGTGTTGCACCAACAATCCAAAGCAGCCCAAATGCCAAGGCCCAAGTCAATCTTGCCAAACAGCCACAAAAAGATCAAAATGCTAAAAATTATATTTTTCACTCAAATATTAATTCACTCTTCCCTATTTTTCTTACCTAAATAAACATTCCTAATTTATTTTTTTACCCTAGCTTTTCACTAATTTTTTACCCAACCAAACATTTCATCTTTCCAATACTCTTACACTTACTCTATTTATCCTACCACTTCCCAACACAATTAAATTAATCAATTTATTTATTTTAATTTGATTAATTTAATCTCCATATTTTGCCTATAAATAGAGTCTTGTAAGACCATTTGGAGAACTCTTCTTCTTCATCTTTTCAACATCTTCTACACATATTTTTCTCTCTTCTTTTCATTATTTTCTCTACTATTTTCATCTTTTGAAGAGCATGTCAAGTATGTTATTTTGTAATTTTTATTTCAATCTAGTTATGAGCTTCTAATCTTTTTCAAAGGTTATTAAGATGATGATGAAGCAAAATGTAACTAGACAGTATTTTTTTGTTGTATGTTGATTTCCCATTTGTACAACATTGTTTATGGATTTTTCTATCAAAGATATGCATTTTTCATCTAGTGTTGATTATTAACGCATATTACACTTAGTTCCTCATTATGCAAAAATATGATATTCTTTGATTAAATGTTTTTCATTAAATTGTTCACATCTAATTCTTAGAGCATAAGTATCATATTTTGCCTAAATATAATCTCTTTGATTTTTTGTAGTTTCATTAGGTTGTAACACAACTAATGCTTAGAAATTATATCTTATATAAGTGAAGAAAAATCCTACATTTTTGAAAGAGTAATTTGTACTTGAATAAAAAATATATTTGAAAATATATATAGTGTGATTTATTTCAACTATATCAAAACTTGGGAATCAATATACTTATAAATACTATTGAACTTGCATTTTGTGGATTCTAACATCTTAATAATCTTATTTTACTTATCTCATTTGAAAACCATTTTTTTATTTAATCATTAATTTTTTTATTACTTGTCTTTTATTTTTCTAAAACAAAATCTCATCAAATATTTGGAACTAGATTAGAATATTCTTGCTTTGTTTGAAATAGTTTCTTTTGATGTTAGTCAACTCCCATGGGTTTGACCTCGTACTTACATGAACATTATATTCCGAAACGATTTGTGCACTTGCGAGTTTAAATATTAAAACAGCCTCTTTTGGGATCAACATTTAGTAAACCTACCATAAAGTTATTTGATAAACATCTAATTAATGAGAATCAACATATTTAAATATAAAATAATTTCCTTTTTTAACATTCCAATCATAACTATTCCCATTATTACGAGTAGAATTTTTTACCATAATAATTCAAACAGGTGGATCTTTGATGGTGGAGGAACCAAGTCTACCACCAAGGTTTTAAGGAGATGTTGTTTGTCAGAATGATGAAAAGTGTGCCGGAGTTTGAAGCTTCAAGATACAATTCATCATTAATGATAATATATTTTTTAGGTACTTTTAGATAACATTTTGTTCCTAATAACCAGAGTTTTTTTAGATTATTATGGATTTTAATTTTTGGTATCTTTAATTCAATATTGTTTTGGTTTGTATACACCAACTATTTAAGGAGTCATTTGTTATAAGCTTTGGGTATCATGGAGATGTGTGGCAAGAGATCATTTATGGGGTAATCTAAAACTTACAATTTCAAAAGTATTCATTACCCACTAAAAATCTATGGGACTCACCATATTCTCACCTAAAAAATGGCATCAAACATGAGGTATACTTCTGTTGTCCGTGTTTTCTCCAAGTGACACGTGACAATCATTGGTGAGTAATTAAGCTCCGCAGATGTCGGTTAAGCCTTTGTGAGCTCACCTTGAGTTCCCAAGAAGGGAAGCCTTACCCATTAGTAATTGTTCACCACCTCCGGAGAGTATGTCCTCGAGAGAGGCTACGTCTCGAGGACTACAGTTATGATGTCCTTCAGGTCTCTCCATTCAAGTCCTCTAGGCCTCCGAGGACCATCCTCCGGGCCTGTAGTAGAGTGCCAGGCGTCAAGCGCAGCAACCCTGGACCACAAACAGTCGTCTGGCATTTCACTGTTATCCAAGTCGTGGTGTCGAGTTCGTACAAGAGACAAGCAAGATGTCTCACGACACTGTCTGGCATGGGAAAACGTGCAACTACCCCCTGACACTGTCAGGAACGTGCTACCCCAAAAAGTGGTGGGTTGAAATCTTGTAATTGGGCCTACTGTGATACGCCTAGGCCCACCAACACCTTAACTAATGGAATGATACCTTATTTTGGGAGAATATTTGTAATAAATCCCCATTAAGGAGTGAATTTCCCTCAACCATCTATAAATAGGACTAGGACACACATTGTAAATGATCCTAGGCTTTTTGTGTTCGGAGCATTACTAAAACGCTGCTTGAAACTCCATAGAAGCTTGAACACCCAAGCTTATCAAATCCTAATACAAGTGACTCGTAAACTAGGGTTAATTAATAATCTGAACTACGTAAATTCCCGTGTTATTTACTACATTTCTTTAAGCTTTTATTTAATTAGTTGTTAGCGAAAAATTAGTCGACAACTTCAAATACCCACCCATTCCAATCCCAACACTTTCTCATTCAACAAAGATCCTTAAGGATTTTATTGATTTGTTTTGTCCGAAACCATGAGTTGTTTAGTTTGCGTGTATGTATATATTTTTAGTATTATTTGAAATAATGTTAGTTTTGATATTTGATTTGTGTTTTGTCTCGTGTTCTTTTGATATTGTTTGTTGGATATGTTGTTATTTTGAAATTTTTAATTTTAATTTTTTTTGCATATGGTTACAATTTTGTTACTTCATTATATAATATGTTATTTTTATAACTATGTATATTTTTTAAGAATATTTTTATAATTATGTTGGTTTACTTTTTAGCTATGCGTTTGTAGTAGGTATACATTTAATAATTTTATAATTTTTAATATTTCTTATGATTGATGATTGGTTAACCATTGGTATTTTTAGTAACACTTTGATTTATTTTTATGATCGGTGAGAATTATTTTTATGGTATTCATTTTATATAAAGAAGGATTTGGAATAAAGGTCTAGGAATATTCTTTGAATTTTCAATTCTCTAATACAACATTTTGAGAAAGTTGCCCATTTAATATTTCTATTATTACACACTTAAAATCATATATATATAGTTATAAGCAATGTACAATCCTTTGTTTAGTATTATTTGGAAAATTTATTAATTTATTTTTAATATATTTTTTTTATTCTCATATAAATTTTGAATAAATAAATAATAGTATATATTATAAAAGAATGACATAAACCTATTAAAAAAAAATTAGATACACACTTTTATATATAAAGACTAGATACAAATAACGTGCAATATGCACGTTTGCTTAGTTTTATTTATAGAATTTATAAATTATTTTATTAAATTTATATTAATGTCATATAAATTTCAAATAAATATCTTATTTTAATTAACTAATTTATTTATTTTTGTTTAAGTTTATGTTTGTTCTAGTTTTTGAATTTGGGAATGACAACAATAGATTTTATATTATATGTTTTAAAAAAGTAATTTGTTACTAATTGACAGTAGATTATATTATATGTTTAATATGATATTATTCTAATAAGTGAGTTTAAGTTTAATTACATTTTATTTAAGTTATAAAACGTAAAATTTTATTATTTTTAAATAATTATCATTGTAAAATATCTTATTTTAATTTGTTTAATTATTTATTATTTTTAAATAATTATCATTATAAAATATCTAAAAAATATCATACTTTAATTTATTTAATTATTTATTATTTTTAAATAATTATCATTGTAAAATATCTCAAAAATATTTTATTTTAATTTGTTTAATTATTTATTTTATTTTATGTAAGTTTAAGTGTTTATAAACTACCGTTAAATATAAGAATATTCTGTTAAATATAGAAATATTCTATTAAAGTTAACATCAAAAAAATAAAAAACCGTTAAAACCAAGAATTTCCGTTATCTACACACTTATTATATAGAAGAGATATAGTACATTTTAATTTTAAAATTAAATACTTATTTTCTAATTTTCTTTTAGAAAAAATATCTACGAATTTCAAATAAAATATTAAAAGATTCTAAATTAAAACTATAAATTTTAAAAATTTATTAATCAAATTTTAATTATTTAATTTAAATCTTTTTAAAGACATGAAAAAGTTATATATAAATATACCTATTATTTAATTAATGGTTAGAGTAATTAAAATATGAAATTTCTCATTAAAAAATTAAATGACAAAATAAAAATATGTATATTTATGTCTTCAGTATTACATATATATTTGGATAAACAAAATATGTTAGATAATAAAATAAATAATTAATAAAATAAAAATAAATAAATAAATTTAAGCACACAAATATTTTACAGTTATAATTTTGAAAACATAATTGATAGATTTATTTAAATACTTTAATAAAATTTTAAAATATGTGATGGAAAATTATTATGAATGATTTATTTATCATCATTTTATTTTTTAATTTATTTAAATAATTTGATTATTTTTTATTTTTTAATATATTTATCATAACTGGTGTTGTTAGAAAATAAAAATAAAAACGTATTAATTTCGTAAAACAACAATTTTTATTAAAATCATATTTATAATATATAAAGAAAATGAACTCATTTTCCTTAAGTAATTATTTTTTATTTTTAGATATAAAGTTTAATAGTTCATAATTATGTAATATTATTTTGTAATTATTATAAATATATTCAAAGATCCTGGGATAGTCAAAAGAAAACACACTGTTTCAGGTTCGCTCTATCTTCAAACCTTTGCTTCTTTCTTGGTCGTCAATGGCTGTGACTGTGAGTATCTTCTTATACCTTTACTCTTTCTCACGCTAACATGCTCGTTTTGGAGTTTCTCGTAATATATCTCTTCAAATCTCTCTTTATTTTTATGCCATTTTTGTAACTTTAGATCTGTCAACAGATTACAGAGATACCATTTTGCTTTTCTTTTTTCTTATTTTCGTACTGTATTTTGATTCGTTCAGACCACGTATAGATAACCCAGAATTTTTCTTCAACAATTTGCTTATCATTTTTATTTTCAAGGCTTGAATTTTCCGATTCAGAGGTTCTTCTGGCAACCCGTAGCTGTGGGATCACCTGTTTCCCATCACCTAAAATCAACCTGTTTCTCTCTACTGAAAACCCTAGAAACTCCAAGAACCAAAACTCGTTTCAGAATGGAGAATTCAGCTGGACCCGTTTCTGCTAGAGGACTCATCACTCACGTAATCTTTGATATGGACGGTCTCTTACTTGGTAATTTCATCGAACACCTTTTCTGCTTTGTGTTCTTTTAAAATGTGATCTTAATAAATGAAGTTGTCTAGATTAAGATGAAAGGAGGGTGCTTTTTTCATGAATGTGCTATGGAATTCTAATCAAACGAGAGCTTACTTGTCAGTTGGGTCAACCTCTTATTTGTTTCGAATACCTTCATGTTCATGTACAATTGATCTTGGTTTAAGCAGAAAACGTGTTCTACATTTTGATAATATATGATGTTTTGGGATAAGTTGACATTTTCATTAAAGAACATACGATTTTCTTTCCTAGGGAATCAATGTGTTTTTTCTTTGTCATTGGTGAAGAATATTTTGGAGATAAATGACTTTTGTCAAATGTTTTGTAATTTCAATTTGAATATTGCTCTGCTGAAAATTTTGATGATAAGAAGTAAACTGAAGAATTGATGACCTTTTTGGTGTTGCAGACACAGAGAAGTTTTATACCGAGGTGCAAGAAATTATACTAGCTAGATTTAATAAGACTTTTGATTGGTCTCTGAAGGCCAAAATGATGGGAAAGAAATCAATAGAATCTGCTAAGATCTTTGTTGAAGAGACGGGAATTAGTGACTCTCTTACAGCAGAGGATTTTCTTCTAGAAAGAGAGTCAATGTTGCAGACATTGTTTCCAACAAGCGAGCTCATGCCAGGTTTCATTTACTTCATAATAAAATGATGTACTTGATTGCATACACAATCTTGCACATGCTTTAATATTAGGTCTTCTACCCTTCTTTCTCTCATAGTGAAGATAATTGTTGATCTAAAGGATATTTCATGTTCTACCTTATTGAATGTGGTAGGTTTTCTCTCTAAATGTTAAGAGCGTACGAAGGAGTCTTTAACAATGTCTTTGACATAATGTTTCTCACTTAGAATAAATAACATTTTTAATAACACTCTTACACAAGTTAATTTTTACAGGAAAAAAAAATTTGTTAAGTACAATTAAAGGGTTCTAGTTTTCTATCAATATTCTTATTTGTTTCCTCTCAACTTTGAATAATGCAAGTTCATTTTGCTATTTTTCTACTATTTTTGTAACTTGGGAATCAGGGAATCAAATTTAAAAGCCTTGATGGATTATTTGAGTGGTCATGAGAAAGGTGTTTCTTTGCTGTAATCTGGTTTGTGGTTCAACCCCTTAGGGCCATTGTACTTGATCAATAGTCATGAGTTTCAAACTTTCAAAAGGTTCAAGACATGGCAAAGTTAGTTTAATTTTTGAGGTTATGTCTCTGTGTTCTTGTCTTATGTACGTTGATGATGTGTTCCCCTTTTTCTCTTCCTTTCCCGATTTATTTTTTATTCTTGTTTCTCCTATATGCCACAAGTGTTGCAGATTGAGGTATCTTTTATTTGAGCTAGATAATTGCCAGTAATAAGTAAAAAACTTGGTTTATACTTTTTTTTTTTGGGTTTATCAAAATATGACCTCTAACAGGACAAATAATTGCCTTCTATCACCTGAATACCTAAGGTGTTTTGAGTTGTTTATGAAGTTTACCATTTCTTGTAATAAAATTGTGCCTAATGATTTTGTTATGTTCTTTTCTTAGAAATGATAAATAAGTTGTTATTAATATTATGTTCTCAACCTAAGGGGCCAGCCGCTTGATCAGACATCTTCATGCAAAGGGAATACCGATTTGCGTGGCTACAGGGTATTTTTTTTTTCCTTCTCCCTTTCGTAAAGATTACTTAGCAGAAAAGGATTTTCTTTTGGTAGTGTGTTGGGTGTAGTCTGGTTATAAAACCTCTTTTTGAGGTAGAAGAAGTAGATAAAAAAAGATGAGGTTATGATGTTTTATGCCAAAAAAAATAATATATGACTCTTATATAAAGTTACACTTTACAGTTCACACAAGCGGCATTTTGCACTGAAAACACAACAACATGGTGAACTTTTCTCCTTGATGCATCATGTTGTTCTTGGTGATGATCCAGAAGTCAAAAAAGGCAAACCGTCACCAGATGTATTTCTTGCTGCGGCTAAGAGATTTGAGGTTGTCACTTAATCAAGTTAGTTTATGTTGAATTATATATGCTTTATTGTATCCTATATCTGGTTCTGTTATCCCTCTTTTATTTTTTTTTTGAAAAATAAAAAATATGGTTGCAATTTTTCATCACAAGTTTTTCGATCAACAGGGAGGCCCGATAAATCCAGATAAGATTATCGTGTTTGAAGATGCTCCAGCAGGAGTTCAAGGAGCAAAGAATGCTGGGATGTAAGTGCATAAGTTTGACCATTTATTTCTTAAGCAAATCATCTACTGTTACTTATGTCAGGTCTAGATATACTTTAACTTTCCACCATATGTTTTCTAGTGTGATAAATCTACTTATTCAAATGGTTGTTTGTCAGGTTTGTCTTGATCTATCTGTAAAGTTGATGTTTTGCTGGAAATAATTGATAACTATTTGATCATTATATGTGAGCCTTGTACTTCTAAATTGGATTGTACATGCTACAAAAGAAAATTATTATTTCGATTACATTCGTATAACTCGAGAAATGAAAAGATTACACCACTGAAAAAGAAAAAGAGAAACTATGGAAATATCTGGTGTAGGTTTCAAAGGAATTTAGATGCTAGCTCAACATCCCTTAGAATGCATGCTTCACTTTCCTACAGTATTACATATGCGGTCGTATTATGACAAATGCAGTTGTGATCAACAGACTAATCTTTAATCTTTTTGCTTCTTCACTAGCTGAAGAGCCCCAATAGAATAAAACTTAAAGACTAAGAATTATATGAACTAATTTAAGAATGAACGAACAAAAAAACTTATCAAGAAAAAAATTGTCCATTAGATGGAAAGTTGGAATGCTATAACTCAATAGCTTGCTTTGGTATTTGCAGGAACATATCTGTAGAGCTTTCTCTCAAGTTGTGTCTAAATTTGGATTATAAAACTCATTTGTCACCACATATTACCCCCCTTAAAATTTGTGTTTCGACCTTCTGTGCTCATCTTTTATGGTAGTTTTATTTTGTTTCCCATCCACATTACTAGTTAAATAGATACCAAGCATTTTTTCTAAACATTTCTTTCTTGTTGCCCTTTGTTTTCTACTCGAACGAATCTCGCCTTTGATCATAGCATACACTATGTTCATCTTTTACTAGTTCTTAACTCTTTTTCCCATGGTATTACTATTATGTCTATTAAATCTATCTACATCCATTTTAAGCTAGTCTCTTAACTTTGATGACAGCTAAAATATGAATCAAAGTAGGGAACTGTGTTACTTTACTATCTTTATTTTCTTAATCATCTTGGTTGCTGATCTTAATTTTATATTCCGGTAATAGGTTCGCGGTCATGGTTCCGGATGCAAGGCTGGATAGCTCACTCTATGGTCCTGCAGATCAAATTCTAAACTCATTGCTGGATTTCAATCCAAGTGAGTGGGGTTTACCACCATTTGATGATGAAACAAGCTAGACTTTCACTCCCCATTTGAATGGTTCATAGGTTGCCATAAAGAGACATTTTCATTGAATCATTGATGAGAATTAAAAAAAAAAAAAACTGGTTTCAAACTAGACAGTTACTCTTAATCTATTGATTAACCACTTAACAAGTGGTATTTGATTTTCTTTTAATCAAGGTTCCCCCATTTGCATTGTGAAATCATGATCTGAATAGTGTAAGTTTTCATTAGAGATTTGATTATGGCATCAGATACATGAGAGTTGAGACCCTTTTTAGCTCTTTGATGATTGCACATGAAGAATCTTATTTAGATCATTTTAACAATGTGAGCACTCTAACCTTATCTGTTAACATGCACATGTGCTGAATTGTTTTTCATAATAATTAACAAAAAAAAGTAAAGAAATAATTGTTTTTCATATATTATAATCCATAAAAAACCGAATCTATCCACTTGAATTTAATTAGTTATTGTTTTATATTTAATTATTATTGTACATTCTAATTGAATTAGAATCAAGAATCTAAATATAATTTAATTTATATGTTAAATTTAATATAAAATAATAAAAATATGTAGATTGTGATTGTTGAAATTTATATTTAAGAACAATTAATCATTTTATCCTCACATTTGCTAGTAGTATGCATTTTCTCATTCACTTTATATTCCATAAATGGCAAAATTAATATTCTTTTACCCCTGACTATTTTTCTTAATATGAATTTACTCCCTAAATTTTTTTTCTATCATTTTTACCCTTAAATTTGACTTTTTTTTTTTTTTTTTTATGAATTTAAATTTTCATTCATGATTTATTATATTCAAGTATTATCTAAATTTTAAGATTTTTTATTTTTCTACCCTTAACAAATATGCTATTAGAAAATATTTACTCGAATATCTATTGAGTTATGTTACAATATATGACTAAGTAAAATTGTTTAAAAATATGAAACATATTAAACTAATTATAATTTTATTAACTATCATAAAAGTAAATAATTTAACTTAGAAAATTAAATTAATAAATAACCAAATAAATAATATAAAATTTTGTAAATTGCTTAAGTTTTTATTTTTGAATTTTTATTTTTATCAATTATTTACTAATAATTAATGTATACATTTGTTTTGGAAAAAAATATTTTAACAAACTTTCATTTAGTTTTATTATTAAAAAATAAACAAATAACACAAAACCATAACAAAACTATATAGTTTTGATATAAATTATAGGTAAAAAATAAATAATTTTTTGTTTTTGTTTTAATTTATATAACAATTGAATAAAAATAAAATCAATTTATGGTCAAATTTACAAAAAAAAAAATTAAGGGTAAATTTGAAATAATTTTATCATGTATGTGTTATTTAATGAATGACAAAAAGTTTGAAGGTAAATTCATATTAAGAAAAGTAATTAGGAGGTAAAATAAGACTAATTTTGTTATTTAAGGGACATTTGAAGACAATAACAAAAATGAGGGGACAAATGTATAATACTAGCAAAAGTGGGGGAACAAAATAATTATTTTTATTATCAATAAATATTATGTCAAAATGATTCAGTATTTTATTTTTATTCTTATATTTCTTTTAATTTCTTTGAAATTGATATGAACTATCAAAACCTGGTTAGAAAATTGGCCCAATCTAATTGAATGAGAATTTTCAAAATCTACATTATAATTAGATTAGACAGATTATGAATATATATTTGATTTTTTTTTGTCAGGTATATATATGTTTGAATTAAATTAGATAAACACCCTTATTTATTATATGGCCATATATTTGTTGTATACAACTCCACAGTTGGCCATTAAAAAGATGAAGATAAATGGTTCAAAATAGGCCCCTTTTAATGAAGAAATTTAAGGCTAGGGATGACCCAGCAATTCAGGTAATTAGATAAGACATTTCAATTGGAAGTTGTCAAAACATATTCTATTTATTCTTATTATTATCACATAGTAATGATACGTATACTTAAAATATACACTTAAATATTATACACAGTATCACATTTATTAAAATTAAGACTCATTATTTTAAAAAATAATAACACGTCATTGTGTATAATATTTTAGTACATATTTTGAATGCACATATCATTACTCTATGATCAAATTGCTTCTCCTCTCCTCTCCACCCACCAAAACTCACTTACTTTATCACTAGTTATTATTATTATTATTATGGCTTCTCTTTTAATCAAATTTGGATGTCATTTTAAAAAAATTAATTTATGTATTTTTTTTCATTTATTTAATTGACTTGTATTAGAGGATATCTCATTAAGTATCAGTTACACTAATTTTTTTGTCTTTTAAGTGACAATAACTTGCTAAAGTTTTTATTAATAAAAATAGATAACTGCCATGTGACAATGTGGGGTTGAGTTGGGTCACATGATTAATATTGCTCTTGGTTAATTAATATTTGCCACATGATTTCATATATAGGAAAAATGATTGGAGTTGGTTACAAAACACCACTAATTATTCAACCAGTGAAAATTTACTAAGTACAACTATATGGGTTTTCACATTAAATCCTAATTGAATTACTATGTGAATGCGATTGTTTGAAAGTGATTGGTCATAACATTTAAGGTTGATACATATCATTGCATTTTCATTAAGTAGAGGAAATTAAAGGATGCCATACTTTTAGTAATTTTTTGTTGGTGAGAAATTAGTATTTTTTTTTAAGTGTTTTTGTACTCTGATCTACTTTAATAGATTTTTACAAAATGACATTTGTCTAAGAATTTGATTATTTGTCTAAATATTTCGACCAACCATATAAAATTTTCAATTGACTGTGTAAAATTTTCGACTAACTATCTAAATTGTCAGAGACCATATTGCAAAAAATTATCAAAACTACATTAGAGTGCAAAATGACTTTAAAAAGTAGGTCATTTTGTCAAATACCTATAAATTAATTTGGTGTTAATTAGTATTGGGACTTACTCGTTGGCTGTCACTTAACAGCTCAGCTGAGTTGTGTTAGTAGTCTCTTAGTGGTTAGCTTAGTTGTTAATAGCTAACTAATTCTGTTATTAGTTGTAGTCGAACTCAGTGGCAGTCCTTTCAAGACTCCAACTGTTTTGTAACAAACTCTCATTCTTTGTCTATAAAATGTCAATGTCTCAGTCATTACAAGCTGAGCCATTATTCATCCATTTTTCAATTCTTGCATATTATCTCAATATTCAGTAAATCATCACATGGTACCAGAGCACATGGCGCATTCCGATCCTTCTTCTTCGTCCATTCCATCGACCAGCGTTCAACCTCCACCACCGCCTCCGCCTCAACCAGTTGATCCAGTTCAATTGCCAAACAATCATCTTCTACCTCTGCAGATTCGTCTCGATCGAACGAACTATTCATTCTGGCGTGCCTTAGTTCTTGCTGCTGTACGTGCCTACGATCTAGAAGGCTATCTTCTTGGCACGCTTCCACCCCCTCCCTCCCGTCTTCCAGGTAACATCGTTAACCCAGTTTATGCTCACTGGCAACGATTTGATCAATTTCTTCACCATTGGCTCCTCAATTCGATCACCGAGTCCATGATTGGTCATGTTCTTCATTGCCATTCCGCTGCTGAGATCTCGGAGGTTCTTGCTCGTATTTTTGCCAGTAAGTCAAAAGCGCGATTGCTTCAAGTAAAAGGCTTGTTACAATCCACCAAGAAGGGTTCAGATTCGATCGATGACTATATCTTGAAGATGAAAGGCTTTGCTGATTCGCTGTCCGCAGCTGGTGAACAGATCTCTGAAGAAAGCCTCTGTTTGTATATCTTGGGTGGCCTCGGACCTGAGTTTGAAGCTACAATTGTCACATTGACAAATCGATCGGAGCCTCTGAACGTGCAAGATGTTCAGTTTAGCTTGCATAATCAGGAGATGCGCTTGCAGCAACAGTCTTCATCGTCTCTTGATCTTGTCCAAGCTAACTTTGCAGGTTTATCATTCCGTGGCAATCAAAGACCTCCATACCGTGGTGGACGCTCTAGTAATCGTGGTAACCGTGGCTTGTATTCTGGACGTTTCAATCGCTCAAATAGGCCTACTTGTCAATTGTGTGGACGCATTGGGCACGTAGTTCAGAAGTGTTATCACCGCTTCGACGTCCACTTCACAGGACCCTCTCCCTCGACAAATTCTTCTTCTGGCTCGAATCCTGATCAGGCTCAAGCATTTCTCACGGAGTCTCATGTTGGAGATGATGCTTCTCAGTCTTGGTTTCTTGATACAGGGGCCACGAATCATATCACACCAGATCTCACCAATTTGTCTTCCAAAGGTGATTATAAAGGGAAATCCAAAGTAATGGTTGGGAACGGTAATACTATGCCTATATTTCACATTGGTTCTAATTCATTCTCTGCATCTCATTTAAATCAAGCTTTTGCATTACGTGATATATTACATGTGCCACATGCAACTAAAAACTTGTTGAGCATTTCACAGTTCACTAAAGATAACAATATTGTGCTTGAGTTTGACTCTGTCTGTTGCCTTATTAAGGACAAGAACACGAATCAGGTGCTGTTGAGGGGCACTCTTACTGATGGACTATACAAGCTCTCGATTCGTCCTCTCCCACCTAAAGAGTCCAAGTTGAAGCCTACATCTCACTCTTCCTCAGATCAACCTACAATAACAGCACTCAATAGTACTACTACCTCAAATCCAGTCCACCCAAGGTCTCAAACATCTCAGGTGTGGCATTGTCGTCTCGGCCATCCATCACATAAAGTCCTACGTCGTGTTTTGTCCATTGTAAATCCTAGTATTACATGTAACGAGTCTAGTTTCTGTGAAGCTTGTCAAGTTGGCAAACTTCATCAATTTGTTTTCAAACCATCAATAAATAAAAGTTCAAAAGCTTTTGATTTGGTATACTCTGACGTTTGGGGCCCCTCATTCTATCCATCCCTTGATGGCTATCGATATTATCTTAGTTTTGTAGATGACTTCACTCGTTATACTTGGATTTTTCCAATGCATGTGAAATCTGAAGTTACTACAATATTTTCTAGGTTCAATGCCTATGTTGAGCGTACTTTCCAAACAAAAATAAAATGTCTTCAAACTGATATGGGAACCGAGTACAAGCCTATGTATAGTCTGTTAGCTGACCTCGGTATTCAACGTAGGCATTCCTGCCCTCACACTCACCAGCAACAAGGTCGAGTGGAGCGTAAACATAGACATGTTGTGGATATAGGACTCACCTTACTTGCTCAAGCACGAATGCCCCTCAAATTCTGGTGGGAAGCCTTTGCTTCGGCCACCTATCTCATAAATCGTCTGCCTACTCATACACTTGATCATATTTCCCCATTTCAATGTCTGTTCCATAAGTCTCCTGATTACAACCTGCTTAAGACTTTTGGGTGCTCCTGTTTCCCATTGCTTCGCCCGTATCAGCCTCACAAACTCTCGTTTAGATCATCCAAATGTCTCTTTCTAGGCTATAGTCAGCTGCATAAAGGATATCGCTGCATGAGCTCTTCGGGTCGAATATATGTTGCACGTAGTGTTCAGTTTAATGAACTTGATTTCCCATACTCTTCTCTTTTCCCTAGTGCGTCTCCCCAGTTGTCAACTCCCACTACAACATATATTAGTGATTATCAAATACCCCAGGTGCCCCCTCCAGTAGCTCAGTCGCCTCTCATTTCTGGTTCATCAGAGTCTCCCATAGTGTCCGAGTCCGTCTCACCCTCTTTATCTCAGTCAAGATCCTCTAGTTCGTCCCCTGTGTCTGCTCAGTCCTCCTCACCTCATTCTCCACCATATATTCCAATTTCAGATATTCAAATGGATCTACCAATACCACCAGTTTCTCAAAATACACATTCTATGCTCACAAGATCTAAACTTGGCATTTTTAAACCAAAAGCATTTATGTCATTTGCATTGCATGAATTAGAACCAACTACCTTTAAGCATGCTATTACTAACCCCCATTGGCAGGAAGCAATGCAGACAGAATATCAGGCTCTTCATGCCAACAATACATGGACGTTGGTTCCTTATAAAGAAGGCATGCCTCTGGTTTCTTCCAAATGGGTGTACAAGACGAAATATCACTCTGATGGCAGCATAGAGAGACACAAAGCCCGTTTAGTAGCTCGGGGCTTTCAGCAGACTCCAGGGTTGGACTACACAGAAACATATAGCCCAGTCATAAATCCATGTACCATTCGTCTTGTCTTTACACTTGCTGTTCATTTTGGGTGGGATGTGCAGCAAATTGATATCAATAATGCATTTTTGCATGGTCAGTTGCAAGAAACGGTGTATATGAACCAGCCTCAAGGGTTTGAAGACAAAAATTTTCCTAATCACGTATGCAAGCTCAACAAGGCGATCTATGGTCTTCGTCAGGCACCCAGAGCGTGGTTTGATCGCCTACGTACGTCATTACTTCGGTATGGTTTCTCTAACTCAAAAGCAGATACGAGTCTTTTCTTTACACGAAAGCATGGCAAGCTTCTCATGGTCTTAGTTTATGTCGATGATATACTCCTCACGAGAGACGATCCTGCTCTTGTTCATCAACTAATCAAGGATTTACATTTCGAGTTTGCATTGAAGACATTGGGCTCTGTTAGTTACTTTCTGGGGTTTGAAGTTTTTCGTGACTCAACGGGTCTTTATCTGCATCAACATAAATATGTTATGGATTTACTTCAGAAAACACATATGGTTGATTCAAAACCTCAGGATACACCGATGTGTCCTAGTGTGAAGTTGTCTCTCGACTCTGGTGTGTCTCTTGATGACCCTACACCATATCGTCAAGTAGTTGGTGCATTGCAATATCTGACCATGACACGCCCAGACATCTCCTTCGCCGTAAACAAGCTCAGTCAATATCTAAAGGCTCCTACAACTCAACATTGGTCCGCTTGCAAAAGGGTGTTACGGTATTTAGTTGGAACACCTTCACTTGGACTTCACTTCAAACCTGGATTTCCCTTGCATCTTGAGACATTTGCTGATGCCGGCTGGGCTGGTAATATTGATGATAGGAGATCAACGTCTGGTTATTTGGTGTTCTATGGTGGTAATCTTGTGAGTTGGTCCTCTAAGAAGCAACAAGTCGTGGCTCGGTCGAGTACGGAGTCCGAATATAGATCTCTTGCTCTCGCAACCTCAGAAATTATGTGGATTCAATCATTGTTAACTGAACTCCAGCTGCCTTTGCCTCAGTCTCCAGTTGTTTGGTGTGACAACTTAGGAGCCAGCTCCCTTGCTTCGAATCCGGTCTTCCATGCCCGTACGAAACATATTGAGATCGACATACATTTCGTACGCGATCGGGTTCTATCTAATCAACTTGATGTTCGCTATGTTGAATCTTCGAACCAAGCGGCTGACCTTCTTACTAAGCCATTGCCAATACAGTTGTTCACTCGTTTATGTTCCAAGCTGCAACTTCGACGACCTCCGTGCACCTTGAGGGGGGGTATTAGGACTTACTCGTTGGCTGTCACTTAACAGTTCAGCTGAGCTGTGTTAGTAGTCTCTTAGTGGTTAGCTTAGTTGTTAATAGCTAACTAATTCTGTTATTAGTTGTAGTCGAACTCAGTGGCAGTCCTTTCAAGACTCCAACTGTTTTGTAACAAACTCTCATTCTTTGTCTATAAAATGTCAATTTCTCAGTCATTACAAGCTGAGCCATTATTCATCCATTTTTCAATTCTTGCATATTATCTCAATATTCAGTAAATCATCACAATTAGATTTTGCAACATATCTAAATCTGTGATAGAGTGTCATACATGCAAATAGATTTGATTTTGAGTACTTTATTATCTTAAAGTGATATTCTTGAGATTTGAATATCTGAGCACTTACTTAAAAATCTTAGAGAATACATATTAGTAATTATCGATTTCATTTATTCATATTCTAATGACATTTCGTTTGAATTTTGGAGTGCATTAGGTAGATAAATATAAACCGATGGATCTATCGTTTTGTAGAGTGTCTTTTCAACATATTTTAGATGATAAGAAAACTAGAATGGAATAGAGTAATTTCATTCTATGGATTGGATCTATCAATAAATTATTTAGGGTAAATAAAAATATGACAACAATAAATTATTTAAGAATAGTTTTGTTGGGACCAAACTAATTTTATTATAATTAAGAGGTTATAATAATTGAATAGAGTTATTGGTACAAAAAAATTTCAAAAACAAAAAAGTATAAACTTTAACAACAATAACAATAAAACTTCATAATAACTATTTCATATTTAAAACTAACTTAAATAATTTAAATGTAAAATAAATTCTTGATTTTCTCATTTATATACAAATAAATGACATAATATATATATATATATATTTATTTGACTATATATATAATTATTATTATATAAAAATATACTTTGGACTTAAAAAATATATAACATTTTAGATGTTATTTTTATTTATAACTGACTTAAATTGAAATTAATTTTTTTATAATAAAATAGAAATTATATTTATATAGAAGTTTTACTGTATATGAATCTACATATTATATCAAGACTTCACATCAACATTATCAAAGATCTTATATTTGATTTTATAGAAATTCGTGTAGGTCGAACAGAAATGATAAATAAAACCAAAAAAATCAACAAAGATCTAATTAAGACTACCGTGCATGTACCATAAAATATCCATATATAGATTTGGATGTGTGACAATAATATACACTTTCGAAGTATATGAGAATAGAAAACAAACAAAAAGAAAGAGTTCGTTGAAGTTTCGTTCATACACAATTAGCATTTTTTAAGGTTTTAAAGAAGTAGAACAAAAAAGCACACTTAAAATTCATTAATATTTTTCATATAAATTGATTAAGTATTAAATTTTAAATATAATAAAAACCCAAAGTAAAAAAAGAAAACTATATTTTTCTTTAGTTTTTGGATTTTATTTAATTAATTTTATTGATATTTTACAAAATATTATAAATATATTAATGCATGTCAAATGTATATTTTTAATTGTTTTCATTTAGATTTTTTTTTAAATATATTGATAATCAATTATATTTATAAATAAAAATATATATTAGTATATTTTAAACGAGGACATTTTTGTTTTTATCAAGAAGGTTTTGACCAAAAACAAAATAGGCATAAGGGGCCTTTTTTTTTTAATACTTAAGAAACAAAGGTTATTTTTAGTTTTTTTTTTTTTTACAAATTAGCAGAGTTAAACTTGGGAATCTTTCAATTGAGGGGCCAAAATGTTAATTTCCCAATATATATATAATTTGAGGTGGTAAATTATATAGAGAATAATATATATTATTAATATTATTTGAACATTAAAAAGTTAAAACAATGATAAAACATGTGCCTATTATTCAATCACATGTTAATGTCTCCTTCTAAATAATTAGCAGCCAAAGAAGAAGTGGAACACAAATACATTAATTTATATAGTTGTACTTAATTAATCGATTATTGGTAAATATCTCTTTTTTTCATCTCTCTTTTCTTGTCAAATGTGATTTATTAAGTTAGGCACAGACCTATATATTTTTAGTGCCAAAGCTTTTGGGATTAGATTTATTAATGGAAATTAATGCTTAATTAATTCATAGTTAGAGCACCTATATAAGATAGCATATTTATTAATACATTTATCACAAAAAAAATTATTAGTCGAACTATTATATACTATATTATTAGAGTAGATTAATTTAGACATGTATGATGGGGAAAAAATAGTACTAATAAATTTGTTAATTACCTGCTTTTGATGATCAAGTATTGAGAAATTAAATATTAAAAGTGATTAATTTGATAATTATCTTATATGACATGCTTCAATAAAATTCAATTCTTATATATTCAAATATAAATATATATCTAGTTATAATAACAAAGAAAACATATCACAATTTAAATATATAAATATTAATATTAATATTTACATATAAATAAATCCAACTAGTTTTGTTTTAATAAAAGAAACACTTTTATTGGTTTGCAACTCTTGCATGTAAGTATGATAAGAAATTGTATTTAACATGTTGTAAATTAGAAAAAAATTATAATCATATTATATAATGACAAGTATGACATAAGAAAAATAATAGTGAGTCTTTCTATAATGATTTTTGAGATTTTATTTTTTATTTTTTGAGAGGTAGTTAATTATTAGCTTCAAATGTTTAGGGCGGCTTGACTCAAGAGTACTAAGTTTGATGTTAGCTAGGCCAGCATAATTAAAATTAGAGCCAAATAATTAGAAGAAAATAGTTAGGCCATCTTGAGGCCAGGGTCAACCAAATGTTTAGGTAGAAATTAAGTACTCTACCTGGATAATTATTAATAGGGTTTATACTTTTTTTGATCCTGTATTTTTTCTCATTATTTGTTTGGACCCTGTGTTTTGACAAATTACTTTTTGAACCCTATATTTTGTAAAATGGTTAAAATAGCCTAAACCCGATTTTGGTCAATGTTTTCTCAACTAAAATTACAAATAATTTACCAAACTAACAATTCAGAACAAAAATAAAATCATTCTGCTTAAAAACTGTATTGTTATATTTAATTTTTTCTTTATCAAAATTGAGTTTAGGGTTCTATATTTTAACTATTTTACAAAACATAGGGTCCAAAAAATAATTTGTTAAAATACAGGGTTCAAACAGGTAATGAGACAAAACACATGGTTAAAAAAAGTATAAACCCTTATTAATATCTCAATTAAACTAATAGATAAATTAAAAATCATAATCTATAGATCTTTGATGAGTTTATATTATTTTGGACTTTGTGTTTTGTTCTATTACTTTTGTTAAACCCAGATTTCGAGCCATAGTAAATATGATCTCGAAAGCTGAGTTCGCATTAAATGGTCTCGTGAGGGTTAGGGTATGCTCTACGATTGTAAATCGAAGCCTGCAAAGTACGATACATGACCTCGAATGTACTGACCTCGAAATGATCTCGATCTCGAAAGATAGCTCTGAGAGCCCCTCATCTTCAGGAACAACTTCGGAGCAGGGATATCGAGCTCGATGTACTATCTCGAAAGCAATGTTAGCTCGGGAGATGTCAGTGGCTCGCACAATGACGTGAAACCTGAGATGCTGAAGCCTTGGGATACGCTATGACCACCTTAAATATCTACAAGTATTGTAGATATGAGATATAATCCTCATTTATTGATGTAAATCCCCAAGAATCGTGGGATATTATTTAGTCAGTTATGCATTTCCTGATCTTTGGGGAACGTTTCCTTTTATATCTGATTATTGGCATTTAAAGCCATTTATTTTTATTCACAAAAGAGTAACTACCCAAAATATGTGGGATAGTATTCTGCATCCTTCTCTATAAATAGAGAAGTCATGCACCGTTGTAAAGGACCGAAATTCTGATCCTTGAGAGAAAACTCTGGAGAATTCATGCTAAAGAATTGTTCAGAGATAATCTTGAGATTAATAACAGAGACTCGTGGACTAGGCAGATTTAACTGCTGAACCACGTAAAAAACCGTGTTTGATTCGTTTGTTTATTTTTGGCCATTGTCTTAAATTGTTTACGTGCTCTCTTCTTTTATCTGTTGACGAAAAACGGCGTCAACAACTTTTTGCATTTGTGTTTTGTAAAATGGTTCAAATAGACTTCTAAATTCAATTTTGATCTAAGTTTTTTTGAACTAAAATCACAAATAATTTACCAAACTAATAACTCATAACAAAAACACAACTCTTCTGCCTAACAACTGTGTTGTTGTATTAAATTTTTTTATTTATCGAAATCAGGTTTAGGGGTCTATTTGAACCATTATTTTACATGATTTAAAAAATAATTTGTTAAAACACAGGATCCAAATAAATAATGAGATAAAATACAAAGTTAAAAAATATATATACTCATCTTTGATAAATATATATTTATGGAAGACTTCTCAATAGTTACTACCCATAGATGGGTACTAACAATTATGATGATGTGGCAACATAGTGACTTGGTATTGCAAGTCACCAACAGGTAAATATTTTTTTTCTACATTAATTTCAAATTTAGTTAATTTTTTTTGCCATAATTAATATCATTTCTAACCAATGAGAGACACTAACTGTATTTAGAAATTGACATGCATTTGAAAAATAAAAAGTTTACAATATTATATTTTCATAATAAATACACATTTTTCATCAGGTAACACTTCCAAAAATTTAAAAAAATCAAAATTTATTTTTAGAAATATTAATTAACAACTATAAATATGGACCATTGATTTTAATCCAATAATTAATATTAAAGTAACTATCCATAGATAGTAACCATTAAAAGTGCACACATATATTTATATATTTACATACAAGATAATATGTTACTTAAGTTGACATGCAAATCAAGCACATTATTATAACTAGGAAAATCTACCCCTATCTCTCTCTTGTTTTTATTTTTTCATATGTGTTGATTTTTTTCTTTAAAAAAAAATTAATATTATATAAAATAAAATAGGGGTTGAGACTTGATATATAGTATAGCCCCATAAATTGGTATGGAGAAGAATTTGTTGGGTGTTAGGACCTACCCTAGCAGATCAGCCACCTTCTTGAAATAAATAATAATGTCTATGGTAGTTGATATATAGATTTAGAGATAACTTTAATGTTATATATATATATATGGTTCATTTTTGTAGAACAATTAAGGACAGTAATAAAAACAAACAAATGGGTTTTAATTAATTATTTCTTATCCAAAGAAAATAAAAATGAAAGAAAGAGTTCATATTATTGTATTGGAGGGAGTGTTGGTTAGGTTGTCATTATTAGAGTATTTAAGGATAACATTTGTCAAAGTTGTGGGGTGCAAAATTAAATCCATTATTGCAATGACTTTTTGGCCACTAAAACAGTACAAGTTAAAAATAAAAATTAATATGTTGCCGTCAATATGTTTCAGATCTCAATTTCTTATTTTCACACACACACACATATATATATATGTTTCAGATCTCAATTTCTTATTTTCACACACACACATATATATATATATATATAAATGTCAATCAGGGTTTCAGTTTAAATTTTATCGGTGAGACTCTTAGGATTTTCGACTTGTGAATAGTTTTTTGTGAGATTTTTTTTATAACCGTGTATATTGTAACTATTTAAAGCATCAATGCGATTTTCAAAAAATTCTAAATAATTTACAATACCGAAAACTAGGTCTATACATATTATTGTACACGTGACTAATTTTTTTTATGCATGTAGAAAACATCATATTTGAACTTAATTTTCGGTACTGTAAACTATTTGAAATTTTCTGAAAATTTGCAGAATGCTCTAAATAACTACAATATATACGGTCATAAAAAAATCACACCGAAAACTGTTTACAGGTCGAAAACACTAAAAAACCTGACCAATAAAGCTTAAAAGTGAAAACCCTATATACAAATTCCCTATATAAATTAACTATCAAATTTATACACAACAATAATAATAATATATATGATATACTTTTTTTACCGAACCATAATTATTTAAAGTGAGATCCACTATATGTCATGTCAAATTTGATGCTATTTGTCCATAGACTAGTTTTTATGATTAAATTTAATAATGTGACAAGAATGAGAAGATTATTTTTTTTTTGGTAATTTGTTATTAAATCTCAAGAGCTTTAATTTGGTTGTGTAGATTAAAGTATTAATTATGCAAGTTATATATAGCAAACTTTCTTCCAAGTATTTTTAATTATAAGTGATTTGAGTTTTTTATTTTTTATTTTTTTATATACTTTAATTTCTTGTAATTAATTGATGTATTAATAAATCAACTATATGAGGCTAGGGCTAGCTATCAGCCGACCAACAATATTGTACATGTAGCATTACCTACTATTTGGGATAGGGCTTCTTAATGATTAGAAATTAAAGCAATTTAAGAATAAACATATATATATATATATTTATATAATATCTCTTCTATATAAGAATTTGGTAGATAACATAAATTTTTAATTTTAAGGTTTTTTTTGTTAAATATTTAACAAAATATACTTTTAAAACCAATTAAAAATAAATATTTATTAATTTTTTTTTTGGTCAATCAGATAAGTATATTTCACTATCAAACTTTACAACTCAGCAGCACCAATTATCATAGGCTTGCTAATTTACAATTGCTCAAACCATGCTAAATCATGTTTTGCCACTTTTTTGGGCATAATACTTGTG
The DNA here is from genome assembly GCF_963169125.1 of Humulus lupulus. Lineage (NCBI taxonomy): Eukaryota > Viridiplantae > Streptophyta > Magnoliopsida > Rosales > Cannabaceae > Humulus > Humulus lupulus. The sequence continues at coordinate 211,433,238 of NC_084798.1, forward strand.
ATTCTACTCTTTACATCATATTTTATTCTTTTTACAACTACAGTAATTGTATAAGTTTTCATGCTCCAAGGAGCTTCATTTCTACACCACCATATGTGATATATTGTTGCCGCAAGTGTCGTTGAAAAAACTTGGCGCCTGAACCTGTTGAGTTTTGCTCTAGAAATCCATCGCAACAAACCAGGGACGCTAACCATAGTAGTAGTCCAATGCAGCCACTGTTTAATTTCAGCCAACACCTGAAAACTCAACTGACAGATAAAAAATAAATGCTCTCCTGTCTCCTTGCTCAGTCCACAAATTGGACAATCCTCATCTGGACAAATATTATATGTGAACAATCTAGTTTTGAGTCTCAATCTATCTAAAACCACAAGCCATAAAATAAATCTATGCTTTGGTATAGACAGTCTATTCCACACTTGTCCTTGCCAATTAATCACTGGAAATTCAGGACAAAGGCTAGCATATCCCTCTTTGATCAAGTATGAACCTGTTGCAGAGCTTGGGAAGACATTCAGCCCCATCAATTTGTTCTTCACTCTTACAATCTGCTTCCAATACCAGCTGCTGGAAGGAGGAGCCTCATAGGTCCTCCAATCTTCTTCTCCTATATACATTGCATTCACCCATTTCACCCATAATGTGTCCTTTTTAGATTCAATAGCCCAAAACATATTTGCCTATCGCTGCCTCATTCCATTCTTTGGTTCTTCTGAACCCCAACCCACCTTCTTTTTTGGTCTTACACAAGTCCTCCCAAGCTACTAATCCCGGACCGCTTGAATCCACCCCTTTCCAAAGAAAACTTCTACAAACAGAGTTGACTTTTTGTAGAACTTTCAAAGGAAGAATCATTAGTTGTGACCAATAAGTATGAATAGCAATGAGCACAGAGTTTACCAATGTTACCCGACCTGCATAAGACAAGTTCCTTGAACTCCACACTTTGATTCTTTGCACCATCTTCTCTATCAAAATGTCACATTCAGCAATAGGCAATTTTTTGGCACAAATCGGAATGCCCAAGTAACGAAATGGCAGCTGGCTCCTTCCAAATCCTGAGGCCTCCACCACTCTTTGAACTTCACTTTCAGCCATGTTGCAACAATAAAGTTCAGATTTGGCCTCACTTGGTTGTAGACCCGAAGTTTGAGAAAAAAGCTTGAGACCTTGAAGCATACGGTAAATCGATTTAAAGTCACCATGACAGAAAAGCAAGACATCACCCGTAAAGCAAAGATGATTCAATTTTAGTTGTTCACATCGATCATGGAACTTAAAATCTTCTTTCTCTCCAACCTTCATCATCACTCTTGATAAATATTCCATGCCCAAGACAAAAAGAAGAGGAGACACCGGGTCTCCTTGATGAAGGCCCCTCTTGGCTTCAAAAAACCCATGCAAACTCCCATTAAACATAAGACTAAAATGAGGAGTTCTTACACACATCATAACTAGATCCACAAACTTTTTCGAAAACTTGAAAGCATTCAGCATCTCTTCAATGAAGTCTCATTCAATTGTATCATATGCTTTCCTTATATCTAATTATTTATTTTATAATTAATAAATATTTATTAATTATATTAATATAAATTCAAATATTATAAAATATCATTAAATATTATAAATTCAAATGTTATAAAATATTATTATTATAATAATATATAACATATAATATTTAATCCTAATTTTTATAAAATTTTGCTAGAATAAATATTTAGTAATTATATTAATATAAATTCAAATATTATAAAATATTATTATAATAATATTTAATACAAAACTAGATATTTAATAATTATATTAATATAAATTCACATGTTATAAAATATTATTATTATAACAATGTATAATACATATAATAAATACATTATATATAAGTGTTGTTTGCGTATAAATAATATGACTGTGTAACTAAATAAGAAATTAGAATACCATTTATCTTATATCAATAATAAATAAATTTCTTTTCTAATTATTGATGTGTGATTTGAATATATCATGAATGTTTTGTACCTTAAATATGGTAGTTTGAGATTAAAAAATTATTGTATTATTTAAAAAAAAACAATAAACAATATTTTGGTTTAGTTTTTTTTAATATTTTTATGTCATTCTTTTATATATAATTTTATTTATTTATTTAAAATTTATATAGCAATCATAAAAAATTAATAAAAATAATTTATAATTTTTTACATAAAATTAAACAAATGTCCATTCCACGTTACTTGTACTTAGTACCTAGTACTTATATAAATATGTTATCAAAACACAACACACACACTAAAGTGGTTCATGTGATTCACAAGAGCAATAAACCTGGTGATGAAATATATAAAAAAACATTAATGGCATTTAATTTAATTAATATTACTCAAGTGTGATATAATTAGCACTAAGGGATTTTTGGTACTAATATAAAGTGGTCTCATGTGATTGTAATTGTAAGAAAAATTTGAATAGTTATATATTTGATTGTGTCAATATTTGTGTATGATACTTTTGAACATGAAATTTAACGTTCGGTTATATGAAAAGATATATGTCTTAGTGGTTCAAGCACGAGTTCATTTTGAACTAAGTGATATTTTAGTACACATGACGTAATTATAAAAAAATCATTTGATTCGAAATGGATTTGTCTTTGGACTAGATAGCAAAATATAAATTTTGTAAGACAAAGTTACTATTATACAAAATACTTCACTTCACTCTATTATGGTAGAAAGTGTAATCACATTTTGGAAAATGGTGGAAAGTGTGAGGCAATGCACCTCCACTTTCTCGGTGCGATTATGTCTTCTGACATTCCAAATTGTCACTATAGCACGGAACCGATAACTACTCTTTCCATGCAATCATCAAGCTGTCAGTAGTAGATAGGCATGCGTGCTATATGGTCAAGTCGTGATCCTCGCATCCTTGTTTTGTCTTTATTCCTCGGGTTATGACCTACTAATACCCATGTAGCTAGTCTCATTGAGGAATTCGGGGTCTAATTACTTAGGCAAATATCTTAGATGCAAGTTGCTGGCATAGGACCCGAGGAGTTCATCGGACTCCATTCTGATTGGATCACGAGTAGTGTTAGTTGTCTTCTCGAGAACCTAGACAACCACGCGACAGGCCACTCGTTGAGGTTCAAATCATTTATTCCAAAGGTGAGAAGTTTTGAAAAACAAGAGTGACACCAAGTTTTATGTGAAAGGTAATGTTAATTTAGTAACTTTGGTGATAATATTGTTCATATACGAATTACATGAAAAATGTTATTTTTGGAAAAAAGAAAAACCTTTGTAGTGTGTTATTTATGTGCTAATAATACTAATCAACACCTAATGATTTATACTCTAATCACATATATATTGTCACGATATAATATAAAATTTTACACATTTACATGGTTAATTAATGATAATAAATATTTTAATTAAGTTGAATAAGTAAATCAACATTTTTTTTTTATTTCGCTTGAGACATCATCACGAATTGAACAAATACAAAATATTTTTTGGTCGTTAAGATAGATTTAGGCATGTCAGAAAATTGCATTACAACACCCAATAACAATAAAACAAATAGATCGTAAAATTAGTGTCAAGAGAATTGAGAAAAAAAAGTGTAAATAAACATTAATTTATATATAGAAAACATGATAATTAATATGATTCAATTTGACTATAGAGTCATTCTCTTAATTATAATTATATTGATGACAAGTCACCAATAGCTGTCACAAGGTTTCTTGTGGAAGCCACATCATGAAAAACTAATAAAAATGTCCTTGTGATATTAACACTAATATTGGGCTTTATTTTTTTATATATTTTTTTTCTTGTTTTCGAAAAGAATTAATTTTCATTTTTTCTATTATTAATTCCAATATATTATGTTACTTGTTTTCCACAACGAATAATGAGTACATCAAAGGCGTGTTGTTCCACCTCTTCTTGCTTCCAAATTGATTGATCAAACTAGTACTCTATTACCAAATTTAATATTATCAATGAGTGGTATATATATATATATATGTATATATATATATATATGTATGTATGGATCTTTTTAGTGCTTAATCTATAATTGTATTTAGGTCAACTCCAATGGGACTGCAAAACATCAAATTGATCCTACACCATATATCACCCCAATGAGATTCTAAAAGGAACTGGAAAATTGTGTACATAAACAGTGCCACGACATTATTGATGTGGCACTGTTCACCACGACAATTTTTTTTTTTGGTTTTTGTGTTTTATATTAATATTTTTTATATATATAAATATGTGTATATTATTTAATTTGTGAGATAAAATAATATAATAATATAATGTGTACATTGTGGAGAATATAATAATGTTGAATATAATTTTTGGTGTAATTTTTAGTATTAGGGTTGGATTGGAAAAAAAATATGGTGTTAAAATTATCAAAATTTGATGTTGGTTTAAAATCTTAGGACCATAAAATTAAATAGACATACAGAGATATGGTAGACAAAGTTAAGTATATAATAAAATAATAATCTAATAATATAAATGTTGATATAATGGGTGTACAACTGAAATTAAATACAATGGTCCATATTGGTCCTCCTAATAAGGACCTCAACCCTATTTGCAATTAATATCATTTATTTATTATTTCTCTATTTTGTAATGAGCACCAAAAGAAAAGAAATGTCTCAAAGTCACATTTAAGTTAATGATGTTTGTGAAATACTTTATCCAATATGAGTGCCAAGAAAGACAGCATATATATACTAGGTGTAATAAACATCCAACACACATTTGTTTAGTTTTATTTAAAAATAATTATTGAATATATTTATTAAATTTTTATAATTGTTATATAAATTTTAAATAAATAAACAATATTATATATATACACAGGGCCAGCCCTGGGCATAGGCGGGCTAGGCCCGTGCCTAGGGCCCACCCCTACCCAGGACCCAAAAATATCATGTAATGAATTATTGGTTTGGAATGTATTTATATTACTAAATATTAGTTTAATTTTATTTAAAATTACATATACAAAATGGCCCATTTTTTTCAAATTTATTAAAACCGTCTTAGGCCCACTTTTTTTCAGGGCCGGCCCTGTATATACATATAAGAATGACATAAACATATTATTAAAATAAAAATAAAACTTAAACATTGTAATATTCATGATATTATTCAAATCACACACTTATAATTGGAGAAGAAACTTGTGTATTCTTGATAGAAGATAAATATTATTCTATTTTCGGATGTAGTTACACAATTATACTATTTGTACACACACGATACCAGTATATTTAATATGAATATATATTTAGTTAATTAAAAAAAACATATTTTCTTTATAAATATAAATAATAAAAAATTTAATAAAAAATAAAATGATGTATTATATATTATTATAATAATATTTTATGATATTTGAATTTATATTAATATAATTATTAAATATTTAGTGTTGTATTAAATATTATTATAGTAATGATATTTTATAATATTTAAATTTATATTAATATAATTAATAAATATCTATTTTCAATAACTTTAAATGATATATTCTATTAAATATTTGTAATATTCTGATAAGGTTAATAAAAAAAAAAGTTAAAACGTCTACATATTTTTTTTATATAAAAGATATATGTATATATGCAATAAAGTGACATATATATATTATGATATAAATATATAGAAGGCTCATTTCTTCTTTAGAAGTATAATACGTACGTTACATATATGTGTGAACAAAAGTCACTCTCATTAACCACCATTCCAAATCTAATTTATTATCAAGGAAAATAAATGGAGTGCTGAAAATAAAATAAAAAAAACCATCAAATTCTATATTTCATGATATTACTATTAAAAAAGAAAAAAAAAAGTATATGGTTAGGATGAAAGCACATACTAATTAAAAATAATAAAATTTTAATTAGAAAAAAATCAAGTTGTTTCAAATTATGTTTATTTTTAACATTTAAATAATAAATCAAATGATATTCAGTTTAAATATCAAAAGATAATTAAGAGGATATAATGTAAAAAAAAAAGTAAGGTCTTTTTTTTTTTTTTTTTTTTTTTTAATGTTAACAGTATTTGACATGTTTATTTTATTCCCTTTCTGTTGGAATCTATTATTTGTTCAATGATAATTAGTTTTATTTAAATCCATATGTCTATATAGAGACCTGTGTTGTAACAAAATATTGGCAATATTATTAAATTTTTTTTTTTTTTAACATAAATAGCTCTATATACTAGATCCAAACAATATGCAATACACATGTACTTAATTTTATTTATAAAATTTATTAATTATTTTTATTAAATTTATATTGTTATCATATAAATTTCAGTATATGCCTTAACTAACATCACCTAGAAAGGTCCATAACTATATACATATACATATTTATAAATATATATTATTAATAGAATTAATTAATTAAGGGGTCCAAAACCAAACAGTACAATTAGTACTTTTCCCAATAATGGCAGCTTATAATAAATTATTTATTCTATTTTGTAAACGAAATAAAGATGAGAAAGTTTCATTGTCCAAAATATAGGGAAAGCTAATTAGAACTAGTGGTTTTTGATCTTTTAAAATTGATTCAAATTCCTTTTTTTATTTATTTTTTCATTAAAGCCTAGCTAGGGTATATTTATTTTTTTAGTGCTAACGAAAATTATTAATCTTTAAAAAAACTACTGACATAAAAAAAACTCATTTCAAATAATGCGTGTTAAATGCATGATATAAAATTATTGTACATATGTATATTAAAAAGAAATAGTTATAGCTAGATAATTAGTTATACTAACTAGTATACCTTAAAGTCTACATCTAGTTTTTTTTAAAATACACCTAATTTATTTAAACTCAAGAGTTTTTAACAATTACGTCTTCATGGAGATTGTATTTTAAAAAAAATTAAAGATTACATTGGAAATAAATTATATTATTGTTAATTTTAAATATAAAATTGTCATAAGTATTAATTTTTTTGGAAGGAGAATACTTTCATTAATGAAAATCAACTATTACAGGAAAACTAAGAAATCGATGATAAGATTCAATCCAAACGAACTTTCTTATAGAGCTAGTAACAGAAGTTGTCAATGCATGAGCCACACCATTCGCAGAGCGCGAAATAACACTACAACATCTAATAACTGAATCTCATTAAACTTTGAGATACAAGTTACCACAACAATAGAGTCACTCTCATCTATCTAAAAACCCAGGCGAGACGCCACCTGTAAGCCATAACGAATAGCTAGTAACTCAGCCACATCAACAAAAAAATTATTAATTATTTTTCTAAAATTACCAAATTAATCAATTGTTGAAAAAAGATCTACCACTTGTTGAATAAAGATCTACCACTCAACATTTATATAACCTTAATAGATAAATATTGATTTTAAATAAAGAAAGATTTCATTTAATATATTTTTTTTCTTGGCTAAAATTGAAATATTTTAAAAATATTAGTTTAATATATAGGTGGATGTAACGAAATGGATCAAAGTTGTGAATCCAGCAAACAAGCAGGTTCAATTCCCGTCATTCGACCATAACCATTGAATTTTTTTTATAAGTCTTTAACTCAATTGTCAATATACATAATAAAATAGAGCATTGATATTAGACACATTAATGTGTCCAACACCATATGAGGTGGTGCTTTATATAAGTAGTTAGTAGTTTCTTATTTTACTTATTAAATTGAAATATGTGAGATCTAATATTGAATTGTACCAATAACAGTATATGTCATCATCATGTGATGTTGGGCACCATTGGTGTCGTTTAGCTATAAATATATATAATTGAGTTAGTCATATAGTAGCTATCTTGGATGGACTAGTTTTACATCCAAAATAAATTTCAAATACCATATCTTTGAGAGATTTTCTAAGATTAGAGAAGTCATTTTTATACATATTACCATGAAAACGTTACTAATAACTTAGACATAATTTCAACAATATCATTAATGCAAGAAACTATCATATCATGAAAACCAATCCAAAGAAAATTATATATGTAAAAAAATATTGAGTATCTATGTTATTAGAAAGTACAATTATTGCAAAGTATAGATCGTTTTGAAAAGTTAATTTTTTTAATGGAATATCTATATGCAATTTTAAAAATATATAATAAATAGTCAAAAATTCAAGTGCGCTATCATCACCACACTACTACTACACTCCTATATATTTGACCATGTAAATATATTGTTTTTGTAAATATTTTTTAACCTTTGCCTTTCCACTACGTAATTTATAATTATAATTCTATTTAAATTTTTTGTCCATGTTTTATGTATATTATTCTATTCTTATTTTTAATGGAGATGTAATTCGAATAAATTTCAATTAGTTGTAGCTTCTAAATTTTATTAATGGCCAAAGAAAAAAAAGCATGGTGATTTACATATCTAAAAATGGGAAGTGTTACACCCAAAATTCGAGAATGAAAATTTTGATCTCAAAGTCAGGCTCGTAAAGTGTAAGCTCGGAATAAGCATGTTCGTTATAATCAGCTTTAATGAAAATATCAAGAATAGTCTCGCTGAGCAGTAAGTGCGACAACATCGGAATTGACGAACTCGAAAACTATATGGTCTTGGAGGTGTTCCGATATTATAAGTCAAGCTCAAAGCTACAATGATAAATGGTTCAACACTTGTATAAATCTTCCGATTTATTTTCTACCATCAAACAAAACGGTTCGAGCTCGAGGATTGTGAGCTCGAAAATGATGATCTCGACAACATTATTTGTGGAGAACATAGGCGAATCGAGATATCGAGCTCGTGATGGGTGACCAGTCTCGATGGCATATGAGTCTAGTGTTCAAGCTCGTAAACCGTGTGTGAACATGTTTATTGTTATAAAATCCATATGTTTAAAGGATCAGATGTAATCTGTTATTAAATCTCAAATATAATGGGATTTATACGCATACATAATAACCATACGCGTTTATTTGCATTAATTTAATTTATTTGTATTATAACTCTCCGAAATCTGTGGGGAGGTATTCAGTAAACCACTCTATAAATAGAGTAGGACAATTCAGTTGTAAGGGGTGAGAAATTTGTATTGGGAAGACTCTGCATAATTGTTTCCAGAAAGCTTTGAGAGAATTCCAAAAAGTGAATAATACAGACTCGGGGACTAGGCAGATTTAATTGTTGAACTACGTAAAAAATTGTGTCTATATTGTTTGTTTCCACTGGTATTTTTGTTTAATTGCTCTTCATTTCCAAGTTGACGAAAAACAACGTCAACAGAAAGGTACTCATATGTATATAATATATATTATATAATTATCAATGAAAAAATGAAAAATAATTAGTTTCAACTAAATATAAATTCAATAATATTCATATATAGAGACTACCCCGTTTTTCTTTTGAAGTTGAAGAAACTATAATAACACTATAAAAATATTTGTTTTAGAAAAAAAAAAAATAACCATATATACATGTTATAAATTAGGGAATATACTTATTTGGTACCCTATGTTTTTGCAAAATATCATTTTGGTACTCTCTGTTTTCAATAATGCTCATATGGTACCCTGTATTTTAAAATCATACATATTTGGTACCCTAAACTCAGATTTGATAGATAAAATTTTGTCAATATGATCAAACTGCCATCAGTTATATGTAATTATGTAATTAAATTTAAATTTGTAACTTACATAATTGACAGCAGTTTGATTAAATTGACAAAATTTTATCTATTAAATCTAAGTTTAAGGTACCAAATATGTACGATTTTAAAATATAGGGTACCATATGAGCATTATTGAAAACAGAGGGTACCAAATGATACTTTGCAAAAACATAGGATACCAAATGAGTATATTTCTTATAAATTATATCTTGAACATGACTATAAATATGAAAATAAATAAATAAGGCACATTTGCGTCATGTAGTAGTATTTTTTTTAAATGTCTTTTTGTAAAATATTATTTTATATATAAAAGATATATATTTTTTTGGATAAAGTGTTGGTGTCGATATAATGAGTTATTAAGATTGATTTAACTGATAAAGGTTTAAATTAAAACCAAGGGTAGTTATACTTTTAATAATTTTGTCATATTTGTTATTAAGTTTGACATGATTTATTAACTATAATGGAAAATGACAATAAATTTTAGTAGTTCTGCATGTAGGAAAATTATGTGTACATAATTAAATTTTAGGAACACGATGGAAGACACTAATTATTTGATACTAATTTTCGTATAATATACAGAACTATATATACTATCTGTAAAATTTTAGTATGATAAATATAGTAGTTATTTTTCAATGATAAAATGCTTATTTTGTTTTTTACAATAACTCAACTGGTTATTCAATTGATATTATAATATATATATATATATATTAATCCATATTAGGGTTATGAGATTCTTGAGATCAGATAATTAAAGGAAAAATATTATTTTGGTTCTATATTTTTCCTAAATATGTGATCGGCCCTGTATTTTGTTAAATGATAATTCAGATCACGTGTTTTACAAAATAGATCAAAATAGTACCTTATCTCAATTTTGGTCAAAAAAATTTCAAATATAATCTCTCATTCTCAACTCCTCAATCACTTTCTCTACTTCTCTAAACTCATCACATCGCTGACGACTTGAGAATTGATCTGATTATTGAAAATATTTGGACCAAAATCAAGTCTAGGGTACCATTTTGATTCATCTTGTAAAAGAGATTGTTCGAATTGTCATTTAACAAAACACAGAGATCGATCGCGTATTTGGGAAAAATATAAAGGCCAAAATTATATTTTCTTATAATTAAATTACATGGTTTTCTAGAAATAACAAAGAGTATTGAACTAGAAAAAATATACATTAATTTCTCAAAAAAAAAAAAGAATGAAAAATTATATATTAAGAACAATAAGGCATATTTTGTACACATTGATTTAATTAACAATACAATATATATATATATATAAATATAATATCAAAATGAATTAGAGGTATGGAAATTAATTAAGGAGTACAAATATATAATTAATTGGTTTAAATTAGGACTCTTTCTAGAGAGCTAGGTAGCTTAATTAATTTTGAGTACAAATATTCCAATATTGAAATTAATAATAATTAATCAGCTCCCAAATAATTTCCAATAACCATAGTCAAGTTTTCTCATGTTTACAACTAAGTTTGTAATAGGTATATGTAGTTAAGAAGTTATTACTTGACTTTCCTTGCCAAAATTATCCACATAATATAATTAATATAGCAATATACTAATCAACATTAATTATGAGTTTAATTAATTAATTAATTAATCCCTAGAGCTACTCCTCTTCTCTTCTCTTCTCTTGGTTGAATTTGACTTTGCTGGCAGTATCCGGATTCTCTTTGCTACGCGTACAAAATCCCTGTCACACGCATGCACGCACTAATATTATATACATACATACACACACATATATATAGAGAGAGAGATCTAGAGAGAGAAAGATATCTACATACACTACAATATAGAAAGGTCAAACAAAATTATTACAAGAGACTTCACATATCTTTGCATATACATACAAGAAATATATATATATCTTTGCATATACATACAAGAAATATATATATATATAGATATAGAGAAGAGCTGAGATTAGTGATCATGATTGAATATATATAAAAAAAAAAAAAAAGAGCAAACAATATTACAATATTTTAGGAAATGGATATTGGAAAATTTTACAATGAAGGCATGTGTTTTGTCTTTTGTCTTCACCGGCACGGGGGATTATGTTTTAAGTGTGTGAATAAATAATAATAATTTTTTTATACGACGGTGTACAATGTAGTTATAGTAAGTATCCTATTAATCTTTAAGAAATTCTGAATAATTTATGGTACCGAAAAAGATTTCAAATTAATTTGATTCACACGAATATAAAACAGGCTTAATAACAATATATTTTCATGTTTTCAGTATATGGTTAGATTACAATTAAAGCTTTTTTTATATAACGGTGTATAACGTAGTTATTTAGAATCCTTACAAATTTTTGGTAATTTCTAAATAATTTACAGGGTTGAAAATCAGAAATAAGTTACTTTGAAACTTGTTTTATAAGGGTGTGAAACACGTTATTTTGAAGATTTTTTTGGGTATCGTAAATTATTTAAAAAATTTTAAAAATTGATGAAGATCCTAAAAAAACTATAATGTACACCGTCATTGAAAAAAAATTGCGATACGAGCGAAAGTCTCCACTGGAGTTCTCCCCTATACACAGCAAAGACTTTCAAGTGGTTTTAATCAGAAACATAGCTTTTGATTTGGCTATATCCTTCATCAAAAGGAAAATTAATTAAAGATAAAAGAAAGGAAAATTAATTGAAGATAAAAAAAGGGAAAATTCAAATTCAAATTCAAATTCAAATTAGATCTTGATCTCTCTTATTTTGATTCTAATAAAATAACCTATAATTAAGTTTATTTGTCATCAAAACCATTTAGATTAATAAATAATATATATAATTATAATAACCCAAAGTACATACATATATATAAGGGGAAAATGTCTGTGTGTATGTATATATATATATGTATATAATTAATGAAGTATATATATATATATATACTTACTTCCAATTAAGATCACCGGCAAGAAGAAGATCATTCTCCATATCTTCATAAGCAATTAGATGACCAGGGACAGCATTGGAGAGATCAAGATCTTTATCATCATTCTCACCGCCACAGCCGCCGCCACCTCCGCCGCCGTCGCCGAACATTTGGCGGATGGCCTTGGCAAGGCTTTGGTAGCTTGAATGTTTATGGAGGCTAATGCGGTGGCAGATGGAACGGCCTTCAAGAACCACCGTCACAGCCGGCACCACCGCCGCCGAGACCAGATCGTCATGGCGATGACCCAGCAGCTGCCCCGCCGCCGGAAAGCCCGTACTGCCTTGGAGATAGCAATTAATTTTATTACTGTTATGGTTAGGGTTAGCAGTAGTAGTTATTCCGGTGAAGGAAAGTCCACCGGAAGAAGGGGGAGTTGCACCATTATTAACCATTAACTGTTGTTGCCATCTCCTTTTCAATGAGTACTGATCTTGCCTCATCATCTGGGAATGATCAAAGCTACTATTCATCTTTTCCTTCTTCTTCTTCTTCCTCTCTATATATATATATATGTATATGTATATATATATATATATATATATATGGATAAGAAGCTTGATGATGAAAAGTTTGGATGAGTTAAAATGGTGGGATTTGGCCAAAAGGAAAGAATACAAAATTAGAGGTCTCTCTCCCAAGGCAGTACAGTATATATAGAGAAGAGAGAGAGTGAGAGAGAGAAGTATAAGTGTTTGAGATGGATGTGAGTATATATATATAGACTAGTATAGCTAGTGTTTGGTTAAGTGTGTGTATATATATATATATAATTATATATAAATATAAAAAAAAAAAGAGAGAGAAAAATGGAGAAGAGAGAGATCGAGCACAAATGTCGGGCGGGGTCAGGTAGGTGTGTATGAGTATGTGTTGTGTGTATTAGGAGAAATGCTCTTTTATTTTTCAAAGCCATTAAATGACCTTTTCCCTACGTACTTTAATTACCCACTTTACTTAAACACTCTAATATATATAGGTAGGGTATTTCGGTACCAATTTTATTAGGTTAATCTACATTTCAATTATTTAAGATATTTTTTAATTTTTTAAAATAATTCGATTAGTTTTACCGTGACATAAAATAAGATTGTTGTACGTGTGTTTAATTTTTTGTATACATTTGTAAAATTCAACTATTTGAATATTTTTTTTAGTATTATAAATTATTCGAAATTTATTAAAAATTTGTAAGAAGTCTTAAATGACTACAAATATACACATCATAAAAAAAAATTGAAAAAAATTATTTAACACCTTTGGATGCACCAAAATGGTGCCCATATATATATATATATTAGTAATTATGTACATTAAATCTGGAGCCAAGTATTTTTACACAAATTTTTATATTTAGATCTGATGTCTTTTGAAATAATTTTTTTAAAATAAAGAACTATTTTCTTACTTCGTTGCTTTATATAAATATAAATATTGACGCTAAAAGTCTTATTCCGCGCATTTGTGCCGGTGTTCAAAACTTACTATAATGTGGTAGGGTTTTTTTTTGTCTTTGACTTAGGTCATTTTTTCAAGGTTGTTTTTAATGTGGTTTAGATAAGTGTTAATTTCTACATATATGTATTTTATCATTTGTAATAAAATTACGGCAGCTTAATTCAACAATATCTTTAATTAATTAACTTCTCTATAAATAAAGATTAAAAAAAAAACATTGAGTAATTTCTTCTAACTAATAAACCGCATTCATATTATGTTTTTGATGACTTAATTGTATATCTAAAAACATGTGTTATGTTAGCAAAGTTAACTCACTCATGTTTCCATCAAAACAAACACATCATGTGTGTGGACACATAGAGAGTAGGGCTGCTAAAAAAATTGCTAATTCAAATCGTCCACACATCAATCCAACCGCACACCACCACACGATTTTAAACCCTTTGTAATGCGGTGTGAATTGTACTTTTCGCAAGCTACGCGGTGCAAATTGAATTGCAGTTTATGATTTTGAAATTGCGATTCAAATTGCACCGCATCTTAATAATGAATATATTAATTTTTATTTATTTTAATTTTCAAATTTTAATTTGTGCTTTAATTTACTCATGTTGTTTACACTTATATTGTATTGTTAAAATTTGAAATATTAGTTGTATTATTCAGTTAAGAGTTAAACTATTTATGTTTAACTCAATGATTAATTATAAAAGTGTGCAGTTTGAGATCATATGCACCTCAATTTGAGCCATACTTTTTTTTGTTATGACTAATAATCTAATCCAGACTAAGCTAGCTTTTATATTTGGGTCCAATTCAATCGTACTATATACTTGTAAATCAATCTAATCTAATTAAATGCTGATTAAATTGATTATTTTCAACAGTTTTTTTTTTTATATGTTATATTATTTAATAATATTAATAATTTATCAATAAACTTCATACTTTTATTAATAAATCAATCAAATATTAAAATAAAATATCCATTTTAAATTTGATTAAACAAACCTAAATTTCATAATAAGTCATAAGCTATAAACAATAACAATATTAACAAGCTCCAAAACTTATAAATAACTCATAAGCCATAAATAACAAAGCATTATATTTTCATTTCAAATGTTGCTTTTTTTCTAAAATTAATAAATATATAAAAATAAATGTGGATTAAATTGGATTGGGCTGTTATTTTTCTTATTGAAATAAAGTGTATATCCGATCAACACATATAAAGATTGAATTGGATTGAATCATAATTCAAATTATATTTGGATTGGATAAATTTTGAACCACCGAGGTATATATGATCTTCTGTATAAAAAATATGTAGATAAGGGAAATTCTTGGTTTTAACGGTTTGTTTTGTTAATTTTAACAGAATATTATAAATATTTAACAGAATATACCTTTAAAACTAACTTAAAAATAGATATTTATATCAACAATTTCTACATATATGACATCTAAACAAAATGTTGATATAGATATATATTTACATGGCTACATGACATATGTTTAAAATATAATAATATTTAAAAAGAAATTAATAATAAAAATAAAATAAGAATAGAAAAAGTCATAGTGTAGATAGTAGTATGTATACATCAACTATTTTTAATTTCTAATGTATCTCGCAATGTTTTTTATTGAATTTGATGAAGAAAAAGAATTACAATCACTTGATAAAAAACAAACTATAACACAAATTTATAAGATAAAAAAAATGATACGTATGTCTTTATTATTTTTAAATAAATATTATTTAATTATTTAAATTATCATAAAATATCTTTAAAATATCCTATATATTTTAATTAATTAATTTTTGTTTAAGTTTATATTTGTTATAGTTTTTAAATTTGGCAGTGACAACAAAAGATTCTATATTATATGTTTAATATAATATTAAGTTTAAGTTTAATTAAATTTTATTTAAGTTAAAAAAATAAAATGTATGATTAATTATTTTTTAAATAATTATCATTGTAAAATATCTTAAAATATCCTATTTGAATTTTTTTAATTATTTATTTATTTAAGTTTAAGTCATATTTACAATCTACGATTAAATATAAAAAAATCTAATTAAAGTTAGCAAAAAATAAAAATAAAAATCATTAAAATTAAGAATTTTTCTTATCTACACATTTTTTATACAGAAGAGATATTACCTCAAATCATGAAGAGTTAAATTAATTAGAATAATAATTATGAAAACTAAAATATCGTGGCTGGCTGCGTCCAAAATATCATAAAGAGAGAGGCTAGGGTAGGACAAGCAATGCAAGTGGGTTTTAATATATATAACTGTAGATATAGCTAGAGTGGGGTATGTTTGCTTGTGATTGCAAAAGATGATACCTTATAACTATTTAATGTCTAATTTAATTATGTTATGTTATCTTATCTTTTTTCTCACTTTTAATATTTTATTATATATATATTTCGTGTACAATTTATTTACCTCATAACATATAATATAATATTGTTTTACAATATATTTTTATTTTGGGTGCATGTGTGCATATTGCGTAAGGTAGGTATTGTCATGGAAAAAATAATAATTATTTAAAAAAAATGTGACATTACGGGGGATGATGGATGATGATATAAAATGCGTGAGGAAAAAGCAAAGTATTAATTTATATAATATTTATGTATATGTTTATGTATAATCTAAATTAAAGTACGTAATATATAGTTAGTTATATATATAATAAAAGAGCCTTGTAAATTGGAGCAGTGCATGGGGCTGTGGTGACGACCGCGTTGCGGTCGCCGAACGGCTCGGTAGTTTGACTGTGAGATGGTCGGAAGGGCACGTACGATACGACGTCGTTTTCTCCAATAAAATACAAACAATTACTATACTCCATCTTCCACATGCATATACATATACATATACTCCCTAACCGTATATATATATACATATAATAAATATCACCAATGTATAATTAAGTACAATTTTGTCCCTACCATGAGACCATATACAAATAAAATTGTGTCACTGTCATTCATTTTCGTATGTATATTAGTATATACATAAATCATTGTGTGTTAGGGATGGAGACTTTGGATAATGTTCTGATTTTATTAAAAAAAATAGAATTTATTTATCTCTTATTCCAGGTACAATTTTAGTGCATGTTTTCCATATTGATTATAGACTAGTTAAATTTGCATTTACGACTGAGTTAATCTGATAGATTATATCATGACGTGTATTTTGACTAATGTATTTAATAATTTTTATCAATGAGAGGGTCATTTTGTAAAAAAAAAAGGGTCTTTATATATAATAAATGATTTCGTTTTATGTTAATATGAATATTGTTTTTTTTATGTTAAATATACATGTACTAATTTACGTTTGTTTAGAGATTTATAATAGATTGCCAAAAAGCTGTTGAAATGTTATATTTTTATAACAGTGTTATAAAAAGTGTGCCAAATTTGACAGAAAATAACATGAGCTAAATTTAGCATATCAATAAATGCTATTTTTTTATTTATTATATTGTCACTAATTATTATAATTGAGTAGTTGATAATTAATGACTTACCATATATCATTTTTTATTTATTTATTTTACTGCAAAATTTTTTGGAGAACATAATTTGGATAATAAAAAAAATTAATTTTTGTATGTTCTCAATGAATATTAAAAGAATTATTGAATTTTTTGTGTTAATTTGCATCTTGTTCCTAATATAGCATTAACTCATTTTTGTGCTAAATTTAGCATAATATTTACGAAAAAAAATCACTGGTCCCCAAATTTCCTGTCTCCTCCATGTCCCACCAATTATTTAAAGACACCTCATTTATTTATTTAATATATATTTAAATTATTTACAACTTTTTTTTTCCCAACTATACATAAATATGGTGTCTTAAAATAATTTGTGGGACATGAAGGGGACAGAAAATTGGAGACATGTGATTTTTTTTCAATATTTACATCTTGCATTAGAGATGGTCTTAGTACAAAATTTTTCATTTTATGCATGACAAGATAATATGCTTTCAATAAAGAAATTTTATGTGAAATGTACTGACCCAACACATATCACTACTATAATTAATTGCCAAATAATGAAAATTATAAGAAGCATTTATGTTAGAAACTCTTATAAATAAGTATTTTTAAGATATTGCAAAAAACTAGCAGTTGTTAAATTATTTTCAGAACTGAATTATTGTAAGAATTTGAAGAGAAAGGGTTGGTTTGCTTTTTATGTCCTTGCATGCATTAACTTATATTTATTTATCGATCCTGTTAAGGCCCGAAACAAGAGAAAAAAAAAAGGAAAAGGAGGAGAGATTAATTACGGGAAATTTAAGGCAGGGTTTTAATGTCTAAAAATAGATAATTAAATAAATAACGAAAGGTTTGAGAGAGTTAATTGTATTCTCTCATTTGTTTTAATAGTACATAAATCATAAAATTCCAACTACTCTTTACAACTTTTACTTTTATTATGAATTCGATCCATTATATTATAGTTAACTAATGGGTAAATAATCATTTAGTATTATGCGTTTTATCGAAGTACAGACTTAGTGATCTATGTTTTTAATAATGTTTATCAAGTAACTTGTAATTTAAATGAGAATTTCACAAAAATACTTAAGCTTTAAAAAAAATACTAAAAATATGAATTCTGGAAAAAAATTACAAAATTACGGAGAGGCAAAATTGTAAATACAGAGTTTTTTTTTTTTTTTTTTGTAAGCAAAGTTTACAAATTTGCAACAATATAATTTTTTTGTAACCAAAGTTTACAAACTTGTAACTAAAGATTACAAAATCGTAACAAATTTGTAACAATATGTTACAATTTTGTAAACAATATTTATAGACTAAATAGAAAATTGTAACATACAGTTACAAAATTATTATCCGTATTTTTTATTTTTTTGTAAAATTCAGTATTTTTCATTTTTTTTTAAAAATTTACAGTGCTATGTATAAATTTTTCAATTTAAAATTGTACATATTTGATATCTTGGACTCAAATTTGATCAATAAAAGTTTATCATCAACATGACCGAACCATCTTCAATTATATGTAATTAAGTAATTAAATTTGAATTTAAAACTCATATAATTGAGAATAGTTTGGTCATATTGATCAAATTTGAGTACAATGTACGATTTTAAATTACAAAGTACCAAATGAACATTATTGAAAACATAAGGTACCAAGTCTGTATTTCGATAAAATACATACCATATGAGTGTTTACCTTAACTAATTTTCTAATAACATTATTATAGTAAAAAAATATCAATAAAACATTATAAACAAATTCAAAATAGCCAACCCATAAATTAAGAAATCAAAGTGTAACAACTTTCCATACATTTATATTAAATTTTTTTTCAGGCATGAGAGAATACTTATGGGTGCTTAAGATACAAGTAAAGGGTACAATTTAATAAGAATTAAGAACACAATTTTATGATGTTTTTGGGACACTGCAATTTAAATGCGGGCAGTAACTAATGTTAAAAAAATACTAATAAATATCTGCATTTTCATTTTTTGAGATGACACACTTACATCCATGTCGGATCTCATTTTAATTATTATTAAAATGCCTCCATTTAATAAATGTAATTTTTTTTTTATTTTGTCGGGAAAATAAATGTAAATTAGCCCAATTGAAAATTCATGATGTTTTCATCAATACCATACCATACAATGGTCCTTAGAGATACATTATATAAATATATATATATATATATATATAGTAAGCTGCCTAAAGTGATTATTGCATAATGAATATATATTTACAGCTCAGACTTTGTCCTACGTCGATCAAATGTGGCAACCTAGGTGAAAAAGATACAAAAATTTCCAAGTTGAGTTCACTAATAATGTGAAAATAACTTTTACATTTTTTGCTTTATTATCGAATGATAACCTACTTAGTTCGTAATTAGAAACCAACATAATAAGAATAAAACAAAACTCTTGTTTGCGTTTTTTTTACACCTATTATGTTGATCTTCAATCAACATGAAAAATTTAACCTAAGTATGGATAAAACTGACATGATAAACTGATGACATTTGTTCTTAACTAATATAATAACTTTATGATGAAATTCTGAAAAAATGGTGGTGAATGTTTTTTGACAACTTTCAAATATGAGAGTGTCTCTACTTTTTGTTTCATTTGTGATTTGATCGGACATTCAGAGCGATTTTGTGAAAGAATTTTTGATACTCCAATTAACCAAGTTGTGAAACCATATGGTGTTTGGATGAGAGTTCAATCGAAGTGACAACAACATGTGATAGGATACAAGCAGTTATGATCAAGAAGGGGAGAGCTTGGTCAATTTTCCAATGGCTGTAGCAGTAGAAGTGGTGGTGTTGAGGGTAGTATGAGTGGGGATGAGTTTATTACAAATATGACAACTAATCGCGTCCCTGTAAACATGGAGGAAAGCGTGAAGGTTGGGCTGGTAATGAAGTAAGGAGTCGAGAATCGTGGGTAGTTTAATGGAGAAGATCGTGAGAAAAGGAACGTCAATGGGAGGGGAAAAAGTGGGAAAGGAAATTCAAACTTAGAGTGGGGCCTTAGTTGCTACTGACCCAAATAAGAGAAGAACTTATGAGGAAATGGCTTTTGGGCCTACGGAAAGGAAGAATGTGTTAATGGGCCACAAAAGTGTTAGGCTATCAAAAAATGGCATGAAAGTGTTAGGCTATCAAAAAATGGTTTGGAGGCGAGTCCTATTGTTCAAGCCCACCAGTACTTATGAGTATACTAAGCTGGAATTGTCGTGCGCTTGGGAACCCATGAGATGTTCAATTCCTACAGGATCTAGTTATCCAAAAGAGACCCAATTTTATTTTTCTTTGTGAAACTTTAAGCAAAAAGGAAGGGTTGGAAAGGGTTTGACAGATTATGGGGTTTGATGGTATGTTCTTGGTCGACTCCCAGGGGAGGAATGGTGGTATCTCACTACTGTGGCGTGTTCAAGGGAAATTTAGTGTGATAACCTACTCGAAAAACCATATAAATGTGAGGATTCAGGCGGTTGGTATGGTAGAATGGCGTCTAACAGGTTTATATGGGGAGCCGAATAGAGCACTAAGAAGAAATACTTGGAACTTGATTAGAAGTCTTGCTAATTCTTCTCAACTACCTAGGTGTATTATTGGAGACCTCAATAATTTGGTGAGTCAAGTAGATAAAATGGGAGGAAATCCATATCCCAATTGGTTGTTACAAGGATTTCAAGAGGTGCTTTCGAATTGTGAGCTTTTGGACTTGGAGCTTACAAGATACCAATTTACTTGGGAAAAGGGACGAGGTACTTGGGAAAATTGACAAAGCATTAGCTTCACAAAGTTGGTTAGATTATTTTTTATCTGCTAAGTTGTATAATTTATAACTTTCCTCTTTTAATCACTGTCCAATACTATTGGACCCCAATTTTAAGCATTTCCACCATTCTATATAGATAAATTAGATTTGAGAACGCTCGGCTTAGAGCACCAATGTGTTTTTAGGTTGTCAGAGATAGTCGGAAGGTGTGTGAATCTTTGGATGTTCAAAGTAAAGTTAGGTACTGTAGGGAAGAACTTGCGGCATGGGGTGCCGAGTACATAGGGAATTTTAAAGAAGTGATTAGTCATTGTAAATAGGAGGTTAGATGCTCAAGATGTTGAGGGATGAGGAAGGAATTCAGAGGTATATGGAAGGGCAGAAGAAATTGTATGAAGTGATAACTTAACGAGAAGTGTTTTGGAGGCAGAGGTCCAAACAACTATGGTTGCAAGCAGGTGATTAGAATAGCAAGCTTTATCATGCTTCATCTACTACTAGAAGACATAATAATCAGATTTTGAGCTTGCAAGGGAGGGATGGACAATGGGTAGATAGGGATAATGGACTAGTAGAGGTTATGACTGATTATTTTGAGGATCTGATTTCAGATTCAGCAACGAATTGAGGGGAGGTCATTGAAGGTATTCAACCTACTATAACGCACGAGGAGAATATGGAGTTACTTAAGGTGGTAACTGAGCAAAAGGTAATAGATGATCTCATCTAAATGAATCCTGATAAGTCACCGGGCCCAGATGATATGACTCCCAGGTTCTATTAATAGTGTTGGGGAATTGTTGGGAAAGATGTTGTTGATCAGGTTTGTAACTTCTTCATTGTATATTATCTTCTTGAATGATTAAATGATATGAATGTTGTGTTGATTCCTAAAAAGAAACATTTGGTGAATACGGGGGATTTAAGGCCTATTTTTGTATGTAATGTACTATATAAAATGATTTCTACGGTTGTTGCTAATTTAATGAAAGCGGTTCTCTGACATGCTGTTTCTGACACTCAGATTGCATTTATACAAGTTGACTCTCACATGGTTTCTTTAGAAGTTTTATATTATCTGAAGAGGAAGAGGAAAGGGAAATAAGGGTATATGGCTTTGAAGTTGGACATGAGCAAGACCTATGATCGTATAAAATGTATGTACCTATAAGCGGTGTTGAGTAGAATAGGGTTTGTCAGTAGGTGGATTTATTTGGTTATGTGTTGTGTCTCTTCAGTAAAGTATAGGGTGGTGCATGGAGGAAAAGAGATGGGTCATATTTCTCCGACAAGGGGAATTAGACAAGGGGACCCACTCTCACATTATCTTTTTATTATTTGTGCAAAAGGCTTCTCCTCTCTTATTCGAAAGTATGAAATGAATGGCAAGTTGAGAGGATGTAGAGTGTCAAGAGGAGCTCCAGTGGTACCTCATGCATATGCTATTTGCAGATGATAGTTATCTTTACTTCAAAGCTACTAATGTGTTAGCCCTCTTAAGGATTTTTGAGTAAGCATCGAGTCAGAAGATTAACCTTGCAAAGTTTTCAATATTTTTTAGGTCTAACACAACTCAAAGTATTTGAAGTTAGGTGTGTGGTTTGATGGGTATTAATGAAGCACGTGACATAAGCTTGTACATGTAGCTGCCAAGCACAATGGGTCGAAATAAGCAATCCATTATGGGATATCTGAAGGAGCTTTTTCAGAAAATAGTGCTTAGTTGGGAAGAAAGGTTCCTGTCTAAAGCAGGGAATAAATTTTTATTAAAGACTATGGTGCAAGCGCTCCCGAACTTTGGAATTAGTGTATTCTTGTTACCGTTGGAAATGTGTAAGGACATGGAAATGTTGATGACTAAGTATTGGTGGAAGTCGACCTCTGGTCAATGGTGTGGGATAAGCTGGATGGGATGGCAGATGATGTATCGGCATAAGTCTAGTAAAGGTATGGGCTTTCGCAATCTTAGAGACTTTGACGTTTCCCTCCTTGGAAAACAGGGATGGCAATTACTGCTTAGAGAAGATTCTTTGGTTGCTAAGGTGTTTAAAGATCATTACTACCCCAAGGGTTTCTTCTTAGATGCAGAGTTGGGAACAAACCCAAGTTTCATTAGGCATAGTGTGTGGGAAGCTCAAAATTTGGTCAAAACAAGGGCGAGAAGAAGTATTGGGACTAGTGTGGAAGTAAATATTCTACATGAGCCTTGGTTACCTGATGAACACAATCCTTATGTGGTTTCATATCATCTATCTCTTGAAGGAAGGAAGGTTAGAAGCATAATGGAGGTTGATGGGCGGGTTTAGGATATGGATGTGGTGAATGACCTTTTCCTTGAGAAGGATAGGGACCTTATTTTAAGTATCCAGCTAAGCTCTACTGCAGTTAATGATCATTGGTCCTGGAAAAAGGAGAAAACGGGTTTTTATACTATGAAGAGTGCGTATAACTACCTACAAGAACTAAAAACGGAATAGACAGTAGAAAACAAATCTTGTTTTTGGAGGAAGATGTGGAATCTCAAAATTCCTCCAAAAGTGAAGAACTTCATTTGGAGAGCCGGTACATAGTGCTTGTCGACTAGGATTCAACTTCAGCAGAAGCGGGTTCCTGTAAAGGTGTTATGTCTGGTATGACGGAATAATCCAGAAACGATCTAGCATGTTATGGTCTCATGTTCGTTTGCGCAGGCTTGCTGGAATAGGTCTGGTGTGGATGTTGGAGATGTTCAAGAGTTGGATTTCTCAACTTGGGTGCAGCCACTCTTTAGTGGAGTAGATATTGACATATTGGAGGAAGCATCCATGATATGTTGGTTGGTCATTATGGAAAGCACGAAATGCTTTATTGTGGAAGAAAACAATTTGTTCAGCAGCAAAAGTGGTCTCGACAACTAGAATAGTTCTTAATCAATGGAAAAATGCTCAGAAATTGAAGGCTGAACCATTAGGACTTACAACTTCTTCCAATGGGAGTGAGCATTGGACTATACCAGTAGAAAATATGATTAAGATTAATGTTATGTTGATGGAGACGTTTTTTAGGATGAGTGACGATTTGGTTTTAGTTATGTGGCCTGTAATCATGCAGGGAGGTTAATAAAAGCAATTTATGGCACCAATGTTGGTGATGTCCAACCTGAACTTGCAAAGGTTATTAGGGTAAAAGAGGCTCTCAATTGGATAAAGGACAGAAAATGGCAAAATGTCATTGTGGAAACCAACTGTATTATAGTTGTTCAGGCAGTGGAAGTTTCATTTCAAATGGCCTCTTTGTTTGGGCTGATTGTTCAAGACTGTAGACTGCTACTGTCTAGCCTATATAATATTTTATTATGTTTTGTTAAATGACATGCAAACAGAGCTGCTCATTGCCTAGTATGAGCCTCTCGTTTTCACTCAGGTCGTAGTTTTGTGGAGAATATTGCTCCCACTAATGTTCCTTCCATTATTTTGGATGACTTAAATCGTTAGTGGAGTTACCATTATTTTGGATGACTTAAATTGCTAATGGAATTGTAATAAATAAATATAATATATAATTGCAATTGATCAATCTCTTTATTTTGTTTTTCACATGGTATTTTAGATTCTTTTCTACAGTGAAAACCAAATAGTAGTATTTTCACCAAAGGGTTAATAATACCTATTATGTCGATTCTAGACCAGCATAAAAAAAATTCAACTTATGACATTAGTTGTTAACTACTATAATATATTTCTTATCTTTTGAAATTTCGTTTTTAGTAATTACCAAATTAATTAAACCAAGTGAATTAATTAAAGTGCGGAATGGTAATTAACTGTTTACACAGAATACAGTTCTGTCGGGATAGAAACTGAACACAATAAAAAGACAGTGCAAAACAATAAAGAACACAACGAATTTTTACAAGGTTCAGAAACTCTTTCGGATAACCTACTCCTTGGGGTCACGCCCAGAGAATAAAACCAATTAATAAAGAATCACAAGTACAAAAACATTGACTTAAACAAAACAAGACTCCCTCTTGAGATTTGCCGCAACTTGTTGTATTTCTCTTCACTAATCTGATCTTGATTGAAACGCTCAACCACTTGAACTCCCTTCAATGGCTAGCGAGTGCTTGCATCCTCCCGACGCAAGGCTTGTAAAAATCTTCTCCCGAAGACTATAAACGTTGTGTTCGAATTACAATGTGTATTCACTCATGAACATGGTATAAACTCACCACTAAAAAACTAAACACACATAATTCTACAAGATCACATGAATACTTATGATCTTGAATACAAAGAGGAACTCTCACAAATATTACAATAATGCTCACAAATAATGCACCAAAGAGTTCATCTTTCTCACTGCCTTTAGAGCCCTATTTATAGAGTCTTTTTCGTGCTCACAAAGGCAGAGAAAGAATTATTCTAATAAAGGCAAGAATCACAAAAGATATTCTTGATTGTCGAAGAGTTGCCTTATTTAGAAGATGCTGATCCGACAGATGCGATATCAGTGGGGACAGCTCAGACCTGTGTCGGATCAAAACAAGCTCAAAAAGGAAACAATAATTAATGACATTAAGAACCAGTTTCCTAATTGCAATCCTTGAGCTGCACGAAAATATATCAGCAAATAATCCAAAAATAACTTTGGGTAAGTACCGAATATTTGCAATAAAATTTGTTTCCTTTATAAACAAAATGAGACAATATAGGCTAAATAAGGAAGCACATTATTGTCCAAAATTCACACAAAAGGAAAGTGGTTTTCCGAAAATATCAATAAAGGAAACCAAACAATTCCGAAAATTATAATAAAGGGAAACAAACATTTCCGAATATTATAATAAAGGGAAACAACTAATTCAACCAATTTTATCTTTTAAGAAAAATATATTTCTATAAAAATGCCAATAAGGATTAACAATCTCCCCCTTTGGCAATTTTATAGACAAGAAATATCTATTTTTAAAAAATCCCTGCAAAACACACGTAAGAGCTCAAAATCATAAGAGTCACAAAATGATCACAAAATGACTCCCCCTGCGAAAGATAACCAAAGCATAGTTAACAAAGAACAATATGAAACAGCAGGGCAACATAATCAAAGTGCCAAAAATAGAGTTACTCTCTCCCCCTCATTGTCTAAGAAAATGCCAAATAACAAAGGAAACGAAACCAAAAGAAAGACCCATCAAGAGTTCTTTTACGTCTATCAAAAGCAAAATAAAAATAGATCAAAGGGAACTGTGACCATCATGGAGCAGGAGAGGTGGATCACTAATAAGGGCCAATGAAGCAAGAATTTGGCGCTGAGTATCCTCCATTAGAGTGAACCGGTCAGAAAGATGTGTAAGACCTGTCTGGACAGAAGCGAGAGAAGTCAGGACAGCAGGGGTGATAGGCTCCTTGGATTTCATGGCTGCTAGAATAGAAACAAATGGAGACACACAAAGGACAAAAGCCCTAAACACTTTGGTTATACGAGAGAGAGACAAACAGGAAAAACTGATTATAAAACAACCAAAGGGACTCCGAATATATAAAGTATTCGGAACACAAATGAGGCAAGTTCAAGATTGGGTAACCAAAAATGGGTAACCGGATTTTTAGTGATAAATGCCAAAATATCTCCCTTTTTAAAACAAATTCTGTCACACCTCAAAATTGGAAACTTTTGAATATTTTTAGAATATATTGAGATAAAACAAATAAATTGCATAAATTAATTTTTCAAACCCCCTTTTTTTTTAAGTACACAGTAGATAACGAATTTTATTTTTCAAAATTTTTTATTATTTTTTAATACAAAATTGCCGAAATATAAAGTATAAATTGCCATACCATATGTGTCCATGTAAATCCCAAGTCCTGTTCAGAAGAAACAAGATAACCATATTTTTCACAAATTAGATAAATGAGTTATACTTCAAATACTAAGAGACCATAATTCGAAAAACATACCACGCACAAAACATATTTGAGTCAATTCATTATATGTATGAGTCTTACAACCATCTTACACAGTCTAGAACAGGCATATGTGTGTGCAAGTGTAAGCAATTTGGCGTTTCTTTTTGGCCTTTTAAAGCTAGGGTCATTGCCCATATTTGGCGATTTTTAGCCTTTTTCCAATTGTAACCATAATGGAGGCTATAACTCTTATACTGATGGTAGCCCTTTACGCTGGTAGAGTATCCTCCAATATAATTGCTAATTACCTGGTACCAACTTACTTAGTGTCGGCTTTCACACATCAGTATAGCTAGCTCTTTTCCAAAATGGAGCCTGAAAAAGAAACTGGATTAGGAATGCTCATACAAAGATAATGATTTGATCAAATATAAATTGGATGATCTATAATTTTTCAAATATGGTTTTGTATTCCAACAAAGTATAGGACTTATAACCTTCATTCTCTAAAATACAAAAAAAATATGCTCATCAAATTTCTTCCAATCAGGACAAGAGATTTACAAAAACACATATGCAAGGCAAGATAATCAATTTATTGGCAATTTCAAATAAAACAAACCCCCAAGGATTTCCTGAGGGAATCAAATCTGACCGTGTCTAAGGCTTTAGTAAAGATATCTGCAATTTTTATGTTAGTCTCAAAATATTCTAAAATCAATGTTTTGTTTTCAACAAGTTCCCTAATAAAATGATGACGATTGTCAATATGTTTGGTGCGAGAGTGCTGAACATGATTTTTGGAGATATTAATAGCACTTGTATTATCACAAAAAATGGTTAAAGTTTTAACATCAAACCCATAGTCTGCCAACATTTGTTTCATCCACAAAAGTTGAGTACAACAGCTTCCAGCAGCAATGTACTCAGCTTCGGCTGTTGACAAGGAGATGGAGTTTTGTTTTTTACTATGCCAGGAGACCAAATTGTTTCCTAAGTAAAAACAACCACCACTTGTTCTTTTTCGATCATCAGTGTTTCCTGCCCAATCATCTCCAAATGTGACTGCCCCATTTTTCAAAGTCTTAAAGTCAGTGAGTATGCTTTTGTTACCTGTCATATGCCTTGAACAACCACTATAAAAAAACCAAGAGTTAGAAGCATATGTTCTAAGACAAGTAAAGGCAGCAAGACATTTGAATTTATTTTTCTTCACCCAAACTTTCTTAGGTGGAGACCTTTTCTTCAAGGGCATTTGTCTCAAATTACCATGATGATTAAAGTAATTTTTGTGAAAAAAATTCATCAAGGTAAAACATTTAGGTCGAAAATGACCTTTCACTCCACAGAAATTGCAAATAAAATGACCAATTTTTTTATTCTCAAAATTTCTGGTCTGTTTCTCATGTGATGTGACAGATTGAAAAGATGATGCCACATGAGTTTGAGTTGTTCCTGCAGAAGGGTCAGTTGTCGAAACAATAGGAAGATTTCCATAAATATAAATTGTTTTTCCTTTAGGTTTAGATTCATTTGATCCTAATCTAGAAAAATCACAAGCTTTTTGACCTGCAAGCAGAAAATCATCCAAAACCATAGATCTATGATTAAGCAATTTGACACCTTTCACAATGTTATCAACTTCATTAGACAAACGATTGATTTCAGAATCTTTAGCAACAACCTCAATTTCATATTTTTTAACAAGAGAGTCAAGTTCTTCATTTATTTTCTTGAGAACTTTGTTATTGTTTTCCATCAAACAATTATCTGAACATACTTTCAACCATTGATCATACATGTTTTTGTATGATTCTTTCAAAGAATCCTCATCCAAATTGGATTCATTTGAATCACCATGGGAACCCTCATCTGTTGAAATAGTATTATTTAAACAAACAAGGTTCTCATTCACCTGCACAGAAAGAGGTAAGCAAGAAAAAACAGAAGTAAAGGCAAGATTAGAATTTTCTTCCTCATCAATACTTTCAGAGTCTTGGTCACTCCAAGTCACTGCCATGACCTTCTTATTTTTCTTTAAGGTATTGGCACATTCAGCTTGAATATGTCCAAAACCTTCACACTCCCTGCATTGAATACCTTTTTTATTAGTATATTCAAAAGGTTTCGAAAAATTATTACATTTGGAGGATTTAGACATGTTTTTCTTATTACCAATTTTTTCATAAACTTCTTAAATTTTTTCGATAACAAGATCATTTCATCATCATCTTCCTCATCTGAGCTTTCTATTTTCTCTTTGGAAGATTTAAAGGCAATCGATTTCTCCTTCACGGCAATTGGTTTCTCTTGGCGAATCTTTTGATTAAGTTCAAAAGTTCGAAGAGATCCCATCAATTCCTCAACTTTCAAGGTGTCAAGGTTCTTTACCTCCTCAATGGCTGTGATCTTGGATTGAAACCTTTCAGGAAGAGATCTAACAATTTTCCTAACCAAAACAGAGTCAGACAACTTTTCTCCTAAAGCAAAATATTCATTAGCAATGTCAGACAATTCTTCATAAAACTCAGTGAGGGTTTCGTTTTCAGACATGCGAAGGTTTTCAAATCTTGTGGTCAACATTACAAGCCTAGATCGCTTAACATCAGTGGTTCCTTCAAATTGAGTTTGAAGGATTTCCCAAGCATCTTTGGCAGACTCACAAGATGAAATCAATTTTATATAACCCTCACCAACACCATTAAAAATTGCATGTAAAGCTTTATTATTATAAATTGACAATTTATCTTCTTCATTAGACCATTCAAGTTCAGATTTTACCTGTGTCTTACCAGATTTCAAATCTCTCTCGACAGGTGGTGTCCAACCGGTCAATATTGATCTCCAAGCCCTTTCATCAAGGGATTTGATAAAAGCTTTCATCCTTACTTTCCAGTATGGATAATTTGTATCATTCAGCAATGGAGGGCGAGTTATAGATCCACCTTCTGCAAAGATAGACATTTCACAAGGCACAAAACAAACGGAAAAATACAAGATCGCACTAAGAGTTTAGTGACCCGCTCTGATACCAATTGAAATTCCGTTTTTAGTAATTACCAAATTAATTAAACCAAGTGAATTAATTAAAGTGCGGAATGGTAATTAACTGTTTACACAGAATACAGTTCTGTCGGGATAGAAACTGAACACAATAAAAAGACAGTGCAAAACAATAAAGAACACAACGAATTTTTACAAGGTTCAGAAACCCTTTCGGATAACCTACTCCTTGGGGCCACGCCCAGAGAATAAAACCAATTAATAAAGAATCACAAGTACAAAAACATTGACTTAAACAAAACAAGACTCCCTCTTGAGATTTGCCGCAACTTGTTGTACTTCTCTTCACTAATCTGATCTTGATTGAAACGCTCAACCACTTGAACTCCCTTCAATGGCTAGCGAGTGCTTGCATCCTCCCGACGCAAGGCTTGTAAAAATCTTCTCCCGAAGACTATAAACGTTGTGTTCGAATTACAATGTGTATTCACTCATGAACATGGTATAAACTCACCACTAAAAAACTAAACACACATAATTCTACAAGATCACATGAATACTTATGATCTTGAATACAAAGAGGAACTCTCACAAATATTACAATAATGCTCATAAATAATGCACCAAAGAGTTCATCTTTCTCACTGCCTTTAGAGCCCTATTTATAGAGTCTTTTTCGTGCTCACAAAGACAGAGAAAGAATTATTCTAATAAAGGCAAGAATCACAAAAGATATTCTTGATTGTCGAAGAGTTGCCTTATTTAGAAGATGCTGATCCGACAGATGCGATATCGGTGGGGACAGCTCAGACCTGTGTCGGATCAAAACAAGCTCAAAAAGGAAACAATAATTAATGACATTAAGAACCAGTTTCCTGATTGCAATCCTTGAGCTGCACGAAAATATATCAGCAAATAATCCAAAAACAACTTTGGGTAAGTACCGAATATTTGCAATAAAATTTGTTTCCTTTATAAACAAAATGAGACAATATAGGCTAAATAAGGAAGCACATTATTGTCCAAAATTCATACAAAAGGAAAGTGGTTTTCCGAAAATATCAATAAAGGAAACCAAACAATTCCGAAAATTATAATAAAGGGAAACAAACATTTCCAAATATTATAATAAAGGGATACAACTAATTCAACCAATTTTATCTTTTAAGAAAAAAATATTTCTATAAAAATGCCAATAAGGATTAACATCGTTTACGCCAATCTTTACCATGCTAGCTCAACAACCAACATAGTAGCATTTTCGCATAGTTCACCACTCCTGACCCACCCAAATATTAGTAATAAATAAGGAGAAGACACTAGAAAGAAATTTGTTTAACACTAAAACTACTATTAAGTGACCATGTTTCATAGCAAAACAAAATTATTACAACCAAATATTACTTTTAGTCTCATACAAAATTATGGTGACTAAAAATTCTAAAAAGACATTATTTAATATAATTTTAATCATAAAAAAAATATGTATTAATAATTATTAGTTTAAATTAGTAACCAATTTTATATTAATATTGTTTACACAAATTTTGTAGTTTTGATCATATAATTAAGATTTTTTTAGTGAAATTGTTTAATATATATTTTTTTGGTCCTTATATTCTTATCTATATATATAAAACAATAACGTTTTGGAGGTGAATAGATGGTTGTTTTGGATCGAGCTAGATGTTGGTTAAATGAGTAACAATGAAGCATATCAGTTGGGTGCCATCATCGCTTCAAACTACAAACCTTCCATCGATGTTGCATTGGAAACTAATTACTCATGACTTTTATTTTGTCATTTTTAAATAAATAATTAAATAAACTTGCTCATCATATCTATAAATATAAATATAAATATATAATTACATGTCATTAGTCAAACCAAACTTTTTATTTTATTTATTAAGCCATACATCAAACATTAGTCAAAAATATCAGCGCCACCTTACGATTCCTTACATATTTGGATTTTGCATGAGATTTAATTTTTATTAAAAAAAGTATGTCCTCACTTTTTATAATATTAATATTACATATGTAACGACCCACGTTACTATGATTTCTTTCTAGAATATCGACTGGCCCTACAAACTAACACAAGTCTTTTCAGTGTGCTTTGTGCTCACTCGCACGCACGTTTCCTGGGAAAACTTCTCAAGAAGTCACCCATCTTGAGATTAATCCAAGTCAAGCACGCTTAACTTTGGAGTTCTCAAGTGATGGGCTACCGAAAAGAAGATGTACACGACAAGAATTTCAAGTATTAGCGGTGGGGGACTCCGCCGCTAATAAGGTCTAAATCTGCCGCTAATAAGTATTCGCGGCGGGACTCCGCCGCTAATACTCCGCGCCTAAAAAATTGTCGCTATTAATAATTATTAGCGACGGACTGACACACCCGCCGCTAATAATCATTTATTAGCGGCGGGTATTAGCGGCGGAGCCCGCCGCTAATAACTTTGTCAGAGGCATTATTATTAGCCGCGGGGTCTGCCGCTAATATTGTTTTTATAATTTTTTTTTAAAATTAAATTTTAAATAAATTAATAAATTAATATTTATTAAATTTAATTATTTTTAAAAATAATTTATAATATAATTTAACAAAAATAAAAACCCAAATCTGTTATTAGAGAGGAAGAAGTTGAGTCCGAATCTGTTAAGAAAAGAAAAACCCAAAATCAATATGCAATTAGTAGAGTGATATATATATAATAAATATATGTATATATATAGCAGCCGAAGACAAGCATGAAAATTAAAGCTGTAAAAGGATTTCAATAATATATATATACATGTATCAAAATTAAAGCTGTAAAAGGATTTCAATAATATATATATATACCTGTATAAATGAAAAGGTGCGTAGGAGAGATGGAGAGAGGAGGATAGTGCGAAGTGCGACGGTGTGGACGGAGTGGACGGAGGGTACTGGTTGTGCGGCGATTGCGAGTCTGAGAGATGAGAAATTGGAGATGACAGGAAGTTATTTGCTTGAGTGGCACCAGAAATCTTGAGTAGAAAAATTTGGTGTGAGTAGGGGATATCGTGAGTGATCACCGAAGAAAATGGCGAAAATGGAGAAGGGTTTTAACAGAGAGAGGGGAAGAGAAGAAGGAAATTGGGCTGCTAATTTTAAAACCGTAAATGTATTAGTGGCGGGGTCCCGCCGCTATTAATAGAGCCCGCCGCTAATAATGGTATTAGCGGCGGATACTCCGCCCCTAATAAATGAGATTCTCCGTCGCTAAAACTATTAGCGGCGAATATCCGCCTCTAATAAAAAGTGATTATCCGCTGCTAATAAAACTTAAAAAAATACTCGTTTGTTTCCCGGGCCTTTTCATCTGTTGTATTAGCGGCGGACTACCCATCGCTAATAATGGGCAGTCCGCCGCTAATACATCTTATTATATATATTTTAAATAATTATACCTAATTAGCGGTGGACCCCCTAGTCCGCCGCTAATAGTCTGTATAATAGCGGCGGACTGAACCCGCCGCTAATAGCTACGCCGCATCTAACATTAATTGTTGTAGTGGTATCTTGTTGGCATAAGTAGTACTCATCAATCCATTTAAGCCCTCTTCAACTGTGCAGTCCCATACCTACACAGTCTTAGAATCTTCACACTTGACCTTCCCCTGGCAGTGTGGGATTGCACAGCTTACTCGGTCTTTTCCCTTACGGATCACGGAACTCTGACTGTCACAACATACAGATGTTTTTGTATATATAAAAATTTTATTTGACTAGATTTCAAACATAAGAATTTTTGTTTTTGTATATATTATTATAAATATATTTTATAATATTTAAATTTATATTAATACAAGTATTAAATATTATTATTATTATTATTATTATATTTTATAGTATTTAATTTCATATTAATATAATTAGTAAAAAATTAGGATTATATATTATATTATCATAATAATATTTTAGGATTAATTTATAAATATTTATTTTTAGGTTAGCTTTAAAGGTGTATTCTATTAAATATTTAGAATATTCTATTAAAGTTAACAAAACAAAACTGTTAAAATCAATAATTTCTGTTATCTACATATTTTTTATATATAAGATATATTTAAATCATAAAAATTGCTGGTTTCCGTTAAATTTAACATTTTTTTATTGTTTTCTAATACCGTTAGTTTTAAAGTCATCTAAATAAGGTAAATAAATTAAAAAAAATAAAGTCATCTAAATAAAGTAAATAAATTAGAAATAAAATAATAAATGAGTAATAATTTATCATCACATATTTTAAAATTTCATATCAAAGTATTTAAATTATTCTATCAATTATATTTTAAAAACTATAACAAAAAAATATTTATGTTTTTAAATTTATTATTTTCTTTCTTTTACTAATTATTTATTTTGTCACTTTAATATTTTGTATATTCAAGGATATATGTAATAGTAACATAAGACATATAAATATACATATTTCTTATTTTTTTCATTTAGCTGTTTTAATGAGAAATTACTTATTTTAATTACTCTAGCCGTTAATTGAAAAATATATATAAATTTTATTCACTTTAATTTTTTAATTAAATAATTAAAATTTGATCAAATAAACTTTTTAAATTCATACTTTTAATTTAGAATTTCTTAATATTTTATTATATTGAATATATTTTTCTAAAAGAATATTAGAAATAATTATTTAATTTCAAAATTAAAATCACCATATATAATATATAAATAAAAACACAAAAAAGACTAAAATTTAAATTATTATGAACACTAAATTTCAAACTAATAAACAACATCAAATAATTTACTTTGATACTAAAATGCATCATATTTTTATATGTAAAAAGTGTGTTTCTACATATTCTTAGTTTAACGATTTTTTAAAATAAAAATTATGATACTATTTATTTCTTTTAAAAATATTAACAATATTTTGGATTAATTTTTTAAAATATGTTTGTGTCATTCTTTTATAATATATGACATTGTTTTTTATTTAAAATTTAAATAATAATTAAAAAATATAATAATTTCAAAATAAAACTAAGCAAACGTGCATTGTACGTTGCTTATACCTTAATATATATTTGTTTAACTCAAATATTGAAAGATAGTTTTTTCTTTTTGTTGCTAGAAAGAGTTATAAAGGGTAAATTTTTCTTAAAATGCAGCATTAAGAGAAATATGTTTAATTTAGCACTTGATTTTATTTGTAGAACATATTAGTTGTTTTATTTCAAAAATAATATAACCTATATTTTAAGAGGCATTTCACAAAAGACTAAAAGTGACTTGTTTTTTGTTTAGCTATTGTTGTGTATTTGCTAGGAGTAAAAATACAAGAGACAGAATTCCCATTTTAAATATTGTACTTAATTATTGAAAAAGATCACAAAATTTTAAAATAAAGATGTGTAGCTTCTTTAAACTATCAAACCATGTAGTTTACTTATAAATTGTAAACATGGTGGCCAATATAAAATATAATAATTTTATATAAATGGTAATTTTTTTTTAAATTTGGGGTATTTTATATAAAATTAAAATAATTAAAATTTGAAACCTTTCTAACACAGGCCCGACCCACATATACCAGGATCGGGCCACCTTAAATCACATGTTGGGATTTATTGGTAATTTTTTGTTATTATTTATTAAGTATATGTTTTTCTTTTAGTTGATCATATATATTTAGTTATATATATTTACATATATAAAGTAAAAAGAAGATATAACTATTATAAAAATTTAAATGGGCACTGTAACTTAATCTAGTAAGAATATACACATACACAAAATACTAATTTTCTAAAAAAAAAATGTTTTTACTGTTAACCATTTTTTTCTTTTCAATTTTACAGTTTTAAGAAAAATTTTACATTTTTACGATTGTCTTTTTTTTCTTCTTTTTTTGTGTTGTTTTTAGGTTTTTTTTGTTGATATTTAGTTGATCCAGTAAGCTGTTTTCAAGTTTTTTTAAATTTTTTTTTCCTAAAGACCTTATTTTCGTAATTATGAAACTTTGAAAATCGTATTTTTGAAATCTTGAGTACGTATTTTTGAAAAAAAAATAAAAACCGTAAAAATATAAAAAAAAAATGTGTATTAAAGAAAAAATCTCAATATAATAAGTGTAAAAGCTTATATACTATCGTCATTTGTTTAAAATATAAAGAAAGACTATGTGTGTTTGATGGGTCATTTTATGTCATACTGTATTGTATTTATAGTATCAGTAATCCACATCAAGATTTTAAATCAGTTAGGCTGTTAGTTAGTTAGAGGTCAACTAACTTCTTTTGTTTTTTGGCTCTTTATTAATCTCTTGTAACTGGTTATGTTGCTCTCTATATAAATAAGAGTAACAGCCAGCTTTAGTCGTGTGTGAGAAAAATTTGATTGTTTTAGAGAGAGAGATAGAGAGTACTTCCAAGTGAGCAAGAAGAGGAGTTGTATGTAAAGACTTTGTTCTTAAGTTTAGAACAGAGGTGTAGAAGACAACTTCTGGAAGAGGAACAGAGGTGTACTGAAAAACATTGGAGCCTGTAAATTTTCTGAGTTACTAAGGGAACTCCCAGATTGGGAAGAGCTGGATTAGGTCACCATATTGGTGACTGAACTAGGATAATTCTATGTCTCTTCTTCTCTTTTCTTGATTAAAGTTTATGTTATTTGAATGTGTATATTTTTCTGGTTTTGCATATCTTTTACTGATTTGTATGTGTTTGAGTTTTTGTTTCTGTCAAGTTTGTGTTCTTACTTCTGAGTTACAATAGTGGTATCAGAGCCAGGTTAGATTAAGCAAGCAAGAACTCAGTTAAATCAAAACAAGAACCAAGAATGGCATCATCTTCAGCAAGATTTGATCTAGAAAAATTTGATGGGTCCGGAGACTTTAGCCTGTGGAAGGAAAAGATGATGGCAATCCTAATATACCAGAAACTAGACTCGGCTCTAGAAGAAAAGTCCGAAAAGAAACCAGAAGGAGATGGAAAGGTTGAAGACAGTACCATCATCAAACAAGCTAGATCAGCAATCATAATGAATCTCTCAGACAATGTTCTAAGGCAGGTCATTAGTGAGAAGACAACTTTGGGAATTTGGAACAAGCTGATACAACTTTATATGGAAAAGACAACAGCAACCAAGATCTTCTTGAAAGGGAAGTATTATGGATTTAAAATGAATGCATCTAATTCATTATATCAAAATCTTGATGAGTTGAATAAAATTGTCTTGGCTATTACTAACATGGGTGAAAATATTCAGGAAAAGGATCAGGCAGTGATTCTTCTCAATGGACTACCAGATCAGTTCAAGGAGCTCCGAACAGTCATTATGTACAGCAGGGACACACTTACACTTGATGATGTTTTGGGAGCACTTCGGTCAAGGGATGCTGAACTCACTTGGCAAAAGGCAGCAAGGCAAGAGACAAACAAAGATGAAGCCTTGATGGCTCGAGGAAGGCTCACAAGAAGAAGTCACTCAAGAGGGCCACACAGAAATTTTTCAAGATCTAAGTCAAGACACAGAGAAACAAGAAAGTGCCATCACTGTGGCAAAGTAGGCCATCCGATAAAATTTTGCTGGGAACTCAAAAAGAAAAAGGAAGAAAACGAAAAGAATGAAGATTTTTCTGCCTTAGCAGATAAGGACTACAACTCTGATGGAGATGTATTCGTTGTTACTTCAACACTGTCAGAATCAACAAAAACAAATGGAGAGACACATACTAGCACGATCAAGAAAGATCAAAATTAATGGATTTTGGACAGTGGATGTACTTTTCACATGAGCCCAAGAAGAAATTGGTTCACAGATTATACAAATATAAATGGTGGTAGTGTGGTAATGGGAAATGACCACAGGTGCAAAGTAATTGGAATAGGTTCTATTGCTATAAAGAGTTTTGATGGATCTATCATAACATTAACTAAAGTTCAGCATATACCAGATTTAAAACAAAATCTCATCTCAGTAGGGACTTTGGATGATGATGGCTATGGTCACAAGATCAATAATGGAAATATGAGAATCTCAAAGGGAGCTTTTGTGACAGTCAGAATCCCGTGATCCATAAGGGGAAAGATCGGGTAAGCTGTGCAATCCCACACCGCCTGGGGAAGGTCAAGTGTAATGATTCTAAGACTGTGTAGGTATGGGACTACACAGTTGAAGAGGACTTCAATGGATTGATAGGTACTACCTATACCAAGAAGGTGCATCTTCTTTTCGGTAGCCCATCACTTGAGAACTTCATGGTTAAGCGTGCTTGGCCTGGAGTAATTTAGGGATGGGTGACCTCCTGGGAAGTTTTCCCAGGAAGTGTGCGAGTGAGGACAAAGCTCGCTGGAAAGACTCGTGTTGGTTTGTAGGGCCAGTCGTCATTCCAGAAAGAAGCCATAGTGATGTGGGGCGTCACATAATGGTATCAGAGCCTTGACCCAGCCGGAAGTGTGGCCGACGGGGACGTCGGGCCCGTAAGGGGGGTTGATTGTGACAGTCAGAATCCCGTGATCCATAAGGGGAAAGATCGGGTAAGTTGTGCAATCCCACACCGCCTGGGGAAGGTCAAGTGTAATGATTCTAAGAGTGTGTAGGTATGGGACTACACATTTGAAGAGGGCTTAAATGGATTGATAGGTACTACCTATACCAAGAAGGTGCATCTTCTTTTTGGTAGCCCATCACTTGAGAACTTCATGGTTAAGCGTGCTTGGCCTAGAGTAATTTAGGGATGGGTGACCTCCTGGGAAGTTTTCCCAGGAAGTGTGCGAGTGAGGACAAAGCTTGCTGGAAAGACTCGTGTTGGTTTGTAGGGCCAGTCATCATTCCAGAAAGCAGCCATAGTGATGTGGGGCGTCACAGCTTTGTTGGTAATGAAAGGGACCAAGAGAAATGGCTTATATAGACTTGATCGGGAAACAATGGCACCAGCACTTGCAGCTACTATTGACAAGTGCAACTCAGATATAAAGATTTGGCATGCACGCATGGGACACATTAGTGAACAGGGATTGGTAGAGTTATCTAAGCAAGGATTATTAGGTAACTATACACATCCTAACTTACCTTTCTGTGAAATTTGTGTGCATGGCAAACAACAAAGAATAAAGTTTACCAACAGCCAATACAGAGCAAAACATGTGCTGGAATATATACATGCAGATTTATGGGGTGCCAGCCGAATCAAAACACAAGGAGGTAATCAATATTTTCTCTCTATTGTAGATGATTTCAGCAGAAAAGTTTGGGTTTTTCTATTAAAACATAAACATGAATGCTTAGATAAATTTAAGGAATGGAAGGTGTTTATAGAAACTCAAACTAATAAGAAAATAAAGACCCTTAGGACAGACAATGGTTTAGAATTTGTAAACCAGGAGTTTAATAATTTCTGCTCAAAACATGGTATACAAAGACACAAAACAGTAGCTAGGACCCCACAGCAAAATAGAATAGCTGAAAGAATGAATAGGACTTTATTAAATAAGGTTAGATGCTTGTTACTTGAATTCGGTTTAAAGAAACATTTTTGGGGGGAGGCTTTGTATACTGCTTGCTATTTAATTAATAGAAGTCCAAGCCGAGCAAACCAACTGAAATCACCTGAAGAATTATGGTTTGGTAAGCCCCCATCTCTTTCTCATTTAAGAATTTTTGGCTGTGTTGCATATGCTCATAATGTTGAAGACAAATTGAGTACGAGATCAATTAAATGCATCTTTCTAGGCTATCCAAATGGTGTAAAAGGATATAGATTGCTGTCATTAGAAACAAATAAAATTATAATCAGCAGGGATGTTATATTTAAGGGTTTATACCTTTTTGGACCCTCTGTTTTTTTTCCCATTACCTGTTTGGACCCTGTGTTTTGACAAATTATTTTTTGGACCCTATGTTTTGTAAAATGGTTAAAGTAGAACCCTAAACCCGATTTTGGTCATTGTTTTCTCAACTAAAATCATAAATAATTTACCAAACTAACAATTCAGAACAAAAATAAAATCATTCTGCTTAAAAACTGTGATGTTATATTCAATTTTTTCTTCATCAAAATTGAGTTTAAGGTTCTATTTTAACTATTTTACAAAACATAGGGTCCAAAAAGTAATTTTTCAAAACACAGGGTCCAAACAGGTAATGGAGAAAAACACAAGGTCCAAAAAAGTATAAACCCTATATTTAATGAAGCAGATTTGTCTTTTAAAAGAAATGAGAAGGGTATTTTTCTTGATGTTTCAGGTGACAAAACTGAACCAGAACAAGAAAAACATGATGGAAAAGAAGCCATATTAGAACAACCAGATAACAGCCAACAAATATTGACAGAATGGAAGGAGAAAACTAAACCTCAAGAAGGAAAAGAAGACCTTAGTGACTACAAGCTGGCTCGAGATCGTACACGCAGAAAAATAAAAGTCCCAACCAAGTTTGTTGAAGCTGACATCATAGCTTATGCTTTGTCAATGAAGAATGAGTCTAAGGAGGAAGTACCAAAGAATTTTAAAGAAGCAATCAGCAGCAAAGATGCAAACAAATGGAAAGAAGCAATGCTTGAAGAACTCAGCTCATTAAAGGAGAACAAAACATGGGAGTTGGTAATGAAACAAGCTGGGCAGAAAGTTATTGGCAACAAATGGATTTTCAGAATTAAAGATGGAATGTCAGAAAATGAACCAAAGAGATATAAGGCTCGCTTAGTGGCAAAAGGATACAATCAGGAAGAAAGAGTGGACTACACAGAGATCTTCTCACCAGTAGTCAAATTGAAGACAATTTGAATAATGATTGCCTTTGCAGTTTAGAAAGATTGGGAAATAGAGCAGCTTGATGTCAAGACAACCTTCTTAAATGGAAAACTTGAAGACATTATCCTTATGAGCCATCCGGAGGGATTTGAGAAGTACCAGAAAAGGAAGAGCTAGT
Organism: Humulus lupulus; assembly: GCF_963169125.1. Lineage (NCBI taxonomy): Eukaryota > Viridiplantae > Streptophyta > Magnoliopsida > Rosales > Cannabaceae > Humulus > Humulus lupulus. The sequence continues at coordinate 211,474,587 of NC_084798.1, forward strand.
GTGCTTACTAAAGAAATCTTTATATGGTCTTAAGCAGTCACCAAGGTTATGGTACAGAAAGTTTGACTCAGTGGTGATAAGATTTGGATACTCAAGATCAAAATATGACACTTGTTTATACTACTCAAATCTGAACAGTTCAGCTGAAACCTTTATTCTCATTTACGTAGATGATATGCTTATAATGGGAAAGGATTGGGATCATATCAACAAACTGAAAAATGTGCTAAAAGGTGAATTTCAAATGAAGGATTTAGGAGCTGCAGTAAAAATTCTGGGGATACATATCATGAGGAAAAGAAAGGCACAAATGTTAATGTTATCACAAGAGAAGTATGTGAAAGATATACTCAGAAAGTTCAATATGACAGATGCTAAAGTGGCTGGTCTACCTATAGCAGGACACTTCACATTTTCTATAGAACAATCACCTAAGACAGTTGAAGAGAGAAGAAAAATGGCTAATGTACCCTATGCTGAGGCAATCGGAAGTGTAATGTACTCTATGGTGAGCACTCGACCAGATCTAACATATGCAATGAGCACTCTAAGCCGATACATGTCAAATCCGGGTCAAGAGCATTGGAATGGAATGAAATGGTTACTAAGATATTTGAAGTCAACTCAAAATCATGGCCTGCTATTTAGAAAAAGTGGAGAGAAGATAAACTTAAAGGGATTTGTGGATTCAGATTATGCTGCAAATAAGGACACAAGAAAGTCATTAACTAGCTTCTATTTTCTGTTGAATGAGTGTTGTGTCAGCTGGAAATCTCAGCTCCAACTAGTAGTGGCACTCTCCGCTACAGAAGTTGAGTTTATGGCAACAATTGAAGCCTTCAAGGAAGCAGTTTGGATAAAGGGATTGCTGAAAGAAATCCAGATGTCAGAAGACAAAACAGTGATATATTCAGATAGTCAATCTGCTATATATCTGAGTAAAAATCCTGTCTATCATGAAAGATCCAAACATATATACATAAGAATGTTTTGGATAAGAGACAAGATAGAGAGTGGAGAAATTGAACTTGAAAAGATTGCTAGTGAGGAGAACCCTGCAGATGCTGGAACCAAAGTGCTAACTATCAGCAAGTTTCAACATTGCTTAGAGCTACTGACTTTTGGAGCAAGGTAATCAACTGGTTTACTTCCCAACTGGTTTCCCTTTGTTCTCTTCTTGCTGTGAATTAAGGAGGAATTTGTAGTATCAGTGTAATGCCCCGAATTTTCTAATAAGGTTTAGGACTTTGATTAGGAGGCCGGGAGGGCCATAATTGATCTATTATGCTATTTAATAATCATATGCATGTTCATGTGAATTATATTATTATATGGTGGTAAATGCATGCATATGGGAGTATTTATAGTTATGAGGGCATTTTGGTAATTTGGCCTGTTGAGGGCATATTTGTAAATTGGGTGCATATCGTAATTTGTGAATGAGATTTTATTATTATGGAGATATATTCGAGTTATTCGACATGAGACGGTCATATATAATGAATTATCGGTTTTGTCATAACGGGGTCAATTTCGAGGTAATAGAAATGTTTATTTGGTGATAAATTGGGAGTATTTGAGATCAGGATGGAATTCTGGAAGTTTTGACTATAGTGTCCCCGGGGGTGTTTTCGGGACCCCGAGCACTAGGTTTTATTTGAGGTTACTTAAGCTTGAAGTAGCTTGTCAGATAAGAACGTACGTTAGGAAACCTCTCGTTCTCTCTCTCGATGATCAGTTTTACCGTTTGAGCGTTTTCGAGGATATCTTGAGTTCTAGGAGTCGGAATCAAGCGAGGGTCGAGGCATAGCGATCCTAGGAAAGAATAGAAGCTTCTTAGCCGAAGGATTTGACGGAAAACAACCCAATCAAAGGTAATTGAAGTTTAAGTTTTGAGTTATTTCGAGTTTCTAAGCTTTGAATTGATTTTGTGAATCGTTGAGTTTTCGGTTTGTTTGAACCTTGGGTTTTGAGGTATTGGGAAGCTTGGGAACTTTGTTTTGATGATTGGGGAATGTTTAGGTGTGTTTTTGGGGACTTTGAAGTGTTGAAAACACGTTGGAGAATGGTTCTGGGTTGGGCGCCGCGGCCCTGTTCTTGGGCGCCGCGGCCCTAGCTCGAGTTAGCAGGTGGCCTTTCTGTTTCGCTGGGCGCCGCGGCCCTTGTGTGGGGCGCCGCGGCGCTTGCCTCTGGAAATTCTGGGGCCGCGGCCCAAGGTGCTAGGGCCGCAGCCCCTGCCCTGTTTTCACCCTGTTTGCTCGTTTTGACCCCGGGAACTTAGCTACGGTCCTCGGGAGTGTCCCTACTACTTGGATTAGTTTGGACTGGTCTCTTGGAGGCTAGATATTGGTTTGAAAACCTTTGGTTATCATGTTATTGATGGTGTTCCATATTTTGTTATGATTAGGTGACCGCTAATGGCTTAAAGGTTGACCGTTCTCAAGGGTCGTTCTTATACTGGTTTTAGCTCGAATTTGAGGTAAGAAAACTGCACCCTGTGTATATGTGACATGCATGGCTATTATGATGCATGTTGGTTGATTACTGGGTATGACATGCATGGTTATTATTGATGCATGTCGGTTGATTTTTATGTATGACATGCATGGCTATTCTTGGTGCATGTAGGCTGACTATTAAACGTGACATGCATGGCTGTTATTGGTGCATGTTGGATTGTTGAACATATTGCATATGATGCATAAGAAACATGTGATTAGGACATGCTTGTATACTGGGTGTGATATCGTTCAGAGCTTGAGCCTCTGTGTTAATGCATAGTCCTAATTGTACTAATATCTGTTAAGTAAGCATGCTGAATACCTTGTTTATGGATATTGGACATGTGATATATGTTTGGTGGCATGGCTTACCTGTGTATGGCGCTGACTTATTAGTCAGAATCGACAATGGTGTCAGATCCGTCTGTGAAGCTGTGACTTATTAGTTAAGTTCACCACGGGTTGAGCACTGGTCGTGCTTTACCGACCCAAGGGTCAAAGGTGGCAGTGCGTTGTAAACGCCGGGCCAAATAAAGATTGGATCCAATCGAGGTCGGCATTGAATGACTCATATGGGGTATTAGTGCTGGACCGACCGGAAGGTCAATGAGAACTATAAGCGCTTGCCTGGCCTATGACCAGATGTTTATGGCCAAGGTATATGACCCCGGTGACTGTTTGTCACATGGCCAAGGGACGCTGTCCATTGCACGACTCTAGGGTCGGGAGGAAGGTTATGTTGGTGACCATTCACCATGCACCTGTCCTTATCAAACTTATGAAGGGATCACTTGTCAGTTAAGCCCTGGTGACCCTATCGTCACATGGCTAGAAGGAGCGATGCTCACTATTGTGACTTTTGGCTATTGTCACTTGCTTGTTTGGACTGATAGTCCTACATGGTTATTATGATCGTTGTTAAGACTATGTCACGCTTTATTGTGTTTTCTTGCTGGGCTTTGGCTCACGGGTGCTACGTGGTGCAGGTAAAGGCAAGAGGAAGCTGGACCGTCCTTGAGTTGGAGAGCTTAGGTGATGATGTGTACATATGCAGCTGCTCGTCCGCCACGGCCGAGGTTTAAAGTGGAACTAGGGTTGAACCCTGTTTTGCCGCTTAGAACGGCCTGTTGTAAATACTTTCTGTAATAAACTTTGAAACTTTATTTTCGGGATCCCAATGTATGTATTAAACGTTCTAGTGAAACGTTTCTTCCTAACCAAAGTTTTAATCCCTAAACCGCTAATCATACTTAGTTACACGTTTTGGCCAAATGACTCGATTAGCGAGTTTAGCACTGTTTACAAGGCACACCGTAACGGTCCCTGGAGTTTGGGGCGTTACAATCAGTAATCCACAGCAAGATTTTAAATCAGTTAGGCTGTTAGTTAGTTAGAGGTCAACTAACTTCTTTTGTTTTTCGGTTCTTTATTAATCTCTTGTAACTAGTTTGTTTGCTCTCTTTATAAATATGAGTAACAACCAGCTTTAGTCGTATGTGAGAAAAATCTGATTGTTTTAGAGAGAGAGATAGAGAGTACTTGCAAGTGAGCAAGAAGAGGAGTTGTATGTAAAGACTTTGTTCTTAAGTTTAGAACAGAGGTGCAGAAGACAACTTCTGGAAGAGGAACAGAGGTGTACTGAAAAATATTGGAGCCTGTAAATTTTCTGAGTTACTAAGGGAACTCCCAGATTGGGAAGAGCTGCATTAGGTCACCATATTGGTGACTGAACCAGGATAATTCTGTGTCTCTTCTTCTCTTTTCTTGATTAAAGTTTCTGTTATTTGAATGTGTATATTATTCTGGTTTTACATATCCATTACTGATTTGTATGTGTTTGAGTTTTTGTTTCTATCAAGTTTCATTCTTATTTCTGAGTTACAATAGTATTGTATTATAATAAATTATGTTTTATAGCATAATTTTATATATTAATATATTTGGTATTGATTTTTAAGTAAATACTAAAATAATAAAAAAAAACGCCCATTATAATTTCTTTTCATTTTCTATTTATCATTTTTTCCTTGCCGTTACTCTCTATACATATTTTAACTAGGGGTGCACACGGGTCGGATTTTCGGGTTTCGGACTCATCGGGTTCGGGTTTTGCGGGTTTCGGGTTAAGAAAAATGGTACCGAAACCGATCCGAAATTTTTGAGTTTTTTCGGGTTCGGGTTCACTCGTGTTCGGGTTCGGGTGTAATTTCGGGTTTGCTGGGCCATTTGTGATTTTGGGCCGAAAAGCCCAGATTTGCAAAAATGTCATTTTTTACACTTTTTTTTTTCAAAAATACCATTTTTTTTTCAAATATACCATTTTTTTTTCAGATTTCAGGTTTGATTTTGGGATCGGCTGAGCCTATTGGGTTTTGGGCCGAAAAGCTAAAATTTGCAAAAATACTATTTTTTTACACTTTTTTTCAAAAATACCATTTTTTCGAAAATACCATTTTTTTTTTCAGATTTCGGGTTTGAACCCGAACACGAGGCTAACAAATTTTCAAACCCAAACTCAACCCGACTTTTGTCGGGTTCGGGTCAGATTTCACCCGATTTCGACGGGTTTTCCCAAAAAATGGGTTTTCGGGCTGCGGGTCGGGCGGGTTTTCGGATTTTTCGGATCAAATGCTCACCCCTAATTTTAACACATCCAAAATTGTACCATTTTGCTGTAAAAGGCCCAACACATCCTCTAAAATTGGGCCTACTTCTAACTTTCACTTTAGAAAATGGGCTCATTCTCATTCTTAGGCCCAAATAATACACGAGCCTACGATCCCTTTGTTCTGGAAGGTTTTCTTGGAGTTGTGGTAACAAAATTTAAAATAAATTAAAATATTAAAACTTGATAGATTTCTGTTGTATCAAAGTCTTGAAATGGGGTCTTTGCAATTTAAGGTTTTAAAAAAAAAAAAAAGTGATATTATTATAAATTCAAAGTCTAGTTTTTGTGCATTTTTAATAATGTTCTTTTTTAAGCATAACTATATGTTTAGTGAGATTGAATGTGTAGTGGGCATAAAATGATTAATAGGACTGGAAATTAATTGCTTTCAAGACTTGTGCATCAAATCATATGAACTCTTAACTAAAGAGTTTAGAATTTTTTTTTTCCATTTAATTAATGAACTCAACTATATAATAATAATAATAATAATAATAATAATAATTTTACAAATAAATAAATAATAATAATTAGTTCAACAACCCACTCGAAAGGTTTCACTCATTCATATCTTGGTTGTTTTGTAATGAGTAAGCATGTGGGTTCTTTAACCAAACAATCTCACTTGGTATTTGCTTTCTTCTATATTTGTTATTTGTGGCTAAGATTCATCAAACGTGCCATGCTCTTTTTTTATCAAATAGCTATGTTTTTGCCTTCTTTTTTTTAGGTATAAAGTAAAGACCTTTTTATAAAATTAAAATAATAAAAAAAACTTTGGCTTTTAAAAAGTAGAAATTGAAAGATTTGAGGGTCTAGAAGGGTCCTCCACCAACACCGTCCAATTAATTTTTTTGAATATTTTTGGTGAATATTTAATGGAATAATGGGAAATTAGAATTGAAAACCTATAACAACTTCTTTTTAACTTTTCCATAGGATGTTGTACCACTTGAGTTCATGAAATTTGAATTAAAATTATTTGCTACATAGTAATAGTATATTATTGACTTATTGTTGTTAGGGTTTATACATTTTTAAATTGTGTGTTTTGACAAATTATTTTTTGGACCTTGTATTTTCTAAAATAGTTCAAATAGACCCTTAAACTCGATTTAAAATTTTGAACTAAAATCACAAATAATTTATCAAACTAACAACTCAGAACAAAAATACAGTCATTCTGTCTAAAAGCTGTATTGTTATACTCAATTTTTTGTTCATCAAAATTAGGTTTAGGGGTCTATTTGAACTATTTTACAAAACACAGGGTCCAAAAAATAATTTGTCAAAACACATGGTCTAAACAGGTAATGAGACAAATCACAAAGTCTAAAAATGTATAAACCCTTACTGTTATAATATTTATAGTATTGTTTGGCAATTATTTATAGTATTTTAATTAAATTACTATGTGATAAATTAGAGGTGTGAAAAATGATACTTTGTGAAAATGTAACATTTATTTGGATAGTACAAATTTGATTACAGATTTGTAACTCTTGTAACTCCCAAAGATTCACCAAATTAAATATGTAAATGAGACCTACATACCTTTAAATTTGAATTTCATAAGTTATTATGTTTGATAGTTGTTAAAAACATGATTTTGACTGTAATTACATGTATAGAAGTTACAAAATTAAATGGGAATGAATTGGGACATTTTATGTGACAAAAAGGCAAAATTGGAATTTGGCTGCAGTGTTAGGTCGCGACCTACACTGTGGGAGGCCGCGACCTAGGTTGTTGATATCAGATCCCAATTTTTCATTCTAGAAGGTTTTGAACATTTGAAACCATTCTTGTAACTTCAATTTCTTCATTTTAATTTCTTATTCACACAATTATTCATTGGTAACAGCTAAGGATAATGGTGAAGTTTGAAATTCAAAAAGTGAACCAAAACTTAATAAATAGAAACCATGATGCTCACTTATGAATAAGATTTTTCCATCTATTTTTGCACTTGGCTGGAAAAAATAAGGCTTGATAACTCCAAAGAGTTATTTCTTAAACTTTGATAGTCTCTTAGTGCAAAGAGAATAGGAGAAATAAGTTTTTGGACAAAGCTTTCGAACTTTGTTCAAGTCTAGTGATCCTCACTATCTTCACTTTAGTAGTTTTGCTTTCTTCTTTTATATATCTTGTCATCTATTATCATATTTATGTGTATTGATTTTGGTTAGAGTTGTAATCTCCTCATTTTGTTCTCCATAAGATATATTGTAAATTTTGTACTTAGAGTTATAATCTTGGGTTTCCTCCATTGTTATAATATTCTCTAACAAGTATAATGCAACAAAATAATCCATGCTTGACCACTTTTATGCCCTCCAAAATCAACTTTGTCCATTGGAAATTAAGCTATACAAATTAAGGGTGGGCAACATCCAAACCAATCCAATTCAATTACGATTGGATTGGATTTTGATTGGATTTGATGGCAGATGACACTGTCAAAATCCAATTAAAAACCGATCAAATCCAATTATATATAATATATATTAAAAATATTGAATTATTTATATTTCTTTAAATATATTAAAAATATTTATATTTCTTTTAAAACATTATTATTGACTAACCATTAGTCTTCCCATGTACACTTCCACGCCTAATTAGAAGAGAAAATACTAAAAATACACATCAATTCTACTCCTCTCTCATTTTCAATACTATTTCAAACTTTTAGTTTGATTAAATTTGTAAGGTTGATAATTTTATGTAGTTTGAATATAAATAAATGGTGTTGTCTAGTTTTTAAGTGATTTTTTTAATTTTAAGTTAATATTAAAAATCAAGTTCCAACTCAGTTTCGAAAGAAAAAAAATCAGGTTACAACTCGAAATCCAATTAAAAAACCGAACAAATCCAATTACTAATTGGATTAGATTGAATTGGATGATGATTTTCAAAATTCAATATTTAATTGAATTGAATTTGATTAGTATAAAAATGTTGGATTGGATCAAATGCCCACCCCTAATACAAATTATGGTAGGCATGACTAATGAAGTGAGTAGACCAATCCTAAAATTGTGTTTTATTACAAAGTTTTCTTTACCACAAACGTAAACTAGCAGTTTATAATTACTTTAAAATTCATTTAATATTTAACTTAATTGCTCTTATATCCTTAAAGTAATTAAGTGAATGTTACCTTTCAATTTTCTTTTGTGTTTTTTAATAATTTATTATTATTATTACTAATTTTCTAACCTAATACTTTAGATGTTTATTATTATTATTGGAGTATTTTATGGTTGGGGTTTCAAAAAGAGCCATACCGGTGGATCTCTTTTATATTTCCGACACGTGAATAATTTTTGGCATGATTTTTTTTATGATTGTGTATATTGTAGTTATTAAGAGCATCTTGCAAAATTTTATAAAATTTCGAATAATTTACAGTGCCGAAAACTAGGTTCAAACATGCTATTTTCCACGCGCATAAAAAAATTAGTCACGTGTGCAACAACCCATTTTTAAACTAGTTCAGTAAATTATTCAGAATTTTCTAAAAATTTGCAAGATACTCTAAATAACTACAATATACACAGTCATAAAAAAAATCGTGCCGAAAACTGTTAACGAGTTAAGAACACAAAAAAGTCTCATCGGTAAGGCTCTTTTTGAAACTCCTACCATAGAAACTTCCATTATTATTATGGTAACTTATCAATCTATTTTAATTTTTAGGTGGATTAATAGCCTTTCATGCGGAAGTTCTAGATGTATTGGAGGGCTTTTTTTCGAATTCAATATTCATTTCTCATTACATATATGTTTCTTTTTTATTTTATAGTTATTGTTTAAATTTTCTTTCTTCTTGATTGTTTTTCTTATGAAGCGACCGATGGATTAATCTGCATATCTTTTGGTTTGACAATAAATTGGTATGATTAGTGCAGGAAAAAAAAAAGAGTAGGCCAATCCTATGCTATACCATTCTCAAAACTTAGAGCATGACTTCATGTGGGTGCCAATATTGAAATTAAGTTATGATTTTTATAGTGAAATTTACCTATATATGTCTGACTTTTGATGCTATGATTGTAGCATCTCAAATCTCTTAATAAGATTTAGTAACTTAATTAGCGTGTTGAGGGGGCACGAGTGAGATTTGCGTGAATTATATTATAATATAATTGAGTATGTATGATTGTGTGTATTAAATGTGTTTAAAGACCCGTTTTTGTTAAAAATAAGCAGTTTTCGTAATTTTGACCAGTTGATGGTATATTTGTAATTTTTGTGTGTAAGTGCATTGAGACAACATGAGTGGATCAATTCGAGCAGTTTTAGCAGAAAATTCACAACGGGGATAAATACCCGACTCGAGTCAAGCCTAGGGGTATTTTGGGAGTTTTCATATTTTTAGAGTATTGATAAAATTAATTGGTGGAATAGTTATGATTGATGGATTTAGTTGATAAATTGGAGATTAATGGTGTACTTAGAGATTTAGTGGAAATTATAAACAAATGACTAAAATGCCCTTGGGTATGCTTAAGGGGTATTTGAGTGGGAATGGTATTTTAGGCTATTTGTATGTACTTGTTGATTATAGAAACTACTTGGACAACTGAATTGCAGCTTCTATTACACTTATTTATTTGAATTTGAGTTGGAATTTTTGGATTTGAAAGGGAATTGGGGTTTTTAGCTATAGTTTATGAATTGTAAGTTTAAGGCTTGAATTGGTGTTGTTGACGCCGTTTTTCGTCAACCGTGAATAAAGAGCACGAAAACAATAAATGGTTTTGGCAAGAAAAATACAATGAGACAAATAAGATTTTTTACGTGGTTCAGCAGGTAACTCTGCCTAGTTTACGAGTCTTTGTTATTAGAACTTAAGATGATTTCTGGAAATTCTTCAAGAATGAATTCTCCAGAGTTTTTCTCAAGATCACTAAATTTCGGTCCTTTACAATGGTCCATGACTTCTCTATTTATAGAGGAGATTTCAGAATACTATCCCACACATTTCGGGAAGTTATTCTGTATATGTAAATAAATTTAATGGCATTAAAAGCCTATAACTCCTATATACAAGGAAACGTCCTCTGAAGATCAGGGGGCGTATAACTGAATAATAAATACCCCTTTATTGTAGGGGATTTACAACAATGAATGTAGATCGCGTCTCTCCAAAATGACTCACTAGGATATTCAAAGTTATCGATCTACATCGTCAGTGCCGTGCCCACCCAGGTCTCTTAATGACTTTCGAGCTGTAGCATTTTCCCCGAGATCATGTGGCTTCGAGCTCATACTTATATCAGGCTCGAAGCCCCTGATCCGAGGTCATCCGAGAACAGACATACTTCGATGTCTGCCTTTCGAGCTTGTGAGGATTTCGAGGCTACCATCTTCGAGGTTGCCCCTGCTTTGTAGGTTTGGTGCCTAGGTGGCGGACACGTGTTCCATATATTACAGACCCATTCCTGGCGAATCCAGCTTTCGAGATCACAATTCTTAAGGCTCGAAATCTGGGTGTAACATTTTGCCCCCTCAAAAGTATTTGTTCAAATCCTATGAGAATGAAACTTTTGAACTACTTTCTTCGGGAACCGCACCGTCACACATACTTGAGGGTGGACACGTGTCAGTCGGGTATTGCTCATCCAAGGTACCGAGTACCTTGGAAATCGCCCACGATTGTTCGCCTGCCACCTTTTCGGTGCCATCTTGTCATTTGTCCCTGGCCGTCAGATTTTATAAGGATTCTGGCCAATGGCTCAGATTAATCCCTTTTTACCACTTTTTACTATCTATATATAAGGCCCTGGACATCTTCTTCCTCTTATTTTACACTCATCAGAGAAAAAAGAAAAGAGACAAAACATGAAGCCATCCCAGAGAGCTTTTTGCTTTTGCATGTTCTCCCAGCCAAAGAAACAAATGACCGCCAGTTTGTTCGAGACCGTAAGGTTATACCTGCAGCCTCTCCTTCAATCAACGATTTCTTTGCAATTGCCATCATTGTGTAGGTATCTGATGATCTTTTCGTTTTCCTTTATGCCGGTTTCTGTCTGTGTTGTTCTTTTATTCTTGGGAATGTACTGGTTTATTTTTTTAGTTTGACATGCTAGGTTTAAGTCACTGGTTCCAAATCCAGCTTTGATGTAGAACAAGCTCAAACAAGGTTTCTTTTTTCTGGGTTTTCAAAATTTAAAAGACATATCTTGCACACCAAGATATCGGGTACAAAATCTTTGCTTTAAAGAATGCACGATACCCAAGACTACCATTTCTGAATAACCGTCACCTTTTTCCCTGATATTTTGGGATTCTGAAAAATTTGATCCACTCCCCTCCTTTTTCTCGTAGAATACACGTTCTGACTCTTAATCGGGTTTCCGGTATCGAGCTCGTTTCGTACCCAAGCAATCTCTGAGCTTGTCTTGCCAAGCTCGTAATTCTTGAATCCTTGCATGCATGGCCCTCACCATTTTTTCTTTCTCGCTAGATGTCACATAATCTGGAAAGACGGTGGGGGTCACTGCTGGCATTTCCGCATTCGCCAAAAACTCCGAGCCCAGAATCACTGTTCGCTCGGAACCAACGCCTGATTCGTGAATACGATCTCGCGCGCGAACAAGAAGAAATCCAAGCTCACTATCGCCGCCAAATCGTCGAGGTCATAGAAAAGAAGAGGAGAATCCTTCGAGAGGCTCTTTATCCGGAAACTGATTCAGGGCCCAGGCCGATCCCCCTCGACCCTAGGTTAAAAGTGACCATCGCGTACACCCAAGAGAGCTCCAATTCTCACTGATGGGGGAGCCTTCTACCTCACAGTCACGGAGGGAGTTCTTCGAGGCCGAGCACTACTGGAGCTCGGTAACCTCGATAGGTCAGATAAACGATGTCCTGGCCTTTCACGGCCTCAGACTGTCAAGCTCCTTAAGGTGTCGAACCCCTACTTCCAGCGAGCGAAGCTGCCATGCCCCAGGAGATGGAAATCCTGATAACAAGCTGACGTACGCGGCTTGGAGCCAGGAGCATATGAAGGCAGAAGCGTTACTGCCTTTGAAGTCTTTCTTAAAGGACTTCACAAACTTTGTTGGGTTGGCTCCATTCCAGCTCAACACTAATTCTTACAGGGTCCTGTCTACCCTGAAGTCGTTGTACCACGAGTTGAGCCGAGCTCGGGGAGGGGACGACTTCTACTATCTTTCGAGCTACCCCAAGGAGAAAAAGGTGTTCGAGGATCTTCCCAACCATCCTCCTGACTTTAAGAAGGCCTTCTTCTGGACAGATGGCCTGTCCCCGTCTCGATACTATTCATTCAGACGAATTCGTAAGTACCCCAACCCTCTTTATCTCTGTGCTTGGACTTTTGTCTGTTGGCTCGTACTTAGTTGAAATGTGTTTTATTTTCCAGCCAACTATCATCGTCCTACTTCCACTGACGTGATGAAGGAGCATAGAGAGGCTCTGCTCCAACTCCCTTATGGCAGGAGGTCTCTCTCATATCTTTTGCATGAGAGTAAGCTCCGAGCTTGTGGGCTTTTGGGAGATGGCTAGTCCACCTCGGATTGGTCCAACAAAAAGTACGACCTTTGGGAGCTCGTTCCTTTGCCAACAGGCATCCTCCCTCTAGGAGAGAGGTGAGGCCCTCGCCTCCGGTTCGCCGACAGAGCTCGCAGTCAGGGAACGAGGCCAATGACGAAGCCTCGAGCTCGGGCTCGGATGATCAAGGTACAGTCATCCTAAGCTCGAAAATGTGGTCCCCCACCCTATTAAAACACAAATTCGATAGGTTAGTATTATGCAAGGACGATAGGGACCATTTCTATATATGGACTTGGGTAGATGATCGGGTTCATAGGTTTGATAGTTGGCTCGGGAAGTAAGACACTATGTATAGTCTGAACGAGGGGCGGGACAGAATAGCCGTCCAATATGGAACCAATGACTATAGGGACCTTTCGAGGTTGACATCCACCTATAGGGAAGGTACCCCCCCCCCCCCCCCCCCCCCCCGCCTCTTCTGAAGATGGGGGAATTTCATGGTCTCCGAGTTTAAGCTCGGAGGAGAGTTTCAGTTAGGTTTTTCTCCACTCACCCTTTCATTACTTTGTATATCTACGCGATGCTGAGTCACTTTATATACTTTTTCTTTTTTGTTATAACTCACATTGTGGTGTGACTGTGTAGGTGAGATGGATTCCGACCTCGACAATATCCTTGAGAGTGGCGGTCCCAAGAGGAGCAAGCGCCCCAGTAGGTGACTTCACTTTCAAATTGGCAATTTCATATTTTCAAATTGACATTATTTGAAAATATCGCACATTATTTTCATATTTTTTCACATTATTTTTTCACTTTCATATTGCCAATTTTCTCAATGCATATTTTTTTCTGTTTTTTTTTTCTTTTTCAATTCAATGCATTGGAAGAAATAGTAGATCATACACTTTCACATTATAATCTAACAAACCGATACAACTTCACATTCTTACAATCCATAATCCAACCCACCAAATCAAACAATCATATAAAACTATGGTATAATGGGTCACAAAAAGGATAAAAATTTTAAGTGGCAAAGGTTCCGATATTGGCTTATAAAAGAAAAAGATTAGTAATTATGGCTCAAAAATGGGAAACTAGGATATTTAATTTCATAGGTAAGCTTGAAAGGCTCAAACGATATAAATAACATGCCTTAATCATCTTTCTAATCATGTGTACTTAGGATTTCGCCTCAAACTAATCAATGGTTTCTAGAGTGGTCGAGACTATATATATAGATGATAGCATGCATAAATATCTCCAAACAATAGTGAAAAAGTAAATCTAATTGAACACATTATGTTTAAAAATTAAAGATCAAGCTTAAGTAACAACTAGACAAGAGTTAAGCACACAATTCATGTAGAATTCATCAATTTCCTAAACATATTCTTTTCTCAATCAGAAATTTTATCATTGACAAACAACTTTCAACATAACCATGCTTATAACAACCTTTTTTTTTTTTTTTTTAAATGACACTATAAACAACTAAACAACAAAAAACAACTAAACAACACAAACACAAATAACAACTAAAGAAATGACAAATAAAAATTGAACAAACAGTTTTCCCTTCCCCCACACTTAATTTATGCATTGTCCTCAAGGCATATACTAAATAAAAAATCAATGCAAAATAAAAAACATAAAGGTAAAAAAAAACTCCTGCAAGTTTGCTTTGTTTAATGTCATTAGCTCGACTGAATGATGTAGTCATGATTGTCATGGTGGGTCATTTAACAGAACCTACTTCTTTTTGTACTTCTCAATAGAATTAAATATATCAAATTGTATTACTTCACCATTAAATTTCATTGTAAGTGCCCATACTTTGACATCCAAATTTGTACTTCTAATAAGTCGGAATGGCCTACCAAATTGAACCTGCACCAAAACATCTTCAACTACCCTTAGGGGATAAGCATTAGTGTGATCAGCTAATCAAATAATAACACTAGTTTCTTTTAACAACCCTAGATTTAAAGAAGCAAAAATAGAATAAGACATTAAATCAATAGGTGCTCCTAAATCTATCATACAATGATCAAACCTGCTTTTACTGATAGTGTATGGATTTATAAACATCCCAAGGTCTTGACACTTGGGTAGCAACTTCCTTTGGAGAATAACAGAAACATTCTCCCCCACACTTATCTTTTTATCACCTTTCAGCTTCCTTTTATTTGTGGACAACTCCTTAGGAAGCTTAGCATATGGTGGTACTTGTTTAATGGATGTATGGAGTGAAATATTGATTTTAAGGATCACCTTATTTTCCTCCTCATTCTTAAATTTTGTCAATCTGTTCGGAAAAGGAGGAATATGGACATAGGACCTAACAGTTGGTTTGTGTAGCATGTTTTGTGATGATGAACCAACTGACGTGAAAGTTTCGATCTCTGGTGGAGAAGATGCTTCTGGGGTTGAATTGTTGACTTCTTGAGTTTGAATTAGATCAAATGTTATGTCTGGATGAGGTCGCAAGTAAAGTTGTGGACCACTTTGAAGAGTTAGGGTACCATCATTCTCTATTGGATTACTCTCTAATTCTATGGGTAATTCTCCAATATTCGTAACCTCAAGATTATTCAATGATGTAACAATTTGTCCCATAGTACTCTCCAAATTCTTGAGGGACGCTTCTGTAATTTGAAGAATAACTTGGGTCTGTATAGTTAAAGCCATCAAGGATTTTAGCATATCTGAAATTGATGGTTCCTGATCTTGTGACATTCCTGTAGGAGGTTGTTGAGGAAAAGGCCCATAAGCCTGCTCTGACATATGTTGAAGTTGGAGAGTGCTAACATTCAATGCATTGATGAGATCTCCAATTGATGGATCTGAATATTGTGAGGTGAGCTCATTATATTATGATTGAGAGTAGTAATTTGGCTTAACATATTGATTTCCACCATAGAAAGTATTAGAATACTCCTCCCATTGTGAATTGTAATTGCTAGAATAGGAGTCATATCTATTCATTTGAGGATCATAACGGTGTTGATAGTACATTTCCATGTCTCAAACCAAGTTCAATGCAAGCCGTAAAAACATCAACCACAACTAATAGGCCAAGTTAGTAAAAAGAGAAAAAAAATGAATAAGAAATTAAATAAAATAGTCCCCGGCAACGGCGCCAAAAATTTGATGTGTGTCGTATGCCGTATCAAATTTAAATATATATATTATTCACTTACAGCAGCTACTTCAGTATAGTGGTAAATAAGGGTCGAACCCACGAGGATTATGATCAAATTATTATTCAAAATAATACTAGACTGAAATTAAATAAGGGTTTTAGTTTTAATAGCTGAAAACATAAAATGAAATAAATATCAATGATTGAATAACTAAGGATATCACGATATTAAAGAAATAATCAAGAATTACTCTCCACTTTCAACAATCAATCTATCAACAATGATGAATAATATTCCCTATTCTCAATTAAATTATTAACCCCGCAGATAATACTTAAGGAGTCAATTATCCCAATTTCCCTAATATAATTAATTAAAGCTAAGTGCTCTTAATAACTTTTTTTACCCAGCAATAAACCCATTAAGCATGCAATCTATTTAACTTAGTAAAAGCATTACACTTTGTGGAAACAGGTTAATCTAGGCACCAAATTCATTAAGCATGCAATTCATTTAACCTAGGTTCTATTTCTCATCACAATTAAAATACCTGTCACAATACATTAATTGCAATTTATCACTTTACTTAGAATCCTAAACTATTAGGTGAATAGAAATCCTAAGATGATAGTAGAACAATGCAAAACCTTAATTAGTGGCCATCTAAACAAGATGTTACAAGATCCATGCCATTCAAATAGAAAAATAGAAGTAATTTAATATAAGGGAATAAAAGGAATAAAATTCATCAATGCATTCAAGATCTCATGTCTAAGGTTTTGAAATAACCCTTAATTATAAAGAAAACTACTCCATAATCATATTCATATTCATAAACATAAATATTCAATGAAAATAAAAGAGTTTTGAGAAGAAAGAAAAACTAGATTGAAGAATATAGATGATGATGTTTTTTCCTCCTCCTCTGCTGCTCTAGCCTCTAAAAATCACAATATAAAATTATAATAAAAGTTAACCCTTATCCCTATTATAGCCTCCCAAAAATTACATTTAAAAATTGAAATTTAAGAAAAAAATCGATCGCCGGGCGCGGCCAGTGATTCTTGGTGGTCGCGGCCACTAGAAAAAATGTATTTTCTAGAAAATCAAGCTTCGGTCGCAGCCTGGGACATTGCTAGCCACAGCCACTACGTTTTGTCCCCCAGGCCACGGCCTGGAATAAGGCTGGCTGCGACCGTAGCAAGTTTTCCCGTTTTTCGGTTTTCTTCTGCTGTAGTGGCTGAAAGTATTTTAATCATAACTTCCTCGATATAACTCGGAATTGGACGATTCAAAAAGCTATAGAAAGCTAATAAAAATATATAAAACTTCTAATTATTGGTATATTTCCAAAACAGTATTGGAAAGTTATCAAAATCAAGTGTGAAGTTTCAGACTTATAATTCCGAGCTTAACCATTGCTTGTAAAACATCCCAAATTCATTCACTTTCACCCAAATGTCTTGAAAATCCTAAAAACACAAAATAAACTAATTAAACATATATAAATAAATAATAAAATGCATAATAATAGAATAATAATGAATTATAAATAGACAAATTCGATACTTATCACTAATATTGATAATTGATGATAATAATTATAATATTTTGTACAACTATTCACTTTTGAATAAAAACATAATTATATGATAATAAGAAAATAGATATATAGAGAACCAAAATTTAAACAATACTAATACCAATAATTGGTTATCTAATTAAATTCGAAGATACAAATATATTTTTTCCAGTACATATAGTAAACAATATCGTAGCACCATGATCCACGTTCAATTTCTTCTCCTTCCAAAATAGTAAGAAAAATACCAAATTCTATAAATCAACTACAAATAAATATACATATATTGCACAATCAATGAGTTCTCAATCGGTGAGTTCTCTCAACATTTGTGAGGTGCACAAAACTTACTTGAAAAATACTTTTTTAGGTATATTGCATTGTCAACATAGTTTGATATCCATGTGTGTGTGGAAACATGCATGATATACATTGAAAGGCATGTACGTGTGTATGATACACGAAAAACTTAAGAAAATTCTGATACACTTAAATGATACTCATAGGAAGAAAACCATAAACAACAAGCACATACAAGCTTATCATCAGCCCCAGCACCCTTAGGCCATTCAGTCTCATATATCATAACAATTGTACAATCACATAGTACACGTATTCAGTTATTGGGAACCTCAGTCCCATTCACAACCACAAGGGTGCAGTTCTCTTACCTCAAATCCTGAGCGAAGAATACAGAACGGTCCTCAGCACGGTCCTCAGTCCTAAGCCTTGGCAATAACCCTAGACATACTGTCAATGGGTAACCATCATTTTCTAATCCAAATAAATACTTAGGGAACAAATATTAGTCTTCGGGACCTCGAATTCTACTTAACCGGGTAGTAGAATTCATCCAGAGCGCCTAGGTTTGAATTCCTGAGCCTCCTTGAGCCTTAAACCTTATTTTCCCTTAATTCCCCATTTAAGACCACGACTTGCCCTTGAGGGCTGCAACTCACCCCTTGGATAGAGGCTTAATCCTCCCTGACGGGGGACACAGGCAGTGACCTACACTCTTCCAAGTCACAGTGCGCCTGGAGAATAGAGGCTCCCAGCCTCAAAAATTCATGCGAGCCACGATGCCTGAAGAACAGGGTCATGGCTCAAGCCCCTAAACCTAGAAACACCACCTTTTCTCAACGTTTCTTCATGAGCCTAACCTCAATTTCACACCCCAAACTAACAGCGAAACCTGGATTTAAGCCTATAATGCCATCTTTTTGGTCTACAAACATTGTATATAGCTCATAATGGATTCTTACTCTTATTAAATACTCAAATTCAACAAAAACCAGCTAAAAAACTAAGACTCATGCAAACTCAAACCTTTAACATGGTTTCAATAGAGTTTTATAGAAACTAACTTGAATTCTTACCTTAGATTGCAGCCTAATTCCTTAGCAAGGGCTTTGGATGATCTCAGCTTGATCCCCCTAGATTCCCACAACTGAATTCCCAGCTTGCTCCCTTGATTTTCTCCTTGAAAATTCTAAGATTTCCCCTTAGTTCCAGAGTGAAGAAAGAAAAACGTATTTTTTGAAAGATTAAGGGATTTCTAGTGTTTTTAGTTACACTCCCAAGTCCCTTATGTGTATATCCTAACCCAACAAAAGACTATTTTGCCCTTTAAGCTTATTCATCCCTCAAAGGGTTCTAAGGGTAAAACGATCATTTTCCCCCGGTTCCCGCTAATTTCTCAAGTGTTTCTACTAATTACCGATTAACCTTGTCACATCCTACAAATTGCCAAATATTTATTCGTTACCCAATATACCCCAAAATATTCTCTAAATTCCCAAAATACCCCTAGTCTTCCCTCGAGTCGGGTATTTAAACCCTGCTATGACTATTTCGCTAATCCGCTCACCAAGACTGTCTCGAGCAATATGCTGCGAATATATCCAAAAAATAATGTGGTCCCAGCCATTTATCACATATAATCACATTTATGTCCTTTTGAACAATAAAGGGCCAACATGCATATTTAATCCTCATAAACATGCATATAATACTTTCATATAATCATATTAACCATGCATGCCACATAGTCACGCATTTAACCAATTAAACATACATATATCCAATTATGCCCTCCTGGCACGCTAATCAAGGCACTAAGCCCTATTGGCAATTTGGGTCATTACAACTATCCCCTCCTACTGAGAATTCAGTCCTCAAAATTTACCTGAATAACTCGGGATACTGATCCCACATAGCTGATTCAAACTCCCAGGTTGCTTCCTCGACCTTGCTATTCCTCCATAACACTTTGACTAGAGGAATCATCTTGTTCTGTAGAACCTTGTCTTCCCTTTCTAGGACTTGAACCAGTCGTTCCTCATATGACAAATCTGTCTGTAACTGTAACGACCCAAAATCACTATTAAGACTTAAGGGCCTTGATTAGCGTGTCAGGAGGGCATAATTGGTATATTTGTGATTAAATGGTTAAAATGCATTATTACATGTCATGCATGATTAATATGAATATATGAATATGTGATATGCATGTTTATGAGTATTGAATATGCATGTGGGCCCTTTCTAGCTTATAATGGCATATTTGTAATTTTTTCCCGTTAAGGGCATAAACATGATTAAATGTGATAAATTGTTGAGACCACATTATTATGTGGATATATTTGCAGCATATGGCTCGAGATGGTCCTAGTGAGCGGATTAGCAAAATAGTCACAGTGGGGTTTAATACCCGACTCGGGGGGAGCCTGGGGATATTTTATGGTAATATTTTGGATTTATTGAGTAATGAACAAATATCTGGTAATTAATTGGATGACGGAATTAATTGGTAGATAGTAGGAATACTTGAGGAATTAGCGCGAATCGGGAGCAAAATGACCATTTTACTCCTAGGAACAATTTGAGGATTAATAAGCTTAAAAGGGACATTATAGTCTTTTTCTTAGGGGCTAAGTGTTATACTTAGAGGAGTAGAGGTAACCAGAAACTAAAGGAAACTACTCAAACTCTCTCTCTCCATCTCACGGTTTCTCTCTCTCTCTCTCTCTCTCACTTGTGCTTTGAAGCTAAGGGAAGAAAAGGGAAAATTGAAGGTTAGAGCTTAAGGAAATTCTGCTGGGAAGTCTTGAGGAATTGAAGCCTTTATTCAGGAAGTTCAGTTGGGAACTTAGGAGAATTAAGCTCAAGAGTGGGGTGAAGAAGCTTGTGGAGATTCAACAAGCAATTGAGGTAAGTTCATATCTTGATTATGTTAGAGAATTTAGAATATTAGGGTGAAATTAAGCTGAGTATTGAGTGCTGAATATTTACTGAATTAGGATAGTTATTTTAGTATAATTGTTAAGGTTTTGGTGTCTAAAGCATGTGATTAAATCCTGAACTCGTTGCTGGGTTCGGTTCTGATTGGGAGGCTTGTTAGGTTTGAGTTTTGAGGAATTTGGCTGGAAAATATGTTGAAAAACCCCAAAATTTCTAGGTTCGAAGGGGCACGCTGCGACCCAGCTTAGGGGAGCTGCGACGCGTGTGCCGAGTAGGCATGGGTATGCTCTTTGATGTGGGGGCGTACTGCGACCTTAGGAGGCAAGTCACAGCCTGCCTCCCTTGTGGCTTGGGGTTTTTGGTTTTTGACTTGGGGCCAAGTCGTGACCCTTAGGGTCAGGTCGCGACCCGCCTAGGGAGTTTTACCTTGGGATGGATTCTATAATTGGTAAGGCTCGGGGGTTCGAACCTAAGCGCTCGGGACAATTTCTACTACCTAGTTTAGTAGAAATTGAGGTCCCGGAGGCTAGTTTTTATCTCCTAAGATGATTACCCTTTGGAAACTATGACTAGGTTTACCGCCAAGGCTAAGGACCAAGGATCGTGCTCGGGACTGAGATACCCTGTATCTGGATATGTATGTGATATATAAATGTGATATCATTATGCGAACATGAAATGAATGACCTAAGAGAGCCAGGGCTGATGATTTGCACACAGGATGCGACTTGGCCACTGTGAGCCGGGGTCAGCTAGATAAACACTGGACTCGCCCTAAGTGAGCCAGAGTCAGTGGATTAAACAGAGGGCTTGGACTAAGGGCGTCGACCCTGAGCATTGCATATTTATTGAGATATATTGCTGAATATATATGTTTACTGTTATTAGTTTGATGTCTATGACTTGTGAATTTCTGGATGACTGTCTTATGATTGATTGGTTGTTATATTGATTATGTTTTTGTTGTTATGGTTTTCTCGATGGGCCTTGGTTCACGGGTGCTACGTGGTGCAGGTAAAGGCAAAGGTAAGCTGGACAACCCATGAGTTGGAAAACTCTGGGGGTGGGTCTACATAGTCAGTCGCTCGACCGCCACGGCCAAGGAGAAATACAGGGACAGAAGCCAGAAACTTGTATTTTGCCATTAGAGTGGCCACTAGTTGTATATAACTTTTGAAAATTGTAAATTTGTCTTTTAAACGCTGTTTTTGGGATCCCATGTACCAAGCATCTATTTTAATGAAAATTAACCGTTTACGATCAAAATCTATCAATCATAACATGAATATTGACTTTAGGATCACATTTTTAATCAAATGACTTGATTAGCAAGTCCTGCACTATTTCAAATACACAATGTAACGATCTTGGTTATCTAGGGCGTTAAGTAACTCGAAATCCTCATACCTTAACACATGAGTCATATATGAGACGTACTTTCGAAGCATAGAGATGTGGAATACGTCATGAACCACTGATAACGATGGTGGTAGAGCCAATCTATAGGCCACTTGCCCAATCCTCTCCAGGATCTCAAAAGGTTGCCCTTTTTCCCAAACCTCTTCACCCCTCACAGTGGTGACACTCGCAGAAACATGTGGTCCGCTACCTGGAACTCCACGTCCCTACGCTTAGGATCAACGTAGCTACTTTGTCTGCTTTGCAAAGTGAGCATTCAAGCTTGGATCTTCTCAACGGCTGTACTAGTCTTCTTAACCAACTCCGGTCCCAAATACTTCCTCTTGCCCATCTCATCCCAATGAATAAGGGATCTACACCTCCTTCCATATAACATCTCGTATGGAGCTACTCCAATCGTTGACTGATAACTGTTGTTGTATGAAAACTCGTATAATGAGAGATACTTACTCCAAGATCCCTCAAAGTCTAATACACACTCTCTAAGCATGTCTTCCAGCACTTGAGTTGTCCTCTTAGACTATCCATCTGTCTGAGGATGAAAGGTTGTACTGAACTTCAGCTGAGTCCCCATAGCCTTCTGTAAACCACTCCAAAACTTGGAGGTAAATATGGGATCCAAGTTTGATACTATAGATTTGGGAACCCTATGGAGACTTACAATCTCCCTCACGTACTGATCCACAGTATAGGTCATTCTCATTGGTAAAAAGTGAGTTGACTTGGTGTATCTATCTACTATCACCCACACAGAGTCATGCAGCCCCACTGTCCTGGGTAAACCTCCCACAAAATCCATAGCAATGTCTTCCCACTTCCATTTGGGTATTCCCAAAGGCTGTAGCGACCCTATTGGTCACTGATGGTCAGCCTTCACCTGCTGACAGGTCAAACACTTGGCCATGTACTCTACTACGTCCTTCTTCATCCCAGGCCGCCAATATAAGGTCCGTAAATCTTGATACATCTTTGTGGTTCCTGGATGGAGTGAGTATGGTGTGGTATGGGATTCATCCAGTATCTCTCGTCTAAACCCATATTTGTCGGGACACAAATCCGACCCTTATACTATAATAAACCAATCTCTGAAATGGAATAGTCCTTAGCCACTCCAGCTAGGACATTCCCTATGACTTCCTGCAACTGTGTATCATCCATCTGACCCTCTCTTATCCTCTCTAGAAAGGTCGACTATAAGGTAATATTGGCTAACCGACCCACAACTAGCTCTATCCTTGCTCTAGCCATCTCCTCTGCCAACTCCTTTGATATCTATGTAGAGCTGAATAACTGTCCCGGACCCCTCCAACTCAACGCATCTGCCACTACATTGGATTTCCCTGGGTGATAAAGGATATCACAATCATAGTCCTTCACCAACTCTAGCCAACACCTCTGCCTCATATTCAAGTCCTTCTGGGTGAAGAAATACTTCAAACTCTTATTATCGATGTATATCTTGCACTTTTCTCCACACAAGTAATGTCGCCAAACTTTCAGTGCGAATACCACCGCTGCCAACTCCAGATCATGGGTAGGGTATTGTTACTCATACTCCTTCAGCTGTCGTGACACATAAGCAATAACCTTCTCATTCTGCATTAACACACATCCCAATCCCAGTCTTGATGCGTCACAATATACTACAAACTTCCCTCCTTCTGAAGGAAGACTCAACACAAAAGCAGTAATCAGCCGTCCTTTCAGTTCCTGGATGCTATTATCACACTTATCTGACAAGACAAATTTCAAGTTCTTCCATGTCAATTCTGTCATCGGTGCAGTAATCTTGGAGAACCCTTCCATGAACTATCTGTAATATCCTGCTAATCCAAGGAAGCTCCTAACCTCTGAGGCATTTTTCGCCTCGGTCAATCTCTAACTGCCTCCACCTTAATACCATCTCCACCAACAATGCATCCAAGGAATGTCACTTTTGGTAGCCAGAACTCGCACTTCTTAAACTTAGCATACAACTGATGCTCTATCAACCTTTGCAATACCTGTCGTAGATGTTGTTCATGCTCTGCCTCTGAACAGGAGTAAACTAAGATGTATTCGATGAAGAAAATCACAAACTGATCCAAGAAATCCCGGAACACCCTGTTCATCAGATCCATAAACGCTGTTGGGGCATTGGTCAAACCAAATGACATGACCAAGAACTCATAATGCCCATACCTCATTCAGAAGGTCATCTTCGGTATATCCTCATCCTTGATCCTCAGCTGGTGATAACCATATCGAAGATCAATCTTTGAGAATACCGTCTTTCCCTACAGCTGATCGAACATGTCATCGATCCTGGGTGAGGGGTATTTATTCTTGATGGTCAACTTATTCAACTCCCTGTAGTCTATACACATTCTCAAAGTCCCATTATTCTTCTTTACAAACAAAAGTGGAGCACCCCATGGCGAGAAGCTAGGTCTGATAAACCCTAAATCAAGAAGCTCTTGCAACTGCATCTTCAGCTCCTTATGTTTCGCCGAAGCCATGATGAACCCAGCGCTAACTCATGACACTGAATATGTACCCGGCGCTAACTCATGAACTGGATCTCCCTATGCGGCGACAGTCCTGGTAAATCCTCAGGAAACACATCCAAGAACTCGCGTACCAATCTGGTCTCTTTCGGCCCCATTGGCATAACTCTAGTGGTACCCACCACACTAGCTAGAAAACCTATACAACCTCCCTGTAATAGGTCCCTAGCCCTCAATGCTGATATCATGGGTATGCAAGGTCCATGCACAACACCCACGAAAACTAAGGGATCCTCACCCTCAGACTCAAAGGTCTCCATCTTCTTCTTGCAATCTATAGTAGCCCCATATGTAACCAGCCATTCCATCCCTATAATCATATCAAAATCATACATACTTAACACGATCAAATCTACAGATAATTCCCTACTATCTACCATCGCTGGCAATACTCTAATCAATCTCCTAGATACTACCAGTTTCCCTGTAGGCAGTATAGTCCCAAACCCTGCAATACAATACCCTCTAGGTCTACACAATCTATCAAATATCTTACGAGAAGCAAACGAATGTGTAGCAATAGATTCAATCAATACAGTATATGAAGAGCCAGCGCTAGAAAGCTGACCTGTCACTACCAAGGGATTAGCCTCGGCCTCTCCATGCGTCAAGGTGAACACTCAAGCTGGAGTCAAGCTTTCCACCTTCCCTGGTTCCTCATTCTTTGCTGTTGGGAAATCCTTCTTGAGGTGTCCCACCACCCCGCACAGATAACAAGAATTTGCCCGACATTCACCCAGATGGCGCTTCCTGCATCTCATGCATTCTAGATAACTTCTCCATGTCTCACCGCCTCCCTGGTGGCCACCCTGAGTACCCCGACCCCTTCTATCAGAACCAGCAATGGTCGAAGTGTCAGGGGTCTTCCTTTTCAAATCAATGGGGCCTCTGCCCCTACCAGACCCTGTAAATGGAGGCACCGCCCTGCGAACATCCCGCCTCGCAGCGTTCTCCCTCTAGATCTTATTCTCTTCCTCTTCAGTGGTAAAAGCCTTCTCGACAGCCTGGACATAAGTTGTCTGCCTAGGTACCGATGTAATTCTCACATCCCGGGCTATCATAGCATGAAGCCCTCAAACGAACCTGTCCTGCCTGGTCGCATCTGTAGGCACTAAATCTGATACAAACTTCACCAGCATATTGAACTTCAGGGCATACTCTGTAACTGTCATGCTGCCCTGTACTAGCCTTGTGAATTCGTTCACCTTCGCTGGCCTGATGGCAACGTTGTAATACTTCTGGTTAAACAAATCTCTGAACCCTTCCCAACTCAAGGTGGAAATATCCCGAGTTTGTGATGCCACCTCCCACCAAATACGGGCATCCTCTCTAAGCATATAGGTGGCACAGGACACCATGTCATTATCTCCCACCCTCATAAAGTCTAGGATGGAGGTGATCATACTCATCCACTATTTAGCCTTAAGTGGATCTAGTCCTCCCTCAAAGGTTGGAGGATGCTATCTTCTGAACTGCTCATAAAGTGGCTCCCACCTGTTCCCAACCTCAAGTGACTGTACAACTGGTGTCACAATAGGTGCAGCACTCCCTAACGGAGCTTGCTGTCTTAAGAGACGAATCTCCTATTCTTGACTCTGTAATCGAGCTTACATATCAGCAAGTATTTGCTGCCAGTTCTTAGGGACTGACGAAGGGTTCTGGCCCTGTTCATCATCTCTAACCTCGACCCCTGTGTGAACTAATCATATTGATCACCTTGGACACATAGCTATCAAAGTTTATCTGCAATCAATGACTTGGCAGTCAGACAATGATGACAGGTTAACAGTCTATCCATAGTTCATTAGTGAAACTCAACCAACAACATGTAATCAAGATGCAAGTAAGCATTTAAACATTCATTCACATGCAGTAGCAATGCTTATAAGCATGCCTCATTATAATCACACAGCAGTCAAGGGCCAGGCTCTATCAGTATCTCATGCTCTCTATTAATCATACAAATTAAACATTTACATTTCATTTAGACATTGGAGCATATAATCACATATATACAGTTACCAAACCCTGAGTCGAGCTTGTCTTTAGCGGTAAGTGTATAGGCCCAGCCAGTCTTTAGGAACCCTTAAACCTAGACCGCTCTGATACCAAGTTGTAACACCCTGGATAACCAAAAGAACTACACTGTGTATTTTAAAATACTGTAATACTTGCTAATCAAGTCGTTTGGACAATAATGTGTTCCTGAAGTAACCTATCAGGTTAGAGTTAAAAGTTTTTTTTATCATAAACAGTTAATTTTCATTAAACTCGATGTTTGGTACATGGGATCCCCCCCCCAAACCAAAAAATAGGGTATAAGAGATAATTTACAACCCTCGAAAGTTTAAACAATCAAAAACCGCTTTAATGGGAAAATACAAGCTTTAGGGCTCTGTCCCTGTACTTTACCTTGGTTGTGGCGGACGAGCAGCTGACTATGTACCCTTCACCCCCAGAGCTCTCCAACTCATGGTTGGTCCAGCTTCCCTTTGCCTTTACCTGCACCACGTAGCACCCGTGAGCCATGGCCTAGCAAGAAAACCATAAATAACAAGCACATATAGCAACAGACATACTCGATCAATCTGAACTCAATCAGTTCAATTAAATAACATAACACAAGCATCAAACTAACCAATGGTAAACATATAATCTCATGTTCATATTCTAGCCAGTTACACAAATGTTCAGGGTTAGTACGCTTAGACCGAGCCCTCTGTTTATCTACTTAACCCTAGCTCGCTTTGGCCAAGCTGCATTTAGTATGCATATCATCAGCCCCGTCACACTTCAGCCGTTCATTCTTATATATCATAACAATCGTACAATCACATAGTACACGTATTTAGATATTGGGAACCTCAGTCCCATTCACAACCATAAGGGTGCAGTTTTCTTACCTCGAATCTCGAGCAAAGAATATAAAATGTCCAAGGCACGGTCCTCAATCTTGAGCCTTGGCAATAACCCTAGTCATAGGGTCAATGGGTAACCATCAATTTATAATCCAAATAAATACTTAAGGAACAAATATTAGTCTCCGGGAGCTCGAATTCTACTTAACCAGGTAGTAGAATTCATCCCGAGCACCTAGGATTGAATTCCCGAGCCTCCTTGAGCCTTAAACCTTATTTTCCCTTAATTCACCATTTAAGGCCGCGACTTTCCCTTGAGGACCGTGGCTCGCCCTTTCGACAGAGGCTCAATCCTCCCTGATGGGGGACACAGGCCACTACCTGCACTCCTCCAAGTCGCAGCGCCCTAGGTGAACAGAGGCTCCCAGCCTCCAAAAATTATGCGGGGCGCGGCGCCTGAAGAACATGGCCGCGACCCGAGCCCCTAAACCCAGAAAAATCACCATTTCTTAGTGTTTCTTCACGTGCCTAACCTCAAATTCACACCCCAAACCAACATCCAAACCTGGATTTAAGCCTAGAATTCCCATCCTTTTGGTCCAAACATTATATATATCATAATAAATTCTTACTCTTATTAAATACTCAAATTCAACCAAAAACATCTAACAAACTAAGACTCATGCAAAACAAAAACCAGCTAACAAACTAAGGTTCATGCAAACTCAAACCTTTAACATGGTTTCAATAGAGTTTTAGAGAAATTAACTTAAGTTCTTACCTCAGATTGCAGCCTAATTCCTCAGCAAGGGCTTTGGATGATCCCAGTTTAATCCCCTAGATTCCCTCAACTGAATTCCCAACTTGCTCCCTTGAGTTTCTCCTTGAAAATTCTAAGATGTCCCCTTAGTTCTAGAGTGAAGAAAGAAAAACATTTTCTTGAAAGATTGAGGGATTTCTAGTGTTTTCTATTACACTCCCAAGACCCTTCTGTGTATATCCTAACCCAAGAAAAGACCATTTTGCCCTTTAAGCTTATTCAGCCCTCAAAGGGTTCTAAGCATAAAATGATCATTTTCTCCTGGTTCCCACTAGTTCCTCAAGTGTTTCTACCATTTACTGATTAACCCCGTCATGTCCTACAAATTTTCAAATATTTATTCGTTGCCCAATAAACCCCAAAATATTATCTAAATTCCCAAAATACCCCCAGTCTTTCCCCAAGTCAGGTATTTAAACCCTGCTATGACTATTTCGCTAATCCGCTCACTAGGACTGTCTTGAGCCATATACTTCGAATATATCCACATAATAATTTGGTCCCAACCATTTATCACATATAACCACATTTATGCCCTTAACAGGCCAAAATTACAGATATGCCCTTATGAACAGTAAAGGGCACACATGCATATTTAACACTCATAAACATGCATATAATATATTCATATGAGCATATTAACTATGCATGCCACATAGTCACGCATTTAACCAATTAAACATACATATATCAAATTATGCCATCTTGCATACTAATCAAGGCACTAAGCCCTATTAGTAATTTTGATCGTTACAAATTGAATACCTTGAAACTTGAATTATTGATTATTACTCACTTGAGTAATTAAGAGCCAAGTCATGATGCCAAATAAATTCTTAATCAAATTAATATTATGTGTATAGATATTAATATTTTTAATTGTTAAGATATTTTGGTTTTGAATTTGAATTTTTTTACAATTTAATAGCTCTTTAAATAAATTTTTAATCAAATTAATATTATGTGTTTATATATTGATGTGTAGATATATTGATATTTTTAATTGTTATCACATTTTGGTTTGGAATTGAATTTTTTATTTTACCTTTTTGTTTTTTAATTTTTTAAAAAGTTAGATATTTAAGTATTAATTAATAGCTTTTTATGTTTTTTTATCTATAGATAAATATTATTTTTAAACTACATTTTTTAAAACACATATATTTAAAATAAAACAACATTTATGTAAAAATACATTACTATATTAATTTATAATATATATATTTTTGGATGTCTTAATTTATATATAGGCGTAGTTCGTACTTACGTTTTTATTTTGTTTTTTAAACGTGTAAAATAAATAGAATAAATAATAATATATTGTAAATATGTTATTTAAATTTAAAAAACATGTAACTACATATTTTTTATTACGTGTAAGGTACATTTTTTTAAATTACTACATTATTATAATCTATAAAATGAATAAAAAAATTAGATTAAAAGAAAAAATAAATAAAGTGTTTTGGAGTAATTTTAGTTTTTTAAATGTATAAAATAGATAGAGTAAATAATACTATCTTATTTAAATTTAAAAAATATGTAACTACTTACATTTTTTTTTTAAATTACTATATTTTTATAATCGATAAAATGAATAAAAAATTAGATTAAAAGAGAAAATAGATAAAATGCTTTGGAGCAATTTTAGTTATTTAAAAGTGTAAAATAGATTTAGTAAATAATAATATACAGTAAATATCTTGTTGTAATTTAAAAAATATGTAATTACTTATATTTTTTTTAAATTACTATATTATTATAATTTATAAAATAAATTAAAAGAGAAAATAAATAAAATGCTTTAGAATAATTTTAGATAATAAAATATTACGAGTATATTGTATAACACGTGTTCTATCTTTAAAATTGTTCTATTTTCTAAATTTTTGGGTTTTTAATAGATATAACCGGTTGTTGAAGTTTCCTATCCATTTTTTATCATAATATAGTAGCCCGCATCACTAAAAAGTAAAGACTCATGTAGTTACACAATTCATTATGCTGCAAAAAGAATCATGGCCGCACAACCTTTAATTTAATATAAACGGTCACAATATAAATGGCTTACGATATATCTGCGATACTTGTTCCGCCTCGTATACTGGGCGGGACATCATACATAGACATACTCTATATCGGTAGTCGGACCACTGTCCACCTTTCAAAGGAAGACCAACCGATACTGTCTACGTAGAGCACTCAAATTTCAACCGATACAGAGTATGTCTACGTAGAGCACTCAAATTTCAGCTACTAGTCTATACGTAGTTTGAAAGGTAGACAGTGGTCCGACCAACCATGATCGAAGCCATTCATATATATATCAAAGTTGTTTTTTCTTTAATACATAAAAATTAATAAGAGACCAGAATAATGGAGGTAGAGAGAGTCCAAGCTTTATCATCCCTTGGTCTAATGGAGCTACCGGAGAAGTTCATTCGGCCGGTGAACGAACGGCCGGAGAGCAGCAAGGCGGTGGAGGGTGTGACAGTGCCCGTTGTGTCTCTCTCTCAGCCGCAAGAGGTGGTCGTTAAGGAGGTTTCCGTAGCTGCTGCTGAGTGGGGCTTCTTTCTGATCACCGATCATGGGATACCGGCGGCGTTGATCCAACGGCTGAAAGAGGTTGGTGAGATGTTTTTCATGCTGCCTCAGCAGGAGAAGGAGTCCAACGCTAATGATCCAACGGTTGGGAAGTTTGAAGGTTATGGAACTAAGATGACTAAGAACCATGAAGAAAAGTTAGAGTGGATTGACTACTTTTTTCATGTCATGCATCCTTTGTCTAAAGTTCATCATGAGTTTTGGCCACAAAACCCACCTTCTTATAGGTAAATATTCATTTATTTAATTTTTTTTAAAATATGGTATTTCTCTCATGCCTTAATCGTGAATATATAGGGAAGTGACTGAAGAATACAACAAAGAAATGTTGAGGATAACAGATGTGGTTCTTCAACTACTGTCAGAAGGTCTTGGATTAGAAGAAGGAAAGGGTTTAAAAAGCAGTTTGGGAGAAGAGGAAATAGAGTTAGAAATGAAGATAAACATGTATCCACCATGCCCACAACCAGAGCTGGCCCTTGGAGTTGAAGCTCACACAGACATGTCTGCCATCACCATACTTGTGCCCAATGAAGTTGCTGGTCTTCAAGTCTCGAAAGACAACCAGTGGGTCGCCGTTGATTACTTGCCAAATGCACTCTTCATTCACATTGGTGATCAAATTGAGGTACATATACGTACTTAATTACTTATATCACATCTTCTTCTTCATTAATATTGTTATATTAATTTTTCTAATTGTGGGACTTGTATAAAGGTACTAAGTAATGGGAAGTACAAGAGTGTTCTTCATAGGAGCTTGGTGAACAAGGAAAAGACTCGAATGTCATGGGCGGTGTTTTGCGTGCCTCCCCATGAAACAATGATCGGACCTATTCCAAAGCTGGTTGGCGACCACAACTTGCCCAAGTTTTCCACCAAAACATATGCAGAGTATCGCCATCGCAAGTTCAACAAGCTTCCACAGTAAAAAAAATAAGAATGAATGTTTTATTTTATTTTGTTATGAATAAGACTATTGTATTGCTCAAACTATCATGGACAAATACACCAAGAATTCCTAACAAACAAGGAAACCAACTTGGCTCAAAAACCAACAGGATCGCCATGAACAACACTTAGCTCCAATACAAAACAATCTCCTGTACAACATTCAGCTATAAGCTATAAATAAACTCTCTATCTTTACTTGAAGCTTTACATGGTAATACTCTAATTAATCGCAATTTACACTTATTTTGAATCTTACTCACTGTGTGCTTGATGTGCCAAAGCTTCTGGTTCCATAGAACATCAGTCCTTACCCTAGCGGCAAGGATGGACAGCAACATGCTTTTGTGTATTCTCGAGAACTTGGTATGAGAAATCCATTTCAGCAGACTAACCAGGTTAGTTGACTGTGCATTCTAGTTGAGCCAACTTTTAATGACAGTTAGACATTTCCTGCTATATATACACTTGAAGAAGAGATGCTCGATGTTTTCATTTGCTTCCCCACAAAGCAAGAATGAATGTTAAAGGCACACATATCATGACATGTTGGTCCTGCCTTTCAAGTTTCAGAATAAATTAAAATAGCTTTATTTACTTTGTAAAATAAATAATTAAATCTCATGTGTAAGACACTTAATCATCTCTAGCTTTAGCTCTAGATGATATTTTATTTAAATTTATATAATCTTCCCATTTTGAATTCAAATGTATTCAGTTGCACTCTTCATTCATATTGGTGATCAAATTAAGGTACTTACATACTTGCATATCATTTCTTCTTCATTAGCATAATTTATTATTAGTTTAATACTAACAATATATCCTTGTCTCTATATATATTTATATATGGGCACAACGGTAAGGTTTTGTTTCAGTAAGGAGAAAAATTAAATAATTGTATTAATAGTACAAATCTAAATATCGGAGTTAATGTCACATTCTAAAAATTTTCCAAACTATTTTATCAACTTTCTCATTTTTTTAGTTCTTTTATTCTACATTTTTTAATATATGGTAATTAATAAATAATAATTATAATAAATATCAATTTACAATATCTATAATTTATATAATATTAGGAAATTTGTGGCAAACACTACTACAAAAACATGATTTTAGGATACTTTTTTAGGGCACTCAACTAGATACAAGCCCTAAAAACAGCTCTGAACTTTTTAAATCAGAAAAGAAAAAAAAACACTCAGCCATCTCTCCCTCTCTCTCTTCGTTGGATTTCCTCTCTTCCCCAATTTCTCTATCTCTCTCAACTTGCTGCCAACCACGAACGGGGGCTCTCCGGCCACCCCCCGCCTACACGGGCCTTCCTCGCCCCCCGAAACCCTCAGCCTCGTGAGCCTCTAGCTGCACGCGCCCCTATAACTCTCGACGGAGCCTCCAAAGTTCGGCGACTATGTGAGTTTCCAAAACTTTTTGGGCATTTTCCAACCACCTCGAGCCACCTTGAGCCAAATAACTACCATCACTGCATACCTTGTGCTCCCACTAAATGATCGGACCGAACCACCATTGTGGGGTGGTGGCGCCACCGTCATCGTCGAAGCTCCGACGGAAGCTTTAGCTACCAATTAATTTTTTTTAAAATAATTAAAAATAAAACTTTTACAATACTCACAATGTGAGTCCTAAAAATAGTTTTTTAGTGCGAGCCCTAAAAAATTTCATTTTTTAAGGCTCTCAAATAGAGGGCTCGCTTCTTTTTTGCAGCAGTGAAAAATCAGTAAATAGTCTAAAATGATGCACTTAAGTCAGTAAGTATTTTTTTTTTTTGCGACAAAAATCAGTATAAGTATTCTAAGAGGTTCCACTTAAGTCACTAAACAATTTTTTTCGCAGTAAAAATCAGTAAGTAATCTGACATGTTACACTTAAATCACTAATTAGTTTTTTTATTACGCCAATTTTGTCATAATTTTAATTAATTAATAAAAACAAAAAACAAGTAATTCTAATATTGAAAAATTATTTAAAAGCTATTTTTAAAATAAAAATAATTTAAAAGTTTTAACATGAAAATATAATTTTAATTAAACTAAGTTTAAATAATTCTTTCATGTTACAAATTTTAAATTATTTATATTTTTTATCGAAATAAACTATTTTTATATAATTTTTGAAAAATTTACACAATCCACCTCATTAGGCTAAAAAATTTAAAATCTTTTTCTCCTAAACATATTTACAAAAATACGTACATCATCTTCCTCCCCCTTCTATCTCTTCATCTTCTACAAAAATCACTACAACAAAATAGGTATTTAATGGCTATATGGGGGAGACATTGTAGACAATTAATGACTCTCCCTATGGGAGACGTTGTTGAAAGAGCCATCTTAAGTGGCCTTATGATGACTCCCATGGGGAGACTTTGTAGACTTTCAACGTGTTTATCCATCAATCAGCTGCTGATGATGTGGCAAGGAGTTACGACACGTGGCAGACGCGTAGCAAAGATACGGCTCGCCTATCAACCAGCATATTCCCACATGAAAAGATCAAGTTTTATATACGACCAGCCTGGTCGTACATTCCATTCATTTATGTAAAGATCTGTACAGTTGTGATGATATCCGAGAATATCTCTTCATTATGACCTGCAGATCCGTTCATTAAGGGTAGATATTATTTCCTAATTCATGTAACTCTTCCTGAGCCTATAAATACACAAGAGATAGCTCAGGGTATGGGATCGATCCTTTTCTTTCGGAATCATACTACTATTATCCATCGATGTATTGCTTTTATCTTTGAAGGTCTGTGAAACTCAGGAACCCTAGTTCTTTGATCACACCTTGGGAGATCAATATCAATAATAGTATCAAGTGGACGTAGGTCATTACCAATCATTGGGGCTGAACCACTATAAATCTCTATGTTCTTTATCTTTCCATTAGATTATTTTCAAGCTCTATATCATTTTCCTGTGGTTTCCTAGACTCCGTGTCGTTGACCAAAATCAGGGTCAACTTTCTGGTGCTTTCATTAAGAGCTTTGAACCCAAGAAAAACTAATGGCAAAGACTACCAAGAAGACTGGACAGGCTGCTGCCGCACCATCCCAGCCTCCTCCCCCAAATGTGGCTGAGGACTAACCTCATCTGGAGTTCGATGAGGAGGAAGTGGACTCTGAGACTCTGAAGACAACACTGGGGGTGTTGCAGGATGAATTGGCCGCTCTGGGGGCCAATCAAGAGAGTGCCGCTGAGATAATGGCGTCACAGCAGAGGGAGATAGAGCACCAGCGCCAAGAGCTGAGCGAACGACAGGCGGAGATGGACCGTCGTCAAAGGGATGCCATGGCAGCCCTTGAAGTAGCCCTCCAGTTGGCTAGGAATCAGGTTGCGCCTGCCTCGCAGCCTGATCAACCCCCAAGTGGGCCACCTCAAGGAGGTCTCAATCCTAACCCTCCACTCTAGCCAACAAGCCCTCAAAGGCCGGAGTAGCCATCGATGCTTCAGGATGATATCCCATCTAGGGATCCTGAGACGCAACCTCCATCCCAGGCTAGTCCAGGCAATCCCCCGCGCCCGAGGCAAAATAGGGTCGGGCAGCAGCCCCGCAGCCCTAAACGCCCAGGGGGTGAAGAGCCGCTCCCACCGAGCAGGGGGCAGCGTCCTTCTGGCAACAGTAGGAACTCAGAGACAGGCTCTGCAGTCAGGGGCCCTCCATGGCATGCCAATGCACGGGGACCCACTGACCAGCGCAGGCCTCCCCCTAACGCTTGGGAAGTTCTAGCCCAAGGAGGAAATAGAGGAAACAATCAGTCCCACCATAGCCAGCCAAGGTTCAAAGATGGCCACGACTACAATGAGGCTAACTCAGGCAGAGGGAATGCTGGTCGGAGAAACGAGGAGAGAGGTGGAGGTAGAAGCCCCCCACCTAGAGAAGACCGACAAGCAGGACATAATGCTGGGGGGCAACCCAGACAAAACAACGTCTTTAGCCAGCTCGGAGCCAGCGAGAAGCAGCAAAAATATGACGACCTAAAGGATGTACTCAACGACCGCTGAGAGAGGCACGATAAGTACATTCCCTCGGCACAAGAGGCCCCAGAAATTCCTGAAGCCATTCAGGCTCAAATCGATGCCCTGAACCAGGCTGTGCAGCAGCTGGTTGAGGGGCGGACATCGCATATCTAGTACGATCAGAGGAGGGGAACCCCTTTTGTACAAAGGATTATTGTGGGAGAAACCCCCAGCAAGTTTAAAGTGCCCACACTTCCAAACTTTGACGGGTACGGAGACCCGGTATCTCATGTAAACAAATTTGAGATACAAATGGACATTCAGAAAGTCTCTGAAGATGCTCGCTGCAGGATCTTCCCAGCGACCCTTTCTGATGCCGCTCAGGAGTGGTTCTTTAAGTTCCCTCTTACAAGTATAGTATCCTGGGAAATGTTCGTGAAGGAGTTTTACGGACAATTCTATGCGGGTCGAGTGCACCCCACCAAGGCAGACCAACTGGTTGAGATACACCAGAAAGAAGGAGACCCTTTGAAGGAGTATAATCAGCGCTTCATGTGAGCCGCGGCAGGAGCCAAGACTGTGGGTGATGAATGCAAGATGATGGCCCTAACCGCTCTAGTTAGGCACCATTATCCTCTCTGGAGTAGCCTCAGGAAGCATGGGGTTAACACTACCCAAGAGTTTTTAGATTGAGCAGATCAGTACATCAAGCTTGAGGATGTGATTGCCAACGAAGGTAAATCGCTTGCAAAAGACAAGGGGCCCAAAGGAGAACCCGCCAAAGCCGCCAACGGGTCTAAGCCCAATGGCAACGGCAAAGGCAACGGGAATGGCAATGGTAAAAATGGTGGAAAGTGGGTGAATGGCGAACCCTCAACCTCTGAGAGTAAGCGCCCCAAAAATAATCGGTATGAACCAAAGTTCACCAATTACACCGCCCTTGTCGAAAGTCGGGCCAAGGTTTTCCAATTGACTAGCTCGAGCGTGCCCTATAGGTGACCCGTGCCTATAAGAAAAGATATCTTCAAGAGAGATTCAACAAAATTCTGTCGTTACCATAACGACTACTGGCACAACACCAATGATTGTAACCAGCAGCTGAAGGACGAGATTGAGTTCCTGATAAGACAAGGACACTTAAGAAGATATGTACGTGCCGCGGGAGGTTCTCAGCGAGAGGCTCAAGGTGGCAACGAGTCGGCGCCTGTACGTCAGTTCTCTCCACCTTTACAGCTAGCTCTCGTGGCAGGTACCCTACTCACCATCTGTGGAGGCCCACATCTTGCAGGTGATAGTGGAAAAGCGAGGGAATGATACGCTCGAAACCTACGCCACGACCAGGAGATCAAGATGATGAGTGTCGAGGATCGTGCACCCAAAAAGGCTCGAACAGAGGAGGAACCGATCACCTGCTCTGATGATGACGCCTAGCATGTGCGATTCCCACACTCTGATCCGCTGGTCATGGATGTCCAAATCGTAAATATGATGGTGAAAAGGGTGTTGGTCGATACGGGAAGTTCGGTCAACATCCTATATAAGTCCTCGCTGGAAAGGAAGAAACTGTCCATCAAGGACCTAGAGCCATGCTACCAAACCCTTTATGGTTTTTCCGGAGAAGGGCTCGCCCCAGTAGGGTCAATTAGACTCCCAGTCACCGCAGGTACTACGCCTGCTAACATGACATTACTCACCACTTTTATAGTGGTTGATTGTCCTTCGGCGTATAATGCCGTGATAGGGAGACTATTCTGGTTGACCTTCGAGCCGTCACTTCTGTATGGCACCTCACCATGAAATTCCCAACAGACGCAGGAGTAGGATGCGTATTGGGAAACTAACGAAAGGTGAGAGAATGCTACAACGCCTCGATCACCAAGGAAAAAAAGGGTGTATCGAGGGGTGCCGCCGGAAAGGAATTGCAAATGGCATCTGATGTTCAAGCCCGCTCAGGTGATAATCTCACCAAATAGGGCGTTGCCCAAAGTGAGGATAGAGACTTAGATCCTCACTTTGGGGATTTCGAAGAAGAAGTAGGCACCATCGAGGACCTTGAAGAAGTCTAACTCAATGAGGGAGATCTGACCAGAGTTGTGAAAGTCGGTAAAAACTTAGAGACAACAACAAAACAAGCACCGGTGGAGTTCTTAAAAAAGAACCAGGACGTCTTTGCCTGGTCGCATAAAGACATGGTTGGGATAGATCCTGCAATCATCAGTCATGTCCTAAACATTGACAAGAGCTTTCCACCTGTGCAGCAGAAAAGAAGGCTGCTCGACAAAGACTGATCGAAAGCTTTGAAGGAAGAAGTTGAGAAACTGAAGGAGAATGGGTTCATTAGGGTGGCGTTTTATCCATCATGGGTTTCCAATCCCGTACTCGTGCCCAAGCCGAATGGCAAGTGGTGTACGTGCGTGGATTTTACAGACCTCAATAAAGCCTGCCCCAAAGACTGTTTCCCACTCCCGAGGATCGACCAGCTGGTCGATGCCACTGCAGGACACGAGATCCTCTCATTCATGGATGCATACTCTGGGTATAATCAGATTAGTATGCATCTCCTTGATGAGGATCACACTAGCTTTCGAACCGATACAGGGCTCTACTATTACAAGGTGATGCCCTTTGGTTTGAAAAACGCTAGTGTGACTTACCAAAGACTCATCAACCACATGTTTAAAGAGTTGATCGGGGAAAACATGGAAGTTTATGTCGACGACATGCTGGTTAAGTCGAAGAAAGCAAAAGGACATGTAAGGGATTTGCAGGAATGCTTCAACATCCTTAATAAATATAGGATGAAGTTGAATCCCCTTAAATGTTCTTTTGGAGTTGGATCAGGGAAGTTCTTGGGATTCATAGTTAACTCAAGAGGAATTGAAGCTAATCCCGAGAAGATAAAAGCCCTGATCGAGATGAAGTCGCTAGTGAAGATTAAAGATGTTCAAAGTCTGACTGAGAGAATCGCCGCCCTTAGTAGATTTATTCCAAAATCAACGGACAAGTGTGTCCCATTTTCAATATACTCAGAGGCAATAAGAAATTTGAATGGACAGATGAGTGCGAACAGGCCTTTCAAGCACTAAAAACGCATATGGCGCAACCACCCATCCTGTCGAAGCCAGTCGAGGATATATTTATAGGCCTTCGGGAATTTTTTTTAAAAAAAGTTGGATTAATCTGGGCCATTGGCCAGATTTCGTATCAGATCTGACACCTAGGGACAAATGACATGATGTACCATAAAATTGGCAGGCGAACGATCATGGGCAGAGTTTCAAGGCACTCAAGTACCTTGAGTGAGCAATACCCAGCTGACACATGTCCATACTCGAGTGTGTGACGGAACGGTTCCCGAAGGAAGTAGTTCAAAAGTTTCCTTCTCATAGGATTCAAACTAATACTTTGAGGGGGCAAAATGTTACACCCAAATTTCGAGACCTGAGATTGCGACCTCGAAAGCTGGATTCGTCAGATGTGAGCTCGTGATATCTAAAGTGCATGTTTGTGGTCCAGATGTCAAACCCTCGAAGCAAGGCGACAACCTCGAAAATATGTAACCTCAAAGTTCTTTCTAAGCTCGAAAGAACTTAGCATCTGGATATATCCGATATCGGGTGTCTTCGGGTCAGATAACTCAAGCTTAAAAAGAGTACAAGCTCGAAGTGTAATAGCCTCGAGTATCTATCTGCTCTGAGCTAACCTTGGAGTAAGACGGCTAGTTCCTGACTCATCCGTAAACCTCGACTTACTTGATGCTGGTTGCCGACCTTGAAGAATGTGATGAGTCATCTGATGTAACGCTCCCTGAACATTTAAAGATATTTATTGTTGTAACATCCCTACATTAAAGGGATATTAACGATTTTGTTACACGTTTCCTGGTCTTCAGGAGACGTTTCCTTGTAAATAGGAGTTACCGAATTTAATATCATTATTTTCATTAATAAACAAGAGTATCTTCCCGAAATATGTGGGAATAAACTCCCAAAACTCTCTATAAATAGAGAGTTCACGAACATTTGTAAAGGACGGATCTTTTGATATCTTGAGAGAAATTCTGGAGAATTCATCCCTGAAGGATTTCCAGAAAACTCCAAAGTCTTAATAAAATAGACTCGTTGACTAGGCAGAGTTAACTGTTGAACCACGTAAAATTCTTGTTGTTCTACTGTATTATTCATCTGCAGCATTGTTCCTATTGTTTAATTGCTCTACATTTTAAGTTAACGAAAAACGGCGTCAACAGTTTCCGTTAAATTTAACAATTTTTTATTTTTTTCTAATAACGTTAGTTTAAAGTCATATAAATAAGGTAAATAAATTTTAAAAAAAATCATCTAAATAAAGTAAATAAATTAAAAATAATAAATGAGTAATAATTTCTCATCACATATTTTAAAATTGTATATTAAAGTATTTAAATTATTCTATCAATTATGTTTTAAAAACTATAACAAAAAAATATTTATGTTTTTAAATTTATTATTTTATTTCTTTTACTAATTATTTATTTTGTCACTTTAATATTTTATATATCCAAGCATATATGTAATAATGAGATAAGACATAAATATTGTTGA
Organism: Humulus lupulus; assembly: GCF_963169125.1. Lineage (NCBI taxonomy): Eukaryota > Viridiplantae > Streptophyta > Magnoliopsida > Rosales > Cannabaceae > Humulus > Humulus lupulus. Next base: position 211,515,011 of record NC_084798.1, read on the forward strand.
TCGCGTTTTTGGCCAACGACGTGAGAACGTCAAAAACGATGAAACCTTCAAGAGAAATAACACGACACAGACGGGTTTGAAAAGAAAATAAATAACACGCGCAATTTTTATAGTGGTTCAGCCCTAATATGTTGGTAATAGCCTAATCCACTTAGAGTTGTGATTATAGATCTGTACTCAAGATCAGATGAACTGAGCCAACTGAGTTTCTTCAGTACAGATTACAAGAATACAAGAATTCTTTCAGATGCAAGCATTTTCTCTCTCTAGAAAACTCAGACCCAAAATTTCCCAAAATTCTAAAAAGAAGCCGAAGACCCCTTCTCTAATCCCATAAGCCATATATTTATAAGCTTAGGATCATACATCTGCTATCCTCTAGAATCGGGATATTTTATTATATTTATTACATTTAAATTACAAAAATATTCAAAATGTAACAAAACACCAAATATGTGGGAAGAATGAGAGATTCCCGCGTATGCTAAGACCGGTTCTTATTGAAGCCGTTTATGGGAATCTTGACTTAGTCCTCCTTTATCTGGTCGACCCATATCTCCTTCAAGCTGGTCGAGCACACCTCTACTGGACAGTCACGCACTTAGCTGGTAGGATATACACTTGCTGGTCGGACATGTGCATGCTGGTAAGACATACAAGTGCTGGTCGGACACATGCATGCTGGACATATGCAAGTGCTGGTCGGACACATGCATGCTGGACATATGCAAGTGGTAGGACATGTTCATGCTGGTCTAACATGGCACTCTGGTCTAGCATGCCATGTCTCTCGTCTAACATGACACTCTGGTCTAGCATGCCATGTCTCTCCTCTAACATGGCACTCCGGTCTAGCATGCCACTCTTGGGCAGCAATGTCACTCCTGGGCAGTAATGTCGTGACTGGTCGGACAAGGTCATGCCTGGTCGGTCATGACACTTCTCAAGCCAGTCAAAATTTTATCACAACTCTGAGGAGTCAATGTATTTATTGACTATTTAATGTGTCTTTTACGGACCATGTATTGCCACTTGTCACTTCTATTGTCACGTCATCGATCTCCATTTTTTTGGGATAACAAATATATTTCTTATTTTTTTCGTATAGCTTTTTTAATGAGAAATTACTTATTTTAATTACGCTAGCCATTAATTGAATAATATATACTTATATATAAATTTTGTTCACTTTAATTTTTTTTAATTAAATAATTAAAATTTGATCAAATAAACTTTTAAAATTCATAGTTTTAATTCAGAATTTCTTAATATTTTATTATATTGAATATATTTTTCTAAAAGAATATTAGAAATAATTATTTAATTTCAAAATGAAAATCACCATATATAATATATAAATAAAAACATAAAAAAAGACTAAAATTTAAATTATTATGAACACTAAATTTCAAACTAATAAACAACATAAAATAATTTACTTTGATACTAAAATGTATCATATTTTTATATGTAAAAAGTATGTTTTTACAGATTCTTAGTTTAATGATTTTTTTAAATAAAAATTATGATACTATTTATTTCGTTTGAAAATATAGACAATATTTTGGATTAATTTTTTAAAATATGTTTGTGTCATTCTTTTATAATATATGACATTGTTTTTTATTTAAAATTTAAATGATAATTAAAAAATATAATAATTTCAAAATAAAACTAAACAAACGTGCATTGTACGTTACGTATACCTAGTATATTTAATATATATAAGTTTAACTCAAATATTGAAATAGAATTTTTTTTTTTGCTAGAAAGAGTTATAAAGGGTAAATTTTTCTTAAAATGCAACATTAAGAGAAATATGTTTAATTTAGCACTTGATTTTATTTGTAGAACATATTAGTTGTTTTATTTCAAAAATAATATAACCTATATTTTAAGAGGCATTTCACAAAAAACTAAAAGTGACTTGTTTTTTGTTTAGTAGCTATTGTTGTGTATTTGTTATGAGTAAAAATACAACAGCAACAGAATTCCCATTTTAAATATTGTACTTAATTATTGAAAAAGATCACAAAATTTTAAAATAAAGATGTGTAGCTTCTGTAAACTATCAAACCATTTAGTTTACTTATACATTGTAAAAATGGTGGCCAATATAAAATATAATAATTTTATATAAAATGGTATTTTTTTTTTTAATTTGGGGTATTTTATATAAAATTAAAACTTGAAACCTTTCTAACACAGGCCCGACCCACATATACCAGGATCGGGCCACCTTAAATCACATGTTGGGATTTATTGTTAAATTTTTGTCATTATTTATTAAGTATATGTTTTTCTTTTATTTGCCCATATATATTTAGTTATATATATTTATATATAGAAAGTAAAAAGAAGATATAACCATTATAAAAATTTAAATGGGCAGTGTAACTTAATCTAGTACAATTTATAGATACAAATATAATGGGGAAAATTACACAAAATACTAATTTTCGTTAAAAAATTATATTTTTACAGTCAAACATTTTTGTTTTTCAATTTCACGGTTTTAAGGAAATTTTTACATTTTTACGATTTTTTTTTTGTATTGTTTTCAAGTTGTTTTTAGGTTTTTTTTTTTGTGTTTTCATGTTGTTTTTATGTTTTTTTTTTATTGATTCAGTGAATTGTTTTTTAGTTTTTTTTCCTAAAAACCGTATTTTTCGAAATTATGAAACTTTGAAAATTGTATTTTTGAAAACTTAAGTACGTATTTTTGAAGAAAAAAAATTAAGAACCGTAAAGAAGTAAAAAAAAATGTATTTAAGAAAAAATCTCAATATAATAAGTGTAAAAGCTTATATACTATCGTCATTTGTTTAAAATATAAAGAAAGACTACGTGTGTTTGATGAGTCATATTATGTCATACTGTATTATATCGTATTATAATGAATTGTGTTTTATAGCATATTTTTATATGTGAAAATTACATTTTATATGAGTTTTTTAATAAAGTTTTCAAAAATATAACTTTTTTTTTACAAGTATTATTTTATGGCTTTTAAAACTTCTATTTCCTTCTATGGGATTTTTTTTCCCATATTTTTGTAAAAAAATCATTATTATGCCATATTTTTTTCCCATAATCTGATTTTTTTTAATTAAATTTGTCTATACAAATCAAGAAAAGTTTAATTACCATATTTTTGCATATTAATAGCTAAAAAGTCATATTTATAAAAAAATCTCTTTTTATATAGAAATATGTTTGATATTGTTTTTTAAGTAAATTCTAAAATAATAATAAAAACGCCCATTGTAATTTCTTTTCATTTTCTTTAACACATCAAAAATTGGGCCTAGTTCTAACTTTCACTTTAGTAAATGGGCTCATTCTTAGGCCCAAATAATACATGAGCCCACGATCCCTTTGTTCTGGTAGGTTTTCTATGAGTTGTGGTAAAAATTTAAAAATAAATTAAAATATTAAAACTTGATAGATTTCTGTTGTATCAAAATATTGAAATGGGGTCTTTGCAATTTAAGGTTTATTTTAAAAAAAAAAAAAAGTGATATTTCATATAAATTCAAAGTCTAGTTTTTGTGCATTTTTAATAATGTTCATTTTTAAGCATAAATATATGTTCAGTGAGATTGAATGTGTAGTGGGCATAAAATGATTAATAGGACTGGAAATTCATTGCTTTCAAGACTTGTGCATCAAATCATATGAACTCTTAACTAAAGATTTTAAAAACTTTTTTCTCCATTTAATTAATGAGCAAAACTATATAATAATAATAATAATTTTACAAATAAATAAATAATAATAATTAGTTCAACAACCCACTCGAAAGGTTTCACTCATTCATATCTTGGTTGTTTTGTAATGAGTAGACATGTGGGTTCTTTACTTGTTTTCTTCTATATTTGTTATTTGTGGCTAAGATTCATCAAACGTGCCATACTCTTTCTTTATCAAATAGCTCAAATAATAAAAAAAAACTGTGGCTTTTAAAAAGTAGAAATTGAAAGATTTGAGGGTCTAGAAGGGTCCTTCACCAACACCATCCAATTAATTTCTTTGAATATTTTTGGTGAATATTTAATGGAATAATGGGAAATTAGAATTGAAAACCTATAACAACTTCTTTTTTTCCTTTTCCATAGGATGTTGTACCACTTTAGTTCATGAACTTTGAATTAAAATTATTTGCTACATAGTAATAGTATATTATTGACTTATTGTTGTTATAATATTTATAGTATTTTTTGGCAATTATTTATAGTATTTTAATTAAATTACTATGTGATAAATTAGAGGTATGAAAAATCATACTTTGTGAAAATGTAACATTTATTTGGATAGACAAATCTTGTTATAGATTTGTAACTCTTGTAACTCTCAAATATTCACCAAATTAAATATGTAAATGAGAGCTACATATCTTTAAATTTGAATTTCATAAGTTATTATGTTTGATAGTTGCTGGAGACATGATTTTGACTGTAATTAGGTGTATAAAAGTTACAAAATTAAATGAGAATGAATTTGGACGTTTTATGTGACAAAAAGGTAAAATTGGAATTTGACAGCACTCTTAGGTCGCGACCTACACTGTGTGAAGCCGCGACCTAGGTTGCTGATATCAAATCCCAATTTTGCATTCTAGAAGGTTTTGAACATTTGAAACCATTCTTGTAACTTCAATTTCTTCCTTTTAATTTCTTAAACACCTAATTATTCATTGGTAACAGTCAAGGATGATGGTGGAGTTTGAAATTCAAAAAGTGAACCAAAACTTTATGAATAGAAACTATTATGCTCACTTATGAATAAGATTTTTCCATCTATTTTTGCACTTGTCTAGAAAAAATAAGGCTTGATAACTCCAAAGAGATATTTCTTACACTTTGATAACTATCATCACTTTAGTAGTGTGAGGGGAAGTTTTACTTTCTTCTTCTATATATCTTGTCATCTGTTATCATATTTATGTGTATTGATTTTGGTTAGAGTTGTAATCTCCTCATTTTGCTCTCCATAAGATATATTGTAAACTTTGTCCTTAGAGTTATATTCTTGAGGTTTCCTCCATTGTTATAATATTCTCTAACAATTATAATGCAACAAAATAATCCATGTTTGACCACTTTTGTGCCCTCCAAAATCAACTTTGTCCATTGGAAATTAAGCTATACAAATTAGGGGTGGGCAACATCCAAACCAATCCAATTATACTGAACCAATTCAATCCAATTACAATTTGATTAGATTAGATTGGATTTGAACAATTTGATTTTGATTGGATTGGATGGCAGATAACACTGTCAAAATCCAATTAAAAATCGATCAAATTCAATTACATATAATATATATATTAAAATATATTGAATTATTTATATTTCTTTAAATATATTAAAAAATATTTATATTTATTTTAATACATTATTATTGACTAACTATTAGTCTTCCTATGTACACTTCCACACCTAATTAGAGGAGAAAATACTAAAAATACACATCAATTCTACTCCCCTCTCATTTTCAATACTACTTCAAGCTTTTAGTTTGATTAAATTTGTAAGGATGATAATTTTATGTAATTTGAATCTAAATGAATGGTATTGTTTAGTTTTTAAGTGATTTTTAAAAAAAAATTAAGTTAATATTAAAAATCAAGTTCCAACTCAGTTTCGAAAGAAAAAAAAATAGGTTACAACTCGAAATCCAATTAAATAACCAAATCAATTTAATTATTAATTGGATTAGATGATGATTTTCAAAATTTAATTTTTAATTGGATTGAATTTGATTAGTATAAAAATATTGGATTGAATTGGATCGAATGTCCATCCCTAATACAAATTATGGTAAGCATGACTAATGAAGTGAGTAGACCAATCCAAAAATGGTGTTTATTACAAAGTTTTCTTTACCACAAACGTAAACTAGCACTCAATTCCTTTAATATTTAACTTAATTGCTCTTATATCCTTAAAGTAATTAAGTGAATGTTACCTTTCATTTTCTAACCTAATACTTTAGATGTTTATTTCACTACTACTACTACTACTATTATTATTATTATTATTAATCTATTTTAATTTTTAGGTGGATTATAATAGCCTTTCTTGCGGAAGTTCTAGATGTATTTGGAGGGCTTTTTTTTTCGAATTCAATATTCACTTCTCATTACATATGTTTCTTTTTTATTTTATAGTTATTGTTTAAAATTTCTTTCTTCTTGGTTGTTTTTCTTATGAAGCGACCAATGGATTAATCTGCATATCTTTTGGTTAGACAACAAATTGGTTTATTTCCTTTTGTCAATCTTAGTGTGATTAGTGCAGAAGAAAAAAAAAAAAAAAAGAGTAGGCCATTCCTATTCTATACTATTCTCAAAAATTAGAGCATGACTTCATGTGGGTGACAATATTGAAATTAAGCTATGATTTTTATAGTGAAATTTACCTATATATGATTGACTTTTGATGCTATGATTGTAGCGTCCCAAAATTCATAATAAGATTTAGTACATTAATTAGCGTGTCGAGAGGGCACGAGTGAGATTTGTGTGAATTATATTATAATATAATTGAGTATGTATGATTTATGTGTATTGAATGTGTTTAAAGACCTGTTTTTGTTAAAAATAAGCATTTTTGTAATTTTGACCCGTTAAGGGTATATTTGTAATTTTTGTGTGTAAGTGCATTGAGACCACATGAGTGTATTCTTTCGAGCGGTTTTAGCAGAAAAGTTACAACAGGGATAAATACCCGACTCGAGTCGAGCCTAGGGGTATTTTGGGAATTTTCATATTTTGAGAGTATTGATAAAATTAATTGGTGGAATAGTTGTGATTGATGGATTTAGTTGATAAATTAGAGATTAATGGTGTACTTAGAGGTTTAGTGGGAATTATAAGCAAATGACTAAAATACTCTTGGGTATGATTGAGGGGTATTTGAGTGGAAAGGGTATTTTAGGCTATTTGTCTTTACTTGTTGATGATAGAAACTACTTGGACAACTGAATTGCACCTTCTATTCCACTCATTTAATTGAATTTAAGTTGGGACTTTTGGATTTGAAAGGGAATTGGGGTTTTTAGCTCTAGTTTATGAATTGTAAGTTTAAGGCTTGAATTGGTGTGTTTGGTGGTGTCTTGTTATTGTGTTGTGTGGGTTGTGTTGTTGCTTTGAGGTCGGATTTGTGTCCAAAAGTTGCTGGAAATCTGTCTGGGATGAGGTATTTGGGGTCTGAAATCGCAGGGAACCATTTGGGGAAGAATTGGGATTTCTGGACTATGATTTGAGTTTCTATGGACCTAGCGATATCGCGCTTGTGTCCCAGAAGCCCTTGAATTGTCCAATAGCGTGACTGCACTAAGGCCCCAGAAAGCCCAATTTTTCTGAGGGCGCGACCGCGCCTAAGGGATGGCTTGGTGGACGATTCAATTATCTTGTTGAATGAAATTGGAGGTCCCGAGAGCTCGGGTTTAACTTTAAAGCCCGTAATTAGACTCATATATCTCATATATGTATATCTCAAATTTAAATACAAATTAGTGAAGTGATAAATTAATAATTTTGTAGGTTGTGTTTCTATTTTGACAAGAACATACCAATGATTAAAGAACAAGTCAAAACAACATGTATAATTATTTTGAATTTGAATTATAGGACGATTAAGATATGAGGTTACAATTAGTCTATTCGTATTCATTTTTTTTATTTTTTTGTTTATTAAATTCCAAAATAGGTTTTATACTTTTTAACATCTTTCTGATTCAACTAAAATTACTTTTTATATTTTGTCCAAAAAAAATATTCTTGATGTTTTTTAAAAAAATTCTAGAACTCACCTAAAAATTAAAAAGAAAAATAGAACAAAAATAACTCTTGTTATAGATTTAAACAAACGTTTTAATATTAATAATCTGACATTATAAATTAAATACAAATTTTTTTAATAAATAAAAGCATATTATTAGTTTTATTTAATTAATTAAAATAAAATAATTATTAATATATTAAGTGTTGATATTTTCGGTATTAGAAAAATAATATTTGACTTAATCTCCTACCTGAGTTTTTTTAGTGTGTGTTTTTATCATATGATTCATTGTCTAAATTTTCTTATTAAATATCAACGAAGAAATCAAATATATTTTTTAAAGTCTTCTTATAGCAAATAGTGAATCAAACCATGACTATTCTTCAATTAATAAATAAATAAACATGTAAGGGCCCTAGCCCTAACCCTCTTATGCTTTGATTATGTATTGATTGAATATCATCAAATTAGTTTTTGAATAACTTGACAAGTACTTAAACCAAATTCATAGGCGCTGGTTGGTGATATTAATCTCATCAATCTTTTTTTTTTATCCATCTCACTTTATTATTATTAATCCAAGTAAAAATAATAATTTTTTTTGCAGCAGTAAAAATAATAAATTTAAATCAGGTCAAAATGAATATCAGTGTTATTTTATTTTTCTCTCTCCTGTTCCTTGCCAAATAAAATTACTAATTAGCTCAGGTTTCTTTATGTGGTTGTTGAGTATTACTGTTCATATGTTGGACCCCTCAGCTGAAAAGGTCTCTATTTTTCTCTATATATTTTTTTATATAAATATATATATTTATATATCTAAATCACACAGATAATAAATTATTTTTTTATGCTATTGTTAATATTTGTTATTTTAGTAATCGAAACAAGAAAGCCACTTCGTCCGACCAATATTTTATCAAAGAAATATTGTAACAAATCAATAAACAATTCATTTTCGTAGTGATCAAGTAGTGTATTTTTTTTTCAATATTAATTAATTTTATACAAGTTATTATTTTATCCATGATGGGAACATGTCCATTGTTTCTTGACTAGCAAACAAACATTACTCAATCAAATCTAAGTTTATAATTCACAAAATTTTGATTTGATATCAATTGTTGGATTATTAAAAAAAAGTCCAATACATACAATAAATGCTTGTTTTAAAATGAATGCACAAATTAATGTTTTCCTTTATAACGTGATATCATATTAGTAGAATATGACCAGGTATGACATCAATTACTTCATCTAGTTAGACAAGTAATGTTTGCTTAGTATTATAAATTCTCAAATATATTGAGGTATTTTTTTATTGGGGCTTCATTTTAAGCCATATCGGTATAGCTTTCAGTGTTCTCAACTTTTGAATAGTTTTCAGCGCGATTTTTTTTATGACCGTGTATATTGTAGCTATTTAGAGCATTCTGCAAATTTTCAGAAAATTCTGATTAGTTTACAATACCGAAAACTAGGTTCAAACATGTTATTAAACGTATGACTAATTTTTTTTATGCGCGTAGAAAACATGTTTAAACCTAGTTTTCGGTACTATAAACTATTAGAAATTTTCTGAAAATTTGCAGAATGCTCTAAATAGCTACAATATACACAGTTATAAAAAAAAATCGCACCAAAAATAAGTCGAGAAACCTTGAAAACCCTACCGATAGGGCTTAAAGTGAAGCCCACAAAAAATTGTCATATATATACATATATATATATTGTGATATTCCACAATAATCAACACATTTTATTGTCATTGATCAACTATTTTACTAAATACACATTAATTATCTAGTTAATTAATATTAAAAGAAGGTTCGAGAAGCAATTTTATAAATATTTGTATAATGTCAAATATTTTTTGCAAACTAATTTTAAAAGTAAAATGTTTAACATAACATGCTATCTACATATTCTCAGTCATACCAACCCCTACAATTTTACTTTATTTTAGGAACAACAACAGGGAAATCCCATTTTTGAAAATAAAAATGATTTCAAGTATAAAATTTGAGCTTTGTTATATAAAAAGAGGCTTATCACATTGGTATTTGGTGAGCAAAGAAAGCTTAATGTAGGTGTGTAAAGCAAGATAAAAGGAGGATAAGAGAATTAACAAACTTGAATATAATACATCCATGTGAAGAAATTACAAAATAGAAAAACAAGACCATTAATAATCTGCCATTTTGAACCATATTTTGTGGTTCATAATACAGGGGAAAATTTAAAGTCCATAATAATAAAAATAAAAAAAATAAGAAAAAGAAAAAGACTATGCCTAGCCCATAATTATTGTGTTTGTATTATATATAAATTACAAGAACAAAAAAATTTCACATTCGAAGAGTTAAAAGAATCACCAGAGGACCGAGAGTGCTATACGACCTCAACAGGAGCTATTTTGCCCATTTCAAAGAGCACAAAATGGAAGGCTTCATCATGATTATAATAAAGCCCTCATATACGTACTACACCAACTTGGCTTTTGGTTTGGCCAATCTTTTTATGCATTTAATATTGTATTTTAAACCCTTGTATTTCATTCCCTTTTTAAGGTTTTATGGTTACCACACATCACGCAGATACCTGCCATTCATTTGCAGATTTTTCACCAAGCTCTCAGCTTTCGAGCTGTCCAGAGATCCCTGTAGTCAACCGATGGCAAGATTTCGTCACAAACACGAATACGTAAACCAAATCTATTCTGGCTTTAGAACATAATTCAGATTAACGTACCTGTTCCTGAGCAATGGTGTGAAGAGTTCGGTGAACGTCACGAGCCATGCCCTTGGCGTCACCACAAACATATACATAAGCTCCTTCGGATATCATGTTCCAGATGTCTGCAGCCTGAATTAGAATTGAACAAACATGTGGTTATATTTCAAACTAATTAAAAATTCGTACCACCAACAACATTTTCAGAACGTTGAGATAAAGTGGTAGTGGAAGTAGGTAAGGTGGGATACCTTTTGCATCATTTTATGCTGCACGTATTCCTTAGTAGGTCCCTCCCGTGAGAATGCAACCACTAGTTCAGAAAGTGCGCCAGTTTCTACAAAGTTGCTCAGCTCTTCTTCATAAATGTAGTCCTGGAAGATTAGGAATGAACAAAAATGGAAATACTTTTCAGCACCATTATTAAACCTCATTAACACAGGAGAGTTATTCTAATATGTATTAGGGAGTCACTTACCAATCTACGGTTTCTGCATCCGAAGAACAATACTGAGGGTCCCATATCTGCTCCAGATTCTTTAAGAGCCAATCTTTCCTGATAAAGTAAATTTTTGTTTAGGTTACATTCCCTGATTTTGCAAATCAATCAAAGACAAATTGACTAAACTTTTAAAAGAGTTAGTTTGCGAATAGAACCTGCAGGAAACCTCTGAAAGGAGCCAATCCAGTGCCAGGGCCAATCATGATTATAGGTACTTTCGGATCAGCAGGAAGCTTGAAGTTCGACTGTCTAATAAAAATAGGTGCCCAACTGCAATCATCACTTTTCTCAGCAGGCACAGCATTCTGAAGAAAAAAAAATCCAGATCAATTCTCAGGCCATTTGAAATTTAACTTGATAAGTAAAAGAAAACCAAGGTAATGCTAGAATGCGGAAACTGAATCAAACATATGGAGTATATGATGGAAAACAATATTGGTAATACACCGTGTAAAGGGGTTGCAGATGAGCAACTATCGCATACAAACATTGCATTAATAAGGTTTTACCAGTGAAAATTACAAAACATACCTTCATCCAAGTAGAGCACACTCCTTTGTGAATACGTCCAGCTGGTGTTTTCTCATATACTAATGCACAAGTAACATGAACTCTAGATGGAGCCATTCTGTTGAAAATATTTGAGGGTAAGTACACTACATTGACTTGAAAAAGAAAGGAAAACAAATATTCACAGAAAGGGATCAATGACCAAAAATCTTCCGATCATAATTAACTCCATTCTTATAGTACATGGTTTGCAATTGACATTAAACTAGTGAATATATAGGGAAAATTCTGAGCAGGGAAGGGTTGTAGCTTGTTTTTTAATAACTTAAAGCAGTTTAGTTAAATGACAAAATCCTCTACCTTGGAGATGAAGAGATTGAATAGTATCGAGGCAGCAAGCGTGGGGCCACTGCTGCAAAGAATACACCAAGTGGGGGCTTGGCTGAAGGAAATTCGGCCATGATCTCAAGGAGGCTTCTCTGACTTGCAACCACCCATTGTGAATATTCATCCTGCATTAAAGTGCAATAAAAATTAGATATTGAACAGAAAGTGGTAACAAGAACATGACTAATAAAAGTCAGTATATTCATGAGATTCACAAACCTTTCCAGCAGGGGATGAAAGATGTCTTAATCTATCAGCTTCAGCTGGGTTAGAAGCATGGGCTGCTAAAGCAAGCAAGGCAGACTGGAAAATAAATGCACAGGAACTATTAGTTACTGGAAGACAAATGTTCACTTAAATCAGTTATAAAAGCTACAAGATAGAACTAATAGTAATGATAGTGAAAGGTAAACAAACCTTTTTGGGAGAACTTAAAAGATCTGCATACTGCGTCAGTGCAGTTCTTACGGTGCAGGGAGGGAAAGGAGGTGGTAAAGAATTTCCTAGAGATGTTCCATCTTCTTTATCGGTATGGACGGAGAAGTATGTTTCAGGAGACAAGCCCAATAAGTTGAGAGCCTCTTCTACAACTTCAGGAAGATTTTCACAGTAGACACCAACATGGTCCCCTGTTTCATAGCTGAAAAAAAAATCGAATCTAAGGCTAAGAAACAAAACAGAAAAAAAACATAGGAAAGAGATGATTTTGGAGGAAAAACCAAAAAACAGTAACCAGGAAAAAGCAACTTACGAAAGCCCAGTGCCAGAAATCTCGAACTCCAGGTGAGTGCAAGAACGATCAGATTCAGGAGTATGAAGCTCCTTTCTAACAGCCACATTAGCCCTTCATGGAGAAAACAACAGAAAGGTGAGATTTTATATTGCACAAGTGGAAGACAAATTAAACCAGAGTATCAAGAAAAGCATTATTAATAAATACCTGCATGGATGTTGAGCATCATAAACAGCGTGCCCATTTGCATTAGCCCAGCTCTTCTTCTCAAGTGATGCATCAGCGGGGTCATGAAAAACTACACGGTATTCTAATACAGCAGCAGTGTAAGGGGTAGAAACAGTTGCATCATCCTCATCTCTAAGCAACTGGTCCAATTCTGGCCATACCAATTCTCTCCTATAAAATCATTCAATGCGGAAAGAATGTTATTATTCAAGAACTAAAATGTAGTAAATTTGTTATATTCACTGAGAAGCAATATAAAAATACCAAGCAGTGAAGTCATCCTCAATGCATTGGTCATCATCTCCAAGACCCACTGGGACAAGGCGCTTTGCACCTGCAAGTGCAAATAATCAATTATGACATTATGTTAACCAACTTAAGACATTACAGAAAAAATTGTTTCAAGAAGACATCACTGAAAAGCTCTTCTAAGATTGAATGATAATCATTTATTGGGTATCAACTATCAACCCAACAACAGTAATGCTAGAAACACACTTTTGATACACACCACATGCACACACTGATGTGGCATGTTTTTAAACCACACATAAATGGTGGTTAAAAAACATGCCACATAAAGTGTCTCTTGCATTACTGCTCAACCCAAAGAGAAAGCACCCCATGGGTTCATTATAGCAAGAAACAATTAGCATGTAGCATTGCTTTACGACGGCACATTATCATCATATATATCATTGCAAAGTTAATAGTAACAAAATACATGTTAACCAACTAGGGAAATAAACTTACCCTGCTCTACAAAGATATCATCCACTACCTTGGCCACCTGATCAACAAGTACATTAAAAAGAAGAAAAAAAAAGACATTAAGCAACGCATAAGCCACAAATACACAAGTAGAATGAAACATGCAAAATATCTCGAACCTTATTGAAATGTTCATACTGCCTGTTACCCAGACCAAATACTCCGTACTTCAGATTCTGAAGCCATTCCCCTCTCTCATTACCCTGAACCAACAATCGCACATTCATTTTCAATATCAATTCAGAAGAAAAACCATAATCGTGATTCGCTAATCTTTCAAAGAGAGAAAAAATGGAAACTTGAAATCCATTCAATTTACCTCTGAGAACCATTTGTAAAACCTTGCAGCGTTATCGGTTGGCTCACCATCACCATATCTATACACCCAAAACCAATCAAATCAGAAATCGTACAAAACAAAGGATCGAGCAATACATATGCATACATTCACATATATATTTATATAAAATGTCCATTGAAATTGAAAGTTGAAACTCACGTGGCCAAGAAGAAGAATGCAATACTCTCTTTCTTCAATTTCTCCTCATATTCTTCGTCATCAGCCGCATAATCATCCTAAAAACCGTCCATCCCAGTTAGAATAAAAACAAAAGTCAAAACTTCATGTTCAGAAAAAGAATAAAAGTGAATCCAGCCCAAATCAAAAGTCAGTCGTTGAAAGAAAGTCAACAGTACCATATCCACAACTCTAAAAACGGCCTTTTCATACCGAACCTTTGCCTCCTCCGCCAAAGCCTATTATTCACAAAACATCCCAAACCAATCAATATACAAAAAACCAAACCAAACACGCCCTATGCCTACAACGTTTGTTATGGTTAAGTATCAAACCTTAGCAAAACCTTCAGCGGTTCCAGTCTGCGTTCCAAAGAAGATGGTAACCTTCTTCTTACCATCATCAACTTCAACCTCAGGCTCTCTAACAACCAAAGGCTTAGGAGGCTCCAACACCTTGGATTTCTGACCACTGGATCGCCGCCACATAAGAACTACAAAGCATCCAATCAGTACAGCAACAGAGGTGGTCAAGATTGTGACGAGCTCACGATTCTCCATTATCAACGAAGCAACCTCAGCAACGGTGGAATCCGACGACATATTCGAGGGGTCCACCTTCGCACCTTTGATGATCGCGGTCATCAGATCCAACGGCGACAGTTTCATGGAGCTAGTAGATGACGAAGACTCCATTACTCTAAAAAATTCAACCAAATTTTACCTAACCAAGCAATTCGATAATTCCAAGAGAGAGGGAGAGACAGCAATATTCCAGATTCCGGCCACCGGAAAAACACAATCGATCGACTGACCAATCTGTAGAGGTTGAGAATTTGGTGGTGGCGAATTCGAGGTGAGAGACTCTCTCTCTCTTAGGGAGGTGGGTGAGGTAGTTGAAGAGAGAGAAAGCGAGAGAGCCTAAAACTGAAGAACGGAGGAGAAAGAAGAGGTGTTTATATATATTCACTCACAATAATTTATTAAAAATAAATAATTAAAAAAAAAATTGGGGTGGTGAGAGGTAGAAGGCGAGAGGGAAAGAGATAAATATGGTGTGTGTTGGTGTATGCGTGCGCGCGCGTGGGGAGCGTGTGAGTGTTTGTGACCAAACCAACGCCTACCAAACCAGACTAGTCAAAGTGAACCTCACCTAACACCTTATTTAACCATGGTTAACTTAACTTAACACACTTTCTCTCTCTCCTTTTAGTTTCTCACTATTTGGAGTAAAGGAAGTAGATACAAAGCTTCTTTTTTTTTTGCCCTCTTCCAAAAATGCCCTTTTATGTCGGCTTTATTATGTATTTTTTTTAAAAACAAAAAAAATACATAATATTATTTACCTTTTAACCATTCCAATAACAATTTCAACTTTTAATGATATTATCTAATTTTTGTAGCAATTTGGAATTGATGCGTGTGATACCAATGCCGAAAGAAATCGGAGTTGGAAAATAATTTGAACTTGATAATGACACGTTTAACATATGTATTACTAATTTAATGTTTTAATTAAACTTAACGACATATATATGTATTTTTTAGACTCCTCAAAAAAAACTAAATAGCATGTATACGAGTGAAATTCAAACAAACGTGAATAGGAAAAAAAATTGAAATATTATAGTTGTGAATCGCTGCACCACCTTGATTGCCGGCTGCAAAGCTTTGTCACCGGCCGACACACGCCACCAACCACCGTGGATGCTCGTTGAAATTTGCAGTGTTCTTACCACTTTCAAATTTTAATTTTTACCTTCTTTCACGTCAAAATAATGAAATTTATACCATTATTTTAATTAGAATTAGAATTAGAATACTTCTTTTCTAATTGCCTAAAAAATGTCATTATGATAAAAATTTTCTTTAAAAATAAATTAAAAAATTAAGAAAAGTTTACATAAATATGGAAAAAAAAAATGGGTTTTTATATTTATAGATAAAAAAGAAATACTACAAAAATATGATGAATTTTTCAAAAAAAAAATTTTAAATATGGAAATCTCATCAAATATAAAAATTAAATTACCATATTTTTACACAAAATTCTTTCACACTTTCTCATCCTCTTATGTATCTCTCTTCACTTTCTTCTTTCTTCATCTCTCATTTCCCACTTGGTTATTTCTTCTCAGCCCTCCTCCGGAGGCACCACCTCCGCCATTCGCTGGCGACGCAGCCCCCTTCCCCCAACAATCCACTGCCCTTTAGTTCTTCTTCTTCTTCTTCTGTTGCTATTGCTGCTGGTGGTGATGGTTTTAATGTTATTCTTTTGGTTGTTCTTGTTGCTCTTCTTCCTTTTCACATTTGATTTTGCATTTTAAATATGATTTTGCATTTTAGATATGATTTTTTTTCTTCCAGCTCTAACTGTAACCGGTTACCATCACGATTTGTTTAGGGTTTTTTTGTTCAAATCTGATTTTTTTTTTTTCTAACTTGTTTATGTAACTAGATACTCTGACGACTAGTTTTTTCTTCATATTTGATTTTTTTTTCAGACTTAGCTGCAACTAGTTACAATAACAATCAATTTAGATTTTTTTTTTGTATAGATCTGATATTCTTTTCAGGTTTAGATAAGTAACCAGTTATCGTAATTATTTTTTTTTTCAAATTTTTTTTATTCCTAGATGTAACCAATTACGATTATGATCATTTTATATTTTTTATTGGGATCTTATTTTGTTTTCAGATCTAGTTAAATAACTCATTACCATTACAACTAGTTTTTTTCATATATTTTTTTTTCAAACTTAATTATAACCAGTTACTTTCATGATCAATTTAATTTATTTTTTTATATCATTTTTTTTCTCCAAATCTCATTAAGTAACCACTTACAATTCAGTTGGTATTTTGATAATAGTACATTACTAAAAAATTAAAATTGTTCTGATAGTAATTACAATGAAGAAAATGTTGATTGAAAAAGATAAGAAATAAAATAAAACAATAAAACAAAATGTTTTTCAATGTCCGAACAAAACAATAAATTAAAATTACTGAAATACATTCACAAAAATTCAAAATTAACTAAAGTAATCTTATATAATTAAATATAGTAAAACTAATAAATTATTCCACAAATATGGGTAAAATAATCATATAAAAAAAGTAAGAAAACATACAATATCATATAAAATGCCCACAAAAAAATCATGTTTATCAAAATTTTAAAAAAATTCTCATATTTCATGTATATTCCCCAAAAAATAATTCTATTTTTTAAAATCGATCTCACCAAAATATAACAATATGTTATTCTCTTATTAAAAATGACAATTTAATTCATTTAAAGTAATGCGAATACGTAATTTAGTTGTGTAAACAACAGTAAATATATTTTTTTCCTTTTTAATCTGTTTAAATAAACAACAAATTTCAAACTATGATTCTCATCTCTCTTTACTTTATTTTAATTATTTTCTTCATTAAATTATTTTAATTTCGATTATAAGTTAGTAAAGGTGTCATCAAATTAACTACACATTTGTATGGCAGTACCCTTCATTTGAAATTCTCCGTAAATTTTTTTGTTTTATGTTTAAGTAATTTATAATATTGTTCTGAAATTAAGTTCTTAAATAACAAATTGAGTTCGATATATTAAATTTTAGCTTTATTTTGTGAAAATTAAAATGTATATATGAGATTTTGAATATTACTTCAAAAAAAAAATTGAATGTTATTGTTCAGCTTAAAGAATTTAGTTGAACATTATTTGGGTAACTCGAGCTCAATTGATATAGATAAGTTCAACTAAGGCATTTTGGGATTTTTACTGACGTGTCAGTAATAATAGAAGGGTAGGTAATTATTTGGTGTTATGTGTTTTTGTAAAGTAATATTTTGGTATCATGTATTTATAATAACTAGGTAAAAGTAATGTGCAATGCACGTTTGTTTAGTTTTTAGGTTGTAAACATTGTATATAATTTTAATAAAATTTGGTTCGCTATCTTTTTGAAAATATATATATTTTTATAATCGAATGAATTATATTTCTATATTATATATAAATATTTATATTAATAATGTTTATATATATGCCATCTGAACATAACGTTGACATAGATATATATTTACAAAATTACATGACATATATTTAAAATAGAATAATATTTAAAAAGAAAGTGATAATAGAAATAAAAAAAGAATAGAAAAAGTCATAGTGTAGACAGTAATATATATGCATCAATTATTTTTAGATTCTAATATATCTCACAATGTTCTTTGGTGAATTTGATAAAGAAAAAAAACTCTAATCACTTGATAAAAACAAACTATCACACAAATTTATAAGATAAAAAAAATAATATGCATATCTTTATTATTTTTAAATAAATATGATTTAATTATTTAAATTATCATAAAATATCTTTAAAATATCTTATTTTAATTAATTAATTAATTAATTTTTGTTTAAGTTTATGTTTGTTCTAGCTTTTGAATTTGGCAATGACAACAAATTATTATATATTATATGTTTAATATAATATTGAGTTTGATTAAATTTTATTGAAGTTATAAAATATATGGTTTTATTATTTTTAAATAATTATTAATTAATTTATTTTTGTTTAAGTTTATAATTGTTCTAGTTATTGAATTTGGCAATGACAACAAATTATTATATATATTATATGTTTAATATAATATTAAGTTTGATTAAATTTTATTGAAGTTATAAAATATATGGTTTTATTATTTTTAAATAATTATCATTGTAAAATATCTCAAAAATATTTTATTTTAATTTGTTTAATAATTTATTTATTTAAGTTTAAGTCATGTTTACAATCTACAGTTAAATATAAGAATATTCTGTTAAATATAAGAATATTCTGTTAAAGTTAACTTGAAAAAATTAAAAAACCGTTAAAACCAAGAATTTCCGTTATCTACACACTTTTATATATAATAGATATTCATTTTGTATCATGTACTTGATAATTGTCCATATTTAATACTCTATATTTTTAAATAGTATATATTTAATACTCTAAACTCAAATTTAATTGATAAAATTTTGCCAATTTAATAAAATTATTCTCAATTTTATGAGTTTTAAATTCAAATGTAATTATTTAATTACATATAACTGATGACAATTTAGTAATATTGATAAATTTTATTTATCAAATCTGAGCGAAAGTATATCAAATATGTATAATTTTAAAATATATGATACAATATCAATATTATTAAAAAAAAAAGTATCAACAACGATATTTTACAAAATCACAAAATACGTAAATACCCATAATAAAATAAAAATCTTTTAGGGTGAATTCTTAAATAATTTTGACATTTTCTTGGTTCATTTATTGTGTACAAATTTCAATACTTAGACCACGAGAGAACTATAAATTCATACTAGAGGCTATTTGACATTTTATTATTATTATTTTATGTTATTGCATACCCAACGACTTATTTAAAGAAGACAATGTGTAAAAAAATAGCTAAATGGTTTAAAAATTCTTCTACATTGGATGATCTAAATGTTTAGGTAAAACACATTTGCGCACACACCAATAATTACAAAGTTAAATGTAGCTAATCTTCAAAGATGAATGTAAATATTTTTTAATATTTTTTTTATCTTTTTTCCTTTTTCTCTCCCATTAGTTATTTTTTATTATTATTTCTTTATTTTTCAATTTTTTTCTTTGATTTTAACTAATAAATAATATTTAAATTATGTAAAAAAAAATATAAAGAATCTAATGTATGGTGTAATATAAAAATATGAGGTAAAATAAAAAAAAAATAGATTTTAATAAAATATTTTGAAGGATAGAGTAGAACATCTATTAAGGCGAACTGCAATCACACGGGATTGCGGCAATATATGCCGTGGAGAGCACAAATCCAGCTCCAACCCAACTCCAAAAATACCTGCATTTACTCATTTATGAACAGTGCAACGGCATATATGATGTACACTGTTCACACGGCATATATATTTTTTTTATTAAGATAAATATATTTATATCTTACATATATATATATATATATAAACATATGAGTATCATTTGGGTTTATATTTTATGTTGGGTTTTTTAAATTATAAATACACATATAATTTAATTTTTTAAATAAAATTTCAAATATTTCATAATTAATTTTTTATATAATTTATTTTAATTTGTGTGAAAATTCTTACTCTACACTATAAGAAAATAAAATTAACATTGAAATTGATTAAATATACAAAAGATAATTAAAATATTACAAACTTACATTCTAATATTAAAATCAAATACACCAAACATAAAATGGAAAACAATATATATACATATATATATATATAGAACACAAGACAAACTAAGACATACTTCTAATAATTTTAAAAATTATTCCCAATTCTGCCAAGATAGTCATAATATTGACTATAATCTTGTGAAGGATTTTGAGATCGTTGATATTCATCTTCAGCTCCTTCTCTGTGTTCTTCTTCATATTGAAATCTTTGGAACTGAGATGCTCGATATTGAGATCACTGATATTATAATTTTCAAGTTTTAATATTTATGAAATAAGTTTCATGTAATTAATATTGATATTTTTACTTAATTGATTAATTAAATAAATAAACGATAAAATAATAAAATAATAAAAAGAATATTCTATTTTATTAAAAAATAATATAATAAATAATATATTTTTTGGTGTAAATTTTGGTGTTATAATTGGAATAGAAAAAAAATATGGTGCTAAGATTCTTTAGTTTTGGTGTTGGTGCAACACCATAATAGGGTAATGGGTTGGAGATCCTCTAAGAATATTGGTAGCTTTAAAACTTTTTTTTTCTTACTAGTTTTGGTAGTATTAAAAAAATTGACAAATTAATCACACACAAAAAAGTGAGGCACTCACTCCTGTCATGCATACCAAATAAATATAAAATCAATCCTCCTATACCCTAAACCAATATACATAGGAAGCTACAATATTTTATTGGCCTAATATGATCTTTTTATTATTATATTTTAGTAAATAAGGGATGGTAATAGTTAATATATAAGGAAAGTTCTTTGGTAAGGGTTTCGAAAGAGCTCAATCTGTGGAGTTCTTTTATATTTTCAACTCGTGAACAGTTTTTGGCACAATTTTTTTTTATGACCGTGTATATTGTAATTATTTAGAGCAATTTGCAAATTTTTAAAAAATTCTGAATAATTTACAGTGCCAAAAACTAGTTTTAAAACAAGTTATTGCAGGCGTGAATAATTTTTTTATACGCGTGGAAAATAGCATGTTTAAACCTAGTTTTCGGCCCTGTAAATTATTCAGAATTTTATGAAAATTTACAAGATGTTCTAAATAACTACAATATACACGATCATAAAAAAAATCGCGCCAAAAATTATTCACGGGTCAGAACTACGAAAGAGTCTCACCGATGGGGCTATTTTTGAAGTCCCCACCATAAAATACTCCAATATATAATAATTGTTTTATTAGTTATTATCATTTCATTTAATAAAAAATCATAATAATTTTTTTTGAAGGAAGGGTGAGGTGGGCACTTGACACCCTAAATTTATTTGATATTTTAATAAAAATATTAAATTACCCCTCTCAAATTTTAACTTTATGAATATGTCCATTCTAAAATTTCAAATGGTACTAATATATATTGAAAAAAGAACTACATATTAAAAAAAAATCAATACGTACAATACCTCTATTTTTATATTGTACGAACTTTATAAATATTTATATGGTTTCAACTTAAATATTCGTATTTATTTTTAAAAAAATACAAACATGTGAAATTAATTTTTTGCAAACATTTTTTAAAATAATCGGTTGGCTATTTGGACATCTATGGCCAGAGGATCAATGTAGGGGAACTGAACATGTTGTGTGTCCAACTCAGAAAAATTTATACAGTCTTCTCCTACTCGAGCTTTTTTGGGAGTTCGCTCCTCGACGGTTAGCATTCAATATCTTGTTTGTGACGTCATGGCGTAACTTTCTTTTGCCTTACTACTGTCACCTGCTAAGTATGGTCTGCCACAAATAGTGAGCAGAGTGCCTGCGACCGAGGTAGGCTATAAGGGAGGCGAGTGTTGGCGTCCTCAAGCCTTCTCATTGCCTCCATTAGCCGCTTGTTGGGGATCAACCCCTACTCGTATATATCTCCTCAGATGTCATTGTCGAATCAGGAATTCAATCTCATCCTTCAGCTGGTTGTCTTTGTTCGTATCATTGTCATAGCCGTTATGGAAGCAACAAAACTTTGTAGTATCCCTCTTCGAGATGCCCTTCATGTAACACCCTAATTTCTCATAAATTATCGATAACATAATGTTAGATCATAAATATAAACATTGCTCTTTATTAAATGAAAATTTAAAATAAGTAAATGGATTAATGGTTACAAAAATAAAATAATTGTCTTTAACATACTAAAATGAGCAACGTTAAATAAAACTTTAAAAGAAACATGCTTTAATAAAAATAGGCTCGCTTGATCTTCCTCGATTATATGGTCATCACGAAGCTCCTAAGTCCTATTCGCCACCGGCCATTCTATCTTTAATTGCCTGAATCAACAACATCATAAGGGGTGAGCTTCTAAGCCCAGTAAGGAAAATACAAACAATAGTCAATCATATAATCAAACATATCATAAATTTCACAAGAGTCGTTACATAACTTATTTATACTAATCATACAACATCATAAAACTCTAGGTCATAACATAGCCTAAGTCATAATCATAAATTCTCATCTAAATCATAGTTCATAGTCATAAGTCATAGGACATAATCATAACACTAGGTCATAAGTTATGTTGACCCTCGTTTTGGTCAACTGACACGGAGTCAAATGCTTGATGTGATAGAAAGTATTGAAATAGATCTAATGGAAAGAACAGTAAGCGACACAACAAATTATAGTGGTTCGGCCCCACGAATTGGTAATGACCTACGTCCACTTAAGCTATTATTGATATTGATTCTCAAAGGAGTGATCAAAGAACTAGGGTTCTTCGAGTTTCACAAGCCTTAGAGGGATGAATAATACAATCGAAAGGTAATAGCTATAATTCTCTTGTAAAGCATAAACTCAAATTAGCCAAAAGTCCCATTTCCTTGAGTTATTTTTCTCTATTTATAGGCTCAAGGAAGATTACACAAATTTGTTACAGATATTCTTTCCTAATTAATCGGATAATCAGGAATCATGGGAGATAATCTCATATATGATTACAATTGCACAAGATCTTCTCAAAATATACGGAGTATACGACAAGCTGGTCGTATATAAAATCCAAATGTTATGTCAGGGGAATCTCCCTGATCGATGGTCGAACAGAACCTCTGTCAGGTGTCAACCACGTGTTAAAAATGTTTGCCACGCCATCCACGCCTGCTCTTTGGATAACAAGTTATAAGTCATAATAATAGGTCATAGATCATAATAACAAGACAGAAACAATAAAAATATAAGTACTTATACATGGGTAGTAATTTAACCCCGGACATAAGTCTGTCGTACAAATTTGGCAACCGGGCCTACCGAACATCAGTCCGTCATACAAGTTTGGCAACTGAGCCTATCGGACATAAGTCTGTCATACATCATTAGACACCTTAGATCCAACCACACTTACCCATTTATTGTACCTGAAATGTTAGGTTATACAAAACACAAACTATGTCATAAACCATACTACCTAATTTTCCTTACCTTGAGTGTGGAGAGAAAAGAAAGAGAAGAGATTGCTTGCTATAGAAAACATTCAATCAACCTTAAATACAACATAAGATATTTATATTAGAGCCTTATGATAAAACTATACTTTCAATAATTTTCTAAACCTCATAAAGTCATACCTTCAACTTAGAACCAAAATGATGAAATCTCGAGTCTTCTCTCTAATGTCTATCTCTAACAACAACATCAAGAGTTTGGATACTTGGGTAGATTTTGGCTATATGGGGTTCAATATTTCAGCTATAATAGGGTTTAGAAAGGCAATAGTGTTTAAGGCAAAATAAAGAAAATAGAAGAAAAAGATCCCAAATACTATAAGGGCTAGTGTTTCGGCTATGGCTATGTAGAGTGTTTATGGAAAAATGGAGAGAGCTTTTGGGACTATGGATTTCAAAATTATGAGAATTTTTTTAGAGCTTTTGAGTGTGAGAAAAAATGTGAAGGGTAAGTCTTTATTTATAGGCTTCAAACCCCAACTCTCTTCCTTGATTTTCTCCACACTATTCAACTTAAATTTTAAAAATTAAACCTTCCCTCCACTATATGGTTTTGTCTAGCCTAGTCTTACTCCCTTCTTGTTGCTACATCATCTCCAAGTATGCCACATAGTCTCTATTTGGTTCAAACTTTAGTCAAAGTCCAAACTACTATCCTATATCTCGTAACTCTAGACCCTTCTGTAGTAAAATTAATGTAACTGGATCTGTAGGAGTCAGATTTAAACCATTTTTATACCGTTGGAAAGATAATTCAATTATATACAACTTTTTAGAAATATATTTTTCCAAAAAATCATAATATAACTAGGTAAAAACTAGATTTGAATTTACAGCACTCTAAAGTTACGAAAACTTCATTTACTTATCTAACTCTTAGTTCAACCATCACACAGCTATATCTACTTAGTTATTTGACTACTTAAATTAAATCTTTTAAATCCCCATTTATTAAGCTCTTCTTGACACATAATCACTTAATTCAAATATATCTAATCTTGCCTATCTTTAAAATTTTTAAAAAGTCAAATCCTTTCTATTTTTGTGCCAAACCTAAGACTAAACTATTTTGGTTTTCATTTTAATTCTAATACTTGGACTTAGTTTAATGCCACATGTTCACTTCTTAATCCATCAAATAACATGTGCATTTAATACTTAATAAACTATACACTAATTTAATCGTATGCTAAAATAATTAAATTACCCAAACTATAATTATTTCTAAGTCATAAAATCATAACTTAAATAATTTAAACCTAAAGCAATTTTATTCCATGAATCAAGTCATAACTAAATCTAACCTAAGATCATATTTAAGGAGCTTATAAGAAAAGGAAAATTTGAGTTTTAATGCAATAAGTGACACTACATTTAAAAAATACCATATCACCATATAACTCTCGTTTTGGTGCTACTAATGACGTTACTACCCAAAATACCCTTGGCATAATTTTCCCTCTCTTTTTCTCATAGTCTTCACTCTCTATCTCTTATGTTTCCCTCTCTATCTCTCAAACTCTCGTACACACAAAAAAAGCCAGCCACCATTAATTTGCATTTCGGATCTAAGGGCAAGTTGTGAGTCCTTTCAAGTCAAGAAACTTCATTTTGGATTTCGGATCTAGGGGAAAAAATTGTATGGGTAAGTATATATTTGTTATATGTAGTGAGGAAACTTGTCTGGTTACATTACTTGTCTTATTTCGAACAGATATGTGTATGCCTTCATGTTTTATTGCAATTTTTCACTGTTGGAATGAATTTTGGATACTTCGTGTGTTTTTTTCTGGATTTTTTTCCTGCCTCGATGAAACTCGATAGGTCTCGATGTGTTGCATGCATGCTGGCTCGATGGACCTCGACGTACCTCGATAGTGTTAGGATGTTAATACCTCGATGGTCCTCGATTGTACTCGATAGGTGTATAAGAGTTTAATTGGATTTAATAACTCGATTGTACTCAATAAAACTCGATAGGTGTATAAGAGTTTAATTGGATTATTTGCCTCGATAGTCCTCAATTGTACTCGATAAAACTTGATAGGTGTATAAGAATTTTATTGGATTGTTTGCCTCGATAGTCCTCGACTGTACTCGATAAAACTCGATATGTGTGACCTCGATAGGACTCGACATATATCGATAGAAATCAATATTTTATGTTTTAAGTTGTAGTTTAACTTTTTGACCTTTTTTTTTTTGTTTTTTTGTTGCAGATTCGACTGTTTCCATATTTGTTGCATTCAATGGTGTTTGGGAACTCAAAAATAAGGATTGGATTTTCAGAGATGCTGAAAATCAAGTTCTACCCGTGGAGAAGGGTGTGACATATGAGCAACTGCTTGACATTTTGTACGATGAGCTTGAAGTGGATAAATGTGTGCATGACTTGAAAATTGAGGTCCCGTACACATGCCTATCACAATCCGTCAAACCTACCGTTATAAAAAATGATAGGCATGTGCATGCATTCATTGGGTTAGCATCGAAATCTGTAGAGAAGCTCATTCCTCTATGTGTGACATTGGTTAATAAGGCAGGTGTAAGAAATGCATCGGCTTCTGCCAGCGTTAATAAAGAAGTTCGATTTGAAGAGAACATTTCTCCTCCATGTCATGGTTTCAAAGAAACTCAAGGTAACGTTGGAACATGTGTTCCTGAGACAAATCCAGATGTCATAGTCCATGATGATATCCCGGTTAGAGATCTGTCATATGTGCATGACACAGCGGAGTACGATCCCTATGGCTATGAACCTTATGTCAACGACGATCCTGTTGTTGATGCAACAAATCTTGGTGGGCCAGATATTATGGTAGATGAGGAGCGCAGAATATAAGACCGGCAAACACCTGGGACCAGCAGTAGTCATCCAGGTCCAAGTAGAACCGATGATAGTTTTAGATGGAGTTCTCCATTGGACTTAGGTGAAGATCGTAGAACATGGAGTGCTCCCATGTTCACCAAAGAGGATATAGAGGTCTCACATCAACATCATTCCTCAACCAGCAAAGCTTTAGGAGAATTGCACCTTGGGAAGTTCTTTCAGAACAAGCTTGAATTGAAAACCAAAGCATCCATATTTGCGATGAAGAAAAATTTTGAGTTTATGGTGAAGAAATCTGGGACTGATGTGTGGTACATTACCTGCAAGGATCCTGATTGTGGTTGGAGATTGAGGGGTAAGAAAAAAAAGCGATCTGAAATGTTCGAGATTACTGTATACAATGAAGTACACACTTGCTCACAAGAAATTCGAGATAAGGAGCACCGTCAAGCATCACCGTGGGTTGTTAGGCACCTAATCAAGAGGAAATTTGCTACCGATGGTACCCGGTACATGGCAAATAACATAAGGGAGGACATGAAGCACCATTTTGGGGTCGAAATGAGCTATGAGAAGGCGTGGAGATGCAGAGAAAAGACTCTTATGTATGCCAGAGGGACACCTGAGGAATCATACCCCAAGTTACCTGGATACATGTGTCAGTTGGAGCATAAGAACCCAAGTACAATTACTGATTTTGTAGCAGAAAATGGTCGTTTCTTGTATGGCTTCTTTTCCCTCGATGTTTCTAGGCGTGGTTTCCAATACTGTCGTCCAGTAATTTGTGTGGATGGCACATTCTTAAAGAATAAGTATGGTGGCCACATGCTCTGTGCTGTTGCGTTGGATGCAAACAACCAGTTGTTTCCAATTGTGTTTGCATTGGTGGACAGTGAGAACCATAACTCTTAGACTTATTTCATGAGAAAATTGAAGGAAGCCATAGGGGACGTTGAGAACCTTGCTTTTGTATCGGACAGGCATAAAAGCATTAATCATGCTTTGGAGCTTGTGTTCCCAGATGCGTATCACAGTGTATGTTACCATCATATCTGTATGAATGTTGTGGCAAAATTCAAAACTGACCACGTGTAAGACATCATGGGGTGTGCAGCGTACGCATTTCGAAGAACGAAATTTCACATGTTCTTTGACAAGATTAAGGTAATTGATCCGCCCATTACTCAATATCTAGAGGGAATTGGCTTTGAAAGGTGGAGTAGCGCTTATTTTCCTGGTAACCGATACAATATCATGACGAGTAACTACGCAGAAAGCTTTAACAATAAGACCAAGGAGGCAAGAAGCTTTCCAGTCGCCACTTTTCTTGAATTCATAAGATTCACTCTTCAGTCTTGGTTTGCAGATAAGACGTGAAAAAGCTGCAAAAGCAACAACTGTGTTATCACCTGAGATGGAAAATGATTTGAAGCAAATAGGTGATGAAGCAATTTTTTTAGATGTCCAAGTGTTGGGGTTTTATGCCCTAATTAAAACCCAAATTTTTTGTAATCTCATTTTATTATCAATAAAAGAATAGAAATCATTTTTTGACTTGGTTAATCACTTTGCTCACATGTTTTATTTTCATGATTATTTGTTTAATATAAACTTCTATTAAATCCCGAGCATATAGCTAATCTTATTTATAGTGACGTAATCACAGTGGAATATAAATATGATTATATGTTTGAAATAAGTTAGTCCTAAGATTAGTCACTGCACCGAATATACACTGACTTGCCAATCTACGATATGATCTACTTACACATTACAGTGTTATGTTCTTTCTAGAACATTAGCAAAGCAGATAAGATCGAATGTATTTGTTACATCGGACATAACCGATATTGACAGTTGATAAGATAAGTAAACATACAGTTATTATCTATTCTAGTCATATCATATAGTTGATCATAGGTCAATTCAATCTTAATTCTGAGTGGTTAGTATTCTAACTGATTGTATTATTTGAGTTCTTTGACTTGTTCGTTACCAGCTTACCCTACGGACTAGCCCATACTTACATCTTGGGAACTCGGTAGTATAATTGAGTGGGAGTGTTAATCATAGATATGAACATCTATAGCTTCTGATGAAGAAGTGAAACGATGGTTTCCTTTTAGTTTGGTTCAAGGTGTTAAATGATAGAGATCTCATTTCAGTAATTAAATTAGTTTACTGAAATATCATTTACAAGGAACTAAGTGTTTTAAGGATAGAATACAATGAGGGGTAAAACGGTATTTTAGTCCTGTCTCATTGTAGACCGTCTATAGAGGATTGAGTGACAATTATGGTTGTAATAATGTATAATTAATAGCGTATCTATATTTGTTATAGAGCGTTCTATGAATTCAATAGTGCAATTCCAAGTCTATAGTGGAGTCATGAGGAATTAATAAGTTAGTAAATTTATTTGTTAGACTTATGATAACTTATTGGAGCTTGATTTCATAGGCCCATGGTCTCCATTGTACCTTGGATAAAATCATCTAGATAGTCTCAATTAATTGATTTAATCATCAATTAGAATTATCAAAGTTGACCAGGTCAATTTTGGATAGTTTCACAGAGTTGTGTAATTTTGAGAAGAAAAGAGAAATTATGGCAGATTTATTAATTAAGATAAATCGGTATTTAAATTAGTAAATAAGTTTAAATCAAGGTTCAAATTATAAATAATTAATTTGATAAAGGATTTAAATAATTATTTAATTAATTAAATCAATAGAAAATAATACAGGCCTTGATTTTAAGTCCAATGGGCTTATAATCAAATGGGAAATTTCACGGGCCTATAGCCCATGATAATTTCGACCTAGGGCTTCAAAATAGCTGTTATTTTATTGATTTTTTAATTAAATAAAATGGCCTAATTGAGTCTATAAAAGGAGTGCTTAAAGAGAAGTCAAAACATAAGTTTGATAAGTCACAAGTCAGATTTTCTGATAGTTTTATATTCTCTCTAAACACAAGTCTTTTTCTAAGCCACTTTGTTATTTTCTCTTCTTCTCTCTATATCTATCTCATGTGTTGAGAATTGCCCACACTAGTCTAGGTGGTTCTAAGGATACATTGGAAGATTGTAAAGAAAATAGAAGATCGATTCAGTTTCTTGATAATACTCTGCGACAGAAAGGATACAAGAGTTAGAGAAACTGAAGGAAGGACTTTTTAATTCTGCTGCGTATACTGTAAGTATTCTATTCTTTGTTTCTCTTGAATTCAATTTTAGAAACATGTTTTAGGCTATCTCGTATTAATTTGTTTAATATTAGATATACATGAAAATAAATAAAGATCCTGTATAAGCTAATCCAACACCAAGTCCTTGGTCATCACGAATTTCTTGTGGTCGATGGTAATGGTGATGGTGATGGTGAGGTGAACTTGGCCACAAAATCATGCTCTTGTGGCATGTTCCACACCATTAGGATACCCTGTGTACATGCTTTTGTTGCAGCTAGAAAAAGAAGCATAAACATTTACTCATTGTGTTCCCCTTAGTATAGAATCGAGGCATTGAAGGACACTTATAAAGATACTATTTACCCTGTTGGGAACGAGGATGAATGGGTAATCCCTGATCACATCAGAGATACGGTTGTCGGCGTCCCTATTGAGAAAACCCCTGTAGGAAGGCCCAGGAAATAGAAAGTGGGTAGGCGAAAGACAAATCGTTATGCTTCACGCAGGGAAAAGATTATCAAGCCACGTAAGTGTAGCAGATGTGGTGGTAGTGGGCACAATAGGAAGTCATGTAAGGCTAGGATTTAAAATATTGTGTTATGTAATTATTTAATTGATTTTGCTGCATTAATTATATGGAATACTTCTTCTATTACTTTGTTGGTTTGGATGTCGAGGCAGACACATTATGTGAATTTAGTACTTTTTTATTTAATAACTTTTTCAAAAAATATTGTTTGATAAAAAATAATATACAAAACTAACTATATGCTATAATATACAAGATGTGTAAGACAAAAATGTAAAGAGCACCATGGGGCCAAATTCTGATAGAACAGGTCCACACACCACTTGGTCCTGAAATGCTGGATGTTCTCATCAATAACAGTATCGAGTGGTAGCCTGGCAACCAGATGCTCGATATGTTTGATAGCAAACATACCACAATCCCCACTGCATATAATCGATTTTGTGTCAATAGAAGATAAAATAACTTTAATTTTCAGATTTCAAAATACATTAATTAAATAGGGGAATATCTTGTCTTAGTCTGAGGACACTCTGTAATGCCCCAAATATCCTAATAAGGTTTAGGACCTTGATTAGGAGGCCAGGAGGGCCATAATTGCTTTATTATGTTATTTAACGATAATATGCATGTTTAGGTGTATTAAATGTGCATGTGAACCCATTTGTGATTAATTGGGTGATTTTCATATTTTGGCCATTTCGGGCATTTTTGGCATATATGTGAAATGGGCGTGGTGCTTTATTATTATTTGGTTATGCCAGGGTTACCCAGCACAAGACGATCCTAGGAGGTAAGCTAGTGGGAAAGTCACAATGGGATTTGAGCTTGACTTGGAGTAAGTCAAGGGGTATTTAGAGCATTCTCGGGTTATTGGGTAATGGGAATTAATATTTGGTGATAAATTGGGAGTTAGTAAGACCAGGGGGAAATTCTGGAAGTTTTGACTATAATGTCCCCGGGGGTATTTTCGGGACCCCGAGCATTAGGTTTTATTGGAAACTACTTAAGCTTGAAGTAACCTTTTAAGAAAGAAAAGAAGTGTTCTGGACGTTCTCTCACCCCAAAAGTTTCCTTTTCGTCTCCCGATCGCATTTTCGAAGATAACTTGAGTTCTAGGACTCGGAATCAAGCGAGGATTGAGGCATAGCAATCCTAAGGAGAATTAGAAGCTTATTAGCCGGAGGATTTAGTTGGAAACAACTCAATTGGAGGTTAACACTAGAGGCTTGGAATCAGGATCGTGCTTGTGGCTCATTTGTTGGTAACCTGTGCTTGGACCCAAGGTAAGAAAACTGCACCCCATGTGTGACATGCACGGTTATGATTGATGCATGTTGAATGTTTGAATGTAAACATTGATAGCATAATGAATGCTTGGCAATCTTGCCCATTTGCATATGATTATTGTTGAGGCATGCTGGATGATTAAGTGTGATGCATGTGATGCACGAGAAACATGTGATTAGGGCATGCGATGAATGATGAGTATGAGACTGGTCAGAGCTTGAGTCTCTGTGTTTGTGCATGATCATAATTATGCTAGCAACTGTTAAGTAAGCATGCTGAATGCCCTACTTTTGGATAATTGGCATATGATACACATTGATAGCATTGCTTACTTGTGCATGGTACTGACTCATTTGTCAGATTTGGCAAATGTGCTAGTATCAACTGTGAAGCTGTGACTCATTAGTCAGGTTCGGCAGTGGTACTGGGCACTGGTCACACATGGCTGACTCATTAGTCAGAATTGGCAAAGGTGTTAGTATCAACTGTGAAGCTGTGACTCACTAGTCAGGTTCGGCAGTGGTACTGGGCACTGGTCACATTGTGCTAACTCACTAGTCAGGACGACCTTAGTGTGTTTAGTGCAAGCTATGTCGATTAGACTTAATCGACCTTCTGCATTGAATGACTCAAAGAGCATTATTGCAGGACCGACCTCAAGTTCGATGAATATAAACAAGCGTTTATCTAACCAAAGGCTAGTCATTTAGTGTAACGACCTCCTTTCTTAACATACATATATATATAGAGTAAAAACAAATTTTAACCTAAATATGACAATACTGAAATTCTGAATTTACAAAAACTTTATTAAACAATACATAAATAATGTTTATAACCTTAACCACACAATACTCACAACTAGATAAAAACTTTATCTTACATACAAATCTTAATACTTTTATAAATCATTTTCGTGGCGTTACTACACCTTAACGTAGAAATGAAAATGTATCCAACTGATAAATTGAAAAGCTTTATGTAAATTACAAAGTTCATGAAATACTTTTTAAAGCTTTAAGTAAATGATAAAGTTCACAAAATACTTTTAATGAAATATAATAAAACCAAGTTTCTTGTTTATTTATAAAATAGCATAGCAGAACTCCACTCCCTTCAGGTCAGCCCCATATGTACAGTCATGTTGGCTCCACGTATACTCATCAACAATTTATATTTGGGGTCTCTTACCTACAATACAAAACATTAACTGATGAGCTAAGGCTCAGTAAGTAGAATAACTACCTCATATGCATTAAAATAAACATGCAACATGCTATGTATTTTCTTTCTTTCACTTTCCTTTCTTTTGGGCCCTAGAGGATGCTGCTGCCGGCATTACATAGGGAATCACATTCCCACCTGAACATAAACATGATAATAGGGAATTTCCCTCATAAACATTCATCATATAGGGACGTACATCTCCCTCCTTACATTTTTGGGACTTAGGTCTCCCAAGCAGCACCTCTACTTTAACGTTTTCAATAACTTGTCTGTGAACATTAAGCGTGCTTATGCATAATATAACATTCTTGAAAATAACTTATGCATAAGAACAATATGACAGATTAACATATAAAGCATATAAATGCACATAAGACACATAAAATACTTGTATTGTAGATGAGGATTCTACTTACCTTGCGTCTTGATAAAACAATCGAAATTGTTAGCTTCCTGATAAAAACACAAACTATTAAATTACATAAAATCTACATTATGAAATGTTAGCTTAATATTGTTATTATCCCATTTTTCCTGTTTTAGTGCTTATTTTATGTCCAGGCGTATGGTCATACTATAGTTGTCCATGACAAGGTCCTGATCTAAAAGTCGTGGTCATGGTCATACTGAAAAGTCCAGGTCATAATACTTGTCCATAATAATAGGGAATAAGGTCATAAGAGTCCATAATAATAGTCCAAAGTATGACCATAGCCTATATAAGTTTACTATTATGAGGATACATAAAAAATAGTTCATATTTCAATTTTGGCATTTGTAAAATATGACGACATGGTAAAATAATCCATATATAAATTTTAGCATTTTAATGGCATAGTAAAGTAATATATATAAATTTTGGCATTATAATGGCATGGTAACATAATCCATATATAAATTTGGCATTATAGTAAAATAATCTATATATAAATTTTTGGTATTATAACGGCATAGTAAAATAATCTACATATAACTTTTGGCATTATAACGTCATAGTAAAATAATCTATATATAAATTTTGGCATTATAACGGCATAGTAAAATAATCTATATATAAATTTTGGCATTATAACGGCATAGTAAATTAATCTATATATAAATTTTTGCATTATAACGGCATAGTAAAATAATCTATACATATATAATAACTAAATAACTGAAAAGAAAGGCTCGGGAAGAGCTTACCTAAAAGGCTAGCGTTATGGACAGAACTTCGCCTAGATCTCCGAGGTTTAGAACTTTAGAAGGATGTTAAGAATATTTTTGGGTAGAGTAAGAGAAAGGAAATGAGGTTTTTGTGATTTCAAGATGAGTTTTGGAAGGGCTATTTATAGGAAAAACTTGGGATACTATTCTAATAAAATATTAAAAATAATAAGCATAGTGGAATAATAACATATTCAAAATATCAAGCATAGTAATTTGCTTAAGTCATCAATGTGTCACTACTGCATCAACATGTGGAACCCATGGGGTAGACCCCGCTGTGGGACCCATGTGGACCCTACTGTGGGACCCTTGCGGACCCCACTGTGGGACCCACTATGAATAGTACCTGGTGAATAGTAAAAAAAATGAAAATTTCCCAATCTTCTTATATTACTTAGTCTAGCATTTTTGACTCACAAACTTTTCTGAAAAAGTTTCTCTAACACCCATAAATTAATTATTCCCACCTATTGGTTACTTCAACAACTTAGAATTGTTAAAATCTCATAATAGAAAACAACTACACCCCCAACGGTCATGAACACTATTCAGCAACGGTCATAAACGGCTAGTTTTTGCCCTATAAATACTTGTTCCTTCAACCATTTATTTGCACAACTTCTTCATCTCTTAACCTTCTAGATAAAATTCATCATCAAAACATGAATTTCTCTTTATTTTTCATAACTTTAGTGATTGTTTGCTTGTATTTAGTATCATTCTATGGGTATTATACTAATGAAATGCCCATGAATGTTATAGTTGCATATTCATTAGTTATTCTTCCACTTTACTTAATAGCTCTAACATTCGGTTAGCATTGTAATGCACTCAAAAATGAATAAAAATATCTTCTCTTATCTTTCATAATTGTTATAATTTGTAAAAAGAAAATGGGAGTTACATTTAGAGCCAGGGCCAGCGAGCCCCGTGACTGTTAGGTCACATGGCTATGGGTACCGGCCCCTTAGTGACATGCTTGTCAGTCACTCATTTGATAAGAGCCATTGCGGGAAAGCCTAGGTAACGGTGTCGTTACACGGCTATGGGCACTGGGCCCCTAGTGACTTGGTTGTCAGTCACTCAGTATGGTTTACCAGAACCTCAAGTGATATTCATTCATCTGATCAGAGCTCTGAGCTTTGTACGATCATTTTGATCATCATATGCATGGCTTGGGCACTGAGGCCCCTAGTGACTTGCTTGTGGTCGCTCAGCATGGTTTATCGGAACCTCTAGTGTTACGACATTCATCTGATTAGGATTGACTTGATAGTCCTCCAATCAGAAGGCCAGGATTTCTTATCCTGGATACCCTAGCATCATTTGAACTCAGTTGCATGCTGAATAGAGCTATGATTGCTAGGCATGCCAGATATGATTTGATATCATGATATGACTGTTTTTGAGCATATGAGTTTTCTTGCTGGGCTTCGGCTCACGGGTGCTTTGTGGTGCAGGTAAAGGCAAAAGGAAGCTGGACCAACCTTGAGTTGGAGAGCTTAGGTGATGACGTGTACATATGCAGCTGCTCGACCAATACTTGGGCGAGGTTTGAAAGAGGAACTAGGGTTAAACCCTGTTTTGCCGCTTAGAACGGCCTGTTGTAAATATTCTTTTGTAATAGACTCTAAAATTAAATTTTTAGGATCCCAATGTATATATTAAACGTTCTAGTGAAACGTTACTTCTTAACCAAAAATTTTAATCTCTAAACCGCTAATCACACTTAGTTACACGTTTATGGC
The DNA here is from genome assembly GCF_963169125.1 of Humulus lupulus. NCBI lineage: Eukaryota > Viridiplantae > Streptophyta > Magnoliopsida > Rosales > Cannabaceae > Humulus > Humulus lupulus. The sequence continues at coordinate 211,550,943 of NC_084798.1, forward strand.
CAAACGACTCAATTAGCGAGTTTAGCACTGTTTGCAATGTGCACTGTAGCGGTCCCTGGAGTTGGGGCGTTACACACTCCTCTGGAGGAATACGACAATATGAAAAAGGCTTTGCATTCTGCTCAGGATAAACCTGGAGGTCCTCATGGTCGTCAAACATGCCAGAACACCATAACAACGAAGGCAACAATAAGCACCAAGGCTTGATCGCATCCTCCATCAGAGTGGGACTGAGCACGCTATGGTTGGAATCATAAATGTTGATGCACCATGTTGGAATGGAGACTTCAATGGCGATCCAATGTGCGGCTTTCTCGACGTGCAAGGCAAAATATACTTCACTCACATTTTTCCATGATACAAGGAATTGATTATCATCACCCTTCAACATTCTCAGCACATCATCGTCCCATGTATACTTAGTGCCAGTCTCTCTGAAATAATTCTAACGACCTAGGCACACCTGGGGGAAGGTGGTGTTCATGATCGCAGTATCCTGCCGAAATACAACATGGTAAAAGTGGCGTCGGCGGCGTAGCATGTGCAAAGCGGCATCAATATGCTAAAAAAACATAAAAATTCGTTAGTACCATCAATATATTTTAAGATTGAATTGAAAACATGAATGTAATTTACATACTGAATCCCAAAGCCAAGTCTGGACTGTGTGCAACTGTAAGAACCATGCCACACCGTGCGTCCCAGTATACACGTTCCGGTTTCTCTTATTGTCGATCTTCCCGATGATCCACTTATGGAAGCTCTTCTCCTGCTGTGGGTCACACTTCCTCAGTGGTTCAACAACTAGCCCCTATTTATCTAGTCTGATCTTCTTTGTTGGGTCGGTGAAGTCATCAAAACGCTTGGCCCTGCGTTTCTTCCTGACAACTTCAAGGCCAGCTGCCTCCTCGGGCTGCAGTACTCGTACACTGGGACTGTCAGCGTCACTGGCAGCTACAAATGTCTGGGCCTGTGGAGTGGAGGGTTGATCACTGCGCTCGTAGTCTGCAGGCAAGATATCAGACTCTGTATCTGATTTTACATTAGTAGATCGACCTGAGACCAGTGAAAGCAGCTGCACCAACTGAGCCATGATCGTGGTCTGATTCTACAGTAAGGTTGCCTGGCCCTCCTCAACCCTCTTGAGCCTCTGCATCAATTTCTCATAATCAGGCTGGGCAACCTGACTAGATGAAGCTGCAGAGGCCTGTGAAATGCCCTCCTCAACCCTCGGGACATCCTCATAAAAAATGGAGGCTTCCTTTGCAACTTTTGCTAGCTTCTCTGCCTCCTTCTTAGGTACCACTACTTCATCCACTGCAGTCCCAGCCTCCCCCACAGTTAATTCCAACTCAGGGAATAACTTGGAATCAACTTCTGGGAGGCTATTGTAGTAGACTACCTCACCAGGACGTGGCTTCAGCATGGAAAATACCACTAACTGCATGGTTGAATAACATGTGTCAGAAAAACTTTAATAAAATAAATCATTAATCAATTAATTTGTGACATTTAATAAGATAAAATGGAACTTACTCGACGATTGGCGAATATAGGAACCAACAGAGCTGTTGAAATAATGATATCAGTCTTCGTAGCCCAGCTAAGCATCCTCGGAATCTGATTCCCACTGTTCTCACCGAACTTACTCCCGAGAGAAGGCATGGCCTCAAAAGCCCAGTAAAGAAGCGCGGGTGCATAGCAATTGAAATTATACTTCGCCTCCTTCTGTTTTTTGCTTGACCACTCTTTCTTCTTCTCCTCGTAGTGTTTCAATTGATTCTTCATATCCTTTTGAACTCCTTTGCTAACCTTCTTAAATGACAACTTCCCTCAAGGATACTTGAAAAAGTAATCAATATCCTCAACCATCCTCAGGGAATCTCCCCATATCGTTGTTGTCTTCTCTGGGGCATTCAGTACCCCCTCTATCAAATAGCTCAAACCCAGCTTAAATGCATCTTCCAACTGATAAAAACTAACCTTCGAATCACCATTAAAATATTCTTGGATGATTCGATCACTTGAAAGATGCTATTTCAATTCATCTGGGGACGGTGATTTCCCAAAATTCACACTTCTTACTTTCTATCTTACGCAACATTAGCTGATGCAGCAGAACCCCAGAAAAACTAAACGGCTTCGCCTTAAAGAACTGTCCCAGCGGGCATGCCTGTGCCCTTTCAATAAGACCATGCCTCTTAAACTGCTCTATAAGGGTATCCAAGTAGGCACTACCCCTATAAGTGACACGGTCAGGAAAGTGTTTCTCCAACGGCACAATAAGGTCAGGCATCTAGAAAAAAAAAACAAAAAAAATGTTAAAAATGTAAAACAATCTGGTAAGGCAGTTACTATCGAGTCCCATCGAGGCAGAAACTATCGAGTTCTATCGAGTCTTATCGATTCCTATCGAGGTGGGTTCCAAAATCACAAAGAATAATATCATCGGATTACTATCGAGTCTTATCGAGACCTTTCGAGGTAAGGCCAAAAAAAACCAAAGTCTAGTAATATCGAGACCTATCGATTCCTATCGAGGTAGGTCCTAAAAAATCCCAGAGCCTTGTATCATCGAGTCCTATCGAGGCCTATCGATTCCTATCGAGGTGGGTCCTAAAAAACCCAAAGCCGTGTATCATCGAGTCCTATCGATTCCTATCGAGGTAGGTTCTAAAAATTCCCAAAGCCTTGTATCATCGATTCCTATCGAGACCTATCGAGTCCCAGTCTAATCCAGTCCCTATCCTATACTATCGAGTCCTATCGATTTCTATCGAGTTTCATGAAAAATATCGAAAAAAATCCAGATTTCTTCATTCCCAGCCCCGATCTATCCTATGAACAAAAATCAACAAAAAAAACCAGGCACATACACATATTGCAGATTAAAAACGAAATCCCTCACCTTCGCTTTCTTTGAGGTTGTTTCCTAAAAGTTTGGTCGGCTTGCTCGACGTTTTCTCCTTCCCCTTCTCCAATCGTCAAGTCTGACCCTTTGGGAGCCCTTGTTCGTGGTCATGGAAGACAATGAAGGTTGGGTTCTACAGATTCAATCGAGGCCTATCGATTTCAAAGTTTGCTTGGTACGGGTATTTTGGGAGAGAATATGGAGAGTTTGAGAAAATTATGCCAGGGGTATTTTGGGTAGTAACGTCATTAGTAGCACCAAAACGAGAGTCTTATAGGGATAGGGTATTTTTCAAATGTAGTGTCACTTATTGCATCGCCTGAAAGGTATGGTGGTGTGATTGGCCTGATATACCTCTGCTCGCCTGTCGACCAGTGGAGTATAATTGGTGAACTTGTGCTCATATTTATTTTGCTTAGAGTGCTTATTATCATATGCACCTGAATCATTGCTCGACCGTTTTCCACCATTTTTGTTGTTGCCCTTACCACCATTGTTATTGGGCTTGCTAGAGCCACTCATAGTTTATAAAAAAGGGTTTTGGAAACATTGAGAAATATGAAGTTGTCAGTTTTTCCTTGGAAAGCGAAAAACCATGATTACTTACATTTTCGAGGAAATACAAGTATCGTGGGTTTGACAGGTCAGGGTGTAACGCCCCACGTCACTATGACTGCTTCCTGGAATGACAACTGGCCTTACAAACCAACACAAGATTTTCCAACGTGCATTGTCCTCACTCGCACCCTTCCTGGGAAAACTTCCCAGGAGGTCACCCATCTTGAGATTACTCCAGGTCAAGCACGCTTAATTTTGGAGTTCTCAAGTGATGGGCTACCGAAAAGAAGATGCATCTTGTTGATATAGGTAGTACCCATCAATCCATTTAAGTCCTCTTCAACTGTGTAGTCCCATACCTACACAGTCTTAGAATCATCACACTTGACCTTCCCCAGGCAGTGTGGGATTGCACAACTTACCCGGTCTTTCCCCTTACGGATCACGGGATTTTGACTATCACACAGGGATTGCTAGTCGAGTAAGTTTATTTAATGTTGGTCGTATCATAATAAACTTGGGGGGCAAATGTTTCTTTAAAAATTAGCATGATGACGTGGCATAAAAATGGGACACGTGGAAGGCATACGACAACTCACTAATGAAAGGCTGGTCGACCCACGACCAGATAAAATATTGTGACTTATTATTCTAAACGAGTTCAGAAGCTAGGTGGAGCAGCTAGTAAAGTAAGCTGGTCGCAGAACACAACCAGAAGTGCTCGATGGAAGGCGGCAAAAGCTCAAAATCAATTAAAGCCAAGATATTTATGTGATAATCAATTATTTTGTATTATTTTATTCATGTTTGTTACGTAATTTATGTAAGGTCTATGACCCATCTATGTACATTCTTGAGCCTATTAATGAATCATTATTTTACGCTGTAATTCTTTACTTCAGAGAGTTCATAGATTCAAGTGTTGTTATACACGTTTCTTATATTCTTTCTCTTACTTGCGAAACTCGATTGATTTTATTCATCTGATTACAAGTTTTGGGAACTTTACATAAATAATAGTACTAAGTGGACGTAGGTTATTACCGAATATTGGGGTTGAACCACTATAAAATTTGTGTGTCGTATATTATTAGCAAGTTCAGTTCTTATTTCATATCGTTTATTTGACTCATCATTGACTAATTCGTGAGTCAACAAAAATAATATTGAAAAAAATAATCGTAAATTAACATTTAAAAAATGTCAATTTTTACCAATTAATGTAAAATTAAAACACTAATATTAAACTATTTAATTGCTATAAAATTTTAAATGAGATCATGAACCATCGATCTTTATTATATGTGCAAATGTGTGTTCTTAGTGGTTGGCTTGATAGTTGTTTTTATATATATTTGTATGGAAATTTATTAACCACAACTGTGATATATTTATAAATTTCTTTAAAATATTTTTTGTTATTTAGTTTTTTATAATTGTGTATTATGCACCATCAAATGACAAAATAGCTCCGCCCATGCACACTACTCAAAAAATATATAGAAGAAAATGTTAAATCTCAATAAATATATATTTTTTAAAAAAGATCTCAAAAAATATATAAAACAAAGTTAAATTTATACTCAATAAATAAATTGATGGGTATAGTTTTAAACTCTAGCCAAACATCTCTAATTGTTTGTCAAAAACAAAACACATGTCGTTGTATTTGTAGTACTTGTTTTTTCGTTTTGGTTGTGATAGAGCATATATTGAATTACTACTATTAATGGCTAGAAAGATATCAAATAGGGAAATGTTAGACACATCCTTTTTGTTTTATTAAAATAAATATTTTCTCTTGTTTTCTTCTTTGTACATTTTTTTTAAAGAAAATATCCTATTTATTTATTAAAAAAGGGAATCTTAACAAACAAAAAAAGAGAGATTTTAAAACTTAATATTCCAAAATATGGCATAATTTTACATCTAAGTTTAAGAAAATTAATTTTAAAAAATCAATAACTAATATGGCTAATTCAAAATGAAAATAATACAACTTATTAAATGTGAAAAAAACTATAACTTAATTCTAATTTTAACTATAAAAAAATAATATATTTGAAAAATAAAAAAAATCATAAAAACATTAACAATTCAAAATTCCCATAAAAAAATTAAATAGCAAAAAATGTCATATACCATGTAATTTTCACTAAAAAAAACATATTAAGTAATTTTTTTTGTTATATTTTATTTAAAATATATTTGATATGCATATTGTATTGTATGTTGTTATATTAAGTTGTATTGTATAATATATTTATATATAGGGTATTGCTCATGTGGAGCTGTTAAAACGACTGCACGCGTGGAGACACTTTTTTTTTGCACCATTTGATCAAATGAAGGGCTGTGATTTCTCTCATAACTATTCTCTCTCTTTTTCTCTTACAGGTCACTACAAGCTTATTCTCTCTCTTTTTCTCTTTCAAAACGTGCAGCTCAAAACTATTCTCTCTCTCTCTCACACAAGTCACTACAAGGTTTCTCTCTCTATTTCTCCCCATCTTCGTCTCTCTCCCATTTCTCTGGTTGTTCTCCTCATTTTCTTCCCTCTCTAGAACTTTTGTCGGACCCATTTTAGAGCTCAACCGGAGTTACTTTCTTTTGGAAGTGAACCAAAAAAGTTTCAATTTCTAACAGATTTTGGGAGGTGGGTTATGAAGATTTTGGCTTAAATTATTGTTAGATCTCTTTGTAATGCATAGACTATGTTTGCCTGTTTATGGATTGAACCCATTTCTAATTCATTGATTCTCTCCAAACTTTGATATTTTCTTACTGATTAGAGAAATTATTGTTAACTCTATTTGTAATGCAGGGACTAAATATATACTTAATTGAACAACAAATAAAGTTAAAATCTAGTGAAGAAATGCACAGTTTCCACCTATTATACGAATGTAAATTAACCATATCTCTGAGCTGCAAGTTTTTAATGTGTCTAGACTTGTGAGGGAAAGAGAGAGAGAGAATAGTTCTAAGAGAAAGAGAGATATTTTTGAAAGATCATAGCCCTCCATCTGATCAAATGGTGCAAAAAAAAGTCTCTACAAGTGCATACGTTTTAAGAACTGCACAGGAGAAATTCTTTATATATATTACAACATTTTAAAATCATTACAAAACATATAAAATCAATACCAAATATAATATTTTATATAAATATATTATACAATAAAATCTAATAATATATTACAACGATATAATACAAGCTATACTCTTAAATAACTAAAATATCATCCACTATAAATATACAAATAAAGAAGTTAAAAATCATATATGATCATATTCTCACTAATTATATATCCATTATTCCATCATTAATTAGTGAAATAACTTTCCACTTAATCTTGAGAGTTCAAAATATGAAAAAAATTGGATAAATATAGAACTTTCTAGAAGTGACTTCATAGGGAAAATAATATACACACACATACACCTAACAAACATCACTCTTCAAGTCTCAATCTCACACCCTCAACTCAATTACAGCCACATATATAATTTAAAACAATCAAAGTAAAAACAATAAAAATATATATTACAAGAAAATTAAAAAGAATAATTACTTTCCTTACTTCAATTGCAAGTAGCTAGTCTTACATGGTATTGATCAAGATCATTTCTTAAACACATATAAGACAGAAAAACATTAACATTGTAGGGCAAGCCATTGGTGTATATATACATGTATATAAATATAATATATATATATATAGGAGAATACTAATATACAAAAGGACAATTTTTTCTAATATACAGTGTCCATTTTTTCTGTATAGCATAGGGACATTAATTGCATCAAATTAAGGAGAATATACAGGCATCAAAACGAGAGGCTTCGTGACATATTGAAAGTAATGAATACAAAAGGAGATTTTTCAAAATAATTACATGCATCTCGTTATACCATAATCTCAAGTGCGCGTAGTGTACTCATACATTTTCCACCACTAGATTAAATATCAACGGCCATAAAAGTTTCCCCACCCATATGGAAATAAGCCACTTCCGTACTATAATCTTATCATATATATATATATATATATATATATATTGCAATGACAAGAATATATAATAGTTAAAAACAAATAGAAAGCTTTTATTAGATGGTGACCTACACAAGACACCAATTTTTTTTTCCCATCTAACGAATTATTATAATTGGAACTTGAAACTTGTGGTGTCTAAATAGAGTTGAGAGACGATTTTGGTATGTTTACGTGGACGTGACCTAATCACAAGAATACATGTTGTTCACTTTCCCACGTTATTTAAAGACTACTTTCTATATGTGTATATAATAAAACCCTAGAAAAAATAAATAGGTTTCTTTATATTGTGACTCACCTCAATATATTTTTATTTCTTTCTTTAAAATTTCAAATATATAAATATTAGGTACTCGTATATTTCTTACAAAAAGTACTCCTTGTGTAATTAATTTTTCTTTTTAAGGAAAAATAATTTTCACTCAATTCAATAACAATCCTACAAGTTAGGCGTTGACACCGTTTTTCGTCAACTTAAAATGTCGAGCAATTAAACAATAAGAACTATGGTGCAAATGAATAGTATGGTGGAACAACAAAAATTTTACGTGGTTCAGCAGTTAAATCTGCCTAGTCCACGAGTCTATTTTATTAAAACTTGGAGTTTTCAGAGTTCATTCCCACATATTTCGGAAAGATACTCCTGCTTATTAATTGAAATAATGATATCAAATGATGTAACTCCTATATACAAAGAAACATCCTTTAAAAACCAGGAACACGGATAACAGACTTGTTAATATCCCTTTAATGTCGGGACGTTACAACAATAAATATCTTTAAATGTACAAAACATGTTACATCAGATGATTCATCAAATCTCCGAGATCAGCAATCAACATCGCGTCAGTCAAGGTTTACAGACAGGTTACGAACTGACCGTCTTACTCCAAGACTTGCTCGGAGCAGATAAATTCCGTCGAGGCTGTCACATTTCGAGCTTGCACTCTTTAAGCTCGTGTTACTCGATCCGAAGACACTCGATAGCGGATACATCTCGATGCTATGTTATTTTGAGCTCACACTTGACGAGTCCAACTTTCGAGGTCACAATCTCAGGTCTCGAAATCTGAGTGTAACATTAGGCAATGCTCAAAAAGACGCATAAATCTCACAAAATATGACAAAACTAACCAAGTCAAATATACTAATTAGTTTTGATTATTAATGTTTTTAAGTGAGATTATGATAAATATAATCTTATAAAAATATGGCTTTATCATATTACTAACTTTCTCAAATAAAGCTTTAAAAAAATCATCTAAATATGATACTTTTAATGACCTAAAATACTATGACTCATTTGTTAATTTAAACATTTATATAGAAATAAAAAAACTATATATTTGAAAACTAAAAAAAATCATAGACATATTAGCAAAATGAAATTTCCATAAAAATATATATATATTTTAAAATGCCTCATTCCCTTAAAAATAATTAAGTGGCAGAAAAAGCCACAAGGAGTGTAATATCCACTCAAATTAATTACAATGTATAATTTATGAGAGTGACTTGTATTGCTCTATCATTTATGAGATCATTAATTAGAGATTATTTGATGATTGAAGTTAGTATTGCTATAGGTAGCTGAATCGTAGTGCAATTTATTCAAATTTATTTTGATATATGATATTTTTGTAATGAGTGATAGGACTAAAATTACATCTGAATATGATATGTGCTTGGTTCATAAATTAATTATTTGAGTGTATATTAAGGGGAATAACTATTATTATATGCATTTAATTGTACTTATTTTGATATTTGAATCATAACCCCCCGAAACATGATGGGAGATATTCTATAAACTAGTCTATAAATAGATTGAAAAAATTCATTTGTAGACACACTGAAATTGGCACTGAGAATATTCTGTTAAATTGCTTCCAAAAAAGCTTTGAGAGAATTCCATAGTTGAATAATATTGACTCGTGGACTAGGTAGATTTTAACCACTGAATCACGTAAAAAATCATGTGTTTCCTCTTTACTTTTCTGATTTTGTGTTTAATACTCTTCATTTCTAAGTTGACGAAAAACGACGTCAACAGTTTGGTACTTTCATTGAGAGTCATTAAACAAGACGTTAGCCTGTTTATTCAGAAAACCTCCCGAGTAATCAATGGCTGCCGCAAACAATCACAGTACTTGCGGGCGACCATTGCCCCAAATATCGGATGAGCAAACTCCTCATACCAAAGACTATCCGCGACGACCTGGAAAGCAGCCCATGGCTGACCCGAGCCCTGAAGAAAGAAGTGATTCATCCGATTCTCAGGGTCCGCCAGCTCCAAGGCTTGATGAAGATCTGTACTACAATCCTAAAAGGTATGTTCCTATTATGGAACTCGAAAATCGCCAACTACGAAAGCAGTTGGCAGAGGCGACAAAAAACAATGAGGAATTAGCCAGACAGACTGCGTAAGTCCAGGCACCTCCCCGGAGGCCTAGAGGACGTCCCCGTGAGTGCACGGCCACCAGGAGGGCAGAACAAGCGCCACAGTCGAATCAGCCAAGGCCCCGGAGAAGTACTCGGATTGAGGCCACTGCCAACCTGACTGCAGAATTACCAATAGGAATGGATAATAACCGAGCCCCTCCAATGGCTCAGAACCCGAATCTTGAAGCAGCAAGAAACAACCCAGAGCCTGTCCAGGCAAATTCTGAGCCATCCAGGCCCAACAATGGGAGACAGCCACCGTCGCCCATAAGTCATCCATCGTCACCATTAAGGCACCCCTCACCAGTACAAGAGGACCCTCGACCTGCACCACGAAGACCGTCTCGCAGTGACAGTAGGGATGGAAACCGACAGGCCAGACCTGGACGAGGTAATGAAAGGGAGGCTACCCGAGAGCATAGAGCTCCTCAACCTTCGGGAAGCCAAATTTCAAGATCACAATCTACTGGCTTAGGGAAACCGACAGGAGACCCACCTAGTAATTATCGAGCATCACAACCAGAAAGGGTTGCAAGCTACGCAAGCAGGAGCTCGGACTACACTCGGTCCGTAAATCGGGGGAATCATCCTAATTTGCTGGATCACCTAAACCATAACGGGTAACGAGTTGACCCCTCGAACCCTGATCTGCGAGACCATTTGAATGGTCGTAAGCAGTCATCACACAACCCCATGACAAGACTAGGAGCTGAAATTTTTATTAACGAAAACCTGCCCCATCAAGTCCAGGCCTGGCCCCTAGTGGATCTGGTCCAGGAAATGATTGATCAGTTGGAAAGAGCATTCAGGCTCCTGCAAGACGAGCGGAGCAGGGATAAGGCTAAAGAGTCCGATGAGGAACTTAAGCCTTTTGCCCCGCATATTTCTAGCACTCCATTTCCCCAAGGATTCAGAATACCTCATGTAACACCATCTGATGGGAACTCAGACCTGTACAGTTATCTGAGCACCTTTAATACCATCATGCGAGCCAATAATGTTGGCTACGAACTCAGGTGTATGCTGTTTCCAGCAACTCTTACGGGACCAGTAAAATACTGGTTTGAAAAGTTTCAGAGGCACTTGATCTCGTCCTGGGATCAATTAGCAAGAGAATTTAAAAAACAATTCAAGGCTATGGTTGGCGTCGGGCCTGAAGCTTCGGCCTTAACCAATGTCCGACAACAGTAAGACAAGTCACTAAAGAGTTACCTAGGTTTAACCTAGAAGTGGGCCGAGCCTGGAATGTTGATGATAGTGGCCACCTGATGGCCGTTAGAGTTGGTATTTTACCAAGGAGTCCCCTTTGGGAAGATTTACAAAGAAAGCCCATTAGGTCACTAACCGAGTTCAATCGGGTGGCCGAAAGGTTTGTCAATATAGAAGAGGCAAGGTTAGCACTGAACCTGACCTCCCAGCTCATAACTACAATGACAAATGTGAACTATGCCTCGACCTCGGCGGCCCCGTCAACTTCGAAACCCTCCGGGGATAACCCTTCTAAAAGGAAGAAGAACGAATGGAATAACCCCGAGGCTGATGGAAGGAAAAAGAAGAAAGGTGATAAATATTTCTTCGTTTACACAGTATATACCGAGCTCAACGAGACTCGGGAAAAAATATATTTGACCAATGAAAATTAGGTCTCGTTCAGACGACCTGACCCCATGCGGAATTAGAAGGCGAAAAGGGACTCAAATAAATACTGTAGATTCCATACAGATATCAGACACATAGCCGATGAATGTCGACAGCTGAAGGACGAGATGGAAGGCTTGATCTCGAGAGGATATCTCGGGCATAATGTTAGAAACCGAAGTTTAAATCAAGCCTCAACAAGTCAAAGGGCAACAGCTGTACAACCTGTCCAAAATAATAACTCCCGAGTTTGGGAGCTGAGCGACCCCCTCCGATTGATGGAGAAGATGTAGTAACCATCTCAGGGGGACCTCATATTGCGGGTTCGGGCAGGAATTCCCAAAAGAGGTATGTAAATGAGCTCAAGACTAGGGACGGTTCTTGAGTTTGAAAGCATGTGCAACAACATTGTACGATTTTTCAGGAGAAAGGATTGCCTGTATGGGATCCATTGAACTCCCTGTAACCTTGGGAGACTATCCAAGATTACTCATCCTGCTCTAGTGTATATCCCTTGCCAAAAGTCCAAAACGCCTCTTAAGCCTATCTACATCCTTAAGTGCCACAAAGGACAATTCTGTCATATGCTACATTCCGCTAAGTCCTTAAGTATTCCTATAAATCATTGTTTAATCCCGACATGTCCAAATCATTGCTAAATTACTACCCGTTACCCAGTATTTCCCAAACACATATAACATTCCCAAAATACCCCTAGGCTCCTCCCGAGCCAAGTATTCGACCTCGTTGTGACTATTTAGCTGAATTGCTCCCTAGGACCGTCTCGGATCGCACATCACCAATATAACATCACTCACTCGCGGTATCAATCACAATATACACAAATATTACATTTATGTCATCAACGGGATAAAATTACAAATACGCCCCTAATAGCCAAACGGGACCTACATGCATATTTAATTCACCTAAACATGCATTTCTAATCGCATAATCATCAAATTCACATATTAACGTAATTAAATCAATTATTTCTCTCCTGGTACGCTAATCAAGGCCCTAAGCCTTATTAGCAAATTTAAGACGCTACATTAACATAGTGACTTGTTATAGCAAGTCACCAACAAGTAAATATTTTTTTTCTACATCAATTTAGAATTTAGTTATTTTTTTGCCATAATTAATGTTGTTTCCAACCAATGAGAGACACTAGTTATATTTAGAAATTGATATGCATTTGAAAAATGAAAAGTTTCAATATTATATTTTCATAATAAATACACGTTTTTCATCAGGTAACCCTTCTAAAAATTTGAAAAAATAAAAATTTATTTTTAGAAATATTAATTAACAACTATAAATGTGAACCATTGATCTTAATCCAATGTTTAATATTAAAGTAATCATCTATGAGTAATAACCATTAAGACTGCATATATATACAAGGCAAAAGCAACGTGCAATGCACGCTTGCTTAGTTTTATTTAGAAAATGTATTATTTTATTTTTAATTATGTTTCTTTAATTGTTATATAAATTTTGAATAAACTAACAATGTCATATATTATAAAAGAATAATGTAAACATATTAAAAAAAACTAAAACACTATAGTTTAAAAAAAATAAATAATATTATAATTTTTATTTATAAAGAAAATCGTTAAACCAGGAATTCATTAGATACATAATTTTTATGTATAAATATATGGTGCATTCTAGTATTAAAATTAAATACTACAATTCTAATTTTCTTTTAGAAAAAATACCTATGAATTTCAATATAATAAAATATTAAAAAATTCTAAATTAAAACTATGAATTTAAAAATTTTATTTGATCAAATTTTAATTATTTAATTTAAAAAAAATTAAAGCCAACAAAAAGTTATATATAAATATATATTATTTAATTAATGGCTAGAGAAATTAGAATAAGTAGTTTCTCATTAAAATAAAAAATTGAACGAAAAAATAAGAAAATATTTGGATGAACAAAACACATTAAATGACAAAATAAATAATTAATAAAAGAAACAAAAGAATAAATTTAAACACATAAATATTTTTCTGTTATAATTTTGAAAACATAATTGATAGAGTAATTTAAATACTTTAATATGTGATGTGAAATTATTATGACTAATTTATTACCTTTTTTCAATTTATATTTACATTATTTAGAAGACTTTATAATTATAATTTAGTTATTTACCTTATTTTGATGACTTTAAAACTAACAGTGTTAGAAAGCAATAAAAAAATGTTAAATTTAATGGAAAACAATAATTTTTGTTAAACTCACATTTATAATATATAAAAAAAATTTAAAAATTGTACATGTAAAAAAAATCTCCCTAATTTTTTTAAAAAAAAACATTATATTTGTACCCCAAAATTTGATTAGTACACTGCAATTTTATTAAAAATTAATATATATTATATATTTTTTCAATTTGTGCTTACATTTTTCTAATTTTTCTTTTCTTTTTCATATTGTAAAAAATACATAAAAATAATATATTTTTTTAAATATTTAAATAAAAAAATTAAAACAAAAAATATGTAAAATTTTGTTAAAATAAGAGTATTTTTCTACAAAATTATATATTATTTTTTCAAAAAAAATTATGAAAACAATATAAAATAAAATTAATGAAATTAACAAAAAAAAAATTAAAGAATGTCAAAAAAAATTATATATATATATTCTTGGGGTGCAAAGCACAAAAAATTACAACTAGCCCTCCCTAAGAAAAATAAATTTGGAACTCCATCCTTGTTGTTCTATATATACACTTGGTTTGGGGAAGAATATAAAAAGACAATAAATATATATATATATATATGATTTCATATCGTGTGCTACATGATGATAGATATATTTCCAAATAATTAATCATCTAAATTTATATATTAAATTATTATTTTCTATGCATGCACCATGTCCCAATCCTAAGGGGTATGGAAGAGGATATATTTCATTCCTCTTACTATTTATATTTTATATTATTGCAATTTCATCCATAACATATATATATATATATACTCATAGATATTTAAATTTATAGAGTTTTTTTCTTTAAAAAAAGGTTGTTTGCAACTTATTAACTTTGGCCGGTGGCTGGCCAGCTACTTAGGATGTTTAATTTTTGGATAATAAACAGTGTGTTCGAGTCTTCTAAAGGTGATATATATATATAAATAATTAAATTGATATATATATATATATATATATAAATATTCACTATCAATCTTAATAAAGCCTTGACTCTTAAGCCATTTATTTATATGGATATCTTGGTAGGGTATGTAACCATAGGTACATTTCTGGCCTTTCTGTTTTGCATTGTTTCGATTTACTAAATAAGTTTTACTTTGAATTCAATCAATAACACCCACTAAATCAATTCTCAAATACATTAAAAATATATAAAAAGGAAATATGTCACTAATGTTGTTATGAATTTAGATCATGACGTTAATGGAGGTTGTCCATCTTTAAGGAAACTTTATTGAGGTCATGAACAAGCTAGAACAATAAAAAAAAAATGTAAAAGCGAGCGATTTGTGAATTGTTGTATCATAAGGAAAGAAAGAGAATGAAGCGATTGTCGTTAAAGGAAGAGAACGAAAAAGAGAGTGACGGATGAATATAAACTAAAACACGGAGAAGATTAAAAGTGAGTGTTTTAACATAGAAATAGTGAGACAAAATGAAGAGCACAACCATCTCCAAAGAAAGAGTATATTGATGTAAAAAGGTGTGTTGCAGTGAAGAAATTAATTAGGTCACGGAAGAAAAATAGCGGATTAGTGATTGTTTTACTTTGTAAAATAGAAATAAGATGTATTTGGAAGTTGATTTTAATTATAATAAAAATTAGAATAGAATAGAAAATAACAAGGGATGAACATGGGGTTGGGAAAGGCCGAGGAATGCCTTCATGCCTCGTCTTCCTGCCCCTATTCATCCCTTATTCATTTATGATTTTTGCTTTATTTTGATAGAAAGATAGCAAAAAATCTTCATTTAAATTGGAGAATTTAATCATATTAACGTTCAAAATATAAAAAAAAATTTACAAATTTTTTTATGGCATATATTTATTGTCACCAATGTTTTTACTTTGACTAGTAAATAAATTGTGTTCAAAGTAAAATTTAGTAAGGAAATTAAGAAAGAATACTACTCATAGGTGGATAACTCTCTATACAACTAAACTTTATAGTTGGCAAAAATTTGATTCGCTCTTGTAGCTTTTAAGTAAGTACGTGACAATTTTTATTTATTTATTTATAAATGCTTTCCTAACTACCAACTGTTTGTTGTTTGTTTTCTTTATTTTTAGATCTTGGTTTCTGGTCCATTGGGCATTCTTTAACTTATTTAATTTTACATTGTGCCCATTATGACTATAGCTTATAAATATTACAAAAATCAAGAGCAAATCGGTTGAAATAATTAATTTTAGGGCTTATAATAACAATCCAATTATACCGTAGTTAGTGTACATATTACACTACAAAAATAGTTACAATTTAGTCACAATATAATTTTATGAGCATTGTTATATAACATTCATGGTCCCAACAACACCTTATTCTAATTAGTGTAGTATAGTATCCACTCTCACGTATTATATTTTAAACTAAAATATATGAGACTCAATACTAAATTACACTAATAACGATATGTCATGTTAGGTATATAGTGTTGGATAGGGGTGCACACGGGTCAGCTTTTCGAGTTCGGGTTTTGCGGGTTTCGGGTGGAGAAAATTGGTATCTAATCCGGTCCGAATTTTTCAGGATTTTGTTCAAATTCGGGTTTAGTCAAGTCGGGTTTCGAGTTTCGGGTTGGGCTGGGCCAATTAGGCTTTTCGGCTGAAAATGGGCCTTGGTATAAAATTTTCAAAAATACCATTCTTTTTACACTTTCAAAAATACCAAAAAAATACAAATTCATAAATGTTAATGCTATTCGGGTTTCGGGTCTAAACCCGAACCCGCGAAACCAAACATTCAAAACCCAAACCCAACACGAGCCATGTCCGGTTCAGACTGGATTTAACCCGAATCCGACGGATTTTGTCAAAAATCGAGTTTTCGGGCTGCGAGTTGGGTTGGTTTGTGGGTTTGACGGGTCAAATGTTCATCCCTAGTGTTGGACACCATTGGTGGCTTGGTGCCCTTTAGTAATATTCTAATTTTAAAAAATAACATTTAATCACAAACGGTTAATAAAATAGCTTTAGTCACAACTTATTATTTTTAATGATAAAGTTTATTATGACTAAAAATACATTTAGTCACAACAAATTGTAACTTTTGTGACTAATATTTTCAATCACAAACTTTTAGTACTAACAACATTGGTATAATGATGTTTTCTTTTTACTTTTAGTCACAAATTTTATTGCTACTAAAAGTAAGATTTTTTTGAAATGACATTCAATTAAAAGTTGTTTGGTAGGTTTTTAACAATGACCTCATCTATATTTGTTTACTTTAATTAATTATACTTGCTTATTGATCATTTATACTTATATTTTAAACTATCAATTAATTGACTCTTAACCAAATAAAAGTGCTTGCTTTTGTTTTGTTATACTAAATAAAGCTTCTCTAATATATGGAGATATAAGGTCACTTACATAATTACATTATTATATAATTGCAACTGATGATGGAGATATAGTGTTTATGTATATATATATATATAGAATTACTAGGAAGTATCACGAAACCCAGACCACAGAAAAGTGACATACTACTACTATATCAAATTTACATTAATAAATATAAATATAATTAACTTCAACAACCTACACATAAATAATAAAAAGTACACAATATCATAAATTAAAATAACTTATATATTTTTCTACTACTTTTATGTATTTATTTCTCATATTATCATATAACGTAACAACTGTACGTTTTTCTTTTAATTATGAGCTATCTCTCTCAACAAAAAGACTCATATATACACACAACCATATAATGAATACGTACGTATTATATATGTGTTGACGCCGTTTTTCGTCAACAGATAAAAGAAGAGAGCACGTAAACAATTAAAGAAAATGGCCAAAAGAAACAAACGAATCAAACACATGATTTTTTACGTGGTTCAACAGTTAAATCTGCCTAGTCCACGAGTCACTGTTATTAACCTCAAGATTATCTCTGAACAATTCTTTAGCATGAATTCTACAGAGTTTTCTCTCAAGGATCAGAACTTCGGTCCTTTACAATGGTGCATGACCTCTCTATTTATAGAGAAGGTTGCCGAATACTATCCCACATATATTGGGTAGTTACTCTTTTGTGAAATAAAAATAAATGGCTTTAAATGCCAATAATCAGATAAAAAAGGAAACGTCCCTGATGACCAGGGAACGCATAACTGACTAAATAATATCCCACAATTCTTGAGGATTTACGTCAATTAATGAGGGCTACATCTCATAGTTATAATACTTGTAGATATTCAAGGTGGTCATAGCGTATCTTCAAGGTTCCAGCATTTCTGGTCTCATGTCATTGTGCGAGCCACTGACATCTCTCGAGCTAACGTTTCTTTCGAGATGGGATATCGAGCTCAAGAACCATGCTCTGAAGTTCCTGAAGATGAAGGTGTTCTCTGAGCTACCTTTCGAGATCGAGGTCATTTCGAGATCAGATCACCGCATTCGAGATCATACATCATACCTTGCAGGCTCGACTTACAATCCTAGATCACTCTAATCCTCACGAGACCATTTGTTGCGAACTCAGCTTTCGAGGTCATATTTACTATGGCTCGAAATCTGGGTATAACATTTTTCCCCCTCAAAAGTATTTGTTCGAATCCTAAGAGAAGGAAACTTTTGAACTACTCTTTCTGGGAACCATACCGTCACACTCTTGAAAATGGACACGTGCCAGATGGGTATTGCTCACTTTAGGTACTTGAGTACCTTGGGAACACGCCCACGATCGTTCGTCTGACAACTTTTCGGCGCCATCTTGTCACCGATTCCCATCCATTCGATCTGTTGAGGATTTTAACCAACGCTCCTGATCAATTTAGTTTTCCCACCTATATATATAAGACCTCCTCTTCGTCTTCTTCTTTACATTTGTTCATCGTAAACCAGAAAGAAAAAGAAAAACAAGAAAGCCAGAAACTTTCTTAAGAAGCTTCCGTCCCGTGCATGTTTTCTCGACCCAAAAAACAAAGGAATCCTGGTCTGTTCGAGTCAGTGAGTTCTTTCTTGCAACCTCTTCTCCACTCGACGATTTCACTGCAATCACCATCACTGTGTAAGTACGCCATTTTTGTTGTTCTTTTTATACTATATTTGTTGTGTATGTTAGTTTACGTTCTTAGCATGATACGATAGGAAGTTTTGAACCGATAGGTTTTTATGCTTTCTGGATTTTCACTCTGGATGTCCGCCTCTGGTTTATGCCCAGTTTTGTCCTTTGAACGGAGTTTCAACTTTCTGGGTTTTGAAAATGTGTAGGCCATGTTTCTTGTACACTAAGTTTTTGGGTAAAAACCCCTGTTCTTGACAATTACACGAAACTCAAAAACGCTTTTCCTGGCTAACCGCCACTCTCCTTTCCCTTGAATTTCGGGACTTTTCAAAAAAAATCATCCACGCTCTCTTTCCTTTCCTGTGGAACACGCGCTCTGGCTCTTTAGTGAGGGTCCTAATACTTAGTTTCTTGTCCTTAGATCTCCGAGCTCATCCCATCGAGCTCGTGACTCTTGCATGCATGGCCCTCACCATTTTTTCTTTCTCGTTAGATGTCACAGAATCCGGAAAGACGGTGGGGGTCATTACGAGCAGTCCCTTACGAGCCCAAATCTCCGAGCCCGGAATCGGTCTTTGCCGGGAACCAACGTCGGATAAAAGAATACGAACTTGCGCGCGAGCAGGAGGACATTCAAGCCCACTATCGTCGTCAGATAGACGAGGTCATTGAGAAGAAGAGAAGAGTTCTTCGGGAAGCCATCTATCCGGAGCCCAACCCTGGACCTAGGCCAATTCCCCTCGACCCAGCGTTAAAAGTCACGGTTGCATACCACCCAGGGGAACTCCAGTTTTCCTTAATGGCGGAGCCTTCGTCTTCGCAGCCTAGGAGGGAGATGTTTGAAGCCGAATTCTACCAGAGCTCGGTTACCACCACCGACCAAATAACTGATATCTTGGCCCTCCATGGCCTTGGTTCGTTGGACACACTGAAGTGTCGAGCTCCGACAAGGCATGAACGGAGCTGTTTCGCTCCTGGGGGCCGCGATTCCAGTGTGAAATACGCGGCCTGGAGCCAGGAACATATAAGGGCAGGAGCTTTGCTGCCCCTGAAGTCCTTTTTCAGAGACTTCATTGATTTCGTTGGGTTGGCTCCATTCCAACTCAACACCAACTCATACAGGGTGTTGTCTGCCCTGAGGTCCTTGTTCCACGAGCTGGGGTGGACAGGGCCTTCACCCCAAGAGATTTTATATCTCTTTTGTTTGAAGAGTAATCCCTCCCGAGCTCGGGGAGGAGATGGTTTTTACTATCTTTCGAGCTACCCCAAAGAGACAAAGATCTTTGAAGATCTTCCGAACCACCCTCCTGACTTCAAGAAGGCTTTTTTCTGGACAGACGGTCTGTCCCCGTCTCGACACCATTCGTTCAGGCGGATTCGTAAGTGTTCTCGTTACTTTCTATTTTTAAGCTCGGAATTTTAGCCCTAAAATCCATATTTAGTTGAAGTGTACCTTGTCTTTCAGCTAACTTTCAGCGTCCCACCCCTGACGAAACAATGAAGGAGCACAGAGAGACCCTGCTCTGACTCCCATACGGCAGGAGGTCTCTCTCATTTCTATTACATGAGGACAAGCTACGAGCTTGTGAGTTGTTGGGACAGGGCCAGTCAACCTCCGACTGGTCCAGTAAAAAATATGGATGCTGGGAGGAAGTGCCACTGCCCTCAGGCATCCTTCCTCCTAGGAGAGAAAGGAAAACATCTCTCCCAATCCGCTCGAGAAGTCCGCGGTCGAGAAATGAGGCCAATGACGAAGCCTCGAGTTCGGACTCCGGTGGAGGTAAAACCCTTCCTACTTCGCGAATGTGGTCCCCCACTTTATTAAAACACAGGCCCAATAGACTAGTCTCGTGCCCACAGGATAGATACCACTTCTACATATGGAGTTGGGTAGATGACTGTGTCCATAGGTTTGATAGTGGGCTCGGGAAATACAACACTATGTACACCACGGACGAGGTGTGGAATGGGATAGCTGTGCAGTATGGGACTAATGATTATAGGGACCTTTCGAGGTTATCTCCAACTTATAGGGAAGGCACTCCCCCCGCCTCTTCTGAAGACGGGGGAATTTCATGGTCCCCAAGCTCGAGCTCGGGGGAGAGTCTCAGTTAGGTTTTTTCTTCAACTGGTTTACATCTTTTCCCAAAGTTATTATCATTGTTTAACTCACTGTCATTATGCAGGTGCCATGAATCCCGACCTCGACGCCGTGCTCTTTAGTGATGGGGGAGCTGGCGCCCAGAAGAGCAAACGCCCGAGGATACCAAAGAGGCCCGAACGACAGTCCAAGGTACCTAAACAGCACGAGACGACTCCCACGGCCCAGATCACTGCGAACACCTCCAAGGAGCCGACTGCCCAGGTTGATGGGTCAGGCCCTTCTGCATCCATCTCGCAGCATCCCACCGAGACCCGGTTAATAGTTGCTCGGCCCCCGAAGAAAACTTCTACCTCAACGGTTCAGCTGCCAACGGCCCGAACTCATACTGAGGAATATGTACTTGATGGCGCCGCTGGGACAGAAGGGGCGATTCTCAGCTCGGACATCCTTTCTCGGGTGGGTCAGAGCTTTTCTGGCTTTGGTGCCGACCACTGGGACCTCGTGCGCAAGGCCTCGGACTGCAACACTCTTTATGAGAAGAGTATCGAACTCTCCGCCGCGGTAGCCTTCTCAACTCTATTTAGAGTATTTATGTCTCTGATTATAATTCTGATTCATTCTTTGTGTTTCAGGCCCTTGTTGTTTCAGCACAACTCAACTACAAGCTGACCAACGAGGTGCAAACGAGCTTTTCTCTGGCTCAGAAGTCGAAGGATCTCGAGCTGAAGATGGCTGACGAGCTCAAAGACTCGAAGTCTGAACTTGAAAAATTGAAGACCCATCTCAAGGAGCTTGAAAAGTCAAACGCTGAGCTCGAGAAGGCCAATGCCAAGCTCGAAGAGGAGAAGTCTGCCACCCTCGATTTCATGGAGAGCGAGAAGACCCGCTTTCTGAATGAGTCTAAGGAGCAGAGGGAGAAAGCGGTCGACCAGGCCATGTACAAACTTTGGGCCGACAATGCCGATCTTGACACCAGCTTCCTGGGTCCTCTCGAAGCCACTTATGTTGAGCGGTGGAATGCCCGTCTTTTGGCAAGTACAGCTGCTCGAGAGGCGGCCCAGCAGGATAGTCATGCTATTCGTCCTGAGGGATCCGGTGCCACTGATGCTGAGAAGGCCAAGGAGACTCCTCTTCCTTATATCCGATCTCGGAGAAATCAGTTATCGGGGCTGCGTCCCCTTATGTAATTATTTTATGCCCATGGGGCTGATACAATTTTTTTAACTAATTCTTTTACATGCTTTACATTTCTTGGCTCGAAATATTTTGCACATTCTTATAATTGATGAACTGGTTATGTTTATTTATGCATACAAACATAGTTTGGATTTAGGCTCGAAATTCGATGCATTCATGCATAGTTTATTCGAATTATCCGTTTCCGACCTCGTTATTTATCAAGGTCGGATATTACTTCAACCATGAACTCGAAAGTACTTATATGGTATGTAATATGAATGATTTGGTTATCTTTTTAGTCACTTTCTCTTCCTCAGTATTTTGGCTCCGAGGTTACGAGTTCGAAACTATTTTTCTTTTTAAGATATTCCAGCCTCGATCTCGACATATTTCGCAATAGGTTTAGGTTCCCATTTATCATCGATCGATAACTTGGCTTGTTTGTTCCAAACCTGTTAAGCTTGCACATCTGGTTAACCCAAACGTTTTAGGCTTTTGGTAGTTCGGTTATGTCCGTACTATCTAAGCTCGCGTATTTGGTTATATCCAAATACTTAGTATGTTTTTGATAACTCGGTTAAGTCCGAACTATCTAAGCTCGCTCGGTTAAGTCCGAACTATTTAAGCTCACGTATTTGGTTATATCCAAATACTTCATGTTTTATTTATTACTTTTTATTTTTTAAGCTGGTGGTATGTATACCAATGATGCCCCCTTAATATCCTATGAGTGTGACCATAGGTTATTAACTTAAGAGAGATTGCAAAAATAAAAAATAAATTACATGCGGAACAAAGTAAACATGTTATTCAAAAACAAAGAAACATAGATAGAAAATCATGGTTACAGGCAACACTTTTCCTATACTATTGATAATAAGGTCTAAGGTGTTCGCCATTCCATGCTCGTGGTAGGAGGCTCCCATCTAATCTCGCAAGTTTGTATACGCCAGGGCGGATGACTGATTCTATCTAGTATGGTCCTTCCCAGTTTGGCCCGAGTACTCCTGCTGCTGGATCTCGAGTTGCTAAGAATACGCGTCTCAATACCAGATCTCCTACTCCGAACTTTCGATCTCGAACCCTTTTATTGAAATATCTTGTGGTTCGTTGCTGGTAAGCAGCATTTCTCAGCTGAGCCTCCTCCATTTTTTCTTCGATCAAGTCTAGGGTTTCTTCGAGCTGAGTATGATTGGAGCTCTGGTCGTAAATCTGAGTTCGAATCGTTGGAATTTCGACCTCAATGGGCAACATTGCCTCGCAGCCGTATGCTAGAGAAAATGGGGTATGTCCAGTTGATGTCCGAGCTGTAGTTCTATATCCCCAAAGGACTTGAGGTAATTCCTCAGGCCATCGTCCCTTTGCTTCTTCCAACTTTTTCTTCAAAGAACTTTTGAGAGTTTTATTAACGGCTTCGACCTGACCATTCGCCTGAGGGTGAGCTACTGACAAAAAACTCTTTATTACACCGTTCTTGTTACAAAAGTTCGTAAATAAGTCGCAATCAAACTGGGTTCCGTTGTCAGACACAATCTTTCTTGGCACTCCATATCGGCATACGATGTTCTTTACCACGAAATCTAGGATCTTCTTCGAAGTTATGGTCGCCAATGGTTTAGCCTCCGTCCATTTTGTGAAGTAATCAACCGCGACCACAGCATACTTTACTCCTCCTTTTCCAGTTGGGAGCGAGCCTATGAGGTCGATCCCCCACACCGCAAAAGGCCATGGGGATGTCAACATGGTCAGTTCGGAAGGTGGAGCTCGGGGTATCGTGGCGAATCTTTGACATTTGTCGCACTTTTTCACGTACTCGAAAGAGTCCGTTTTAATGGTTGGCCAGAAATATCCTTGGCGTATAATCTTCTTGGATAGGCTATGCCCCCCGGTATGGTCTCCGCAGAACCCTTCATGAATTTCTTCAATAATCTTCTTTGCCTCGGGGGGAGTCACACATCTGAGCAATGGCATGGAATACCCTCTTCTGTATAGCCTTCCGTCCAGGATGGTGTAACGAGGAAGTTGATACATTAGTTTCCGGGCCTGATTTCGATCTTTTGGAAGAATTCCATTTTCGAGATACTCAACGATCGGGCTCATCCAGGTCGGCTCTGTCTCAATCATACACACATCTTCCTCGTCAGGCTCAGTAATACTGGGTGCTGACAGGTGTTCTACGGGTACAACATTCAGCTCCACATTTTCGGCGGAGGTGGCGAGCCGAGCTAAAGCATCTGCATTTGAGTTCTGTTCTCGGGGAACCTGTTCGATTGCATAAAACTCAAAAAACTCTAATGCGGACTTTGCCTTCTCCAGATAAGCTGCCATTTTTGTGCCACGAGCCTGGTATTCTCCCAAGATTTGATTAACCACGAGCTGGGAGTCGCTGTAGCAATGTATAGCTTTGGCCTTGAGCTCTTTTGCTATTCGTAGTCCCGCAAGTAAAGCCTCGTACTCAGCTTCATTATTAGATGCTTTAAAGCCGAACCTTAACGCAGAGTGAAATTTTCTCCCTGCAGGAGTGATCAGAATAACTCCTGCCCCCGCTCCATTTTCATTTGATGACCCGTCAACGTAAAGTTTCCACAGCTCGCGGGCCGTGGTTGTTATCTCGTCGTCGGCTATACCGGTGCACTCCACTATGAAATCCGCCAACGCTTGTGGCTTAATGGTCGTTCTCGGATGGTAGGTGATCTCGAACTGTCCGAGCTCAACAGCCCACTTTAGGAGTCGACCGGACGCCTCTGGTTTAGACAAGACTTGCCTTAATGGTTGATCTGTCAGTACATGGATATGATGTGCCTGAAAGTAAGGGCGGAGCTTGCGAGATGAGTGGATTAGACTGAGGGCGAGCTTCTCCATCAGTGGATATCTTGATTCTGCCCCCAGTAATCTTTTACTGATATAGTAGACGGGTTTCTGTAATTTCTCTTCTTCTCGTACGAGCACCGCGCTTATCGCGTGTTCGGTAGTTGAGAGGTATAGGAACAGTACTTCCCCCGTCTCCGGCTTCGATAGAATGGGCGGTTCGGCTAAGTGCTTTTTGAGCTCCTAAAAGGCTAGCTCACACTCATCTGTCCATTCGAACTTCTTACTTCCTTTCAATAAGTTGAAGAATGGGAGACTGCGGTCCGTTGACTTCGAGATGAACCTGCTCAAAGCTGCCATCCTGCCAGTCAAGCTTTGAACATCTTTATGTTTCCGAGGCGAAGGCATATCGATCAGGGCCTTTATTTTGTCGGGATTAGCCTTCGAGTAGTCAATGCACGTTCTCCACGTCCCATTGGGCTTCGAGACCAACACTGGATTGGCCACCCAGTCCGGGTAAAAAGCGTCCCTTATGAAATTATTTGCTTTCAGCCTGTCCACCTCCTCCTTTAGTGCTTTCTTTCTGTCTTCATCCAGCTGCCTTCGCTTTTGCTGCTTCGGGGGAAAGCTTTTGTCTATATTCAATGCGTGGCTCGCTACATTAGGGCTTATTCCCACCATGTCAGAGTGTGACCACGCGAAGACATCCTGGTTTTTCTTCAGAAAGCAAATTAATTGCTATTTTGATTCGTCTTGGAGGTGTTTCCCGACCTTCACCTTCTTTGAGGGATCAGCTTCCTCGAGCTGAACCTCTTCGAGCTCTTCCAAAGGTTGGAGGTCAACCTTCTCCTCAATCCTCGGATCGATCTCCTCATCAATTTCTAAAACTGTCCCATCTTTATTCTGTATGACAACGAGTGCTTGAGCGCTCGTTTGTTTCTTTCCCCTCAAGGAAATGCTGTAGCACTCCCTTCCTGCCAATTGATCTCCTTTCAATGTTCCGACTCCGCTCGGAGTTGGGAACTTAAGGGCTAGATGCCTTACAGATGAAACTGCCCCCAGCCCGACCAGGGCGGGTCTCCCGAGCAATACATTGTAGGCAGATGGTAACTCTACTACCACGAACTCCATCATCTTGGTCACCGAGACTGGATAGTCTCCCAAGGTCACAGGGAGTTCGATGGACCCCATACAGGCGGTTCCTTCTCCAGAAAAGCCGTACAACGTGGTTGCACAAGCCTTCAGGTCGCGAAGGGAGAGTCCCATTTTTTCTAGTGTTGCTTTATAAAGAATGTTAACTGAGCTCCCATTGTCTATGAGAACTCGGCGCACTCTTTTGTTGGCAAGCTGTAGGGTGATGACAAGTGGATCATGATGAGGGAACTGGACATGGGAGGCATCCTCCTCGGTGAAGGTTATAGGCTGAGTTTCAACCCTTTGGCTTTTTGGTGCCCTTGGTTCGGGTTCATAAGGAGACTCGTCCCCTGTCTTCAGCTCATTCACATATCGCTTTTGAGCATTTATACCCCCTCCTGCGAGATGAGGACCTCCCGAGATGGTTATTACGTCCTCTCCATCTATCGGCGGAGGCCTGTCTTCTTCCCGAGATCGGGAGTTATTATTCTGTGCTGCCGGAAGCGCGGCTACTCTCTGGCTGGCAGTAGCCTGTCCAGTATTCTGGTTTTTGACATACTGCCGGAAATAACCTCTCGAGATCAACCCTTCGATCTCGTCCTTCAGCTGTCGGCACTCATCAGTTGTGTGTCCGGTGTCCCTATGAAACCGACAATACTTGCTGGAATCCCTCTTGGACTTTTGATTCCTCATAGGGTCCGGACGCCTGAAGGGGACCTGGTTTTCATTAGCCAGGTATATGTTTTCCCGAGACTCGTTGAGCTCGGTGTGCACTTTATATACGGAGAAATACCTTTCTCCTTTTTTCTTATTTCCTCCATCAGCCTCGGGGTTATTTCCCTCGCTCTTTTTCCTCTTGGAGGGATTCTCCGAGGTAGGCTGTGGAGCTGCTGGGTCAGCCGAGGTTGAGGCAGAGTTAATGTTTATCGTTGTAGTTTCGGTCTGCGAGGTCGCCTTGAGCGTTGACCTCGCCTCCTCTACATTGACAAATCTCTGCGCCCGTCTGTTAAACTCGGTTATCGACCTCACCGGTTTCCCTTGCATGTCATCCCAAAGGGCACTCCCGGGTAAAACACCAGCTCGGATAGCCATTAGGTGTCCACTGTCATCCACATCTCGAGCTCGGGCAACCTCAAGATTAAATCTTGTTAGATAGCTTTTCAGTGTTTCGCCCGGCTGTTGTCGGACATTGGTCAAAGTGGATGCCTCTGGTCTGACTCCCATCATAGCCCGGAACTGCTTCTTGAAGTCCCTAGACAACTGATCCCATGAGGTTATCGAGTGTCTCTTGTACTTCTCGAACCAACTCTTGGCAGGTCCGGCTAATGATGTTGGAAACAACATGCATCTGAGCTCGTAACCCACGTTACTAGCTCTCATGATAGTGTTGAATGTACTCAGGTGGCTACATGGGTCGGTTTTTCCTTCAAACGTTGGGACGTGAGGAATCTGGAACCCTTGGGGAAACTGAGTGTTAGAAATATTGGGAGCAAACGGCTCGAGCTCCTCATCAGAGTCCTCATATCGACCGTTCCCTCGTTCATTCTTCAAAAGCCTAAAGGCTTTTTCGAGCTGATCAATCCTTTCTTGGACTGGGTCCTTAGGCGGTGTCTGGAATTGCCAGCCATTGATTATGATCCCAGGCTCGCGTCTCCGTGAGGGATCTCTATGCCCATTTAGGTGATTCCTTAGGTCCGGATTCATCTGATCTCCCTTCCCCCTGCTCTGATTCAGATGATTCCGCAGGTCGGGATGGGTCTTGCGGCTTCCAGTATTTTTACGACCTCGGTCGCGTTTACTGACGGACCTGGTTTCTCCGGACTCGTCACTGGTGAAACTTACTGATCGGTCATTTCGTGGTGAATCCTTTCTACGTCGCCTTGTCTCCGCAGTGCGAGGCCGGGACGTCTGACTTCTCTCAGATTGTGCGCCTCTCCGCTCCTGGAAAGTCTCCCTGTGTCCTTGCCTATCCCCCGTACGCCCTTGATCCTGATTTTGAACAGGTTGAGCGTTTCTACGGGGAGGTGAAGGATATCTTATGGGAGACGGAGGGAACCGTATAGGTGACGGTGGTTGTCGTCCTTGCTTCGGCCTAGAGGGCCCAGAATTTGCCCGAGATGGGCCAGTTGCGTTCGGTGCACTACCAGGAACCTGAGTCCGAGCCTCGGTAGGAGCTCGGTTATTCTCAGTTCCTGCTGGTGCTTCCGCAGGTGTATTAGGCGGGACCCGAGCCCGGGTACTCCTCTGAGGCCTAGAAGGAGCAGATGGCTCTGCTGGTGCTGGAGGTTGTGCCGGCCTCCTTGTGGCAGCATTTTTTCGTGGACGTCCACGGGGCCTCCGGGGAGGAACGTGCACGTCCCTTGGAGGAGGGACTTGGTCTTCGCGCGGAGGCGGGGGCTGAGCCACCTGCGCCTCTGCGGCTATCCTAGTCAACTCCTCGTTACGTTTGTTGGCTTCTGCCAACAACTGTTTCAGCTGCCGATTCTCCAATTCTACGATAGGGACATAACGTTCAGGGTTATAGTACATGTCCTCATCCCTTGGTTGTGGAGGTGGCCCCCGGGAATCGGAGGACCCACTTCTTTCATCAGCGTCCGGGTTCTCCATTGGTTGTTTTCCAGGACCCCTTGGGTAATTTTCTTCAGGAGTGTTCTGATTGTTTGCAGCCATGAATCTCTCAGGGATGAATGCTTAAGGCTCTCAATGAAAGCACCAAACTGTTGACGCTGTTTTTCGTCAACAGATAAAAGAAGAGAGCACGTAAACAATTAAAGAAAATGGCCAAAAGAAACAAACGAATCAAACACACGGTTTTTTACGTGGTTCAGCAGTTAAATCTGCCTAGTCCACGAGTCACTGTTATTAACCTCAAGATTATCTCTGAACAATTCTTTAGCATGAATTCTACAGAGTTTTCTCTCAAGGATCAGAACTTCGGTCCTTTACAATGGTGCATGACCTCTCTATTTATAGAGAAGGTTGCCGAATACTATCCCACATATATTGGGTAGTTACTCTTTTGTGAAATAAAAATAAATGGCTTTAAATGCCAATAATCAGATAAAAAAGGAAACGTCCCTGATGACCAGGGAACGCATAACTGACTAAATAATATCCCACAATTCTTGAGGATTTACGTCAATTAATGAGGGCTACATCTCATAGTTATAATACTTGAAGATATTCAAGGTGGTCATAGCGTATCTTCAAGGTTCCAGCATTTCTGGTCTCATGTCATTGTGCGAGCCACTGACATCTCTCGAGCTAACGTTTCTTTCGAGATGGGATATCGAGCTCAAGAACCATGCTCTGAAGTTCCTGAAGATGAAGGTGTTCTCTGAGCTACCTTTCGAGATCGAGGTCATTTCGAGATCAGATCACCGCATTCGAGATCATACATCATACCTTGCAGGCTCGACTTACAATCCTAGATCACTCTAATCCTCACGAGACCATTTGTTGCGAACTCAACTTTCGAGGTCATATTTACTATGGCTCGAAATCTGGGTATAACAATATGTACACGTAAACCTAGCTAATTTCCAACAAAAATAAATAAAAAATAAAAATAATTTTCTAGCTATGATTATCAAACTCATTTTAATATATAATTTTTATATCTCTTCTATATATTAAGTGTGTAAATAAAGTAAATTTTTAGTTTTAATAGTTTTTTATTTTTTTAATGTTAACTTTAATGGAATATTCTTATATTTAACGGTAGTTTGTAAATACCCCTTAAACATAAATAAAATAAAATAAATAATTAAAATATGATATTTTTTAAATATTTTATAATGATAATTATTTAAAAATAATAAGAAATTAAAATATGATATTTTTTAGATATGTTTAATTATTTAAAAATAATAAAATTATATATTTTATAACTTAAATAAAATTTAATTAAACTTAAACTCACTTATTAGAATAATATTGTTACACCCAGATTTCAAGAATGGGAATCTTGATCTTGAAATTTAGGCTCGTAAGGCGTAAGCTTGAAATAGGTACGGTCATCTTGTGATCCACAAGTCAGTGACAGACCTCGTGAGCTTGAGGATTATGTAGCCTCGAAGGTTCTCCGAGCTTATAAGTTAGGCTCGCAACTCACAATAGCAAGGGTTCAACACTTGTGTAAACTTCTTGATTCATCTCTTGCCCTCAGACAAGATGGTTCGAGCTCGAGAGCTGTAAGCTCGAAGGGGACGGCTTCAACAACGGTTACTTATTGGGAGCATAAGTGAACCAAGATGACGAGCTCGTAACAGGCAAGCGGTCTTGAAGGCACACGGATCTAGTGTCTAAGCTCATCAGCTGTGTGTGAATGAATATATTATTCCCTATGTTTAAGGGATCTGATGTAATTCGTTATTAAATCTCACATTTTATGGGATATTACCGTGTAAGTAGTAACTAATGCATTTAATGGCATTATATTATTTGATTTATAGAATATATTCCCGAAATATGTGGGAAGCAATTCAGAAAACTCATTTATAAATAGAGTGAGATTATTTATTTGTAAATGACTGAAATATTGAGATTTGGAGAGAAAACTCTGGGCAATTGCTTCTTGAAAGCTCCAGGGAATTCCAAACGAGTCAATAATATAGAGGACTAGGCAGATTTTAACTGCTGAACCATGTAAAAGACCTTGTCTACATTCTTTTTATTTACTTTTTCTGGTATATTTTTGTTTAATTGCTCTTCTTTTTTAAGTTGACGAAAAACGGCGTCAACAAATATCATATTAAACATATAATATAATCTACTGTCAATTAGCAATAAACTGTTTTTTTTTAACTAGCAAAAAACTTAAATTTAAAATTTACGTATAATATTTAATATTACATTAAATATATAATACATAATATTTTTTTGTCACTCCTAAATTAAAAAACTAGAACAAATATAAATTTTAAAAAATAAATAAATTATTTAATTAAAATAGAATATTTATTTAAAATTTATATGACATTAATATAAATTTAATAAAAATAATTAATAAATTCTATAAATAAAACTAAAAAAAATTGCATGTATCTAGTATATATATATTTACGGCCATATATTTTTATTCCACACAATAAATATATATATATATATATATATATATTGCTCACGCATATATGACTAAAAAAGATTGAATAATTTTTTTTTAATTCGAATTCTCATATAAATCTCTTCATAACACGACAACGACAATTGTGAACAACAGGTACTCCAATATTCCTAAAATTTACACTAATATATATACATAAATAAAATATGCTCCAAAACATTATGAGGTATAATTTTAATATTATAGAACATATTTTAATAAATAAATGGGGTTTTTTAGTAATTATAGACATAATTTAGTAGTACTATATATTTTCTCACAAAGAGAATTTTCTAATATAAAAGAAAAATGATTTTGAATGAAGTTTTTTATTATCTTAATATTTTGGTACATAAATTTTGTAGGCTTTTAAATTTGTCATTTTTTTTTTGTAAAAAATGAAATGAACTGCTGATTTTTATTTTATATACTTAAATTAAGATTTAATGTATTTTAAAATTGGTTTGATATATTTAAATTTCTAATGATTGATCAATCAACCATAATCCAATAATTTATAAAGTGCTTGCCCTCAGAGTATAAAATCTAATCCCATATTTTGTATATGCACACATAATTATTCATATATCTATTACTAATATCTATAATTGCCCCCTCAGTGTTTCATTATTGTTTGTTATTTTTTATTTATGACATATTTATTTCTTATAAATTAATAACAAGTATATATCTTATAATATTAAGAAAAATGTATAGGAAAAAAAAGACAATAAAAGGTGAAATTGGTTTCACAGTGTTCTTTTTTTTTTTTTAAATAATGTTATTAAAGGTTGCTCTAAATTTGACAATTTCTCAGCTTAGGAAAAATTCGTATTTTGACTAATTACTATATATATATATATATTTATACAGTCAAGCTGTGAGTGCGGATTCGTCTAGAAATTTTCTTGGACATCTCTCGATGGCATTGCTTTAATAATAATTTCACTCATGATGAAGACTTCTACATTAATGCTTTTCGACGTTGTTTGATTTTTTTTTTTTAAAAATAATTAAAAATAATAATAAAGTATGTATATACGTATATCAACGTTATACATGTATACGTATATATATATAACAGTTGAAAAAAATGTCATTTACTTAATTTTAGGTACAAATAGTATTTCGTTTCATGCAAATGAAAAACGTAATTTTAACATTGCTAAACGATCACTAATTAAATAGATTAATTTGTATATTAATTCTCTGTCTTATTAATTAATCTCGGTACAATTAATATATATATATATCAATTATTTTGTAGAAGAATAGTTTTCTAGGGTTCATGAAATTAATAACCACGTGTAGTATAAGTAGTCGATCCAAAACCCTAAAAAGTTATTGTAATTTGGTCAATTAACGCGTTGACCAAATTGGACAGAGTTTTCTAGGGTTAATTAGTCATACGATCAGAGTCGACGAACGTTGCGAAGGAGAGAAAGGTCAACTTTTATATATTTATGGGAACTATACCATAGCAGTAGGCCACTAATTAAGCCACTTTCACTTTATTATTTACACTATCTATACACACGTTTTTTTATATATTAATATTAGTCATAAATAACCATCTCTTTTTTTTATTAGGGTTTTTCACTTTTTTTTTCAAAAAGTGAGTTAATTTAGAGACCAAGAAATCGATCATGCCTACGTCATACCTACTCATTTGCTTACTTATACGTATCGTAAGATTAAATAATATCATTAAATAATATGTGTACTAAAATTATGTAAAAATATATTAGGTGACAATTTTTTTTTTTAACCAATCATATTTATTTTAGACGGAACTCATTTTTTTTGTAAAATAGTGTCATTTTAGTTAGTGTAATAATTTTGTGTATAATTTTGATGCACATATCATTATTGAAAGAGATTAAAGTGTAAAAAGAAAAGGAAATTAATAATTTAAATTTCAGGAAGGGAATAAATTTCTATCTTTAGGTATTTTAAATAAAAAATATGGAGAAAAAAATTGTATGTAGAACTTTTTAGACAAATATATATATAGGAAGTTTTTATTGTGGAGACATGCATTTTGTCCTCATTGGACATGTAAGTATTTACTCTTTTATCCCTACACCACTCACACATAAGATTAGAATCACAAGGTCACAGATGACCTTTCACACTTTATTCTAAAACAAAGCTACAAATACAACGAACAGTAAATCAACACTATTCTAACATTGACCCTAATTTATCTAATGCAGAATTGAACAAGCTTCGAGAATTCTACACAAAAACAAATTACACAAATTAGGGCTTAAGCACTTATCAAAAACATGAATCAACACAAAAAGATGAAGGAAAATATGAGCAAGAAAACACAAACACTAGAGT
Source organism: Humulus lupulus (assembly GCF_963169125.1). NCBI lineage: Eukaryota > Viridiplantae > Streptophyta > Magnoliopsida > Rosales > Cannabaceae > Humulus > Humulus lupulus. The sequence goes on from NC_084798.1 coordinate 211,584,490, forward strand.
TATAGAGGTTCGCCCTAATCTGGACTACTTCCTCTGTCGAGCTCGCCTGAGTGGTAGCTTAGTCAATTGCACTATAAAGAAGAATAAAGACAAGTACAATAATGGCGAGAAACTCCAGATCACAGCTTGACAGGTAGTTCTCTAATGTTTCCTCTATTTTCTCTTTCACTACCTCACTCTATTTCTTTCTAATCTCTCAGTTCTTTTTCTTTTACAGTTTCAAATCTCTCTCTCTCTCTCTTTCTCTCTCTCTCACTCAGTACATCAAAAATGAAGAAGATTCTTGGAGTCTTTTTCTTATCGCTTCAGGTGAGAGAAGTTCTCCTTTTGTATATGTTTTGTACTCGACAGTTGTAATATGTAACTGTTTTGAATAGTTGAGTGATGCCGATACTGGTTAGTAACAAATAGTAGTTGTAACTGATTTTAGGTTAGAACACGTGCAACCGATGAGGGGATTTAATCAACACGATGTTTTTATTTTTGGCCCGTGAAAAAATTATAATCCAATTTTTTTAATATGATGGTGTACAATGTAGTTATTTAGGATCTCCCACCAGTTTTCAGAAAATTCTGAATGATTTACGGTGCCCAAAACATGTTTCAAAACAAAACAAAAACTAAATAAGAAAAACTAAACACACTCACACAATGCGAATCAATCCAATAATAATAATCAAGCTTCAATTTCCTTAATACCATGCTCACATAAAGCTTCAGAAATATCCCAACAACACAATCCAGAATTTCAATCTCAACTATTGCCATAATCAACTAATTATCATTCACATCCTTTAACTATTTACCATAATGATTAAAACTCAAGTAATTGACATAGTTATGCACATCAAATTCTCACAGTCATACCACAATCTATATTATTCCATAAGTTTGCATTACTCATTATTCTCCACTAATGTAAACAACGCATGCTTAAGAATCAATAGGACTTTAATGGCTTACAATGTATGGCTTAGGTAAGGTAGATAAGAAAGTCATTTAGGCACTAATACCATAAGCATACCAACCTTTCAAATAACCATGTACACATAAATTCCAAACACCCATATTGAACACCCTTGACATGAATGAGAGATATATATTTTTCTTTCTCAGCTCTGTTTTTTTTTTTTTTTAACACTCACTTCCCAAAACTTTGTGTATACAATATATTTCCTTAAGGGAGTGAGGCTCCATGATAAAAATTTTCTCTTTTTTTTTATTTTTTTATTTTTAGAAGAAACTTTCTCTCATTCATCTTTTCCTTTCTTGAAAACCCAAAATACTTTCCATTACAAAACCCCTTCCCACATTATCTTTGTATGCTTATGATGTTAATATGGTTAGGATATTTGATAAGAATTTCGTTAGGTTTCAACAATTTTGAGATTTCAACAAAAATAGGCCTAGGCTCAATTAGGGTGACTAAGGATACAATTTTGTCTCGGGTTGGCTAGAAAGGCTCAAACGGACCAAACAAAATTGCCTACATCTTCTTCTTAAGCACACATTATCTAGGATTTCGTCTCAAATAACAAGTAACACAAATTCTAGATTAATCAACCAAATCTTTCCACAAATCCCAGTTAACATGCATAACACAGGCAATTAGCACGAATTTAACAATCATGGCAAAAAGTTCAATCTTTCCTCATATATTAGTCAATCATGGCAACAGACAAAATCAAGCACACGGATTCAAAGTGGTTTTATTTCTTAACTTTATGTTCATAGCATTCATTACTTAACCTTGACTTTTATTATTGACTTGATTCGAACACGACAACCCGACTCTAAACACATATTTACAAAACAAAAGAAAACTTTCGTAAGAAATCCCTCCCCCAAACTTTGAAACAAACATTGTCCCCAATGTGTAACTACAAAGAAAAGGAAAGAAACTTACAAAAAGTCCATGCTTACGGATAAGGAGAAGGTGGTGGTGGTGGTGGTGGATCTTGCATCCCTTGAAACGGAGGGGGATAAGCGAAATAGTTATTCTGTCCTCTGTTCAACGTCCACTGAGCTACCAACAAATTTAGTTGATCCACCTGATTATGCTCATATGTCTCCCGAGCAGCCAAATAGTTATGAGTGATCGTGTTTCATTGAACAATGTAGCGTAGCATGTCATGCGAGTATTGCATATTACAATCAATTGGACCACCAAGAGCCAAAGGGACATCCACATTCATTGGCCCTTCCACATTCTCCGGAACACTATCATCCTCTTGATTGTCAAGGTCCTCGTCATCACTCTCCCGCCTTCGTCGTTGGCCTTGTCGTCGTGGAGGTGCGGCTGGTGCTACTAAAGATGCATTAGGATAACGTGCAATTCTTGCTTTAGTAAGTTTCCCTTTGACTGGCACCACTATATCAGTTTTTTCCCTTGGTACTTCATACACTACACACATATCGGTGATCAATGACCCAAATGGCAATCCCCCAGTAGTGGTGCCACGAAGAACAAACCTCATACCCTGACGAATAATTCGTCCAACATCGATGGTCATCCCCTTCATGATAGCAAAAACCAACCTCATCCGGTCATTCGTCATATGGCTAACATGACTAGTTGGGATCAATTTGGCTGCCACAAAATAAAACCATGCACGAGCTTCTTGATTAAGTTGCCATAAAAACATCCCATTAGGCTCATCATGAGCATATACAATTCTAGCTCCTGGGCAACCCAATGTTTCCGCTATAAGAACATGATCATGCTGATCTTGTAGAAACAATTGGTACTCATCATGCTGATTATCAAAGCTCTTAGTATTGAAAAAATCATCGATGGCCTTATAACTCCCCACCGGTAGCCATTTTCCTCTCACAAAACATTCCCCCTTCTCATTCAACTCCGGAAAATTCGCATAAAATTCATACACCCAAGAGATATTCATTTTAATTTCCGGTTGTTTCACGACAGATTCCCACTGCCTACCTTCTATGTTGGCTCTAATTGGCTCAAAGATAGCACACGAACTAGGTTGAGGATCATATTCAATACCTCTTTCCTTGAGCACCGGTTTCCCCATAAAAGAAGTATATCGATCTTCCGCCTCCTTACTTACGAATTTGGTGGTATCAAATGGTGGTGCCCTAGAGGATGAGGGTCTTGAAGATGATGGTTTTGAACTATTTCTCTTAGGTCCCATGGTGACTCGGAACAATCCCCAAACAATACCTCACCTCCCAAGTAATCACGTATTAACCCCCCTCACAACTAAACAATCCCACCAAACTTAATTCACAACTTCTTCCTCACTCCAATTGAGCAAAAATCACCAAGAACAGTCACTTAGGCAATTTCGCAAACACTTGGTGGGCATCGATTATTCTCACTCTTTCCTTCCACTTTTCTCTCAATCTTAATTCCCCAAATCACAATAAAACTTCAAAAACTATCCAATAATCATCATCCAACACATCAAGTCACACATTCATCAAAATCAAAATTGCCCCTTACATGACATATCCATTCAAAAACTTAAGTGATTCAAAAAGATGAGTGAATGACTTACTTGATGAATATGAATGTCTTGTGATCTTCAATGAACTATTCCCCTCATAGAATTCGGCCCCCCTTGAGAAGAGTATGTGAGAACTTGATCAAAATAGAGGTTTGATGTGGTATTGATGATTAGGGTTTGGAAAAATGAAGAAATGGGATGAAAAATTAGGAATGGGAATGAGAAGAGTAGGATTTGATGGTTTGAAATTTGGGGAATAAGCAAAGAAAATTGAGTTATGGGTATAGAATATGGAATTTCGGGGTAGAGGAGAAAGGAGGATAATGGTGTTTGGGATATTGATTTTTCGGAGTAGGGAGAAGAGAAGAGGGAAAAATGGTGGTTAGAGAGAAAGAGGGAAACAAAAAGAGTTTAAAAAAAAATCTTTTATTTTTCTGTTCGAAGGGGCGCTGCAGCGCCACTAACTGGTGCTGCGGCGCTAAAGGCCCTGATGCTCCAGGATTTTTTTTGTTCGCGAATTGGCGCTGCAGCGCCTAGTGAGTGGCGCCGCAGCGCCTGAGACGCCCAGAAATCAGCCTCTCTGTTTGGGTATGGCGCCGCAGCTCTTAAGGGAGGCGCTGCGGCCCTAATTCTCGCCACAATTGCGCTGCAGCGCTATGAAGTGGCGCTGCAGCCCCTGGAACACTGCTTTTCAATATATTTTTTTTTTTTTCACGATTTTTCACGGCTCAAAATAAACTTAATATTTACAAAATAAATAAAATAAAGTCTACTAAAATAAAATAAAATAAACTAAATAAAAATAACAATACAAAAACAATGGGTTGCCTCCCATTAAGCGCTTAATTTATCGTCTTTAGCTAGACATTGATGACGCTTCAGTTGCTGTCTTGGAGATACATCGTCTCCACCTTCTTATGAATTTCACCAAAATAATGTTTCAACCTTTGTCCATTCACTTGAAAAAGTGAACCGTCATTATTCCTTAATTCCACAGAACCAAAAGGAGAAACTTTGGTGATAACGAACGGACCAGACCATCTTGACTTTAGCTTACCGGGAAATAACCTCAAACGAGAATTGAAAAGTAAAACTTGCTGCCCCGGCACAAATTCTCGCTTTAATATCATTTGATCATGATATTTCTTTGTCCTCTCCTTGTAAATACGAGCATTTTCATATGCATCATTCCGGAACTCCTCCATTTCATTCAGCTGCAATAACCTCTTCTCACCCGCTGCTTGGTAATCAAAATTCAGCTTCTTGATCGCCCAGTAAGCCTTGTGCTCCAATTCTACTGGTAAGTGACAAGCTTTGCCAAATACCAGTCGATAAGGAGACATACCGAGAGGAGTCTTGTACGCTGTCCTGTAGGCCCATAAAGAGTCATCAAGCTTTTGAGACCAATCTTTTCTATTCAAATTCACTGTTTTCTCCAAGATAGACTTGATCTCTCGGTTTGATACCTCAGCTTGGCCATTAGACTGGGGGTGATAAGCCAAAGCCACCTTATGTCGAACTCCATATTTCACCAAGAGTGGTTTAATAACTTTGTTGCAGAAATGTGTTCCTTCATCGCTTATTATCGCTCTTGGAGTTCCAAAACGATTAAATATGAACTTCTGCAGAAAATAAGAAACCACCTTGGAATCATTTGTAGTAGTAGCTATCGCTTCGACCCACTTTGAAACATAATCAACAGCGAGTAAAATGAACAAGTTCCCGAAAGATGGTGGGAAGGGCCCCATGAAGTCAATGCCCCACACATCGAATAATTCCACCTCTAAAATCACATTCATAGGCATTTCATTTCTTTGCGAGATATTTCCAACTCGTTGACATCTATCACAGGTCTTGACAAAAGTGTAACAATCTTTAAAAATTGAAGGCCAATAAAAACCTGATTGCAAAACTTTCGCTGCTGTACGCGATGGCCCGAAATGCCCACCGTAAGGCGCCGAATGACACTACTCTACTATTGATTGAGTCTCTTCCATTGGTACACAACGACGAATTATTCGATCCGTACTCATTTTGAACAGGTATGGATCATCAAAGAAGTAGTATTTACAATCATGAATCAATTTCCTCTTTTGATGTGCATTAAAATCAGGAGGTAACTTGCCACTAACCAGATAATTCACGATATCGGCATACCATGGAAGTTCTGTTGATACAGCCAGCAGTAACTCATCCGGAAATAATTCTTTGATCGAGTCTTTACATTCAGCATCTTTATTCTCTAATCGTGACAAATGATCTGCCACAAAGTTCTCTCTCCCCTTCTTATCCACAATCTCAATGTCAAACTCTTGAAGTAACAATACCCAACGTATCAGTCTTGGCTTAGCCTCCTTCTTTGCAAACAAATAACGCAGTGCTGCATGGTCTGTGTATATAATAACTTTGGAACATAAGAGATATGGTCTGAATTTATCGCATGCGAACACCACCGCTAATAGTTCTTTTTCAGTGGTTGAGTAATTTCGTTGAGCATCATCAAGAGTCTTGCTCGCATAATAAATTGCTCGAAAAATCTTCTCTCTTCGCTGGCCCAAGACAGCCCCTATCGCATAATCACTAGCATCGCACATAATCTCGAATGCTTGACTCCAATTCGGGACACTCATAATAGGGGCTGAAACCAACTTCTCTTTTATTGACTCAAATGCCTTCCTACACTCTTCATCAAAAACAAAATCAGTATCTTTTTCTAGGAGATTGCATAATGGCTTGCTAATTTTCGAGAAGTCTTTAATAAACCTCCTGTAAAAACCCGCGTGCCCCAGAAAACTTCTTATCCCCTTGACATTCACCGGTGGAGGAAGCTTCTCAATGATGGCTATCTTGGCTCGATCTACTTCAAGACCTTCCTTCGAAACTCGATGCCCCAAGACAATACCCTCTTGAACCATGAAGTGACATTTTTCCCAATTCAGCACAAGGTTCTTCTCTTCACATCTACAAAGGACCAATGCCAAATTGTGCAAGCACTGGTCGAATGACGACCCAAAAACAGAAAAGTCGTCCATAAATACCTCCATGATCTCTTCTACCATATCTGAGAAGATGGCCATCATACACCGCTGAAAAGTGGCAGGTGCATTACAAAGTCCAAAAGGCATCCTCCTGTAAGCAAAAGTGCCGTAAGGACATGTGAAAGTTGTCTTTTCCTGATCTTCAGGAGCAATTGCTATTTGATTATAGCCTGAATAGCCGTCTAAGAAGCAGTAATGTGTATAGCCAGCCAAACGATCGAGCATCTGATCGATAAATGGAAGTGGGAAATGATCCTTTCTAGTCGCCTTGTTCAACTTCCGGTAATCAATACAAACTCTCCACCCAGTCACTATTCTTGTCGGAATCAATTCATTGGCTTCATTCTTGATCACTGTCATTCCCCCTTTCTTTGGTACAACTTGCACACTCTAACCCAACTACTATCCGAAATAGCATAAATGATTCCAGCATTCAATAGCTTCAGTACTTCTGCCCTTACTACTTCTTTCATGGCTGGGTTCAATCGCCTTTGATGCTCAATCGAAGGCTTATAATTTTCTTCAAAAAGAATCTTGTGCATACAAACAGTTGGACTTATTCCCTTCAGATCTGAAATTTCCCAACCTATGGCAGATTTATATTTCCTCAAAACTCTTAGCAATTTTTCAGTTTCACATTCTGAGAGTTTTGATGAAATGATCACTGGGCGAGTAAAATTCTCTCCTAGATACTCATAACGCAAATGCTCTGGGAGTTGTTTCAAATCTTTCTTCTCCATCACTTCCTTCTCGACTTCTCCTTCCTTGGCTTGACAAAGAGTTTCTTCCACTTTAATACTACTAGCACAAGGAATAGCACTGAGAGCCATCACACATTCAGCCACTTCGTCACCCACAAACTCACCATTCACCTTTTTCAAATCAGCCTGAGTAATACTAGAATTAAGGCAGTGTTGTAAAGGATCAGCACATAATTCTTTTCTCATCGTCTCTTCTACTACTACCTCAATAGAATCTACACGGTGACATGTGCTCGTGTTGTCATGCTGCTGGAGTGCTTGATAAATGTTGAATTTAACCTCTTCATTGTTAACCCTCAGCGTCAAATGACCACCTTGTACATCAATAAGAGCTCTTCCAGTAGCCAAGAATGGACGACCAAGAATAATGGGGATTTCATGGTCCTCCTCCATATCCAAAACCACGAAATCAGCGGGAAAAATAAATTTGTCCACCTTAACCAACACGTCTTCAATCACTCCCCAAGGATAAGTAAGTGACCGATCTGCCAATTGAAGAGTAATGGTTGTGGGCTTCACCTCTCCTACTCCCAATTTCTTGAAAACTGAAAGTGGCATCAGATTTATACTCGCTCCAAGATCACACAAAGCCTTATCAAATGACGACCCTCCAATAGTGCATGGTATAGTAAAGCTACCCGGATCCTTCACCTTTTGAGGCAACTTCTTCTGTAGGATGGCGCTGCATTCTTCTGTTAACTTCACAGTTTCAAAGTCTTCTAATCTTCTTTTCTTAGACATAACTTCTTTCATGAATTTCACATAATTAGGCATTTTCTCAAGAGCATCTGCAAAGGGAATGTTTATGTGAATTCGTTTGAAGATTTCTAGAAACTTTGCAAACTGTTCATCTAATTTCTTCTTCTGAAATCGTTGAGGGTATGGAATGGGAGGTTGATACACTGGAAAGCTATCTTTCTTCATGTCATTCTGGTCACTTCCACTCTGCTTCTTGGCTTGCTCTTCTTTGTCTACCTCTCGTACCACTGGCTCAACTTTCTTCTTTGAACTAGCTTGAACATCACCCTCTTTAAGCACCTTACCACTTCTCAAAGAAACTGCTTGGCATGATTCCTTTGGATTTACCACAGTGTCACTAGGAAAACTTCCCTTCTGATTAGAATTCACCGCATTAGCTAATTGCCCCACTTGAGTCTCAATCTTCTTCATTGAAGCACCCATGTTAGTCATATGGGTTTCTATATTGTCGAGTCTTGTTTCATTTTTTCCGAACCTCTTGTTAGACTCCAAAATAAAGGTGCCCAAAATGTCTTCTAACGACTGCTTTTTCTCTTGTTGCGGTTGAGAATTGAATCCCGGAGGTGGTTGCAACACATTTTTATTATTGGCATAAGAGAAATTCTCATGGTTGCGCAATCCTGGATGATAATAATTAGGCATGTTGTTGCTTCTGTAATTATTGGGGAAGGAGCGGTTTGCCATAAATTGGGCTTGTTCTGGACTCATTTCTTGCCCCTGCATTGCAGCAGCCGCTGCTACACTCTCCATAACCGTTGGATTATTTTGCGCTGATAGAGCAGCCATTTGGGTTTGTAGAGCAGCAATTTGGGCATTCAAGGCTGTCATTTGATCAACTTCATACAACCCAGCAACTTTCCTTGGTCCTGACCTCTCATTAGGCCACTGATAACTGTTGGTGGCCATTTCCTCCATCAAAGTGAAGGCTTCATCCGCTGTCTTGGCTAATAGAGCACCCCCTGCAGCAGCATCAACTATTGTTCGTGTTGGAGCGTTCAACCCTTGATAAAAAATCTGAACTTGCATCCAATTTTGATAACCATGTTGTGGGCAACGTCGTAATAATTCCTTAAACCTCTCCCAAGCCTCATAGAATGGTTCTTGATCTAACTGTCGAAATTGTCCAATATCGCTGCGTAACTGGGCTGACTTGGAAGGAGGGAAAAACTTAATCAGAAACTTTCTTGCCATCTCATCCCATGTCGTAATTGTTCCAGGCTGCAAAGATTGCAACCAACTCCTGGCTCTTTCCCTCAAGGAGAAAGGGAAGAGACGCAATCTGATGGCGTCATCAGTAACGCCATTCATCTTCACTGTGGCACATACCTCCAGAAATATGGCCAAGTGAATGTTGGGGTCTTCAGTAGCTAGACCCCCAAACTGATTTTGTTGCACCATGTTGATTAGTGCAGGTTTCAGTTCGAAGTTGTTGGCAGCAATGGCTGGATTTGCTATTCCAGTGAGATTCTCATTCACAATAGGCATGCAAAAATCACGCACTGCCCGCTGCGCTGGATTAAGAGGAGCCCCAGCAGCTGCTGGTTGATTGTTATTATTGCCATTGCCACCGTTGTTGTTCAACCCGTTGTTTTCCATATTAAGCTCTTCAGTCCTTTTCTTAGTTCTCAACTGACGGAGTGTGTGCTCAATTTCAGGATTCAGAGGCTCAACAGGTGTAGAACTCCTAGTCCTTCGCATATACTGAGAACACAAGAACAATCTATAACGTTAGTAACAAAATAAATAAAAATCTAATTTAAAATCAAGACTTAAAGTTTCAATATTAGTAAAATTAATTTTAATCCCCGGCAACGGCGCCAAAAACTTGATACAGAATTTTCTACCGCAAGCGTACGGTGTATTGCAATATAGTTTTTAATTAAAAGATGTCGAACCCACAGGGATTAAATATTAAATTCACTAATTACTATTACTGTTAAGTCTATAATTTTAATTAGAAAAGTCAATAAATAAATCAAACAATAAAATAAAGAATATGAAATACAAGATAACCAAATCTTATGCTCTTGAAAAGTGATTAAATAGAAGATAAATGTACTAGAGTAATGATTTCACTATTCAATTATGAACATAGTTTCTTTATTATTCTAATCAATTCTCCTCATTTGTAATTTCTAGAATTATAATATAATGCATTTATCTTTCTCAAGCATATATGCAATTAATCTCAATTAATCAATATGATATCTCTATTCGCTATTAAATAATCAAGACGTCATTAAGCAATAGTTATTCTAAACCAAAATTCATAGAGTTCAAGGAATCTCTCAATCTCACAATCACTCTATGTCAAATCTTCTTATGTCCAATCTATGTTTATCTTTCTCAAGCATAAACCCTAGATTTCAATTCACAATAATGATGGCCAAACATTAATATGATAAAAGTAACTCAAGAAGATATGAACAAACGAGAAGAATTTCATAGAAATAATAATAGAAACCGCAATTCAATAATCAAAATAGATTCATCTAATACTCTAGCACAAAAAGAGTTTAGTTCTCCATTATAAACATAAACATAATAACAATGTATTTGTTCATAATTAAAAAAATAGAATGAAAGGAAGAAGAAATAAACTAGATGTAATGGTGATGATCTTGATGATGTCTAGCCTCCTCTTCTTCTCCGAGCCTCTAATCTCTGTCTAATCTCCTCCAAAAACCGTCCTCAGACCCTAATTAAACTTTTCCTTATATATCCCTTGCAAAAAGCCCTCTTTTGCCCTTCAAAAATCTCAATTTACGATTTCCGTACGGCTCCCGGCGCTGCAGCCCCATAAACAGGCGCTGCTGCGCTTCAAATGTGCCAAAAACGAGCCTCTGTTTCAGTCAGGCGCTGCAGCCCTTAAGGATGGCGCTGCAGCCCTAATTCAGCCTGGAAATAGCGATGCAGCCCCTGAATATGGGGCTGCGGCCCTAATGCACGAATTTTGCATTTTTCTTCGTTTCACTCCCGTTTTGTACCAATTTCTCGCCACTTTTCCTTGAACCCTACACAAACAAAACACAAGCATAAAACCAAACAAAAACACCCTAAACACCTACAAATTAGATATAAAATGACACTAATAAGTGAATCTAAAATTCACTTATCAATGGTGTACAATGTAGTTATTTAGGATCTCCCACCAGTTTTCAGAAAATTCTGAATGATTTACGGTGCCCAAAACATGTTTCAAAACAAATTATTTCACGCGTGTATAAAATAGGCTTCAAAACAACATGTTTTATATTTTCGGTACCGTCAATTATTCATAATTTCACAAAAATTTGTGGGAGGTTCTAAATAACTATATTGTATGTCGTCATATAAAAAAAATTAGAATGTAATTTATTCATGTACTGAAAACGTAAAAACATGTTGTTTTGAATCTTGTTTTATACGCAAGTGAAACAGATGGTTTGAAGTCTATTTTTGGCACCATAAATTATTCATAATTTCCTAAAAACTAGTGGAATGCCTATTATAACTACAATGTACACTGTCATATAACAAAATTAAGTTATAATTTCTTTACATGCTAAAAATAGAAACGTCTGCACCGATGGGTACAAAAGTTATGTCCCTACAACTAAATTTTCCTATATATATGTAATTCAAAAGAAAAATAATATGCCTAATGATACTCATTTAAGTATGTTTATAATATCTCTTTTCACTTATTGTTTTTCAATAAAAGATGTTTCATATGTATATATATATATAGGAAATTTATACAATAGAGATATGCCTTTTGTCCCAACCAGTACGGGCGTTTCTATTTTTAGTGCGTGAATAAATTATAACCCAAATTTTTTTAAATGACGGTATACACTGTAATTATAATAGGTCTCCCACAAATTTTTAGGAAATTCTTAATAATGTACGGTGCCGAAAAAAATTTCAAAATAGTTTGTTTCACGTGTGTATAAATCAGGCTTAAAAACAACAAGTTTTTGTGTTTTCGGTATATGGATAAATTACAATTCATTTTTTTAAATATGATAGTGTACAATGTAGTTATTAGAATCTCCACAAAATTTAGAAAATTCTAAATAATTTGTAGTGCTGAAAATAAGAAATACGTTGTTTTGAAGCTTATTTTATACGTTCGTGAAACAAGTTATTTTGAAACTTGTTTTTAGTATTGTAAATTATTCGAATTTTTTTAAAAACTGGTGGAAGGTCCTAAATAACTATAATGTACATCGTCATATAAAAAAAATTAGTTTATAATTTTTGTACGTGCCAAAAACATAGACGCTCCTACCGGTGGGACAATAGGCTTGTCCCACTATAATCGTGCCCTATATATATATAAGTAATGATATGTGCACCAAAAATATACATCCAAACATTACACACAGTGATGTAGCAGTTTAGCCTAGTTAATCACATTTATTAAAATTGGGATCCACTTGTAACGTCCCACGTCACTATGACTACTTCCTGGAATGACGACTGGCCCTGCAAACTAATATGAGTCTTTCCAACGTGTTTTGTCCTCACTCGCACGCTTCCTAAGAAAACTTCTCATGAGATCACCCATCATAAGGCTACTCCAGGTCAAACATGCTTAACTTTGGAGTTCTCTAGTGATGGGCTACCGAAAATGTGGCTGACGGGGATGTCGGACCCCTAAGGGAGGGTGATTGTGACAGTCAGAATCTCGTGATCCGCAGGGGGAAAGACCGGGTAAAAGTTGTGCATGCAATCCCACATCGTCTATGGAATGTCAAGTGTGATGATTCTAAGACTGTGTAGGTACACTACAACAAAAGTCAGTATTACCGGCGGAAGATTCCGCCGGTAATAAATGGTGTGTCCGTCGGTAAAGACCCGCCGGTACTAATCAGTCGGTATTAACACAGATACCAACTGACTGACACACCCGCCGGTATTGTATTAATACCGGCGGATTAATGGAGGCAGGACTCCGCCGGTAATGTATAACGCTGTCAACTTCGTTTGACTCGTTTAATACCAGCGGGTTCCGCCTCAATTAATCCGCCGGTAATAAAATACTAATATTAAAATATAATAATTAATTCTATTTTATTTCTTAATAAATATACATATAATACTTATTTAAAAATAATAATATTTAATATAAATTATAATTAATAACACAATTAATATTCATCAAACAAAAATAGCATTATAATTAATCATAAAATTAACATAATAAAAATATCAATTGTCTCATTTTAATTACATATGAATTAATTATAAAATAAACATAATAAAATTTCAATTGTCTTAATATAATTAAAAAACGTAATCTAATTATTATTGTTTTGATCGGGCCAACTAGGTGTAAAATATTCATTAAGGTCAATATCTTGATCACTAGTATTAGGGTGCGGCAATGGTGGTGAAGCAAACTGTAGTGCTTGTGGAGAGTGTTGCTGCGAAGATGATCTAAATTGTCGAGTATGTGGTCTCGCCGAGGGAGACTGATGCAATAAACTCTCAAACTGACCATACCTCTGCTGCTGCGACGAACTCACAAATAATGTTGAATCAAACTTTTATTATTTAATTAATTAAAAAATTAAAAAATAAATTATTATAAGATATGTAGTAATTTTTAATTAATCATTATTAATTGTAAAAAAAATTATTAAATAAAATTTTCAATTTCTATATTCAAATAATTTAATATCAGTTAATATTAGATAATAATATTTAATAAACAAATTAAAATAATTTCTTAAAATAATTTATTATTTATTTAATTAATCATTGTGTGAAAATTGTACACATTGACATAAGCTAAACATCAATCAATTGCACTTTTAAGCAAAAATACAAACAAAGATATATCAATTAACACAATGCTCTTCATCTAAATCCAACAAAAATATTAATTCAATTATAGGGCACTAAAAAAAATTACTTTTCACAATTATATCCCATTCACTTTCAGAGAAAAAAAAATCATAACCCAATAATATTATGGACTAAAAATATTCAGTTTTTTTCCTATAGAAAGGTTATTTTAAACACAATGGTTGAAAAGAGAAACATGTTTTGTCCCAAACTTACAGCAATATAACAAAGAAGACTCGTAAATGACTTTATTACTATATATTACCTCCCAAATTTGTAAGATATGATAAGCTGAAATTCCACTGAATCTGATCAAGTGGTCTTAGGCAATGAGCACAATCCTGCTCTCCCCATTACCTACACTCATGATCCTCGCATAGCAGTTGGGCATGCACTGCAACAATAATAGGTGCCATTCAAATATTAATGGGTTAAAGAAATGATAAGTTTATTAATCTGATCAAGTGGTCGTGCATACAATGAAAACTTACTGAATGGTTTATTAATCGTGCTATGTTCCCTTTATCTGTAGCATCGACTACTACTTCTTCACTGATCTTAAAGAGCTGCAGAGGAAGGAAATATAACATGCACTTTAAGACCACTTGCGCATACTACTAATAATACATGATCCCTTAACTCAATCATTAGTTTCTAATAACATTGAACAACGAAACATGAAGCAGTTTGTCGTCACTGTAACCAATTCTTCACACAGACATTTTATCAAACACTACACATACATTTTATCGAATATTATCTATCTATCTATCTATATAGATACATATACATATAACAACTACCACAATATTGAATACACAAAGCTATAAAATGGAGACAAGTTGAGCCTGCTCAGAGAAAGAAATGAAAAAGAGAGATTTTTACAGTGTGGTACCTGAGTTGAGTTGAGTTGAGGAGCGGAGAGTTGATGCGTGAGGTGTAAGGAGGTCGACGATGACCGTGGGTGTAGCGTAGCCGCTGGTTGGGGGCGGTGCGTTGATGAACAACGATGGAGGAGCGTTGAGCTTGAGGTGATCTCGGAAGATCAAAAGAGGTAAGAAGAAGAAGGTTGAGGTGATCTGCGAAGGAAGGCCGAAGGCTCTCAAAAAAGAGCATTATATAACATTATTAGTGGCAGGTCTCCGCCGGCAATACACTATTAGCGGCAGGTCTCCGCCGGCAATACACTATTAGCGGGTCTCTGCCGGCAATACAATATTACCGGGGGGTCTACCAGTGGGTCCGCCGCTATTAACCCGCCGGTAATACACTATTACCGGCGGGTCTCGTCGGTATCACCCTAACCCGCCGGTAATATCCCCGCCGCTAATGTCATTACCGGCAGACTAAGACCCGCTGCTAATAAATTTGAAACCGTTCCCGGGCATTGTATTAACGGCGGACAATCCGCTGCTAATAATGGGGAAAGTCCGCCACTAATAAAAAAATTAATTTTTTATTTTGATTTCCCCATTATTAGCGGCGGACTCAGTACTCCGCTGCTAATATACTGTACATTACCGGCGGACAAAGTCCGCCGATAATATTTCCGCCTCTAAAAAGGTTTTTCTTGTAGTGGTATGAGACTACACAGTTGAAGAGACTTAAATGAAATTATGGGTACTACCTATGCCAATAAGATTCATCTTCTTCTCGGTAGCCCATCATTTAAGAACTCAAAAGTTAAGCGTGCTTGACTTGTAGTAGTCTCATGATGGGTGACCTCTTGGGAAATTTTCCCAGGAAGCGCGAGTGAGGACATAACACGCTGGAAAGACTCGTGTTGATTTGCAGGGCCAGTCATTAGTCTTGAAAGCAGTTACAGTGATGTGGGGTGTTACAAAACTGTTTTAATAAGCAATAACACATCACTATGTGTAATATTTGGGTGCACATATTATTACTCGTATATATATATATATATATCTTTTGTTATTTCGTTTTTTAGTATATGATTCTTTTGAACCTCATTAAACTTTTGAGTTTGTCGTAGATATAAAAGTGTTTTTTCTACGAACCATACTTCCATAATGGAACATGTAATATAATATAGTTGAATATAGTTATAATAAGTAGTCGTGTTTGAAATGTGTGTATAATAATGAAAATGAAAGTGCATCGTCAAATTCCGTGTTGACCATCTCTGTGTAATTTCATCATATCTCTCTCTATATATAAATATATATATATATTTATATATATACCACTAAGTTCAGCCAACAGATTAGGAATAATTTTATCATTTTGAGAATTTAAAAAATGGAACTCACAATAAAAATTTGATTGGTATACTTATTTTAGAAAATAGAAAAAATCATTTTTGAAAACAGCCATTTAAGATTTAACAATAATTTGTTGTTTTATTTCTATTCAGAGAATTTTAAATTTATAAAACATCCAACCATTTAAGATTTCAAAAATGAATAGTTTATTTATAAATTTAACATTTTCAAATTATTTGATTTAAAAATAATTTTCTAAAATTATATTTTTGAATTAACTGCTCATTTGTACTAAATCCAAATTCAATTTTATAATTTCTAAAACTAAAAAATGATAGGGCCCATTTGAATATTTAATTGATTATTTGTTTCAAATTCTGAATACAAATACTAATTCTAATTTTAAGCTATAAAATAGAAAACAATATTTTTACGTTTTCTTCAAATCTAAATCATTATATCCTAAATTTCTATAAATCTATCACTTTTTTTTTTATATATTTTTAGATTCTCTACCAATCAAATATTTAGTTTTTTTAAAACTGAAATACATTTTACAGATACTGAACCAATTACATTTTCAAAAATATATTTTCAGACTATAAATATAGATTTTTATTTTAGAAACACATTTTTTTAAAATACAATTTTCCAATAACAAACTAATCCTCCATATTCTCTCTCAATATAAATACATTACTAAAAAATTATAGCAATATTATCGAACATAAATGGGTAGTTATGGTGTTGAATACCGTACAAAGATGAGACTTACACTATTAAATTGTCCTATATAAATAATGATATATATATTTATATTAGTATGATATAATCTTTGAAATTTTCTAAAATAGTATAACTAAATCTAAAATAGAACAGTTCCAATATTTTTATAAAAGCTCATAATATAATTTGCATGTTCTTTTTTTTCTTGACAATAATTTTTTTTAAGAAAAAGTTTTATCAGTTGACCAAACTTGTATTGTTCAAAATAAGAATATTTCCATCATTTTAATTATTAATTGCTCAGATGGTATACATATAAATAATTAGAGTATATTAATTATTTGTCAACACATTTTGTCAAAGAAACAAATTCAAAGGAAAAAAATCTTTTATTTTCTTTCCTTTTCTTTAATTCATTTTTTTGCTCAAGTTCATGGAACCCTCGATAAAATGAAAATCCAACAATGAATAAATACATATTTAAAATATTAGAATGTATTTTCTTTCATATTTTGTATAAATAAAATACGAATATATATATATTTATAGGAAATTAATTGTATTAATAATCAAATCTGACAGCAAATTTGTGTGTGCGCTTTTTTATTTTAGAGAACTTTCAAGGAAATTGGAAGACCTTTAAAAAGAAAAATCAAAATTCACCTCAAAAGTGATTTTTAGCTAATAAAAATAATTAAAAGTAAGCCAAAAAAATAATTCAAAATATAGTAGTCAAATTTGACAGAAAAGTTTTATAATTATTATTATTATAATCAAACTTCTTCTTTTTTCCTCCCTAATACCAGGTCAAAAAACAAATATCTTCGTTAAAAAACACATACTATTATATATATATATAAAAAAAAATTATATTGTCAATGTCATGTACCACAACTCATCCACATGACATAATTACAAAAATGTAGGTCCCATAATATTTCAATTTTAGCTCAAAAGTCACAATTCACAAATAAGTAGGGTACTACTTTGTATTATATATGATTTTAACAATATACTATACTATTGTCAATAAAGTTTTTTTATATATATTTTTATATAGTTATTCAATGATATATATTATTTTTAAATTAAGGTATATATGTATTTGAGAATGTTTAAACTATTATTAGCACACTTTAGCCTAATTAAAGGGTGAGTGGGTGGGTGACCATATTCGTATTAAGTTTTATATATTAACATTTTTATACAACACATAAAAATATGTCTATATGAATTTGACCTTTTTTTTTATTAATATAATACCATGTGTTTTTGTAAAGTACCGTTTTGGTACCATGTGTTTACAATAATATTTATTTGGTACCCTATATTTTGAAATTGTACTTATTTGATACCCTATATTTTAAAATCTTACATATTTGATACCCTAAATGTAAATTTAATTAATAAAATTTTACTAATTTAATACTCTCAATTATATGAGTTTCAAATTCAAATTTAATTACTTAATTGCATATATCTGATGATAGTTTGATCATATTAACAAAATTTTATTTATCAAATCCGAGTTTAGAGTATCAAATATGTATAATTTAAAAATATATAGGGTACCATATGAGAATCATTTAAAAAAAAAAGTATCAAAACGATACTTTGCAAAAATACAGAGTACCAAATGAATAAATTCCCTAAAATATATATAAAGTGATTTAAATATATTTATATGGTTATTATAAATAGATCGATCGATTGGCATTGTTTTGAATTATTTTTTAATTAGGGTCTTCGGCAAAATATAATTTCATGTTACTCTTTTTAATTTTATTTTACTTTTTATTAATTACAGTAATTATAATATTATTTCATCTTATACGAACCTTCTTCATTGCAAAAGGCAACGTCTATGCTAAGCATATAAAGCATACTGAATTTAATTTTTTTTATTAAAAAAATAAGGTAAATATTATTAGAAAATACCAAAGACGTTTATA
This sequence comes from Humulus lupulus, assembly GCF_963169125.1. NCBI lineage: Eukaryota > Viridiplantae > Streptophyta > Magnoliopsida > Rosales > Cannabaceae > Humulus > Humulus lupulus. The sequence goes on from NC_084798.1 coordinate 211,603,256, forward strand.
GTAAAGGAAAATAATATGAGAACATTCATTAATATATACATTTAGAAAATTATATGTATATATACATTGGATTACTCTGGCGTTCGATATCCAAATATTAATGATACATTATTACTGTACATATATATTTTATGTAAAATTTAAGAATTTACTTATTTGATAACTTTTGTAAGATAAATACAAAAGTGTCATGAGAACTTGGGAGTGACAAATAATAATAAAAAAAAAGTAATACGAGAGAGACAAAAATTAACCCATGATATATATTTATTAGTGTTTTTTATACAATATTTATTAGTGTGTAGAGTAATGAATTATATTTAAACATTTATATATATATATAAAAATAAAGTTCTCTTGTTGTCATTCCTCTTCATTGTTGGAAGAATCAAACAATTTTTTCTGGACAATTACAGATTTGTGTGTTCTTCCAATCTACCCCTATATTTGACTCTTTCCAAGTTCCCAACTGTCCATATATATATATATATTTTGATATGTTCAAATCTCAGACAATATATGTCTATATATATATATATGTGTATATATATATTGGTTGAAAGTCATGTATGCTTAATAATTATAAATTGGTTAGGGCACAGACACAATAATTATTAATACCAGTTTTCGAAGACAGATGGGTACCCAGTATAGTTGAGCAATATAAAATTTAGAGGATCGAGCTTTAAATTTTCAATGGAATATATATATATATATATATATATATACATATACATACAAGGGTCACTAAAAAATAAAAAATAAAAAGAAAAAGAACAATTTTATTAAATTACGAGTTTTATTTTATTATTTTGTATATGTAAATGTATTTATGCATATTTTATAGTATGGGTTTATATTTTTTTAGACTTTTTATTTTGTTTCATTGTTTTAACTCTCCTTAAATTTGATTTTGATGAACAAAAAATTGAGTATAACAATACAGTTCTTAGACAGAATGAATATATTTTTATTCTGAGTTGTTAGTTTGATGAATTATTTATGATTTTAATTCAAAAAACTTTGATCAAAATCAAATTTATGGGACTATTTAAATTATTTTATAAAACACATAGTCTAAAAAATAATTTGTCAAAACACAAATCTTAAACAAGCAAAACACGTTGCCTAAAAGTATATAAACTTTTATAATATTACTTGACTAATATTTGGACAAGTATTATTGAATTGTTTCACCATTACTCATCTAATGTTGTGCCGTTTATTTTTGTCTATTTTGTCACAATTACTCTGACTAGATTGAATGCACTTTATTTTGTTTTGATTTACATGAATTTAGTGAAGGGATTAATTTTAATCCTTACTATATATATAGTACTATTTTCACTTTAAGTTCACTTTTTTACAAAAGGTTTATACATTTTTAGACCTTGTATTTTATCTTATTATTTGTTTGTGTAATGACCCACTACTCTAGACTTTTTGGACCATTAACGAAACTATACATAAAATTTACATTTTTTTTTTTGCGAAAATCCCATAATTTATCACAAACTTGTAGAAACAAAGTTTACTTTCATAAAATAAGTAGGATATGGGTACCCATTGTCTTTAAAACAAAAATAACTTAAAAACTAAAAAGAGTTACATAGAAAATGCGAAAAATACATTTAAAACCATAAAAACATAAACAAGACTACATCCTCGAATCGAATAACGCTCGGCCCCTTGACTCCATTCACCATCGATACACATCCTCTAAGCGTCACGAATCTTTCCACCTCTAAAGCTTATTTCCTGCACATAAACAGAAAGGAATGAGCCTAATGCCCAGCAAGGAAAAATCTAACACTTAATCATATACATAATTTCATAAGAAAACATAAAGACTTAACATAATACATATAACATACACTTATTATAATGGTCATTATTCTTGGGGTCCCATAGACTAAACAAGCATATGCCCATGGAGTTAGTGGGGTCCTACTAGCTAAGTAGGTCATATGCCCATAACCCATTTGGGGTCTTGTTAGCCATATGGGTCATATGCCCAAGCCTACAAACATACATACATATCATAACACATTTAATAACATAAAACATATAGATAACATAAGCACATAACATATTGATTCTAGCCTATTTTCCTTACCAAAGTTACCGGGATATAATGGACTGAGTTGGGACTTTTTGGAACACTCCTAAAACCATAAGAAAGAGTGAGTCTAAAGAAAGGAGATGAAATGAAAGAGATGGAAAGACTAAACCATTAAAAGTCACACTTACCAAACTTATGTGCTTTAAGAACTTAGATCCCCTAACCAAAATGAAGATTAAGGTTAGAGATTGAGTAGAAGACTACGAGGAAGAAAATAATATAATACAGAAATGAACTAGAGTTTTGGTTACCTCAAAGACTTGAAAGACCAATCTACACCTCAACCGAAATACTATAGAACCTCACTTCCCAAAGTGTTTGATAAGCTTATGATGTTTAAGCTTATGATTTTCCCAAACCAGGTGTTTACACTCTCACACTCACTTAACACTAGCAGCTTCTGAACTTAGAGCAAAAGGTGAATAATGGCTGGGTACTAGGTCCTATTTATAGAGTTTGGAGATGAAAAGATCTTGATTTTACTTGAATAAAAATAATGGCTTTTTAGGTGAAAATCATTTGAATAATCGTTCAGCAGAGGCTGAAGACTCGTTCAAAAGATGTTGGACTGTTGAAGGAGTTTGAATGGCTGAAAGGAAATGAATTCAAAAGAGTTTGAATTTATGCTGAAGGAGGCGATATATCGCCCCTTGTAGGCGATATATCGCCTGGGCCAGTATGCCCGAGGCGACCGTGCATCGATTCGTGTTTTCCGTATCTACGTGCTGCGATATATCGCCCCCTATAGCTGCGATATATCGGCACACGCTGAATATTTAAACATGAAATTACACATTTTTAGCTAAGTTTGAATGGAGTAAACAGCCTTGACTAAGCCCTCAACGTACTCAAAGCTGCTGACTGACCCTATAACATTCAAACTTTACTCCTTATTATATTAAATCCTCAAAAATCTTTAATCCTTAATCACCATTCATAACATGTGCTTAAAATCCTATTGGTTGATATCTAAACCTTATAGTATAATAAATATAATCCTTAATATCAGTCACATTAATCAAACCTTAGGTTAACTTAATATTCTTAAACTATAGATTAAACTTAGAAAATCTATAAGTACTACTATGAGTGTCCAAATAATTCCCAGTCTGAACCAAAAATTCACAGTAACAAAGATAATGCTATAAATATTATCATACTACTATCTATCTTAGCTAAGTAAAGTTCTTGGACTCTACAGTTTGGACTCTATATTTTGATAAATTATTTTTTTGACTTTATATTTGGTAAAATAGTTCAAATAGACCCCTAAACATGATTTTGAAGAACAAAAAATTGAATATAACAACACAGTTCTCAGGCAGAATGATTGTATTTTTGTTTTGAGTTGTTAGTTTGATAAATTATTTGTGATTTTAGTTCAAAAAACTTTGATCAAAATCGGGTTTAGGAGTCTATTTGAACTATTTTAGAAAACATAAGGTCCAAAAAGTAATTTTTTAAAACACAGAGTCCAAACATGTAATGAGTCAAAATACAGGGTTTAAAAAGACTTAAACCCTTTTACAAATTAAATATAGTGCGTATATATATAATATTTTTATGGTGCATAACTTTTGTCTTACGGGTGCGATCTTTTTTTATTATCGTGTTTATTGTACCTATTTAAAGCATACTTCAAATTTTCAAAAAATTTTGAATAATTTATAGTGCTGAAAACAACATGTTTGAACCTAGTTTTCAGCACTGTAAATTATTCTGAATTTTCTGAAAATTTGGAGGATGCTCTAAATAACTATAATATACACAATCATAAAAAAAATTGCACTGAAAACTATTCACGAGCCAAGAAATAAAAAAGTTATGCACTATAGAATTATCATATATATATATATATATATATATATCCTAAAATATTCTAAAATGTCAAGATTTTTTTGCAAGCTTTAATGTCTATACCTACCCATGTGGAGGTTTTCTAAGGCCTTAGGTATGATAGCATTTTGAAGCCTTATTCTTAAGGACGAAATTTTTTGAGACACTTTTTCTTATTCATAAAGTAAAGCAAATATTTGAGGTCTTAGATTTTTGACTAATTTGCCAAGTTGATGAGACGGTCCTCGGTGTTGGTGCTTGGTTTATTGTATCTTGTTCTTGTTCTTGTTCACTATTGTTGATTGTGAAGTTTGAAGGAAGTTCAAGCTACTAGTACTACTAGATGCTTGGTGCCTAAAGATTTCCATAAAAAAAAAAAGAGTTTGTTGACAAGTTCTTCAGAGTAATATTTAAGAGAGGGAATTTTGAATTGTTTATGTGTTTAAGTTCTTGTAATATCTCTAATTTTTTTTAGTGGATTTGCTTATGTCTAACTAGGTCTCATAAATGTAAGTTAAGAGCAATCAATCTCGAGTAAACCATGTAAAAATTTATAGGGTACTAAAATATTGAGTGCAGTTTGGTCATATGAGAATAAAAATTGTTGACCGCCAATCAAATTATTTACAATTTCAAATTACAAAATACTAAATGAGCATCGTTGAAAATATAAATTAATTAATTACCATATCATTTACATTGATTTATTTGCTTGTTTTTTGAATATGATTATTTAGTAACTAGATAAGCGGTAAAAATAAATAGCTAATTTGTACTATATATAAATTTAGAATAACTATTTACTTTCTTTCATATTATACATTGGTCTTTTATATTTTAATTTTCTTTAATTTTTTTCATATATACTTGAGTATTTTACGTGTGTATATTATATACTAGGTAAAAACAACATGCAATGCACGGTTGTTTAGTATTAAAGTTGTAAACATTATTTATAATTTTAGTATAAACTGGTTAAGTGTTTTTTTTTAAATATATATGTAATAGAATGAATTATAGTTCTATAATATATATAAATATTTTTATCAATAATCTCTACATATATTACATCTAAACACAACGTTGATATGAATATATATTTTAATAACTACATGACATATATATATATAATACAATAATATTAAAAAATAAATTAATAATAGAAATAAAATAAGAATAGAAAAAGTCATAGTGTAGACAATAGTTTATATGCATCAATTATTTTTAGTTTTTAATATATCTCGCAACGTCCTTTGGTGAATTTGATGAAGAAAAAAAGCTTCAATCACTTGATAAAAGCAAACTATCACACAAATTTATAAGATAAAAAATAATATGTATGCATTTACTATTTTAAATAAATATGATTTAATTATTTAAATTATGATAAAATATCTTAAAAATATCACATTTTAATTAATTAATTTTTTTTTTTTAAGTTTATGTTTGTTCTAGTTTTTGAATTTGGCCGTGCAACAAAAAATTATATATTATATGTTTAATATAATATTAAGTTTAATTAAATTTTATATAAGTTATAAAATATATGGTTTTATTAATTGTAAATAATTATCATTGTAAGATATTATATTTTAATTTGTTTAATTATTTATTTAAATTTAAATCATATTTACAATCTAATATTAAATATAAAAATATTCTTTTAAAGTTAACTGAAAAAAATAAAAACTATTAAAACAAAAAACTTATATTATCTACAAACATTTTATATAAATAAGAAATATAAAGAGATCTTTTATCACCACTATCCGTAGATCGAAAAGTTCATTTTAATTTAATAGTCATAATAACTTATTTTGATCTATATTATCAATTTTAATAAATATTGAATATAATTTTCAATATATAATGTTAAACTCTACTAATATAGAAAATAAAGAAATTATTGAACCGGCTAATGAATGAAACTTGTGAAGTGCACGATAGTATTATAAAATATAATGCATGTAATAAAATTGGAGATTTTTATTTTTCCTTCTGTAAATTTGAAAGGAATTAAAAGAAAACCAACACTTAATACTATTGTTAATTAATTATTAGTAGCAAGATTGTATGCTTGTGTTTGATGGCCTTTAACCACTTTTGAGTTGATTTTGTAAGTCTTAAACACTAATTTGTTTGAGAGTGGAAAAAATAATAACTATACATAAATGTATATTTGTCATACTTAAATGCATTTATATTACTTCTTCTAGATAAAAAAAAAAGTATGGATGTAATTGTCTAATAGCAAAACAATTATAATATTATAAGTGATGATATAGAGTATAGAGACACACAGATATTACATCAACTAATTTTAATCAATCCATTTATACCATATGTGTCTAATTAAATAAATATGATTAATTAAAAAAAATATGTAACAAGTAAGTTGATATGATATTTGATAGTGTCTCAATCATTATTCTTGATTATATCTTATATTATTTTCACAGCCTACTAATATTACTAACTTATTTTAGCTAGCTGTTAAACAAAATGGTCTTAGGCTTAGCAAGATTTAAATCTCACATCATATTAATGACATTTTAATTCCTTTCTATCTAAATTTAGTTAAATGATACTTGTATAATTTAAAATGTTCTAATTCGTTTTATTATAATTTTAGGCAATTTTTGAAGATAATGTGTCATAAATTCATTGAAAGTGAATTAATCTTTGATTCCTACTCTACATGGACTAACTATTACTATAAAGCTAGTATGAGTTATTAGATGGAACAAACTAATAACACTATTAACCCTTGGATAGTGAATATAGTAAAGGGATATCTATGGTTAATTCTTTTGTTTATATTTGTATATTAGTCTTATGAACTTTGTAGCTTCTTGTAAAAGAGTTTTACAAGTAAAAAGCTCATTTTAGTTATACGTACAAACAACTCTTCAAAATTACTTTTAAAAAAAAAACTAAAAAGGTGAAAAAAGCTCTTTTGGAAGTGTTCCCAGTAATGGTAGTAAAATAAAATAGTATTACTATGAGTACCTATATTATAAATCAAGCGTTGCTAGACATATACTCAAATCATACCATCAATCTTAGTCATTTGTATATTTTTATATAGAACCCATCATTTTGAATTAAATGTTTGAAAATTGATTAGACATGATAATGTGTGATTTGAGCGTATGATTCAAATGCGTCCCAATTAGTAATCTTACAACATCTCAAGTGGAGTACCAAAAAGATAGTGCATTATTATATATATAGTACATTTTAGCAAAAGTATTACTCTAATAGTGTCCTAAAAAGTGTGTCAAATTTGGAACATGCTAAAAATTATATCAAATTTGACACAAGATATAGCATGAACCAAATATGACACAACAATAAATGTCACTTTTTTATTTACCATATTACCACTAACTTATTAATTAACAATTAATGACTAACCATATTACTTAAGGGTGGCAATATAGGTCACGACACGATAACATGACTCGAAAAAAACATGAAATTAGTGGGTTTGGGTTTAGTATAAATAGGTACGGATCAAAATAGGTTAAACCTGATTAGACACGATTAAATTTCAAGTTAAAACCAGGTTAACCTGCTAAACCTAAAATTAACTCATTTAACACGATTAAGTATATATTACTAAGTAATTCATAAATAAGTTAACCTAAACTTAACCTATTTAATAATATATAATGTTGTATTTTAGTGTATAATATCTTATATTTTGAATATTAGATTTATGTTTTAAAATTGAGTTAATAACATGGGTTAAAATTAACATGTGTAACATATATATAGATGTTATATATGTTAAAATGACTTGTTTGAACCTATTTATCATTTTTATTTTATCTATTGTTGGGGGTGAGTGGGATTACACCACCACAAAAACTATAATCAAAATAAAATAGTGGTTGACAGAGACTAAAGAAGGATTGAGAAAGATGATGTAAACCCTAGTTGTACAACAATCTTCTTCAACTTTGATGAACCTTAAAAACCCTTGGAGGACCACCACTTTGAGCTTTTCCTTCTTCAATAAAAAAACACAAAATCAAAGCTTATACATGATTCTTATCATTGTCATACTTCTCAATTTCATAGCCACCATTAATGCTAGATACCTTTTCTAAAAGGAAATGCGAATTGTGATTGAACAAGTCTTAAACTCACAAAGTCAAGCACATTCTTTATGAGTTTCTTGCAAAAAAATTAGAGATTCTTGAAAGCTAGAGAGAGATTTGAGAGAGTGATCAAATCTTCCGAAACTCTATTAGGACCTTTTTATAGTGTAGGCACTGTCATCAGGTCTAACCAATAGGATTAGAGCTAAATAACTCGTCATTTGGAGGTTACAAAATGTGTACGTACAGACATGATGTCTCACTTACTGGGGCTTTTGAGTCCATTTGCATCTAGGTGATGCAGCGCCTCCAAGGAGACGACGCATCACCACCTCCTCAGACTTGTGACCCCTCCAATGAGCCTAAAATTGCTCAAAATACTACCAAACTTTTTGAGGATCCTTAGATACTTCCATGTGTCATTTTGGACCCAAGAACACAATTTTTAATTGCCTACAATTGAAACTCAAATTTCACATCTACACTATGTGAAATTCACTAAGTGTTTTATACCTAGTTTGCATAATAACACTTATCATTTGTATTTAACCAATCATAACATTTATGCGGGTTAACTAGATTATAAATAAGTCCAAAATATAAATGTGTCATGTAAGGTTAACACAACCTAAATATGACATGTTTAAATACCGTGTTAAATGTGTTGTGTCACAAGTTAACCTGTTTATAAATGTGTTGTGTTAGGGTTTACATTTTATGACACGATATTTAATTGTCTCGTGTTCGTGTCGAATATAATCGTATGGTGTCGACCTGAAACACGACACAATAACACAAATTGATAGCTCTAATATTACTTTTTTTATTCAATTTTGTTATAATAAAAAATGAAAAAAAGATTACTTCTTGTATATTATCAATAAATATTAAATAAATTATTGACTTTATTAGTTAATTTGCATGTATTTGAGCACAATTGCAAATATTAATCCAAATATAACATTCACTCATTTTTTATGCAAAATTTGACACAAAATTTACACATTACATTAGAAATGGTCTTATAGTGCAAATAAAAGTTCAATTATTCCACAATTTTTTAAAAATATTATAATATTTGATAATACAAATATAATAGTTTGATAGCATGATGCCACGTGTCTCTAAATTATTGGCAATTCATAAGAGCCTCCAAATGATGGACACGTGGCAAATGTAAAAGGAAACCAACAACAACGTTGCATAGCAGGCCACCCCACATCTGTTTTGCCGGTTTGCCGCTTTTGCATTAAAAATTATTGTCTTCTTTTCAAGAGAATTAAAGTTAATAAATTTTAATTATAAAAAAAAAGTTAATAAAGTATTAATAATAATTATCATTATTAAGAAATTTATATATAATCAGAGAAAAAATAGATGAAAACGTCACAACATCATTATTTTTTTAAAAGAACTTCTTGGTCACCAACTTATTCACAAGTATTTAATAAGCTTTAATTTTTGGAAAGCTATATATTTATATTGTAAGCTTGACATTTTAGTTTTTGTTTTTTTTGTGGCTAGTTTTGCTCCAATATAAGTTATATTGGTGTATTTTTTGTATTTATATTGATGTATTTAATTACATGCTAATCATACATTAAAAAAAAACAATTGTAACCCAAGTAAGTTATTTTTAATAATAATACACTATATATAATCGCTATGGTAATGTTAAATATGGTAATAAAAACTTGATTTTTCAATGTAAATTATATAATTAGCTATGTAAATTCTTCTTCTTATTTTTTTTTTTGACACACTAAGCTTTTTGTGTTTGAAAATTTACAATCTACATATATGATTTGATTTTTTTTCTTCTTTTTAATCTCATTTTAGTCCATACAATTGGTCATATTTTATTAATAAAAATGTAAAAATTATCCATGTATATTAAAAACCATATAACTTCAACAATTTAAACAAATTTTCCTCCCACAGATTTCTAAATTACTACCAAAGCTAAAATATGGCGAAAATGCATTATGGGCCTAATATCAAATACGATACTGGGCCTCTTTACAATACTTTCAAAATTGGTGTTTCAAAAAGAAAGAGCTAAAATATGCTATTTTTATAATTTTAAGGTTTGGTGAACTCTTTCTATGAGTACTTAATTATACATTTTAAGTAGTTATTTAGCATTTTATAGCATTTTTATAAGATATTTATGGTGTCCAACACCACCTTATATTGATTGGTGCAATTAAGTATTGTGTTAAATAAAACATGTGTGACCTCATACTAAATTACACTAATAGCAGTTTGTCGTGTCAAATAGTGTTGTTGGATACTACTGGTGCTCCTTAACAATTCTCTTAATGGTAATTTTTATTTTCCACCATAGTGTGTTGCTAGTGGCCAGTTAAAACTTTTTTCTTTCCTTTTTTTAACATTTATAATATATTAAATATGTACTATATTCCCCTTTTAAAATGTACTATATTTATACAGGAATTTTTTTTTTTAATTTTGACTAATATATATATTTGAATTGGCTTGTATTTTTCAACACATATGTTACAATAGGTTTGTGTCTATATTCCAAAAAAAAATTCTTTGAGGGGAAAATATCATTGAAACATGTCTTACGCTTAATGCTTATTTCTCTCTCTCTCTCTTTTTTTTTTTAAGGATTAATGATTATTTCTTTTTCCACATATGTTTAAGGTAGTTTCTTATTAGTTTTGAAGATCATATAAGCTAATATATTTATTAAAACTAAACTGAATTATATGTTCAGTTTAAAATAAAAACCCATTTTTGATTATTCTCAGTAATTTACTCTATTTTTTATTAATTTTTACAAATAACATATTCCAGAAATGCAATTATAAAAATACCATATTTGAAAGAGAAATTTACATAAATATTGGAAAAATAAACATAGTTTCTATATTTATGGAAAAATAATAATTATATACAAAATATGGTCAGTTTTGAAGAAAAAAAAGTTTAAAATATGGTAGTTCCATAGAATATAAAAAATAGATTACCATAATCATAAATACACAAAACTCTCTATCACTCTCTTATTTCTCTCCCTCACGACATATTTCTCTCTTTTCTCCTTTTTTCCTCTCTCCTCTCCCATTTGGTTCTCTCATCTCAGCCGGCGATGCTACCTCCGCCCCCGCCCCTGATTGCAACGTACCTCCGCCCCACTAGTTCTTTTTCTTCAAATATAGTTTTATTTTTATTCTTTTTGTTGTTCTTCTTCTTTTTCACATCTGATTTTGCCATTTCAAATATGATTTTGCACTTCATGTTTAATTTTTTTACTTCTAAACCTAACTGTAACCGGTTACAGCCACGATCTGTTCTAATTTCTAGGTTTTTTTTTCCATATCTATTTAAGTAACCGAGTATAATGGTGTTTGATTCTCTTTTATTCATATGTGATTTTTTTTAGATCTAGTTGTAACTAGTTACAATAACGATTAATTTAGATTTGTTAGTTTATATATGATTTTGTTTTCATAGTTGACTAAGTAACCAGGTACAATGGCGATTGGTTCTTTTATTTTTTAGATCGGAATCTGTAACCAATTATGATTATGACTAGTTTAACTTTTTTGTTTGTAATCCTATTTGTTTCAAGGTGTGACTAAGTAAACGGTTACCATCGCAACTGGTTTTTTTTCATATTTATTTTGTTTTTCAAAACTAACTGTGACGAGTTACCTTCACGATCAATTTAATTTATTATTTTCATATCAATTTTATTTTCCAAATCTCACAAAGTAACCAATTACAATTCAGTTGATATTTTGATAATGGAACATTACTAAAAAAATCAAAATTATTTTTATAGATGTAACTAGTTACTACAACACCACTTAAAAATAAAACTGATTTTTATTGTTATAACTACTTACCACACATCACTAAAAAAATTGATAGTGGCATAGGATTACTATAAAAAAAAAATCAAAATTGTTTTGATAGGGTAGTGAGTTAGTACGTATAAATGTTGATTGAATAAGATAAAAAAATAGAAGAAAAGAAGAAGAATTGGGAATAAAAAATATGGTGATGAAGGTCTTAGATTTTTCTTCTTCAAAGAATTATGTAAAAAAATTATGTTATAAAATATCAATGATAAAAAACAATTATACAAATATATTAAAATTATAAAAATAATATAAAAACTAACTACTTAAAATGTATAAAAGATAAAATATGGTATACAAATAAAATTTTATAGATATATGGGAAAAAAATCCCATAAAAATGTAAATAAAAAAAATATGCCATAAAAAACTTAAGGGAAAAAACTGACATATTTTTCAAAGTTTAAGAAAAAATCTGATATGTGGTGTAATTTCCTCTATTTGAAAACTTAGGTAGCAAAGTACAGTTTCTTGTCCAATAGGCCCATTCCAAAACTCTATTGAGATGTGGCCCACTTGCGTAATAGTTGGGTTTGGGTTAACTTGGGAATAAGAGACAGATCGTTTAAGTTGGTATTTTTCAAATTGCTTAATATTATCTTGGTAGATTTTGTAAAAAACTTACAAAAAAATAATTATATTAATGCATCTTATAATCGTCTAACCTAATGGGCAATAGAAAAGCAATAACATCTAACGATAAACACTCCAAATTTTCATGAAGACTAATTTTTACCAATGTATGAGCTAGTTAAGAAGAATGAATTTTTTTGGCAGAATAGTCAGAAGCTGGGTAGGTTATCCAGTATTTTAAATCACACATATAATATATATTTGTTTTAAAAAAAAAAAGATATAAAATGAGATGAATATAATCATTAAAACATATATGCTTTATCCCAAAAATGGGATGAAGCATATGAACAAAATAAACATTAAACAAGGTATATATGTCGAAAATTAAGGGCTAGTTTAATATATATTTACTTGTTTAAACAACTAAGCAAAGAAGATATACATTAGGGCTGAGCATAAAATTCGAAAAATCGAAAAAACGAGTACACTAATCTTCCGAAACTGAAAAAATAAAAAATAATTAAACCGAACACCGAAAAAATTGTTAACGGCGTAAATCGTCACTATTCAGTCAGTTTGAAAAATCTGCTTGGACCGACCGGTTTGAACCGAAGCCGACCGAAATTATAAATATATGTAGGCTATGTTATACTTATGGATTTTTAATTATGGTTTTAAACTTTCAAATTTGTGAATGTAACTATGTTCTATGTATTTATGTTTTAAAAAAGCAAAAAAATAGATTCCAACAATCCAAATTTTTTAGTTTTTTTAACTAAAATTTTCTAAAAAATTATGGGAAAAAATTTAAAAAAAAGAACTTCAGTTCGCGGTCCAAAATTGTTGGTTTTTTTTTCTTTAATTGGTTTGGTCGGTCGGTTTTTTGATCGTACTAATCCGGACCAAAAACTGAATTCTAAATTTAATAATATAAAAAAACCGCTCAAACTAATCAATGCTCGGCCTTAATATACATAGTTTTAATATATAAAAGTTGAATTCTCAAAAAAAAAAAAAAAAAAGTTGAAGTTATGATTAAAAGGGTCAATAATAATGCCAGATCTAAACAATTGCACACTTTATTTATGAGTTATTATTATGACCCATTCCTTAATCATGATAACATTAAAGAAATGATTATGTAGGACAATATTTTATGAAAATGAGAACAAATAATATTATATATACATTTAAAATTTAATTATTACTACAAATACATATAATAAAATTTGAATGATTTACCTTGTGGAATATTCTTGGGCATAAATCAAACTAAACTAGCTTAGTAATGATTAATTACTAGAATTAGGCTAGGAAATCTTTTTTGGGTTACTAGTTTATTGTGCAAAATTTCAAAATTTCACTTTTTCATTTGAACTTTTTTTTTATTTCTCTGTGGTAAGTTTTGCATATTTATCTTATAATATTATTATATTCTAAAATAAACTATTATAGTGATTCAGTTAGCACTATAAAATATATATTGTTTTTAAAAAAAAAAAAAAAAACAACTTGCCAAGTTCAATAAATTTAAAAGAAACCCAATAATCATTTCAAACGAAATAATGTACACGTTATGGGTTATGAAATCAATTTCTTGGAACATATTTGTGAAGTGTGATGAGTTAGTTGTTCGTGAGCCCACCTAAGCCATGTGATAGAAATAAATTGAATTCAATGGATCTACCAAAGAAATCTTTTTCATGAACTCCTTATCGATCTTGATAGTTTAGTTGTTTCTCTCTATATATATTAATATATATATAGATATATGTATATATCTATATCTATCTATTTATTTATTTGACGTAATAACTTTAACTATATAAAAAAAAATGGGTATTTGTGGCATAAATATTTAATGTTTTACACTTGTTATAATTAAATACTTAGTTTTTTTTTACGGTAAAAATATTTAATATTTAATATATGTTAAAGATAAATACATAATTTTATTTCTTTGCGGCAAAAATACCAAAAGTTGCTAAAATATTATTTTTATCAGTACCTCATCTGTTTGAGTTGTTAAGTGTTGACTCATTAGATATGTATTAATCCGTGATTTGAGTATTTTTGTTTTCAAAATATGTATTTTTTAAATTTGAATTAATTTAAAATGTCTTTTTAATTTATTTTTCTAATTTAAAATAGATATATTTTTAAAAATATTATAAAATAGACCGATTGTAGAATGATAAATATCTGCTTAGTCAATATGTTTAACAACTCTAACAGATGAGGCACTTAAAGAATGAATATTTTAACAATTTTAGGTATTTTTGTCGCAAAAAAAATCAGTATTTATCTTTAACATATATTGAACATTATATATCTTTGCCGTAAAAAAATATTAAGTGTTTAACTGTAACAAATGCAAAATATTAGATATTTATGCCGCAGATACCCTTAAAGAAAATTATGTCCAAATAATTGCTTCCAAAGCTCAGTTATTAGTTAAAAATCATCATTAAACACAACAAATATATGCAACAATAGAACGATTATCAAAAATATATTTTCAAAGACCTTTAATCTACAAACATTGTAGTATTTAATAAAAAGGATTATAAGTTTTTTCATAGTATTTTTTTATCAAGTTTGTATATACAAATCAAATAAGTTATCTAGCTAAGAAATGGGAAATGTTTATAAGCAATAAATAGAAGCAATTTTGTTTTTAGCCAAAATAATCATCAAACATATATCAAAAGTATTTATAATAAAATTGGGTGAAGTGGATTCATTTGCTTAGCAAAAAAGGCTTCAAAATATTGAGTCCTTCCAATATTAGAAAGTAAGTAGTGCCTTTCACACTAAATATCCAAAAAAAAACGTATTGATTAAGGCAAATTCGTATAAAGTAATCAAATATTTTATGTATAAATTGTTTATATGCTTCTTGAGTACCATAAGAAACAAATCTTATATTTTTTTGGACTTTTTATTCTATTTTATTACTTATTTGGACCTTGTGTTTTGACAAATTACCTTTTGGACCCTGTATTTTGTAAAATAGTTCAAATAGAACCCTAAATCCGATTTTGGTCAAAATATTTTGAACTGAAATCACAAATAATTCACCAAAGTAACAATTCAGAATAAAAACAAAATCATTAAGTCTAACAAGTATGTTATTATATTTATTTATTTTTATCAAAATTAAATTTATAAGTCTATTTGAATTATTTTACAAAACACAATATTTATTTTTTTATGAGACAAAATATACTGTACAAAAAAATATACCAAAATGTGGGAAATAAAACAATAAAAATATAAGAGATTTATACTTTAACATAAGATAAATTAAAAACAATTGGTGAGAGAATGACCCTAAGACTCTAATAAAATAAAATATACTCATAAAAAAAAAATCTAAAGCCTAAATTGATTCTTGTCATCTTCTTCATGTGTTTTAGGCATTTCATTATCATTAACCACCATAATTGAAGTTGAATAGGACAACTACTCGCTAAATTGTTGTCACATGGCTTATCACCCAAGGTGTAGCATCACACATGGACTTGGTACTAAATTTATATATATATATATAAATATATATATTTGGGGTTGCAATTAATAATTTTTATTATATCACAATAAATACATAAAGCTTTCTAGATGACATATGTTAATTTCAAGGAAGATCATGAAATAAAATTGTAGTGATGCCATTGCCATACATATATTTTGTTTAGTCCTCAAATTATGAGGCCATTGTGATAACCTATCATCATGGATTATATATTAGTTTAGTTTTTAAAGTTTAATGTCTAAATCATTAATGTTGTGATCATCTAAACATTTAAGTTATTTTTTACCCCTAGTTATTATTTTAATTAGGAAAACATTCTTTTCAATTTGAGTATTTATGAATAAATAATTAATTAAAATCGTAGAAGAAAAGTGAAAATAACCCAATCATTTTCATAATAAAATGTACCATAATTGGGGGAAAAATTATTTGGGTGATAAGACAATTAAAAGAGTAATCATATTTAGATTAATAAATTGACAAGTTTCAAAATCTAAAAAGTAATAAATTACTTGGAGTTAAAAATAAAAGAGAAATAGTGGTCATAATTATAGTGTGTACTAAAAAAAAGAGATCTTAAATTCCAATTCACTCTCCCCAATATTAAATAAAATAAAATAATAATAATAAAAAACTATACAAACAACAACAATAATACTAGAATGCTTAAGATTACTCCTAATGATCCTAATGAAAGAGGTAAAATGTCTAATTCTTTATAATATAAATAAAAAATTGTTAAATAGTCTTCCAATGAGTGATGTAAAGTTATATTTTTTTACTTAAATGAAAAATATTTCAAAATATTTTATTATTTTTTATAAAATTTTATATATATATGTGTGTAATAATATTATATTTAATTATTTTATTTCTTAAAATGAATAAAATATTTTTAAAAAATATAATATTTAAGTGATGTAGAGAAAAAATAGAGAAGTTGATATATGATATAATGTAAAAGTTTGAGGTGAATTATAAAAAAAAATGTTTTTGTGATGTATTTTGTAATACATTTTCTCTATAATATTTAGCTAAAACTCACAAAAACACATTTCATCAGCTCCTTTATACATATATTTATAATAGCTATGCACAAACTCTAATTAATCCATATCTACATTTACATAACATTTACATATCCTTTATATAATATTTTAATATTTTTTTCTCTCTCTCTCCCATTTAGGATATATATTAATTATTTCTTTTTTCTTTTTCAATTATTTTATTTTACTTTAATTAATAAAATATGTTTAAAGATATAATATTGAAATAATGTAGAGAAATATATAGAGAGTCTGATGTATGGTATAATGTAAGAGTTAGAAATAAAATAAAAAAAAATGTGTTTTTTGAAAGTATTTTAAAAAATAGAATAGAGCATCTATTATTAGTGCTCTAATAATATAATATTTTGCGATTTCAATGATTGATTTAAAAATAGGTATAATGTAAGACACATATTTTTTTTACACATAAATTGTACAAATTTCAATTTTTTTTTAAGGTGTCCATGTGACTTGTAATGAATACTTAATAAATTATATGTAAAAATTAAAAAAGTGTAAATCATCCCTAAAAATACATCAATTAACTTTGTATACATTTTGATTAAAAAAAAGTGTCTCTAATAACATACTTGGCTAAAGTAATGACTTATTATTATAACAGTTGAATGTGTTTGATGCATTTTATATTGTATTGTATGGTATTATATTGTATAATATATTTTTATGTATATTATATTTAGTTTTAATTTGTATTTATATATAAATCTTAGATACAAATAACATGCAATATGCATGTTTGCTTAGTTTTATTTATAAAATTTATTAATTATTTTTATTAAATTTGTTTAATGTCATATAAATTTTGAAATAAATATCTTATTTTAATTAAATAATTTATTTATTTTTGTTTAAGTTTATGTTTCTTCTAGTTTTTGAATTTAGAAGTGACAATAAGAAATTATATATTATATGTTTAATGTAATATTAAATATTATATGTGGATTTTAAATTTAAATTTTTTATTAGTTTAAAAAAAAGTAATTTGTTACTAATTTTCAGTAGATTATATTATACGTTTAATATAATATTTTTCTAATAAGTGAATTTAGTTTAATTAAATTTTTTTAAGCTATAAAACGTATTTATTATCATAAAATATCTTATTTTAATTATTAATTTTATTTTGTTTAAGTGTTTATAATTTATTATTAAATATAAAAATATTCAGTTAAAATTAATTTTAAAAAATAAAAAACCAATAAAATAAAAAAGTAAAAGTTATACCAAACATTTCTTTTAAGTTTTGCTTGCTCGAATCTTTGGATAGCAGCTGGCGCCATTTAAATCAGGTCTCCCAAACCATTGGGCCTTAACCGGAAAAAAGGGCCCACAGAATTATCATACCCCTCACTCGGCGAATTAACTATCGGCACGTCAGCAAACCAAAACAGTGAAAGCGAAAAAGCAAATCCAAAGTAGTCGACTCCATTGGGCGGAGCGAAATAATATTCCACTAACCCGACCGCACCGGATTATTCTCCCAACTCCGTGCGAGCGAGGATGTTTGAATATAAATATATATATTTAAACAGAAAAAAAAGGGAATTTCAATTTTTAAAATTGGGCACCGCTCAGATCTGTCTCAGAGAGAGACTACACAGCACTACAGAACAGAGCAACGCCTCTCTCTCTCTAACCTCTCTCTCTCTCTTCATAGCTTGAAGACGATAAACCTCTCTCTCTCTCTCTCTCTCTCTCTCTCTCTCTCTTTCTCTCTATATAACTAACAACAATGCCAGCTAGTGAGACAGATTTTGATCTCAGAGTAAGGATTCTTTCACCAGCTTCGCTTTCTCTCTCTAACTTTTTTTTTTGGTTCTAATCTTGTTCTTTATCTACTTCTTCATAGCCATCTTCTCAGTCCGCCTTTGGAATGGGGTCAGTCCTCTCTCTTTCTTTCTCTCTATATGTTTATATGTAAATGTTGATATGTTACGCCATTTGTGATGTTTTTTTAGGGTTAGAAACTGTGTTAGTTTGTGGAAAATGTAGGTTTTGATCGCTTTTGCATAATGTGGATGTTGTAAGGAATTTATGTCTGGTTGTGTATTTATTTTTATTTTTATGAAATTGAGTTTCAGAGAGTTTACATTTGCTGATGTTGGGAACTTGGAGCATTGCATCAAGTATTTGAATCAGACGCTTGTTACGTTTGGGTTTCCGGCCTCGCTTGATCTCTTTGCGAGTGATCCTGTAAGTTTTTGATCTTATCAGACACTTTTTTCAATTGATTTTGTATTCTTTGGGGGTTTCTCTCTGTTGAGGGATTAGGAATATTTATTTGTTGTCTTCTGCAGGTCTCAGTTGCACGTACTTGCAATTGTATGTATGCTTTAATTCAGCAGAGGCAGCGTGATGTCGAGTTCCGGGAATCCGCTAATGAACAGAGACAACGGTATAATTTTGAGAATTCTTTTCTGTTCTATGCGAGTATATGTTGAATGAGGCTTTTTATGTTTCATTTTGCGATGATTTACCATCAATATGGATCTAATTGAGTGTAAATTGACGCAATCTCTTAGGTTTTCAGATTTGCATTCAGTATTTGGGATAGTAACATTGTTGCAATTCTTGTTACAGATTGTTGTCTGACATTACAAGATTAGAGGCTAAAGTTGAGAGGCTTGAAGGGCAGATACAAGTTAAAGATAGGGAGATAGCAACAATTACTAGAACGGTTAGATACCTTGAATATTTTGAAATGGAAATTTTTGATGTTTTGTTGTATTATTGATGTTTTTGAACTGTGTCTCAGGAAGCCAAATCCACGGCAGCCTTTAAGGCCCAAATTGAAAAGTTGCAGCAGGAAAGAGATGAGTTTCAAAGAATGGTGATTGGTAATCAGGTTAGTATATTTGGATATTTGATAGTTAGCTCATTGTTGTATTTTGGTAACCATTTTATGACAATGTGAGACAAGCTCTTAATAGTATCATAATGCTGTTTGTTAACGTTTCTGAAGCAAGTAAGGACTCAACAAATACATGAGACAAAGAAAAAAGAAAAAGAGTACATAAAGTTGCAGGTATTGTATCTTTGACATGCTATTTTTATAAAACAGAATTACTGGTTATTCATTGTTTTTTTTAGCATATATGAAAACGGAAATTTTTGTATTGCAGGAGAGGCTAAACCAAGTATTAATGGAGAAAAAGAAGGAATCTAAGTCAGGCATGGAGATAATGAATTTGCTTCAGGTATATTATAAAATAATTCAGTACTGGTTTCGTGACTACAGATATTGTGATTTTACTTATCATTATTGTTTGGTTTGTTGTTTGTACACAGAAAGAAGGGCGGCAACGTGGAACATGGAATGGGAAGAAGGCCGACAATGATTTTTATAAAAAAATTGTATGCAATGTGAAATATTTTTGATAACTATAGGTACATCTTGATTGACCTTTTTAGTTTTCTGCCGTGGCTGTTTTTAATGCATGTGTATACAACTGTTAGGTGGATGCTTATGAGACAAAAAATCAAGAGTTGATGCAAGAGAATGCTGATTTAAAGGCATTATTACGATCAATGCAGGTAATATTAGATGTTATCCATATTTGTACAATTTGTTTGGTTAGTTAGTAGTTTGAACATCCATTTTAAAATGTTTCAAGATATTTACCCTCTACGCCATGCATGAAAAATATGAGTCTTAAGCTGCATGTTGTTCTCATATTGTCACTCTTGTTTTTGCATATTTCCTATCTCTTTATTCTTTCTATTCCCATTATCTCTCTCGGTTTTTCATACTTTTGCCCCCTCCTCTTGGTTTGCATTTGTTTGATTCAACTCTTGCCTTTACGAAGAAACAATTTTTTTTTACTTCCACAGTATCAAGAAATTCATTATTCAGTGTTCGGATGCCTAGTGCTTACCGCTCCTTAGGCGGTCTCTTGTAACTCCAATAATATTATATATGCCAATCTCATCAATTTGGTTCCGTTGATTGTGGGATGCACATGCTTTTGTTTTTTCCTGTTATGTCTCTTCAGTAACTTGTGAAGAGTCCAATGTTGTATGCAGCTGGAATTTGAACTCTCTACTTCGCTAATCCCTTTGGAGCCATTAAAACCTCAAAAACCCCTTAATATTTTCATGTCAACAATGTTTTCATTGCCTCACATTAAATGGCCTATTGTTTTTTTCTGTGCTCCAAAGAGTTATATATCAGAATCATTGCCTTTCAGGTGGATATGCGAGATTTTATAAATGCTCCAAATGGGTTGTCTAAGGTGACTGCAGCAGTAAATGAAGGAGCGGATGCTGATCCTGCACGGTCTCCATTTGGTGGAAGGACGGTATGGCTAAATGGTTATTTTTAGATTATGTAATGTTCTCTAACAGTGGTTCAACTGATTTATTGGCATAAAATAACCTTTTTAGGATGTCTTTGACCTGCCGTTTCATATGGCTAGAGATAAAATAGAAGAAAGCCTGCGAACTAAGATGGCTTCCATAAAGGTAATTCACCTTCCATTTCTACATGTTCATTTTTTGCATCCTCTGATTGATGCATTGCATTTGATGATGTGTTGTTTATTGTTAATTATTTGAAGGAGCGCATGGTGCAATTGCAAGATGCACAAAAAGGAGCAGAAGTTACTTCTGAAGCAACCGAGAGAGAGCTTGAACTTGAAGCTCAGCTTGTTGAGGCAAGGAGCATAATTCAGGAGCAGGTTTGTCCTTTTACTGTTATGAAAAATTTAACTTGGTTAGAATGCATTCTTGGTCTACTTTTTTTTTGTAGTTAGATAAACTTCTCAGCTTGTTATTTCATATATACTGGCTATTGACTTTAGTACCGTTGCCTATACCTTTGTGAGTTTCTTGTTAGTTTTACACATTGTTTGCAATTTATTATTATTTCTTTAGCTTCTTCTCTCTTTTGATCACCTCAAGTTTTTGGAAATCACTAATCCTCAATATTCGGAAGAATCAAATTTCCTTCACATTTCTGTGAACAACAAGCTCTTATTTTTAATGGAGTTGTGTCATCATTTAATTAAACTTTTCTACATATATTGCTTTCCCTCTTACTTATATTCTGCCTTAATGGCGTGTCTCGTCTGTTATCATTGATTTTTGTTAATGTTTTTAATTGCAGGCGTCTATTATGTCTAAACATATTGCGAAATCTGAGAGGCCAAGGTATTCTCCATCATCCTTTGCGTTATCGAAAGAAGTAATTTTATGAATACTTATTATGCAAACACGCAGGAATCTGAATGGCCATTTTAATTCTAGCAGGGAAGGTATCGTCTCGTCACCTGCCGAGGTATGATATATATATATATATATATATTTATACATATTTATTGACATATTTGCATTCTTAAGTGAGCAACCTTATCAGTTGAGTGCAAAAACAATCTTTGATAATGACATGTTTAGGGACATTGGTTAGGTCCGGATTCAAAATCGTAATTTATTCTTATTTAGGTTCTGAGAAATACATTCGATAATTTGCTCTTAATTCAAATTTCTTAAACTCAATTCATTATTATGATTTGTGAGTTCCCTTTATGTTTTGTATGTTGAGAGTTATTTGTGCAAAGATTTGAGAGAGTTAGAATATTAGTTGATCTCTAGTCGCATAACAATATTTAAATTATAATGTAATTAAAATAATTTGACATGATTTATGATATGATATTCAGGGGGTATGCAATTAATTAAACAAGGCTGATGAGTTTGACACCCAGAAACTATGGCCAAATTTTATCTGTTGGAGTTGGCGCTCTGATGAGATGAATATAATATATACATATATATGTATTTGATTATGATGAGCAAAGCAATTTCTCTTTAGTATTTGTATACATTGCTGATCCTGAGTGGAGGAACATGTTATAGATTTGAATAGCTTAGAATGAAATGTCCTCTAATGTAATTATTTGTCTAACTTTTCTTAGTTATAGTATGATATATTAATTTGAGTTTTTTTTTTGGTTCGTGCTATGCACTAAGACGATGAGATCGAGATCCAATCCAACGTTTCCTAACGTAATATTGAATAATCCTTCTAAAGGTCAATCGATGCGATGCAGAGCAGGTCATCTTCGAGGTCATGACTAAGTATTACTTTTTAATTAAATTAATATATTTGTTAATTTAAAATAAAGAACCAAACTCAGAAGAAATTACATGGTCAAATCTTATTTTCTCTGGAGAATCATTTATGTATGCTTGGAAATAAATAAAATAAGTCAAACTATTGTAGTGTTATAAAAAAAAAGGGAAGGTGAGTGTTTGCTGAATAGGGAAAGCAGTTGAGCTGAACGCATCTTTTCACTCTTGTTCCCACTCTTGAGAAGTAATAAAAATTGAAAAATAAGAATGCAAATGCGAAAATAAATAAAAATGAAAATTAATATTAATAACAAAATTATTAAATTTTTTTCAGTCGTGTATCGGATTGTTTTTTCTTCCTATTTTCAAATGAAATAGTTATTCTACTTGTGCAATCAAACAAATAAATGAATTGAAAATGAATTTCTATTATATTCCATTCTACTACTCTCAACCAAACATAAACTTATTTCTTTTTCTATTCTAGTTTCCCTTGTGTCTAAAGCAAAGAATTAAATAGAACCTTATTTAACTAAAAGAAAATAGTTTATACTTTTTTTGGATTTTTATTTTGTTCAATTCACTGTTTTTATTCTGTGTTTTGACAAATAATTTTTTGGACTATATATTTTGTAAAATAATTTAAATAAAACTTTAAACTTAATTTTGGTGAAAATTTTCTGAACTAAAATTATAAATAATTTACTAAAATAACAATTCAAAACAAAAACAAAATAATTATGCCTAAAATTTTTTTTTATTAAAATTGAGGTTATTAGTTTATTTGAACTATTTTATAAAATATATGGTCCAAAGATGAATTTGTCAAAACATAAGTTGAAACATGAGACAAAATGCATGTTAGAAAATATATAAACCATTTTTTCTAGAACTTTTCAAAGTTGAAAATTTCCAGATTAAAATCACGAATTAGACATCTTTATAATTCAAAATATTAAATATTATCTTAAATAAAATTAAAAATCTGATAATAGTCACTATAATTTTCTAAAAAAATACATTGAACTTGATACAAAATAAATAAAAAGTAATAAAAAAAATTAGACGAGTCTCTGTTAGGGTGGGAGTGCTATCTTCGTTATTGCCCAGTTTAACATTCTGAAATGAAAAATGAGAAATTGACATCCACAGTTAGAAGCTTTATTGTTATGTTTTTTTTTCTTTCTAAACTATACTGTTCTGGATTGCTTGCATGTGAGTTCATTATCTAAATTTGTAAAAAAAATTAACCGTCATCGTAGAGATGTAAAATTTGAAATTAAACTTCTTCTAGTTAACATTATTAAGTACTATATATATATATATTATTTAACAATAATATTGGGGTTTGCTAGAACTTCTAATTCAATACTTTTTCTTTAGAAGGTTCTCTATTTTATTCTAATTTTTATTTTTAACTTCTTTGTAAATTTGTTATTGCACGTAAAAGCAAAATCACTAATAAGACAAGAAATATAACCAAATATTATATAATTTATAAGATAATATTGTAGTTTTATACATATATATCACAGAAATATTTATCATACAAAATTTCATGCAACAAATCCTAACATACAGAAAACACAATACATTATTAGTAATATAAATTAAATGCGATCATTAATATTTATTATGATATTTTTCAAACTCGCTTTGCAAGTGTAACCAGAATAGACCTAATACTCCATGGACTGCAACTCAAGTTTGCCCTAGAACCGTTCATCGGAGAATGCCAAGCCGGGCTCTGCAATCTCGACGACTGTCTCGAAAACGACAACGACGACGACGACGAAGAAGAGCTCGAATCCCGAGCCGGCGACGCCATGAACTCGCTGTCAGAGTTACAAAACTCAAACCTCTCATCTTTATAATCAATATGAGAGATTGCACCACCACCACCACCACCATTATTGCTAATAACTTCATTGTTATTATTACTATTTCGTTTTTTGTTTTTCTTCCAAAACCTAACTATGACCCTCCGCCTGCTAGGCTTACAAGGCTGATCTTGATGGTGATGAAGCTGAGCAGTAATGCTTGGCTTCGGGAGCCCTAAGCTGAGCACTGCGGGCGGCGGACTGAGAGGCGGCAACGCTTCTTCCTTGGGCGGATCTTTGGGTGTTCCGGGCTCCATCTCCCAGTCAAACGGAATCCCTCCGGTGCCGGCGCTCCGGCAGTAGTAGATACGAGAAGAGCAGCCTACGGAAGAGTTTCTTGAGAGACCATTTTTCATGTTGAAGAAGTGATCATCTTGATCCACTTCTTGAAGCTTATGATCATCATAACTCATTATTATTTTTCAGTCTAGAAAAAATAACATGTAATCCTTCTCTCTCTCTCTCTCTCTCTCTCTATACTCTCCTATTTATATGTATGGTCAAGTTCTTTTTTGGGGTTATTAGCTAGTGATTATTAGGGTTTCAGAGGTGTTTGAGAAAATGTCGATATGAGAGGTGTATATGAAAGAAGATTTGGTCATAGTACGTGCCGGTTTTGATGGATTGAGATGGAGTTTTGGGGCGCATGATCCTCTTTTTAGATGGTTATTATTATTATTATTATTATTAAATTATTTATTAATTTCTAAGAGATCGAGCTATATTTATATTTAATTAATTTTTTTTTGGTGTATATATATTTGAGGGAATTAATATATGAGAAATTTGTGAGGATGAACCTTTTTGAAGTGATTTACACTTTAACCTACTTCTGATATTTTTTGCAAAATTGTCTTGGTTTAAAATTTGACTAGTATTGTCTAAATTTATGGATCAATTATCTAAAATTTTCGATCAACTGTCTAAATTTTTCAACCAGCTGTCAAAATTATGAGATGTCATTTCGCAAATAATTATTAAAACTAGAATAGAGTATAAAATAACTCTAAAAAATAAGTATCTTTTAGCAAGTAAATTGAGTTAGAAATAAGAGATAAAAATATTAAGGTAAGAAAAAGTGTTGTATATGTATCTTTTTTATTAAGTTTACGTTGAGTAATTTTGATGTGTAGGGTTAGCTAGCTAGCTAGGGCGGCTTATATTGCATCTGCAGTGATCGATGCCTTAAGAAAAGGCTGTATAGCTTTGCTTGGTATTTACCATACTCTTGGAACACAATATCAATCAAAACCAACCAGTTTTAGACCAATCAGAATGTGCCACGTAAGCAATTTGAGTAGTGTTAAATGTCACAAGTAACCCTATATATTTATGTACTTCTTAATTGTTTATTTTCAACAGATTTTTCCTTATGGTCACATGATGCAGAAATGGAGGCTTTCTCATTTTAAAGTAACAAAGTTTTTTTATTTTTTATTACGAAGGACTCATTCATTGAATTACGATATAATTAATACTATATATATATATTAATTATTAGGAGTTGACCTTACACGTATATGTTTCTCTTACTCCTTCTGTATATAATTAATAAATTCAATTCTTTACTATAACATTTTAATTAATGAGAAAGCTAGAACCCAAAAAAATAAACAAATATATATATACTAGATAAAAACAACATGTAATATCCACGTTTGTTTAGTTTTATTTATATAATTTATTAATTATTTATATTAATGACATATAAATTTCAAATAAATATCCTATTTTAATTAAATAATTTATTTATTTTTGTTTAAGTTTAAGTTTGTTCTAGTTTTTGAATTTGGGAGTGACAACAAGAGATTATATATTATATGTTTAATGTAATATTAAATATTATATGTGGATTTTTAATTTAAGTTTCTTGCTAGATTAAAAAAAAAGTAATTTGTTGCTAATCCACAGTAGATTATATTATATGTTCAATATGATATTATTCTAATAAGTGAGTTTAAGTTTAATTAAATTTTATTTAAGTTATAAAACATATGATTTTATTATTTTTAAATAATTATCATTGTAAAATATCTCAAAAATATCATATTTTAATTTATGTAATTATTTATCATTTATAAATTATTATCATTGTAAAATATATAAAAAATATCATGTTTTAATTTGTTTAATTATTTATTATTTTTTAAATAATTATTATTGTAAAATATCTTAAAAATATCATATTCTAATTTTTTTAATTATTATTTTTATTTTATTTTATTTAAGTTTAAGTGTTTACAAACTACCGTTAAATATAAAAATATTCTGTTAAATATAATAATATTTCGTTAAAGTTGACATTAAAAAATAAAAAACCATTAAAACCAAGAATTTTCGTTATTTACACACTTATTATATAGAAGATATATACAATCGATCTGATATTAATTATTTGAAGAGAAAAGAGGGCAGATTCTTTAGTATTTGAACTCTAATAATAATTTATATTATTATATAGTATTATTAAAATACAAAATATCTTAGTACAGTTCCTATATATATGCTACAAGTTTTAAAAAAGAAAAGGAAAAAAAAAAGAGGGAATTTTACTCGTTCGTATAATATTGCAATTATTAAATTGGTGTTCATACTTAATTAATTCTACGATTCTATATATATATTCTCACCGGCCGACCTTGAGAAAAGAAAAGCTATATGATTGAGTTGGTATGAATGTCGGTCTATAAAACTAAATGATTATTAAGTGGAAAGTACTGTAGAAGATTATGCTTAAAGGTTTTTATTTATTATTTATTAAAGGATGATTATGCATAGAGTTAGAGTTAATCCAATGTACAAATATAAATATAAATTTGGAATTAGATGTTTGAGTTAGAATTCTTTAATTTGGAATAGAAATTTAGGAAGAAAAACTTGGTAGGTTAATATTGTACATGCCAAACAAGACTATCTCTATAGATCAATCATGTAAATTTCTTTACCTTTCAATTATTCATTTTGCACTAAATTATATACAATAAATTTAATCTATATTCTATGTTTTTTCTAACACGTTATATCAAGAGCCAATTGTATGTAATTTATGATCCATTAATTATGATTAACTATGAGGTTAATTAATGAGATCCATGATTATACAATGTCGAATTTATCATTTTCACTACTATAAAAAAAACTTTTTAAGTTGCAAAAAGTATCTCTTGTGCAACTACAACAATGAATCAATAGCTTATGTTTTATGCTTTTTTTTTTATTTAATTTAATTTTAATTTATATTTAATTTATAAAGTGATTATCAATATTTTGTATGCTTTATACTAATCTTTACAAATTTTTAAATCAACATAAATACAAAATTATATAATATTAATTAATTATATCAGTCAGAAGTGTATAAAGATCATAAAAATAAAATATATAATTACATATATTGAACTAAACCATTCACTGTGGTGTTTGTTAGTTACGGTTATAACTATTGGCCCATTCATGTCTAACTTTGTCAATTTCTTCAGGAGGAAATTACATTTTATATGAGATTTTTAATAAAATGCGGAGAAATATGGTTTTATTTAAAAAAAAACAAGTTAATCTATGACTTTTTTTAAGAATTTTCACTTTTATATTTTATTTTTCCATATTTTTGTATAAAAGTTGGTTTATGTCATAGTTTTACTCTTAATTAAGTCTTATTAATTATGAAGGGTATGTTTGTAATTTGATTATTATTTTTTTATATTAAATTTTTCTTTGGTTGTTTTGTAATATGAATTGTGTTTAAAATTATTTTTTATTTATTATAAACATTTTTTCCTTATTTTTTTAGATTGTACGTTTCTTTTTTCAAATCCTGGGTAAGGTAACTAGTTACTTGATTGATCTTTGACAGTTATGTAAAAACAAATCATAGAGCTATGTTAAATAACATGTATCAGGAGGGGTAACCAGTTATTCTAAGATGAGTAACTTTCCGCCATAAGAGGAGTAATCAGTTAGGGGTGACAGGTTACTCATATTAAATATGAAAAGAAACATCAAATTTGAAAGAAAAAGAGGAAGAACACTTCATTAAAAAAGGAAGAAGTAACTATGATTTTAATAACATAGGTAATCGGTTACCATAAAGAATCCAGAAATATACACACACATTAGAATATGAAGGTAACCAGTTACCCAAAAAAATATACGCACAAGGAACGTGAAGGTAACCAGTTACCCCCAGAAATATAAACACAAAGAACATGAAGGTAACCAGTTATCACAAATCTAAAGATAAAAAAAAATCAGATCTACCCCCTTTCCCTTCTCTCCCATTTTCTTCATAATTTTTTTTTTCTAGATTTGAATGTTCCCAATAGGGTAACTTGTTACCCATTCATGTTTTATAATTTTTATTAGTTTTCTTTCCAAATTTTGGGTTTCCTATAAGTGTTACAGTAAAAAGAAGATGTTGAAAAAATCGATTTGATTTTTTTTACATATAATAGAAAAAACTATAAAAAAATTATAACAATAAAAAATAATAAATAAAAAATAGTAAAATAATTATGTAATGTTAAAATATATGTGTGAAAAAAAAATAAAAAAATAGAATGAGAAAAGAATAAGTACAAAAAATGATGAAAAAAGAAGGAAAAAAAACTAAAAAAATATGAAAAAAAAAAAACAAAAGAAATGATGAAGGAAAAAAAATAGATGAATGACTAAAAATGAAAATAAGATGAAAAAATAATGGAAAAATGGAAAGAAAAAAATATGGATGAAAAAATTGATAGAAAAAATAAAGAATGGAAGAAAAAAAAGCTCATGCGTGAAAAAAGAAAAAAATGGAAGGAGAAAATAAAAAATAAAAAAATGAAGAAAAAATAGAAGGAAAAAAAAAGAAAGAAAACTGAAAAAATATGAAAAAAAACAAAACAATACAAATAAAAGAAAAAAAATAGATAAATGAATAAAAATGAAAAGAAGAAGAAGAAGAAGAAGAAGAAGAAGAAGAAGAAGAAGAAGAAGAAGAAAATGGAAAGAAAAAATTGGTAGAAAAAAAAGAAAAAAATTGAAGAAAAAATAAGGAAAAAAGAAAAAAATAACGAAAAAAATAATTAAAAAATAAAAAATTGAAAAAAAAATTATATTCAAAATTAAAGAAAACATAACTATGATAAAAAATGTGACATTTTCATATTTTAGTTAGCTACTAATTGTGTTTCTCATACTTAATTTTTTCTTTAATAAATTTTCTTATACAAATTAAAAAAAATATAATTCCCATATTTTTGTTCATTGATAGTATAAAAACTATATATTTTAAAAATTCTCTTTTTTCAACCATATATATGTTGTGACAGAGTTCTACTACACAAAAAGAAAAGAAAAAAAAAAGAAAAAGAATTATAATTTATTAATTATAAATTCAAAAAATATAAAAAAATATTATATGTAGTGGTATCTTTATGTGGTATATAACATATTGTGAGTAGTTACAAATCGTAACAGATGGTTACAAAATTTTGTATCTCCCACTATATTCATTTATTCACTCTTTAATGGGTTATAGGAGTTAACTACAACATTTGATTTGATTTGATAGGGGTATTAAGTGTATAGCTGTTAGAGACTTGATTTCATCCCTTATAATGAGTATATATGATACACATTATGTACGAGAGTTATTGGAACATTTTGGTAATTTTGAAGTGCCAAAAAAGGAATTAGGTAAGTGCCTACAACGACACGTCACCTACTGTATGGCAAAATGTTGTTGATGGGGACATGTCGCCATATGTCAAGTGACATATCGCCTGACATGTAATTGGTCGAACTGTATTGCTCGGCTTGATCAACACCTTGAGTAATCTCAAAACCACTCATTTATAACGACGAACATTTAATTAATGATTGGTAACAACCAAAGAGTCGGTGATCCTCATTCAAATTCAAATGAGAGTGAGAATTCTATAAATTAAAACTATTTGGACAGGAGACAATTTTGCATTCTTATCTTACAAGCACTATAGGCTGAGAATTTTAGGCTTGTTTTAAATCCAAAAGCTATTTTTATTACTTTGAGAGTTCCCATAATGCTTTGTAACAACTTGTTCAAACCTAATGGTCCCCATCTTCACATCGGTGGGGGTTGTGAGTGTGCGTATTTCTTATTTCTTCATCTTATGTTTCCATGGTCTCTTTCACCTTCCTTCTTTGTTTCTTCTCATTCTTTCGAACGAAAACCCAAGTATGAAAAATAACAAAGGAGAGTTACTTTGCACTCATGGAGGAATCCCTTTATTTTTTCCTTCCCTCTCTCTTTGACCGTGGATTACACTAGGTGGATAGGAAAATATATTTCTTTAATTCTCTTAATTAATAATAATCTACATAATTAATTAAATGCTAAAACTATAAAGAAATTCAAATTCAAATTCTTAATAATCTACTTTTATTTTAATTAAATAAATGCTATCCAAAATATTCATAACACTAACAATAAGTAGAATACATTTCAAACTCCTCCACCTCACCTAGTTGGCCGAAATCTACACTAGGATTAGGATTATATCTATTTTGATCCATTGATAAAATAATCAAAGTAATTCCAACAATATCAATATTAAAGATAATTATGGAGAATTCAAATTCTTTTATCTCCATCTCACCTATCTTATTCGTGCACGTCTATAACTTAATTTGGAGAGATATATATCATTACTCTCCCAATTAAATAATAACGATAATTTAAATATTCTAGAAAACACTTAAGCATTGTCGAATTCCTTTGGCTATTTCTAGGGAAAGTATCTCTTTATTTTCTAATATTTATTAGTGAAGCAAGGGTTTTGTTTTTATTGAACTGTAAAAAGTGTGTTTACAAAGAAAAGGATATGCTCTTATACATCCCTATTATATTATTTCATATAATATAATATTAGATTAAATAATGTGGCAAAATGTGACTTGTCATACTTTGTAACATATAATTGAGAGTTATAAAATTGGACACATATATGTCCAAATGTGACATATTTTGGAATTACGAAATCAATTACAAATTTGTAACTCCCGAATATTACCCAATAATGTGTACATTGTGTGTTACACATTTGAGTTTGGATTTCACAACGCCATTATGAAATATAACTGTTGGAGACATGTTTTTAACTCCCATTAGGTGTATGGAGGTTACAAAATCATGTGGGAAATAGTTTGAGACGTTTTAGAAAAATTGAAAATTTTGTTGCTGAAATTGGAGCTATGGCCGCGACCACTGATTATCCCTGGGCGTGGCCTGGGGGACAGAGGCCAGTGGCCACGACCACTAATACTCCGAGCCGCGGCCAGTGGTGCTGACAACCAATTTCTCTTTTCAGTTTTTTCCAATTTGAACGGTTCTAACATCTCAAGTAACTCCCAAATCTCCATTTTAATTCCATAAACATCAAATTAAACATTGGTAACAACCATGAGGGTTGGTGAAATTTGGAATTCAAAGGGTATCTCAAACTCTATAAATAGGAGCCTAATGCTCACTTGTAAGACAACTCTATTTCTATCCACTAGAGCACTTGGCTAGAAATACACCAAAATACTTGATTATTCCAGAAAGCTATTTCCAATATTGAGAGAATCCCTTAGTGCTTGAGATAGGGGAAAATAAGCTTTTGGATAAGGTTGTAAACCTTGTTCAAGTTGGTGATCTTCAATGCTCTTTACTTTGGTTTTGTGAGTGAGAGAGTTTTACTTTTTGTTCTTGTTATTTCTTTTTCTACTATTGCTTTTCTCTTATCTTCTTCTATTTCTATTTACTTGTATTTTTGTAATAAGAGTTGTGACACTTATTTATCTACCATCTTGTCTATTGTAATCTTTTGCATAGAGTTGTATATTTGGTTTTACCATTTCCATTGAGTATAATAATATATATATAACAATCCCAATAGAACAACTCAAACTAACACCCATAACCACTTTGGGACAGTGATTAGAGACAAACATTTAATATATGTTGGTGTTTCCTTTCAATTATAGAGTTTTTGTTGAGGTGTTTCAACACAAGAGTGATATAATTGCACAACTTTGGTGGCATAAAATGAAGTTAGATTGAGTTCTCTAGTATTATCACATCATATTGCTTTTATATTGGCAGAAACTAAGTAGAAATAAATGTAAAAAAAGGAAGGAATAACCTCCTGCACAACAGATTTATGTTTTAACATGAAAACTCAAGTGAATCGACTATGGTCATCAACTATAGTATGAAAATAACGAAGCCCTTCTAAGCTAATTATGTGAAATGGACCCCATATATCCATGTGAATCAAATCAAATGATGCAGGAGCTATGTTAGTAGTAGAAGAAAATGACAAATTCTTTTGTTTTGCAAGATGACATATATGACATAGAGTACTAGAAAAATTTGAAGGAGTAAAATTGAGATTTTTATTCAGAATGTTGGTAATCAATATAGAAGGGTGGCCAAGTCTTGTGTGCCATTTGTGAGCATCACAATTTCGCACATTAAAAAACAAGAAGTAAGAGAATGATCTTGCTGAAGTATGTATAGGTTGCCAAACCGATTGGTAATCCCAATCTTCTTGGTTGAAGTTGTTGCCTGAATAATGCATTCAAATTGAGTAAAAACAATGGGATGAGTGGGTTATTGTAAGAAAACAACAACAGAGAAAAGATTAAACTTGAAATCAAGTACATATAATACATTAGATAAACATAAGTCAAAACTTAATTGCACAGTTCCAAATTTGCAAACTTTAAGTTTGAGGCCATTTGGTAGAGTTATTGATGTTGCAACAGGTTTAGGATGCAAATAAGTGAAACAATGAATGTAAAAAAAGCATGATGTGTAGCAACACTGTCAACTATCCATGTAAAAGAAGGAGATATAATTTTACCAGATAAGTTGGAGGCAAGTGGTAGTGGTGGTGGTGTTGAAGATGAAGTGCTTTGCTAAAGCTGTTGGCTAAAAAGAGAGATCAAGTGTTGTATGTTGATGTTGCTTTCAGCTGGAGAAGGCAAAGATGGTGCAACAACCTGATGAGCTGAGGACTTGGTAGCTGAGTTAGACTTGCATTTGTCTCCATATTTAGGAGGAAAACCATGCAAAAAATAGCATTTATCACGGAGATGTTCAGACTTTTGGCTATTGGAACACATGAAAAGACTCATTAAGTCTAGTTAAAAATTGTAGAATTTGATCTTGATTAAGGAAATCAAGATTATCAACAGAGGGTGTAAGGGGTTCTAGGGGCAGCAGTTCTTGAATCTCATCCCACATTGATTTGAATTTAGTGAACGAAGTACTTACTATCATCTTCTTGTTGAAGTCAAATGAGGGTTTCTCGAATTTCAAAGATGTGGTCCATTGCCCTGGTCGAAGCGATTATTGAGCTTCGTCCACATGTCGACAGTAGTGCCTAAGAACATTATGCTGCTTTTGATGTCCGGAGATACAGAATGGAGGATCCATGACATGACCATTTGCTTGCATCGGATCCATAGGTTGTAGAGTTTGTGATTCAGATTAGGTTGGAATAGCAATCCAATGAGAAAACCAGTCTTGTTCTTGCAGCCAATTGAAATCTTGAAGTCATGGTGTAGCGACCTAGGATATTTTTTAAATTTATACTATGTTATATAATTGTTGCAATTATTTTTTATTTAATTGTGTGAGAATTTATCTATTTAATATTTTTATTACTTAATTATTTGTGTTAGTGAAATTGCACTACAAGAAAAAATGTTTTTAGGGGCGACTCAAAACCGCCGCTTATAATGCCATTATCAGCGGCGACAAGGCGTCTTCACCCCTGATATCACCGTGGATAGGTAATACTAATTAGATATATTCACCCAACCCTCTTCTTCTTCCACATTCGAACCACTTACCCCAAAAACGCCCTAGTCGCCGCCTACAACTCCCAACCCGACAGAAAACTCCATTCCCACCCCCAAACCTTAAATCTAACCCTATAAATGCATTCCCCCCCCCCCCCCCCACATTCTCTCTCTCCCCGCACGGATCCGACGCTCCACCACGCTAGTTCCGCCTTTTCCACGTCGGTTTCACCACCACACGTACATAGGTATATATATTTGTTTTTTTTTTCAGTTTATATTTTTTTATTTAATTATTTTTCCTGTTATTTATTTATTTATTTTTGTTTTTATTTCTTTATTCTTTATTTTTGTTTTTATTTGTTTTTTATTTTTATATATTTTTTTGTTTATTTGTTAAGTATATATTTTTTGTATTTGTGTATAAATTGAAGGAGGGATCTCTCACTTCTCCAATTTTTAGCCGCAGGTAGTTTTTTTTTTATATTATTATATTATTTTAATTAATTAGTTAGTGAAAAACTATAAAATTATATTTATATTTCTTAATGTTAATATTAATTTTGTAGTAAGATTAGTTTTTGAATTTGTTGTAATATTAAAATTTGTTAGAGGAGTTTGCATATCTTAAATATTAATTCGTATTGAAGTAGGTTCTGAGATACATATTGTGTGTTGCGGTGATAATGAAATGTAATGAACTTGTGTGTATTAGTGAAGTAGGTTATGAGAAATTTGTGTGTGCTGCAGAGATACAAGGAAGAAACTTATTGTGTATTGTTTGAATTATTTTTCTTTCACTATTCACAGTTGGCTAGGTCATTAGTATAGGGAAAATGCTACTTAATTTTTATTTTTGTATATTTATGTATTAATTTATAATATTTAAATTGTCGGGGGTTAGGGTTGAACTCGGGGGTTGGGTAGGGTTCAATGTCGGGGTCGGGGGTTGAGGTCGGGGATAGGGGTCTGGGGTCGAAATATGGCCAGTATAGGGTCAGGGATAGGGGTTGGGGATCAGAATAGTGTTGGTATTGGGTTGGGGAGAGAGGTCGGGGGTCAGAATACAGTCAGGATAGGGTCAGGGATTGAGGTCGGGGATAGGGGTCGGGGGTCGGTGGTCAGAATAAGGTTGGGGGTCAAAATAGGGTCAAGATAGGGGATATAACAACCATCAACACCAATAAGTCCTGAAGATAAAACTTCTTAGCCTGATCATTCTGACAAACCTTATTGATTGTATCACAGAACTTATGTAGCATAAACAAGAGTTCATAATAACCTCAGGATTAAGATCAATTCATATATGATCATCGGTTGATATGTGCAATTAATACTCTTACATTTAAAGGTATTCCTAAGTATAATTCACATATTGAGTCCAATTATTTTTAATCTCATTACACAAAGTACATTCACTAAGATGTCCTACTACACCACCAATTTGGATCTAGATTGCATGTATTCATTAATACTAGTGAACTGTAATAGCAATATTTAATATAAAGATTCCATAACTTTATTTTACTGCAAACAATTTAAATTCGTTCCATATAATCTTAATTCTCTTGTACACATACAAGATTGTATTCACATTGACATTTGGGAATTTTCTGATATTTATATATTATTCCTGTAATAACATAGATCAATAAGATATATAAACTAAAAAAATATTCAACCTTTTATTTTATTCATAAAACAAATGTCTTTACATATGCTTTCATGGCACAATTCCCAACATTTACGAACATAGCTCCTTCGAGTAGTTTGCATGTAGTTGGCTTCGAGTCTTCGATCAACAACCTTTGACAAGAACAACCTTTCATCTTTTGGTCGAATCTATTCGACCAGGGCTTGGTAAAATTAATGCTTCTAAGTGCCACGTGTCATTTTCATATGCCACATCACCATGTTTATTTTTGGGATAAACAAATATAAATACATGTCATACAATATATATTATAAATAATTAATATACATTTTTAATTATAATTTATATACTAAAATTAAATACTTAATGATCTAAATTTATAAAATCAATTAACATATATCATGTATATATATTCTAAATATAAATATAATGTATCCTATTAGTATTTAGAATCTCTATCATATTATATTTGTTGGGTTTTATGCCCTTATAAAACCATGTCGGACATGTAGCATGATTTCATATTATCAATAAAAGTAGTAGAAATCATTTAGTTTGACAACTGTGTTGCTTGCTTGTTTTATTACATGATTATTGAAATAATACAAACATTTATAAAATCCCGAACATATGGATAGTTACAATTATAGTGACTAGGTCACAATGGATTATAGTTGTAATTATATGTTCAAAAGAATGAGTCCTAAGATTAGATCAATGCATTGGATTTTCACTGATTAGGCAATCTACGATATGATCTACTTACACATTCAGGGTGTGATGTCTTGTCCAAGGCTTCGACCAAGTAGATAAGATCAGATGTATTTAGTTACTGACCGCCAGGAGTCTCAAACGTCACTTTCTTGCGTTTGCAGTCGATGGTTGCGCCATGCCTCACTAGCCAATCCATTCCCAGTATTACGTCGAATTCTTTGATCTCTAGTTCTATCAGGTTTCCTTCTAGTTCTACGTCGTCAATTTTAATCGGTACGCCTCGTACTATCTGTGATGATAGGACTACTTCGCCTGAAGGCAACTCTGTTACAAACCTAGTTCTAAATCTTTCACAAGGTTGGTCTAATTTCTCTATCATTCCTAACGAGATATACGAGTGAGTGGCTACTGAATCAAATAATACTGAACATACTTTATTGAGGATAGAAATATGACTTGTGACCACTTTATTGCTAGCGTCAGCTTCTCCCTAGGTTAAAGCAAAGATTCTGGCAGGAACCATCTTATTGTCTTTTTTCTCTTCTGGCTTGAGCTGGGGACATTCTTTCTTTCGATGACCTTCCTGATCACAGTTGTAGCATCCGTTGGTGTTTTCACGGAACTCACAGGATGTTTCTTTTGGCACTTAGGACATTGCGGGTATTCTTCATAACCCGACTTATTGCCTCCATTGTTTGTCCGTGCTCTTTTATCGTTGTTGGGCTGCTTGTTGTCAGGACGCCTTCTCTTTTGACCATTACTATTGTTGCTATTCTGATGGTTGTTGTGGTTGTTGTTCCAACCATTCTGAGGTTGACCATGCTGTTTAGGCTTAGGCTTACTGGCTTCCTCCTTACTAACATTCGCCTGAAGCCTTTCTACTTCTATAACCGTTTCTAGAACATTGGCATACGTAGTATTTCCCGAGTTTGCTAGTTTAAC
Source organism: Humulus lupulus (assembly GCF_963169125.1). Lineage (NCBI taxonomy): Eukaryota > Viridiplantae > Streptophyta > Magnoliopsida > Rosales > Cannabaceae > Humulus > Humulus lupulus. The sequence goes on from NC_084798.1 coordinate 211,641,466, forward strand.
CCCTAGCTCAATCTTTGGTCTAAGTCCTCTAAAAAACTTGGTAACCCTCAGAAAGTTGGAACCAACTCTGGTGCAAACTTGGCTAGTCGGTCGAACTGCCGAGCATACTCTTTTACTGATAAGTTGCCCTGCTTCAGACTAGTGAACTCCTCGACCCCTGTAGCGATGACTGCTGAGTTGTAGTAATTTTTGTGGAACAACTCCACAAATTTGGCCCATGTAATGGTGGCGACATCGTGAGTCTACTGAACTAAGTCCCACCATATTCTAGCATCCTTCTTCAGTAGAGACGAAATGCAGGATATGCAGTCTACGTTGCCAAGATTCATGTGTGCTAGGATCGGCTCTACATTTCTGAGCCACTCTTCCTCCTTGAAGGGGTCTGTTGTCCCTTCAAAGTTTGGAGTGTGTTGCTTACAAAACCGCTCGTAGATTGGCTCCATGTATTGAGCTGGGTAGGGCGCATAGTTTTCCATTGGCCATCCTCCATACGGACCTACTTGATGGGGTGCTTGAGCCATTTGCTGAGGCTGCGGTTGCGACTGAGGCGGAGGCTGAGTTTGAGTATGCTATCGCTATTGCTGCAGTAATTCCTCAACTTGCTGTCGTAGTTTGGAAATTTCTGCAGCATTGGTAGCACGCGCTCCCCTTCTATGAACCGAAGGGAATTCATTAGTCTTAGGAGAGACGCTAGAGGCATTGACATTGGTGCATGCAGACCTTCTGAGCGACATCTTTAGCAAAGTTCTAACAGTTGAGAAAAACATATTAGAACTTACCCTAATAGGCTCTAAAACAAAACTTAATCCAAGCAAACATAACTCGGACCTATTAATTATGATTTCTTATGTAAAGAAAAAAATTATATAAGCCTTCTTTATCATTAGGGTGTGTTTCTATACTTAGAAAAATAAGCCATCTTGATTATTTTCTAAGTGTGTTTCTAATCATCCTATATGACTTAATTCTCAGGCTCAAAACTCATCGTTGTTCCAAAGTTAACCATATCGAGGGAAGGCTGAGATCAGTAAAATCGTTCCCACTACTATGGCCCCCTATCTCTCAATATAGAACTTGGTCTATTGATTTGTATCCACCCTCACCGAACTTGGTCATTATTTATTAAATTTATTATTTATTATGATTGTAAAAAAAAATCAAATTCATACATGTCATTCAAAAATAACAATGATATTTATTTGGAAAAACAGTTTTCACTAAGTACAAGCATAAATGCAAAGATAATAAATAAAATAAATAAAGAAACTAATCTAATCTAAAAATTATGATCTTCTACATCTAACCTTTCATCTAACATATCATTATCTATCTCCTCATAATCATCATTATTGTGAGCCTCAAAACTTCATCTAGGAAGATTCGTAAAGATTCTATTCTTTTGCTCATTTGAGAATTGGAATTCCATCTTAAAGGTGAACCTAAGGATGAGAAAATAATATCTCATAACTACTGATAATTCATCTTCATCATCTATAGTCTCTCATATTTCTTCTAAAGCTGCAATTACAATAGGATATTCTTTAAAAAGTCTAATCACTAAAACATATTGCTCCGTTCCTCTCATCATGATTTGTTTAGTTGTTTGGAGGTGACCTATCTCATGGTGGAATAAGAGTAATCTTCGAGTGATTCTTTCTAGCACTCCTACTATATTTCTTGGCTCTCTAATTCTTTTCAAGGCCTTTGAAGTACCCTATGTTGGGTTTTCTTCCTTTCCATAACTCATATGGAGATATCTCATTTTTCTTCATCGGTATTTGATTAAGAATGTCACAAGCAGTTAATAACGCTTCACCCCATAAGTTGAAATTCAACTTAGAAAATACCAACATAGAATTTATCATCTCTAGATAAGTCCTATTTTTCCTTTCGGCAACACCATTGTGTTGTGGTGTATAAGGTGCGGTGCACTCATGTATTATATCATTTTCTTCACAAAATGTATTGAATTCATTAGAGAAGTACTCTACCCTTCTATCACTTCTTAGCATCTTAATCTTTTTATTTAGTTGATTTTCAACTTCTAATTTATATAATTTAAAAGCATCAAAAGTTTCATCTTTATGCTTTAAAAGAAACACATAGGTATATCTACTAAAATCATCTATAAAAGTAAGAAAATACCTTTTACCACCTCTAGTTAAAACACCATTTAATTCACAAAGATCACTATGGATTAAATCTAGTAAATTAGATGATCTTTCTACACTAGGAAATGGTTTCTTAATCATTTTTGCCTTAACACATGTTTCACATTTACCATAGTTTTTAATATTGCATGCAATCATACCACATTTTACAACTCCTTTCATGGTTAAAAAACCTATATGCGAAAGTCTAAGATGCTACAAAAATAATGTAATGACCCAACTATTTCTAAGACCTTAGACCATTAAAACTACTAGACATAGTTACTACACTTGGAGAAAACATACATAAGAAATAATCATAACTTTATTGAAACTCTAAAATAATATTGTATCAATAACATAAAAGTATAAAATAAAATATGATAGGGTATGGGATCCCATTGTTTACAAAACATAAAACATAATTTTAAATCAATGGAAAAAAAACTAAATGCGGAATTACAAAAGAAACATAATTCAAAAGACTAAAAATAAATAACTTCGTCCTCGATCGACACGCAGTCCATTCATCCTCAACACACAAGTCAAGCTACCAAGAATCCTTCCGCCTCCATATCTATTTTCCTGCATCACACTAAAAATAAAGGAGTGAGCCTAATGCCCAGCAAGGAAAATATACTAACAACATACATCATAAATCAAAAGCACAAGACTATATCATAACCACATACTATAAAACATATATCACAACTCTAACCCATGATCATGGTAGTCTTGGGGTTTGCTATCTAAGCAACTATAAGCCCCAAGCAATATAAAAACATTGGGGTTTGCTAGCTAAGCAACTATAACCCTCAAGTGACATAAAAACATCGAGGTTTGCTAGCTAAGCAACTATTAGCTCCAAGGACTACAAGACATATTCATATATATCATAACATAACATAACATATCATAACATAAACATATTATAACATAACATATCACAACATATAAGCATATAAAATCTATCCTATTTTCCTTACCAAAAGCCAGGATATTTGGAAACAAGAACGAGATTTAGAAACTCCTATAAACCAATAGTAGAAAAATGGTGAGAATCTTTAAGAATAAAGATGAATATGGGAACTAAACCATCAAGAATAAACTTACCAAGAAAGACCTTAAGTTTCAAGAACTTAAATACCTAATCAAGAATCATTAACAAGAGTTAGGATCTGAATAAAAGAAACTAAAGAAAATTAAAGAATTATATAGAACTGAACTTAAGGAATATGAATACCTTGAATAACCTTATGAATTGGTCTAAGCCCCAATACCAAAATTACACTATTTTTCACTTCCCAAATATTTATAAAAGCTTAGAATAATAAAGCTTTAACCCAAAACCCAAGTGTATCTCTCTATAGTAACACTAGCACCTTGGAGGCTCTGATCAAATGCTTGAAGAATGATGAAAATGGCTGAGTACTAGGTCCTATTTATAGAGTTCAAGGAGTGAAACTAACCCATTTTAATTTGAATAAATAAATGATTATAAAATGAAAAAGATTTGAATTTTCATTCAATTAACACCCAGAACTCGGTCAAAATCGTTCAAAAGTAGGTCTAAGTGGTTAAGGGTATTTTTAAAATTCAAAAAGTCGAACTTCCAAAACTATACCCATGGAGTCGATATATTGCCCACCCAAGGCAATATATCGCCCACCTAAGGCGATATATCACCTCCCCTAGTATTCCCGAGGCTTGTTCGATTGTTCCTGCAAAGTCGACGTGTTTTCCGTATCTTCTGTTAGGCGATATATCGACATACATAGATATATTAAATACGTATTTGCACTTTTTCAGCATAATTTGAATTGGATAAACGAGCTTTGACAGAGTCATAATACGATCCTAACAACAGCTGGAAGGTTCTAGAGCTTCTAGATCTTTCTTTTATTAAAACTATTCATCAAAATACTTAATTCCTTAATAATCATGATTATGACAAGTGTCATCTCTTATTGGCTTTATCTAAACCTTAGGTTATAATAAATAATATATCTAGGACCAACAATATTAATCAAACCTTATGTTATAATTAATATTCTTAAACTATAGGTTAAACTTACAAAATCCATAACTGTTGCTATGAGTTTCCAACTAAGTGATGACTTGAACCAAAATACACAGTTACTAACATACTACTAACTAATACTAACTACTACTACTATCTAACTTAGGCTAAGTAAACATCTTGGGACTCTTAAAATAAAGAATCATACTCAACAATATAGGCAGAATTAGCATTTTTATTAATAACATTGAAAGTTACATCATTGATGCACAATTTAACCATACCTTCACAAGAGTACCCCTTTCCCAAAAATACATTTGATTTTTTGAGTATAAGTTTACCGGACTCAAAAACGGCTTTAATGTCGGGCTTGCCAAGCAAATCACCACTTACCAAGTTTCTACATATTTCGGGAACATAAAGTACATTCACTAATGTAACTTTCTTGCCTGAGGTGAAAAAGACTTCAATGGTACCTTTGCCAAGTACCTTGAATTTTCCCTCATTGCCCATTTGAATCTCATAGTTTCCATTTGACTCTTCAAAGGTCTTGAACAATGATTTTTCATAGGTGACATGGACGGTGGCACATGTATCATACCACCATCCTTTCACCTTGCCTTGGACCGCATTCACCTCACTAAGGATAGCAACTACGTTTTCCTCTTGAGTTGCATTCACCTTAGGTCCTTGTTGGTCTTTTCTATGCCTACACTCTCTAGCATAGTGACCCTTTTTCCCACACACAAAGCAAGGACCTTTCTCGCCCTTAAATTTGTTTGGGTTGGTTTTTGGACCCAAGGATTTCTCGTTACCCTTTTTCCCTTTGATTTTGGGATGTTTTGGTTGTGACACCGCATTTGCTTTGGAAGTATCTCCATTAGACCCTTCCACAAGTTTATCTCTACATATCGATTCCTCCTCGATTTGAATATGTTTTTGGATTTCCTTCAAAGAATAATCCTCATTTTTATGAAAGATTCTTTTCCTATAGCTCTTCCAAGTTGGTGGTAATTTAGCCACTATAGCTGTAACGCCCTAACTTCTCATAGATTATCGAGAACATAGTGTTGGGTCATAATCGTAAATATTGCTCTTTTATTTAATAAAAACTTAAAAATAAATACATGGATCCATGGTTTTATAAAAATTAAAATACTTGTCTTTAACATAAAAATGAGCAACATTTAAATAAAACAAACTTTAAAATAAATAAATAATTTGGCCCGCTTGATCTTGCTCGACTATATGGTCCCCAATGAATACATCACGAAGCTCTTAGGTCCCACTCACCACCGACCTTTCTATCCTTAATTTCCTGAAATAACAACATCATAAGGAGTGAGCTTCTAAGCCCAGTAAGAAAAATACAAACAAGGGTTAATCATATAATCAAACATAACATATATTCACCAAAGTTATACAAACACAACATCTAGATCATATCATATCTTAAGTCATAATTCTAAATCATAATCTAAGCCATAAATCATAAATCATACTCTAAGTCATAAGTCATAGGTCATAAGTCATAGATCATAAATCATAACTATAGGTCATATATCACAATCATAACTAAAAATAACAAATAAGATATAATAAAAAGATAAGTGCTTATACAGTGGTGGCAATTACGCCCCAGACACAAGTCCGTCATACACTGGACATAGGTCTGTCATAAAGTTTTGGCAACCGAGCCTACCGGACATAGTCCATCATACATCATTGGACACCTTAGGTCCAGACACACTTACCCCTTTATTGTACCTGAAATGTTAGGTCATACAAACATAAACTATATCATACATTACATAAACTAGATCATAATACTAAACTATCTAATTTTCCTTACCAACACCGGGATAATTGAGAACAAATGCGGAACTTGGAACACTCCTAAAACCAGCAATAAAAATAGTGAGTATTTCTAAAGGACAGAGATGAAAGGAATAGAACTAAACCACCAAGAGGAAACTTACCAAAAAGACACCTTAAGTTCAAAGAACTTAAAATCCTAACCACAAAACCATAACAAAAGTTAGAACCTGAATGAAAACTAAAGAAACTAAGGAATCAAACAGAATGAAACTTAAGAATAAGGGTACCTCAGTTGACCTTATGGATTAGTCTAACTTCAATACCGAAACACTTTAACCTCACTTGTAATGACCCAACTACTCTAGACTTTGGACCATTAAAGAAAACTATACATAGACCCTAATCCTTAACAGAACTTACAAGTGAAAAGATCATAACTTTATTAAAACTTGTAAAAACAAATGTTAAACTTACATAAAACTCAAAGTAGGATATGGGATCCCATTGTTTTAAAATCAAAACATAACATAATGGTAATTAAAAAGAGATTACATAAATAAGTGCGAAAAAATACACATAAAACCATAAGTAAAGACTTCATCCTCGAATCGAAACTCTCGGCTCTTTGAATCCATTCCGCCTCAATACACATTCCCCAAACTTCCAAGAACCTTTCCCGCCACTAAAGCTATTTTCCTGCACATTTAAACATAAAAGGAGTGAGCCTAATGCCCAGCAAAGAAAATCTAACACATAGACCATAAACATAAATTTCATAAAGAAACATAAAACATATCATAACACTTATGTCACATACATACTATAATGGCCATTATTACTTGGGGTCCCATAAACTAAACAAGTCATATGCCCATTAGATTAGTGGGGCTTGCTAGCTAAGCAAGTCATATGCCCATAATCTATTTGGGGCTTGTTAGTTGTATAGGTCATATGCCCAAGTCTACAAACATACTTAACATAGCATATTACATAACATAAAATCATAAGATAACATATAAGATCATATAACACATAAATCCTATCCTATTTTCCTTACCAAAATTACCGGGATATGAGGACAGAGTTGGGACTTTGGAACACTCCTAAAAACCATTTATAACAGGGTGAGTATATTGAAGAAAATGGATGAAAAGAATGGAAGAACTATACCATTGAGAACATACTTACCAAAAACTTATGTGCAAGTTCTTAGATTTCCTAACCAAGAATAAAGAATAAGGTTAGAATGCTGAGTAGAAGACTATGAGAACTTAAAGAAAATAATACCAATTGAACTAGAGTTTGGAAATACCTTGAAGACTTATATGACCAATCTAAACCTTGAACCGAAATGTGAATAAACCTTACTTCCCAAGTGTTTGGTAAGCTTATAATGATCAAGCTTATAAATCCCAAGCCAAGTGTTTACACTCTCAATATAATAACCTAGCAACTTGCAGCCTCTGAACTTAGAGTAATAGATGAATAAATGGCTGGGTACTAGGTCCTATTTATAGAGTTTAGGAATGAAAAGATCTTCATTTATCTTGAATAAAAATAATGGCTTTTTAAGTGAAAAAATATTTGAATTATCGTTCAGCAGAGGCTGAAGACTCGTTCAGAAAGAGGCTGGACTTATCAAGAGGTTGAAGATTTGAATGGAGAACATTTTTATAAATGTTTCAAAATGCCCTGAAGGAGGCGATATATCGCCCCCTTTAGGCGATATATCGCCTGGGCCAGTATGCCCGAGGCAATCGTGCGGCGTTTTTTTTCTTTCCGTGCTACGGTATATCGCCCCTATAGCTGCGATATATCGGCATACGCTGAATATTTAAACACGAAATTACACATTTTTAGCTTAATTTGAATTGAGTAAACAACCTTGACTAAGCCCTCTAACGTTTTCAAAGCTGCTGACTGACCCTAGGATATTCAAATTTTAACCTTAATAAATTTATTCCTCAAAATACTTAATCATTATTAAACATACACATGACATGTGCTATAATCTTATTGGGTCTTATCTAAACCTTATAATATAATAAATATCACCCTCAATATCATTCATATTAATCAAACCTTAGGTTAAAATTAATATTCTTAAACTATAGGTTAAACTTAGAAAATCTACAAGTATTACTATGAGTGTCCAAATAAATCCCGGTCTGAACCAAAAATCCACAGTCATAACAATAATACTACTATTACTATTATACTACTATCTAACTTAGGTAAGTAAAGTTCTTTGGACTCTACAATTCTCCCCTACTAAAAAGAATTTCGTCCTTGAAATTTACTTACCAAATAACTCCGGATACCGGCCTTGCATGTCCTCCTCCAATTCCCATGTTGCCTCTCGTTCAGAACTATTACTCCATAGGACTTTGACTCTAGGAAAGATTTTGGACCTTAACACACCCGAAACACAGTAATCATCGAAACAGAATTTTCTCAAAGCATAACATTCACAAAGCCTCAGAACAACAATAACAAAGCCTCAGAAAAATGAATCATCATTAATCTTTCAGATCAGTGGGGATTTTATAAAAAAAATCATAGATTTATACCTCAAAGCCACCAAGCCGATTTGTTCGAAACTCAAAGCCACCAACAACCAAACTTCCAAAAAATTTATAGCCACCAATCCAACGTAAAAGCCACCAGAAAAATCTCAAAGCCAGGCCAATCCACCCAATTCGAAATAATCAAAGCCTCTAAAGAAACCAAAATCAAACCTTAAACAAAAAATCAGAGACATTACCAACAGTAATTACAAAGGAATTACACAAATTTGAAAATGAAAAACTACCCAAAGAGAACTGACCAACAAAGATGGAGACGACTCAGAGAACTGAACAAAGATGGAGGTGGCTCAAAGAACTCAACAACGATGGAGGCAGCTCAGATAATTCAACAACAATGGCAGCGACTCAGAGAAGTGAACAACGATGGTGGCGGCTCAGGGGTTCGAAGAATGAGTGTGGCGGCTCGGAGATTCGAAGAAAAATGGCAGCGGCTCAGAGCAAGCGTCGATGACCACGGACAGAGGTCCAAAAATGCCAGTCGACCACAGAAAGAGGTCCGAAAATGGGAGAGAGATGTTGAGAGGGAGTCAGAAAATGGAGAAGAGGTCATGAGTATGGGAGGTGGCAGATGAGAGATCTGGTGAGAGGGAGTCCAAAATGGAGGGAGTCGAAAATGGAGAAGAGATCGTGAGTGAGGGAGGCGGCAGATGAGAGAGTGAGAGTTAGATAAATGTTAGGGTTAGATAGATTTTAGGTTTATATAAAAAATATATTAAATAAAAAATAATATTAATCAAATTTTAATTTATATAATTTTATAATTTATTTTTAAAATATATTATTAGTGCCATGTGTCACATAGTGATACGCCCACATGTATTCGTCAAGTGATAAGTCACCGTATTCATCACATGTCAGCAGTCACATCACCTTTTTTTGCAACATCATCACCTTTTTTTAATTATATAAAAATGGGATGGAAAAATAAGCGGGAATCGTTAAAACATTTCCCTCCAAAAATAATCGTAGGTAAATCTAATACCTACCAATACTAATTGTAGGTAATAATAAATTTTATAGCCCCACACGTTTTCTTAAGGAATCCCCTACCAATAGTCGCTACGAAAATATAATCGTAGGTAAAATAATTCTTTAGCTACCAATAAATATATGTAGGTAAAAAATTGGCAGGTAAATGCCGAATTTCTTGTAGTGTAATATTAATAACT